>NC_132920.1:35657726-36257726 GCF_047675955.1 Chlorocebus sabaeus | reverse complement strand
AGTCCTTGTTCCTTACAACCTGCTCAGCAGCTCTTCCTGGGCTGGCTTTGCCAGGTCACTCTCACCAGCGCCCATAGACTTGGAATTCTCAGCTAACTTTCAAACAAACCTAAATTGTAAGTTCTTGAGGGCATGAGTGTCTTATTTTTCTCTATCCTCCTTACCTACTTGGTGATTAAGGTAAAGCCTTAATCCATTCAACCAAATTTTGCCAGGCACCTCTCAAGACATTGAGAATACACGGACAAATGTCACAGTTCCTGCGCTCAAGAAGCTCCTATCCTAGTGAGGGCGGCAACAGGAAACAGTAACAACACTTGTTGGCAGGTGGGAGCGTAAACTGGGGCAAGCTTTTAGGAGAACCATTTGGCAATGCTGCCAAAGTGTCAAAATGTGCACCTTGTTAATCCTGGTAATCCCATAGCCATCAATTTGAAACAGCCGAGGGACACACACTTGTCACCACATTGCTCATCATCTGTATCAATAAAGAGAAGTTTCCAGCATCATGGGGGCGGGGGGGTTGGGGGAGAGGAAAAGGAAACACAAGGATAAGTTGTGGATAACTTATCCTTGGATAAGTTGTCTCGGATTTGGAGAGTATGTTTGGGATGGCCTGCCTTAACAGATACAGAGTAAGTGCTGAGGCTGAAATTCACTCGGCCGGTGGGGGTGGCAGGAGGAGTGAAGGTCCTTGTCAAGGCAGAACGCTGAGCTGTTTCACACACATGCCATATTCACTTCTGATATTTTAGAAATAGAACATCATAGATACTCATCATCATGATGAAGATGGTGACAAAAACATATAGTTCTTACTATGAGCCACACACTATTCTAAGTGCTCTACGTTGGTTAAGGAATTTAACCCTCACCACAATCCTGTGAAGAAGGCACTATTACCAATATCATCCCATTTTACAGATGTGACAACTGAGGCCCTGAATGATTAAGCAACCTGCAGAGGTTATACATTGTCAGTGGTGGAACCGGCATTAGAACCTAAGCTATCTGGCTATTGACAGCTGAAGCCCTTTCATGCCCCTCTCTGATTCCATGCCCTCTCCCTCCCTAGAGGTGACCCCTCTACAAGTTGGTGTTTATTATTATTTTCTGCTTTTAGTTTTACTGTATATGTATGCATCTGTAAACGATGTCAGACAGATCGTTTTGCAGCCTGCTTTTTCACTTAAGGTTGTTGGTGAGATCTGCCAAGATGTTGAGTCATCTCTCAGTTTCTCAACCTCGGCACTGCTGACACGTTTTTGCTGGATAATTCCTTGCTGTGGGGGCCGTCCTGTGCATTGCAAAATGTTCAGCAGCATCCCTGGCCTCTGCCCACTATTACTCACCACCCTCACCTCCAAGTGTGACAACTAAAAACGTTTCCAGACATTGCCTATTGTTCCTGGGACAGAGACAAAATCAGGGGTCTGGGGTGGTGGTGGGGAATCATTCTAGTTCATTTGTCTTCACTGCTGTTTAATATTTCATTGTATGAATACATGCTGCAGTGCATTTCCTATTCCCCGACTGATGGAGTTTGAGGTTTGTTCCCATTTCTTTCTGCTATTACAAATGATGTTGAGTGAAAAGTCTCTGTACTCTGTTCCTTGTGGACATATGAGAACGCTTCTAGAAAGTTCTAGAATAATTACCTAGAACTGCAACTATGTACAGCTTCTGCCCTTACTGAATCCTGCCAAATGGACACCAATGTATGAAAGCTGTACAGTTTCTGTATGAGCAAATTCATTTGCCTTTTCCTGCATGATTTCTAGGTTTTGGGACATGCATTGAAAGCCTTTCTCCATTTAAATCTTTGATCTGTCTGGAAATGATTGTGGCTGAAGGAGGAAAGTGGCTATCCAGCTGTTTCAACATCATTTGACACAGATCACTGAATAATAATGAGTTTTAAAAGCAATGTATTTTTCCAGATTTAGGAAAATTTCCAGGAGTTACACCAATCTATCAACAGCTATTGTTTCCAGGTAGTGGGATAATAGATGTTACCTACCTACATTTAAACATTTTCAACAATATGTTTTGTGTCATGAAAGAATAATAGTTAGACAAAGTAATGTGGTAAGTGCTTTGACCCTAGTATGATCAGCACAAGTTACATAAACACTTGCGGGGGCACCTGACTCAACTGCAGGCTGGGGACAGGACTGGTTGAGTGGGGGCTGTTTCCTCACCGTGAAGCAGGGTGGGGCTTGTTGAGGGCACAGCAGCCACTTGGCTGTGCCTCCAGATAGGGACACTCCCCACCACAAGCACTGCGTCAGCAACCATGATCAGAGAGTCATTGCCTGTCTCACTGGGCAGAGCTGTGAGTGGCTGAGTTTCATACAGGACAATCAGCTCTGTCACACCTGAGCAATGGTCCAGGGGAAATGGGTCTTCGTGTAATGGCAGTGGATGGTGACCTCACACCTCACACTGGAAACACACAGTGGAGCCAGCTGATGAGGTCGAGGTAACCCAAGAGGACATACAGCCCTGGGCACCATGAGAAATTCTACTGTCTGTCCATTGAGTGCCAGGGAGGTGGATCAAATGTGCACTGGCCCAGAACTGGCCTCCAGCAACAGGTGCTTAGAGGTTCTGTTCTAGGGGTGCCAGCGAGATGGTACGGTCATTGTTTCCCACTGCCTTCTCCCATGAAAGCAACGAACAACTCCATGGGGACAGGAATTTGACTTTTATTCTTTCCCATATTCCCAGTACCTGACAGATGGAAGGTACCTAATAGAAATTTGTAGAATGGCTGAATGAGGGTGCAAGAAACCATAATGCCTTCCAATTCTCTTTCTTTTTTCCTTGCTATTTTCATTTTAAAGTGGCAGATGGATGGGGACACAGTAGGAATTATCTAGATTATGGCCACCAGCCACTTCCAATAATCTTTTGGTTCTTGTTCTAATTCATTAAATTGCTGTGCATCCAACTTAAATTACACAGCAAGACATAACAAAGAGGATCAGAAGCCAATTCTTCTAACACGTGTCTCTTTTTAAACAAGGAAATTCCACACAGCACCATTTCTTAGGCAAGGCAGATAACCCATACATATTTGGTTTCTTTCTTTAGATGATCTTTGCTTCTAAAGACTATTGATTGTAAAAACAGGAAGCAAAAGACAAGGTGATCTGCAAGGGATTAAAAGCCGACAGTCATTTACTGACTCGGTCAATAAGGACTGAATGCCTACTGTGTGCTAGGTACCAAGCTAGGTGACAGGGACACCATAGTGAACAAGACATGATCTGTCCTCGATGACATGCAGCCCTAAGCCAGTATTTAGCATTTTCTGTTATGCTCAGGGCTTTTCATATCTTAACTCATTTAGTTCTCACAACCCTACAAGACAGACTCTGAGAGATTGAGTAATTTGCCCAAGATCATACCAATAGGAGACAGCAGGGCTGCGATTTGAACAGCCTCACTCTCTACTGTTGGTACAATCCTGGGCAAATTACTTAGTCCCATCAAAGGTTCCAGAGCCTGTATCCCTAACCTTTAAATGTTTTTCCTTTTTGAGCAGGTGGTACAAACAGCAAGCAATGACAAAGCAGTGTGATCAGTGCCACCACTGATCATTCCAGAAGATTACAGTGTGCACGCAGATGACACACCTAATCCAAGCTTGGGAATGGTCAGGGATTTACAGAGGGAGTGATGTCAAGGCTGAACAGAAGAACGAATACATTAGCTCAGAGGAATGAGGAGGAGGAGAGGGTTCTAGAGAGAGGGACTATCATGCACAAAGACCAGGAGAGAGAGCAAGAGCACACAATGACCTTGTCCCATTAGAGCAGTGATATAGAGGACAGTCAGAGGGAAGCATATTAATCTTCTAGGACATACAAAGCGAGTGCTGGCTTAAGACCTTTTGGCTGAAAGAGGGAAAAGGCAGTTCCTCTTCAGAGGACTGGAGGTGCATTTCTATCCCAGCTGAGAAGCAAGGGCAAGGGGGCTGGGACTAGGGAGAGAGACCCAGTGTGTGCTGAACGAGACAAGGCACCAAGTGCCCGGCTGTGGCTGCCAGGGACTCCTCCCCAGTTTGGCCAGCAGCAGCCAGAGAGTCCTTATGGGAATTATGCTGAATTAATTTTTTTAAAAATTTTCTTTCAAAAAACTAAAAGAGGTGTGTCTAACACCAATGCTATAAAACTTTGGAACCAGGAGTCTCTCAATGTTGATACCAGGAGAGTCTGTTGAATCTAGCCTCAGTTGTAACGTGACTGAGAAAGAGACATTACTTGTATAGAATATGCAAGAATGTAAATTGCCTAACATACAGTAACAGTTCATTAAAACAACTACTTTTTAGTAGGGAGGTAAGGAAAGTAGGGGGAAGGAGGTGAAAGAAGAAGGAAGACAACAGGGAGCCAGGTCTGTCCTGCATTGTGGAGGTTTCACTTCTTAGGACTCCAGGTGTCCCAGGGTCATTTGGTCTGTCAGCAGTCCTCAGCGGGTGCACTGAAATCTCTCGGGCCATTTTGGCTATCATACTAATCAGGAGTATTACTGCTATTTGAGCATGCAAGGGCCACTGTGCAGAGTGGGATTCTTTTTTTTTTTTGAGACGGAGTCTTGCTCTGTCGCCCGAGCTGGAGTGCAGTGGCCGGATCTCAGCTCACTGCAAGCTCCGCCTCCCGGGTTTAGGCCATTCTCCTGCCTCAGCCTCCCGAGTAGCTGGGACTACAGGCACCAGCCACCTCGCCCAGCTAGCTTTTTGTATTTTTTAGTAGAGACGGGGTTTCACCGTGTTAGCCAGGATGGTCTCGAACTCCTGACCTCATGATCCGCCCGTCTCAGCCTCCCAAAGTGCTGGGATTACAGGCTTGAGCCACCGCGCCCGGCCCAGAGTGGGATTCTTAACAAGAATTGCTTCACACGACAAACATCCTGCTGGACATTCATGAAAGTGGAAAAAACTATTTATGGTTATCTGAGCCTAGACTGTAACTTGGTTTTACATATAAAACAAATACTTTTCTGCATATTAATATACTTAAATTTCCCAGGATCACAACTGCGTGAATAAAAAAGTTCTCCAGGCTGGGCAACAGACTGAGACCCTGTCCAAAAAAAAAAAAAAAAATTCTAATTGTTTTTTTAAAATTTTCCCAAGAGTTGCTTACCAGTTTCAGAAAAATCATGACTGACGGCAGTCAGCCATGGTATTTGAGTTGCCAAGACAACACAACTGTATCAGTATGCCTGTGGAGCTGTCATATTCAAGGTGATTCTATGTATAAGTACAAGCATCTAACTACTTTATTGTACCTTTTATGTAGTTATGCTTGAGCATTTTTTTTTTTTTTTTTTTGAGACAGGGTCTCACTCTGTCACCCAGGCTGGAGTGCAGTGGAATGATCATGGCTCACTGCAGCCTCAACCTCCAAGGCTTAAGCAATCTTCCTGCCTCAGCCTCCTCAGTAGCTGGGACTACAGGTGTGTGCCACCATGCCCAGATAACTTTTTATTTTTTTCATTATTTATTTATTTTTGAGACGGAGTCTCACCCTATTGCCCAGGCTGGAGTGCAGTGGCACGATCTCAGCTTACTGCAACCTCTGCCTCCCAGGTTCAAGCAGTTTTCCTGCCTCAGCCTCCTGAGTAGCTGGGACCCAGGCCCGCGCCACCACAGCTAACTAATTTTTCTATTTTGTACTAATTTTGTATTTTTAGTAGAGATGGGGTTTCACCATGTTAGCCAGGCTGGCGAGTGATCCACTTGCCTCAACCTCCCAAAGTGCTGTGATTACAGGTGTGAGCCACTGTGCCCCACCCCAGTTAACTTTTTAAAAATTTTCTGTAGAGCCGGGTTTCACCATGTTGGCCAGGCTCGTCCTAAACAACTAACCTCAAGTGATCTGCCCGCCTCAGCCTCCCAAAGTGCTGGGATTACGGGTGCGAGCCACCATGTCCAGCCAGCACTTATATATGGAAATGTATTAGTATTTTTCCTTTGTCATTTATATTAGATCATTATATTTTCCTTTTTTTTTTTGAGACCGAGTCTCGCTCTGTCGCCCAGGCTGGTGTGCAGTGGCGCAATCTCGGCTCACTGCAAGCTCCGCCTCCCGGGTTCACACCATTCTCCTGCCCCAGCCTCCCGAGTAGCTGGGACTTACAGGCACCCTCCACCATGCTCGGCTAATTTTTTTTTTATTTTTTAGTAGAGACGGGGTTTCACTGTGTTAGCCAGGATGGTCTCGACCTTTGTGATTCGCCCGCCTTGGCCTCCCAAAGTGCTGGGATTACAGGCATGAGCCACCGTGCCCAGCCGATCATTATATTTTCTTTGCAATTGTGTGAATTATCTATGAATTTCACCTCAGGATTATAAAAGAGGTATTATGAAATACTAGTTATGCAAAGGGTAATGGATCTGATAAGAGTTCAGAACCACTGGTTTTTGTTAAGAATCTAGGCTGGGTCTGTGGTTTTACATCTTTTTTTTTGCTGCAACTGACAATCAAATGGTGGTGGCATAATTTTTATTTTTAGTTGCAAAACTGAAGGTTACTTCCTTAACTTATAATAACTTCTAAACAAAGCACTTAATTGAACTACTCAAACAGGTCTGCAATTATCCCACTGGCTATGAGTACTTAGACCACAGCCTATGGCTTCAATAATGGGTTTTCCAGAAACTGCCTCAGGACCATTTGTCCTCAGGAGCTCTTTTCCCAGTTGGTTTCAGAGGCATGAACTGTTCCCAGATGCAGAAGGCTGCAAACTCCCCCTAACAAGACAGCCTCGATGTCCAATGTCAACTTGTGAGATGCAGGCTAACCAGTATCTTAGGTGTCCGCAACAGGCACATTGAGGTTTGTTATTTCATTACTGGTCTAAGAAAATCTTGTAGTCATACCCCCAGTTTAATTACCAGATTTTCTGTCTGTGGATAATGGCAAAGAGCTTCTGAACAAAGGATAACTTAATTTACTCAACATCTACATCTACTGTTTTGTTTTTGTTTTTTAAAGAAATGACCTTAATTCAGTACCCAACATATTTTCTTCTAAGCTACCATCTTCCTTTTCCCCTAAAAATATTTTGAGTCTAAAAAGGCCTTTCCAATTTGTACTTTCCCTCCAAGATGTCAAGCTACTTTTTTTTTTTAAACGGCATTCCACTCTTGTTGCCCAGGCTGGAGTGCCGTGGTGTGATCTCGGCTCACTGCAACCTCCGCCTTGCAGGTTCAAGCAATTCTCCTGCCTCAGCCTCCTGAGTAGCTGCGATTACAGGCGCCTATCACCGAGCCTGGCTAATTTTTTGTATTTTTAGTAGAGACAGGGTTTCGTCATGTTGACCAGGCTGGTTTTGAATTCCTGACCTCAGGTGATTCACCCACCTCGGCCTCCCAAAGTGCTGGGATTACAGGCGTGAGCCACCGTGCCCGGTTGCCAAACTACTTCTTTAAGTTACAACAGGCTACTGGGTGTTAACTTTTTTTTTTTTTTTTTTCAAGAAAAGAGGCTTTGGTGTTCTGCAAGACTAGGAGGGATGAAGTGTTAGATTCGTGGTTTTCAACCAGGGATGATTTTGTTCCCCAGAGGCCATTTGGCAACAACATCTGGAGACATCTCTGGCTATCCCAGCTGGGGGAAGGGAGCATGTGTGCTACTGGCATTAGTGGGTAGAGGCCAGGGATGCTGCCTAACACCCTACACTGCACAGAACAGCTTCCACAACAAATACTTATCTGGTCTGAGATGTCAATGGTGCCAAACTTGAAAAATCCTGCTTCAGGTTCTTAAAATACACCCTTCTACTGAAGAAGAAACCACCAAATCCTCCCAGCTGGGTGGAGAATCCCACTACAAAGTACTGCTGCAGCTTTGCTTGCCAGAGGCCTAACAGCTGGGTGCAATTTCTTTCCAGCAACTGTTCTCCTGCCTTGGAAGGCCCGGCTCTACCCTGGCAAAACTGAAATTTGAGAATGGTTCTCCAGGTCACATAGACTTTAAACACTTTTCTCATTAAGAAACAAAAGAAAGAAAAAGTTTCTTCTGATCACAAAACAAAACCCTCAGCGTAAAAAAAGGCATACATTACAAAAATAGCATAAAAAGTAAAGGCCATTGACCAGGCGCGGTGGCTCACGCCTGTAATCCCAGCACTTTGGGAGGCCGAGGCGGGTGGATCACGAGGTCAGGAGATCGAGGCTCTCCTGGCTAATACAGTGAAACCCCGTCTCTGCTAAAAATACAAAAAATTAGCCGGCGTGGTGGTGGGCGCCTGTAGTCCCAGCTACTCAGGAGGCTGAGGCAGGAGAATGGCGTGAACCCCGGAGGCGGAGCTTGCAGTGAGCCAAGATTGCGCCATTGCACTCCAGCCTGGGCGATGAGCAAGACTCCATCTCAAAAAATAAATAAATAAATAAAAATTAAAGGCCACAATCCCACTACCTAGAGATGGTTGCTAACAGTTCAATGTATATTCATTTCCTAGCCATGCATTATCTATCAACAAAAAAGGGGGCCAGGGTACTATAGTTTGCCACTGACTTTTTCTCCTTGCTGGATGGTATTCCACTGCACGGATGACCATCTTATTCAATCAAGTCCTTATTCATAGATATGTGGGTTACTTCCAGTATTTTGCTGTACAAAGAATGTGACACTGAAAACATTCTACGCTGTGCACTTAAGACCTTTTTTTTTTTTGAGACAGGGTCTCACTATGTCACCCAGGTTGGAGTGCAGTGGCACAACTATGGCTTACTGCAGCCTTGAACTCCTGGGCTCAAATCCTCCCACCTCAGCCTCCCAAGCAGCTGGGACTAACAATGCATGCGCCACCACACCTGGTAATCAAAACGAAATTTTTGTAGAGTCAGAGTCCCCAGCTATGTTGCTCAGGCTAAAGGCTTCTGAGAAGTGTAAATGCTAAGTTCAAAGGGCATGTACATTATTAAAACATATCTGCATTACAAATAAAAGGGGGTCTTTATTATTTGCATATTCATTAACCAAGCCCTTGCAGCTACCAAATTGTATACAGAAGTGAAAGTCATCCCCATGTGAAAACATTCACTAACGAGCTATTTATAAAAAGTTAGTCTCTCTTTGCTTCCTAAGTACCTGAAGCCAAAGTATTTATCCTGCCCACTGTATTCTGGTCTTCTGTTAGTCTCTATGGTTATATTGTAAGTATATGACAAATGACACAAATAGAATGCAACCTAATTGCAATAATCAGAAATCTTGCAAATGGTGGTGGATTTGATGAATAATGCTAGAAAACTGCTCAAACCTTAAGCAAAAGCCCTAAAAAGTGTGGGTGACAGACTCAGACCAGTTAACAATAAAAGGAAAGTGGAGGAGGTGATCACTGATACTTATAAAAAAGAATGTGAATATCAAAATATCAAGAGACTCTGAAAACTGATGAAGCTATCAAATATTTTTGCAAAACTTCCTTCTATGATCATGTTGCAAAAACCAAATAAGATTATTGTAAGATACAAAAATCAGTTTCACTTCAAAAACAACTTAGTTTCCTTCTTTGTCAGAATTAATATATCTTTAAAATTATGAACATGCTTTTATCATTATGTTCCATTTTCATGATTAAAGTTCCATTCAGGCTTCCCCTACCCCCAGTGTCCACCACATTCTATGAAATTTTGGTCCCCATTTTAAGTGGTTTCACTTCAGGGGAGCTTTTTCTGGTGTCAACTCTCCTTGGGCTAAGCAGGCCCTGTTCTCAGAAGCCTAGGAGGAAGGCTGCTCTCATGTCTGGTATGTGAATGCAAAATACTCCCTACAACTGTCTGATTCTTACAGGAGCTAAAGGACCCCATGTAATAACTGGGGCCCTTTTCTCTCACCTCCTTACGAAGTCACTGGGGATGGAAAGGGGACTATGCTTGGTCTGCCTTCTATCACTGCCTTCATTCCCCGCTGCCAGCCAGGGCCCAGACAAAAACCCAGCTCTCAATATCCTCACAGGCTGAGCCCCACGGTCCACCCTGGGACACCTGCTGGGTGTCATTCCAAGGACACCAAGAAAGGAAGCACATCAGCAAAGTCCCTGAGAAATCAGCTCTGAGACCCTGTGGCTCTTTCATCCCGTGATGCAATTCAGTCATTCTGAAGAGTATTTTCAAGGACCGTAGCCAGCTAAGAAAAACAGTCATAAAATACATTCGCCTAAAAGCTTACAAACAATGTACATATATATACACAAACCCAACCTTCACTCTGGCAGTTTTATAATAAAAATATATGGCTTATAGTCTCGAATGTCAAAGATGAAGAAAACTTGAGCTTCACTGTATAGATGAGAAAACTGTAGCCCTGGGCCAAGGGTCAGCAGACTTCTCTAATGGGCCAGATGGTAAATGGTTGACATTTTGGAGGTCGTATAGTTTCTGCTGCAACTATTTGCCTCTGTCACTGTAGCACAAAAGCAGCCACAGACAATACATAAACAGATGAACATGGTTCTGTTCTCATAAAACTTTATTTATGGATACTGGAATTTAAGTTTTACATTACTTTTTACCTGCTACAAAAACTACTTCTTTTTGTTTTTCTTTCCCAACCATTTAAAAATGTAAAAGCCATTCTTAGCAGACTACACCAAACGGGTGGTGGGCCAGATTTGGCCTTCAGGCCACAGTCTGCTGAGCCCTGTCGTTTCGGCCACTCTTACCTTCGCGTGGAGATAAGACAGGCCCCAGTGCTTAATACCTCGTCATCTGCTCCTTGCTTTACCCATCCACAGCAAAGACCTGGATACTCTTCACCAAAAAATGTACAACTAAGGAGCTTTATCAACATTTTCTAAATGTTAGGAGTAATATTAAGATCTGTCAGACAAGTATGCCAGGTCACAGTTTAAAGGATATTGATATAATGCCATATTGTGCATTAAATAAAAACAAGAGGAAAATATAATAAACTTGAGAAACTCACTGAATTTGAAAAATAGGCTTTATTTTAACCAGTGGTATTGTCTGACATCCTATATGGCATAACTGATTACAGCCAAGTTCATGGATACAAATAAAATAGCAATTTCCCTCATTCTCTCTTTTGTTTTCTGTTCAGAGAAATCAGGAGATGGGAGCATTATGCTCAGAAACCGAAGAGCTCTTCCGAGAGCTCCAGCTTAAGAGTCCAGGCTTCCGGAGCATGCAGCCTCCTAACACGTATGTGGTCACATGTGCAAAGACCTTTATTACAAAATATTCAGAGCAGTATTTCTGTAGGAAATCACACTAGCATTTACAACCAAAACATGGCTGACAAAATTCATCTTGCTGTGGATGGTGAGGATTTGAACTGCAATAAAGGAGATGAGGCCTTTACGTTCACTCTCCTTGAAAGGGGGAGAGTCCCGGCTGAGAGGGAATCAACATCAGTCTGTCTCCTTCCTTCTTGCTCCAGCTGACTCGGGGGTCCACCCGGTCCCTCTGGAGTACGTTTATCACTGCACTGATTGAGAAATGGAAACACCTTGGCCCAAATACAAGATTCTGTCACACAGCCAACACTGGAAGTGACTTTATACTTTCTTATTACACAAAAGGCTTAAATATACGAGTCCTCATGTAGAACAAAATGCCTGAAATTCAGCAAATTATGAAAACAGCTCTTCTCCACCCCTGAGGATATTTTATCTTTAAAAAGTTGAAAATACAAAATATTAAAATAATTTGCCCTTTCTCCCCATCAAAAGGAATCACATTCTCAAAGGATTCCTGCAATATACAAAATTCTGAAACAAAATTTATTTCTCCCCAAACCAAGAAGTCAATGATAAGCTGCCAAGAAGACCCTTTTCCATAGAGGAGTGGAAAAGACACCTTGTTACTTTTTTATTTTAAAGTAATCATATTTAGAGGAAGATAGCAGTTTTCTGGCCTTATGGGCTTTAATTTTTTACTTTGATTTTCAGCATTTCTTAGCATTAGTTATTGGGAGTGAAGAGAATAACTTGTTTCTGAAGTTTGGGATATTCCTGGGAAAAGCCCTGATCTTTCCCATGATAACTCCTCAAAAAAAGTTGGTTGAAAACAGATGGCATGAATGAAAATGCTGTACATCCATCTGTTCCTCTTTTCATGATTTTCACATCAAAAGCACCTGAAATATCAATTGTGTTCAACACAGAATAGCACTAGGGGCTGAAGAGAGGATGATGTCACTTGCCATAATATCAGCTGAGGTGACATGGGATCTAAACTACCCAAGAAGTCTTCACTGGCAAACCTGCCTGACACCAGGGCCTCCTGAAGAGAGCAGGACAAGCAGCTGTGCATGCTCAAATAGCAAGACATGCAAAACACATCCTCACTCTGCTAGAAATAGAGTACACAGGAAGTACATGACATCAAGAACCTGCTTCTGACTACTGGGGCAGATATTCAAGAAACCTCTTCACCAAAGGTGAAGGGTAAGCAGAGAAATGGCAACACCTGGGGGTGAGGGAGAAAGAGAGACGCACATATACGCATGCACTCACATGCACACATGACCGCCTCTGAAGGCTACCTGGTTACTCCGGGCCCACAAGCAGCCGTCCAACAACCCTCTCGACTTGCCCGGCTCAGAACTTCAGCAGCTGCAGTCTTTTAACTATCTACACTTTCTTCTCTCCTTTTAAGGCACAAACATATTTACAGTTTCAAATACACCTGTCAAGATCTGAGAACCATACGAAGCAAGTTAATCACAGGCTAGTGCACAGAAGCCGGTTGGTCCTTTTTGGCTGTACGCATCACTGAGGGACAGCGTCGGGTCTGAAGCAACCAGAAGGTGTGGGCCTTCTCTTGTGCCACTGTGGGATGTTGTCAAGTCTATGCCCCACCGTCAAGGTGGGGGTCATAGGAGAAGCCAAAGTGGCAAAAGCATGACCAGGATTGGGGACAATTCATATTTTTTTACTTTGCATTGAACATAATCCTAAAAAGACAGCAGCTTGCCTGCCTGAGCCAACTCTCAGAAAGAAGAGCAAGGTAGAGGCTGCCCTGAAGCATCCACAACCTCATGTAAAGTCACTGTGATCATAGTTTGTTCATATTGTCTTACCTTCCCACAAAGACAGACACACACATGCACACACACTAACACGCACACACACCCCCTTCCACCATGGAGGAAATCTCTGCAACAAGAGGCACTTGAATGATATTTGGAGAGTTCCCGTGAAAAGGCCTTCCCCTCACAGTGAAGTGGGATCGACAGAACAGAAACCAGGTGCTCAGGACTCCATCTCTTCTTGGTCGAGGGGCGGTGGCACAAAGCTGACGACTTCATCATAGGTCAGGCCTAGACATCGGGAAGGAAAAGTAAGATGTGAGAGTTTAGGCTGTTCTCTTTGCTGGCGAGCACTCTGACTTCACTCAAGATCCTTCCTCCCTGTCCAGGTAGTGGTATGATGGGCTACCTCACAGCTTGTATGTAATATTCTAATGGAGCACGTTATCACACAGAAGTTCGCAGGACATAGAAAAGAACCTTTTTTTTTTTCTCATGTTTTTCATTGCTGAGTGCCTCTTAAGCTCTCTACGGAGGTGCTCAAGAATGAAAGAGCACTCTCACAAGCTACGGCAACAGATGGTCTTGGCTCTTTGGATTTAACTGGAGTTCTGAACTTGTGTTTTATGGAAAGAATATGGGACTGGACACAGGATACACGGGTTCCATTCCTGGCTATGTCCCTAACTAGTTCTTTTTTTTTTTTTTTTTTTTTTTTTTGAGACGGAGTCTTGCTCTGTAGCCCGGGCTGGACTGCAGTGGCCGGATCTCAGCTCACTGCAAGCTCCGCCTCCTGGGTTTACGCCATTCTCCTGCCTCAAGACTCCCGAGTAGCTGGGACTACAGGCGCCCGCCACCTCGCCCGGCTAGTTTTTTGTATTTTTAGTAGAGACGGGGTTTCACCGTGTTAGCCAGGATGGTCTCGATCTCCTGACCTCGTGATCTGCCCGTCTCGGCCTCCCAAAGTGCTGGGATTACAGGCTTGAGCCACCGCGCCCGGCCGTCCCTAACTAGTTCTAAGTTAACTGATAAGACATAACTTCTCTTTGCCCCAGTTCTACTAATTGTAAAACTGTAAAAATATCCTATTCTTTACTTAGCTCAGAGAGACGTTGTAAATGCAATAACTCTGAAAACCTCAAATCTCCATGCAAAGCTCCTGTATGTGAGGGGCTGTGCATAAAATCAGACCAGATGTAAGTATCTCAAAGGTCCAGAGAGTATCACTGTCTGCAACACTTTCCACCAGAGAACATATTCATTCTGCATTACAGACCTCAACTACAAGCTTTAGCAAGTTGGTTATGACCATTCAGTTTTTATTTTTCCCACCGCTTTCGGTTAGTGGTACAAGATGTTAATCCTACCCCCTTAGGACTTACTTTTCCACTCATCTATAAGGAGGTCCCTGCTTTCAAAGGACTGATCATAAGGATCGGCTACTGGTTCATCATCAGGATCGTGGTACTGAGCAAAGTAGGCATGTGCAAGGGCTTGGGCTGCTGTAATTCTCTTATCTGAGTCCAATACAAGCATCTTCTCCAGCAAGTCGACAGCTATCAGTACCATAGACAGGAAGGAAAATAGTTTTTAATATGTTACAAAAAAGTATGCCTTATTAAGCAAACATAGTTTTGACCCTTCATATCCAAACAAAGAATTCTCCTCCAAAAATACCTACTCTAGGCTATACTGGCCCTTTTCTCCTTTACGTGTGTGTGTATCTGTATTTTGTATGTTTAAAATGTTTTATTTTATTTTTGATTCGGGGGCACGCGTGCACATTTGTCACATGGGTCTCACTGACGGGGACTGGGCTTCCAGTGTGCCCAATAACCACACAGTGAACATTGTACCCACCAGGTTATTTCTCAACCCTCACCCTCCTCCTGTATCTTGTATTTTTAAAGAACATGTTACTAAAGAAAAATTTTTTTAAATGACTAGGATTGTGTTTGAACAGGCTTTTGTGGAATGTCAATGTCAAACTGCTACCAGTGTAGTCAAACTGTATAAAAACAAAAGCCTACAGCTACAGTAATCTAGAATAGGTAGGCAGGACGGTTTTTTGTGTGTTTGTTGTTGTTGTTTTTTGTCCCCCTTCGCTGTTTATTTACTAACATAAGACAAATAAATATTCATCAAACAGATCTTCAAACAGTGAATAAACTGGGGGTTTTACATGGTGATGGGGGTGAGACATGGTATTAAAATCAAAGGGAATTTTATTTTAAAAAATTTCACTTGAAAAATTTCAAATATACAGAAACAGAAAAGTAAAAACAAGGATAAAGTGAACACTCACATGCCCAGCATACAGATTCAACAATTAACATTTTTGTATTTATTTATATGTTTTTCTGAACTGTTTTAAAATAAAATTATAGACATGATACTTTACCCTCCCCAAATATTTCAACACGAAGACATCTTCCTATATAATCGTAATACTGTTATCATCTCTGACAAATAATTTCTAAATATCATCTAAAATCCAGTTCATGTTAAAATTTCTCCAATTATTCCAACGTTGTCTTTTAGAACTAGTTTGTTCAAACCAGGATTCAATTAGGGGCCATGCACTGCAACTAACTGGATTTCTTTAGTCTCCTTTAGTCTAGAATAATCTCCTTACTTCTAAGCCCTGTTCTTTCCCAATTCTGATCTGAAGAGACCCTCTGGTTATCCTGAGAATGACCGTTTCTCGGGATGTGTCTGATTTTGCTTCTTTTGCTGTCATGTGTCTATACCCTGCTTTCCACTATCCCCTGTACTTCCCAAAAACCAGAAATTAGGCCAAAAATTTTGGTAAGAATCAGGTCAAACATTTTCAGCAAAAATACAGGTGATGCCATGCACGTGATAATGCATTAAGGCCATCTGTCCCACTAGTAATGAACTAAAATTGATCACTGGGTTAAGATGTTTCCCCTTTGACCAAAGCAAGTAATCTGTGGGATATTTTGGTACCAAATAAATATCCGTTCCTTTCACTTATGGCTTTTTGCATTCACTGGGTTTCCTTTCCAAAAGCAATTATTTCTTTCATAAGGGGTTACAAAATGGTGATTTGTCTAACTCTATATTTCAAATGAGTATTTTTGTGTTTCAGCATGGCAGCACTTGGGAGGATAAATACTGCCACATAACCAGTTATCACTGTGGTGAAATAGGCTTTTGAGACTTTGCAAATTACTTCTTAAATGTGGAGCGGGTAGGGGTAAATAGTGAAGAGGACAGCTTCCTATGGAGATCGACTGCTGTGTATACTGGAGGCTGTAAAACACCCCTGTCCTACAGCTTGAATTCCAGAGTAATCCACTGGAGAAATATGGGCTTCAGGGGGATACAGAAACAAAGTGAATATTCATGTGTCAATTCAAGTTCATTAGTTTACACTTTACAGTACAGTACTAGGTGAATGCCTGGATTATATATACATATATTCTTCTGATGG
The DNA here is from genome assembly GCF_047675955.1 of Chlorocebus sabaeus. Lineage (NCBI taxonomy): Eukaryota > Metazoa > Chordata > Mammalia > Primates > Cercopithecidae > Chlorocebus > Chlorocebus sabaeus. The sequence continues at coordinate 36,241,256 of NC_132920.1, read as the reverse complement.
TCTTCTCTTCTTAGAAAAAGAAACCTTATCAGCTGTTGATTTTATAATTGAACACAGATTATATGACAAGTCTCTATTACCCCTAGGGTAAAAACTACCATGTTCTTATAACCAATAAGGTCAGGGGCAAGAAAAAGATTCCTCAAAGATATTATTAGCTGGGCATGGTGTTATGCGCCTGTAGTCTCAGCTACTTGGGATAGGGAAGAGGAAGGATCACTTAAATGCAAGAGCTTGAGGTTTTAGTGAACCATGACTGTGCCACTGTATTCCAACCTGGGTGACAGAGTGAGATGCTATTTCTTAAAAAAAAAAAAATCTTGACAGATAAATATATACACTAACATCAAGGCGTAATTTAAGTTTTAATTCATGTTTTGGGAATAGCAGTGAAACAAAGTCAGTGGCTGACGAAACAGAGCTGTTAATATTTATATTGCTGGCATGTTCCTGCTCAGTTAATATGCTGGGCATGAGCTTGTGACAGTAACACTATACTCCATCTGCCCGGCAAGGGGAACCTCATTATATGACATCACTGTTTGGCAATGGGCTGTAAGGCACGTTTAAATGCTGAGAAGTACAGGGCTGAGCACCAGATGGACCAAAGCCTCCTTTCAACTCATTAGCAAAGTGGTATCTAGTTCTTTTGGCGGTTTCAACGTCATGATTTCAAAGAATGGGAAGACCTATCAGGAGCTATGTGACCTAAATAAGCTGCTGGAACACAAATATCTCCCCTCTCCCACTAAAAAATGAATTAACAAATCTTTTTGAGTCCGTTAAGAGGGTGTCAGTGAGTACTGCCCTGTTTAAAACTTAGGGCTTAGGGCTGTTCTGGACAAATTCAGAACAGAATGATAGACAAGAAAGAACACAACGGGCCGGGTGCAGTGGCTCATGCCTGTAGTCCCAGCACTTTGGGAGGCCGAGGCGGGCAGATCACGAGGTCAGGAGATTGAGACCATCCTGGCTAACACGGTGAAACCCAGTCTCTACTAAAGATACAAAAAATTAGCCAGGCGTGGTGGCACACGCTTGCTGTCGCAGCTACTTGGGAGGCTGAGACAGAAGAATCACTTGAACCCAGGAGGTGGAGCTTGTAATGAGCCAAGATCGTGCCACTGCACTACAGCCTGGACGACAGAGCAAGACTCCGTCTCAAAAAAAAAAAAAAAAAAAAAGAAAGAACACAACATCTTTTCCCAACATCCTGTAGTACTTAAGGCTCAAAGAGAGCTTCTCAGCTCAAATAAATCATACAAAGTCAATTAGAGCATGCCAGGGCAGATGCAAACCTAAACCAATTTCAGTAGAATCGTACCTACCCCTGATGAGACTGTGGATTCATCCTTGGACAGGAGAGCAACCCAGCTGAGATATGACATACTCTCCGTCTCCAAGGCTGACATGAACTCATCCACAACTGCCCAATACTTCAAAGAGCATGAGCATCTCTGCTATTGTAAGAATTATCACAGCGACGCTAAAATTCCTCTCCATAACCACTATGGATGAAGTACTTAAAAAGGTAAAATCACCTAGCCTTCACCCCAGCTTCTAAAGAAGTCAGCATGGCTGTTGGCCCTCAAAAAGATAAAACTAAACCCGAAGCATAGCTGCCAAGACCCTTAAGAAGACACATGACCCACACAGATGCAAAGAAATGCAGTGAGATTTTAAAACATACCACACAATACAATCTTAAGAAAAGTGAGAAGACGAATTATACTCGTTATCATAGCATAGCTCCCTTCCCTATTGTAGGGAGGTCCTGGTCTGATCTTTCTGTGTCTACCATTAAACAGCATTGTCCACTGCCCTCTTCTAGAGTCAGGGAATGAGGCTCAGGCAAAGCAGCTTTCAGGGACCATCTGAAGCACACATCAGTCCTCCCCTTCAAAGAATACAGTCAGTCAGGCATGGTGGCTCACATCTGAATCCCAGCACTTTTGGAAGTTGAGGTGGGCAGATTGCATGAGCCCAGGAGACAAAGATTAGTAGATGGTGAGACCCTGTCTCTACAAATAATTCTTTAAAAAATTAGCCAGGCATGGGGATGCATGCCTGTAGTCCTAGCTATGTGGGAGGCTGAGGCAGGAGGATCACTGGAGCCCAGGAGTTCAAGCCTGCAGTGAGCCATGACTGTGCCACTGTACTCTAGCCTGGGTAACAGACTGAGACCCTGACACTACCAAAAAAAAATAATAACAATAATAGTAATAATAAAGCAATTGCATTTTAGCCAAGGCAACACATATCTTCAACTGCCACCATCACTTCCCTCTGCCAAGGATCTTGAAGGCATATGAAGCCATTTCTTTAAGTTTAGGTAGCAAATAAGCTCCACAAAGAGGAGAGGATAGTTACACCTCTGAGGGGCAGAGAAAGAATAAGGGAGGGGAAAAGTTCATGTGTGTGGAAGATGACAGGATCTGTAGCAACGGCAGCTACCGATAGAGCAGAGCACCCTGCAGGGAGTTCCTGGGTGGGTCCTCTAAACACCCACCTGCACTTCAGTGGTTTCTGTCCTCCACTCAGGGACACCATGAATCCACAGCAGTTGTGAACAAGCTACAGCTTTCTTCTGTATCTGCTTCTTCCTGCCTCTCCAATCCCTTATCTCAACATTCCTATTACTTTCTCTCCTTTCTCCACTGTACCTGCCCATTCCCCCGACCCCAAGGTCTGTGATCGTTTAAACATATAAGCATCTCATGTAATTTAAAAAAAATCTGACAACACAAATAGATAATAAAAGCCATATTTATCACCTTCCAAGATTCAACTAATGGTACTTTATTTGGTCAAAAGGAGAAACTCTTCTTCAAATCCCCAATTTATATCATAACCAATTCAATATCCATGAGGTGAGGATATTGTCAACTTACCCAGGGGATTGGCACCAATAAATACATTCGCAAAGTTCATCTTCGGCATCTGAGTCAAAGACTGAATATAGTTTCTTGCCTGAAAAAACAAGCGTTTTCAGAATTACTTTGTTCAATAATGTTACTTCTCTCAAAGAAAGAATCTTGGTCCTGCTAAGGAACGAGTGTTAACTGACAAAGTCCACTAACTCCAATGTTTATAACTGTCTTTGATAAAACTTCTCCCTTACTGCCATCCTAACTTCCTAGTTATGATCATCACCTTCTTTATTCCTGCTATCTCTCACAGTTGCATTTCAAGTGAACGAGAATACTCATCAATCAAATTCTCTTTCATCAGCTTTCTGATCACAGGATGAGAAGTTTAAAAACTGAGGCCGAGATATGTAAGAAGTAGCCCTTTCTGAGACAGCCTTCTCAAAAAGCTAAAATTGGTAGAAGGGTTGGTATTCCCAAAGTAAGTCTTGGACCAGCAGTCTTTTGATAGTGCTGACTTCAGTAAGTGCTCTTAGCACATCAAAGGACATCAATATTAAACCTTGCTAACAAAATAACACTGGTAACAAAAAAGTTAATATAAACTTAATATAACAGTCCTACCTCACAGGGTTGGAGTGAAGATTAGAGATAACAAACCTAGTACTTTCTTAACACAGTACTTGGTTCCAAGTGAGAGTTCAAGAAACATTATCTGCTATCCCACTATCACCTTCAGAGAAAAGCAAAGTCTGCTGTCTATCTTAACCACCTTTTAAAAATTTCTGTTTTAATACAGTCCAACAGTAAAGGTATGTATGTATATTTATGTTTACACATACACACACAAGGTTGTAAAAAGTTCTGGTTGCCCAGACACGGTGACTCACGCCTGTAATCCCAGCACTTTGGGAGGCCAAGGAGGGCAGATCACTTGAGTCCAGGACTTTGAGACCAGCCTGGGTAACATGGTGAAAACTTGTCTCTAAAAACACAAAAAATTAGCCAGGCATGGTGACGCATGCCTGTGGTCCCAGCTACTTGGGAGGCTGAGGTAAGAGGATCACTTGAGCAGGGAGATGGAGCCCAGGAAGCTTGAGCACAGGAGGTGGAGGTTCCAGTGAGCTAAGATTGTGCCACTGCACTCCAGCTGGGGTGACAGAGTGAGATCCTGTCTTAAAACAAGACAAAAAAAAAAAAAAAAAAATCTGGTTGCTTGGGCAAGTTCACCTTATTTATTTAAAAAATTTTTTTAGAGACACAGTCTCTGTTCTGTTGCCTAGGCTGGAGGTCACTGGCACAATCACAGCTCACTATAGCCTCGAACTTCTGACTCAAGCAACCCTCCTGCCTCAGCTTCCCAAGTAGCTGAGACTGCAGGCGTGTGCTATCATGCCCTAATTTTTTAATTTTTTTGTAGACCTGCAGTATTGCTGTGTTGCCCAGGATGGTCTCAAACTCCTGGGCTCAACTGATCCTACCATCTCAGCTTCCAAAGTGCTGAGAATTGCAGATGCATGCCACCACGCCCAGCCTTCACCTTCTTAATGATTGCATGTGGAGTCAGGAGGAAAGGTCTGCTTTGAAAAGCAACTGAGAATCTTTCTGATTTGAAAAGAAAGTTGTAGGAATTGAATATATAAATGGCTGTAATCCCTTTCTACTTGAACATGTAAATAAAAAGATGAAGGGAAAACAGGTAAGAGACAATTATCTCATTCAGAGAACAGTCATCCCTTTAATAAAGGTAAATCAACAGATGACCTGAATATAGCCGAAGTAGAAACAAAGTTGCTGGGAGGGGCCCTCTGTGATGCCAACCCGGTTCCCCAAAATATTAAGGGTATCTTAGAAAGAAAGAAGTGCCCCAATCACCTCTGATAATAAAACAAGAGTTAGACTAAGTAGTTAAGAATAAAGAAGGTACCTAACTATACCAAAGTGTTTGTATTTATTTTATATTATTTGTGTATTTTCTTTTAAATATAGTACGTATTAGTACTGGATATTTCAGTTTTGTTTTGTCTTGTTTTGAAATAAAGAATTCTCTTTTGGTCATTAAAAAAGTGGATGAATTAGAAAGCATGCTAATGGACTTCAGTTAACTACCCTTCTGATAAAGGTCATGATAGTAGCACACCCTAGCTACAGGCATAGCACCTAGAAAGAAACCGCCTCACGAGCACTAAATTCACAAAACCAAATATAAAAATAACAATTTTCCATTTACAAGCTTACTAATTATATCCCAATCTCACAAGACTGGATGACATTTTATCCCAAAAGTCAACATCTTGCAATAGCACATAGGCAGGCCTCAAGGCACATGCAAGCATCCAGTGATGTTAAAAACTGTTGGTTATACAGTGGCAATAAAATGAGAACGTGGCTTCAGTGCGACATCCCTGTACAGTCTCTTTGTTCTCACCTCATGGCTTGGCATCCTGTTAATGAGATAAGCGGGGGGTGTTCCCGTCAGACGCATAATCTGCTGAAGCTGGTTAATATCTTAGATGCCTAGTCAAGGGCATTGTTAAACATACAGTGCAAAAAATAATTTTCAACTCAAGTTTTTAAAAAGGTCAAAAAGCCACCCCTAAACAAACAAAAAAACCTACCCCCCATTCACCCTACCCGAGGACCCAAGGCTGCATGTTAAAGCTTCTGTGAATGACATGAGTCGCTTCTGTGAATGACATGAGTAACTAGGCATGTAGTCAGTGACTGGCCATGCAGATAAGAAAAATTACTTTTCTTTGGTTTTAGCATCATCTTTACTGTTAAATATTTTAGGTTCCCTGGAAACAGACTGCCCCTTGATCCAGGATGCCAGCCAGAGAACTGTTTTCAAGTACTGACGGCCAAAACCTGTTTGTGGGAGAAATATAGATGATTCTAAAATTTTTGACTCAAACTTTGAACAAAGTAAAATATCCAACATATCCATTCAAGAAAGAGACTAAACTTTTGCAGCACAGGTTCTCCAAGGCACCATCCCTCCGAATTAAGATACACGTGGGCATCTGGGTTAATAAGCAATGCCACATTTCAAAGACATTATTTAGTGGTACATTTAAAATACTTGTCACAAACACAAAATGGTAAATGAAGAAAGAGGAGACGGGCAGAAGGTTAGAGGCTAATGGCAAAGGCAAAACAGAAGTCACAGGCTGCTGACAGTGTTAAAGCATGCCACATGATTTCCTCTACAAGTCTCTTCAACAAGTGAACAGACTAACCTCACTTAACAAACAGGTGGAGGGAAGTCTGCAAAATACTCTGCAAGTATCTGACAAGGGCAGAACTATGAGATTTTCTATATGTATAGACACATATGTAAGCTGTACCACAACTTCTCTCTTTTAACTGTTCTATCAATGTTAATACAACTCGCCCTCTTCTAAAATGTAAGAACTGTTTATCATGTTCCTACTAAGCAGAAGTGAGGAGATTTTAAAAATCTTCAATGTAATTCAATAAACCCCTTTTCTAGTCCTTTTCTTGTTAACTACTAATTCCCTCATTCAGGTGAAGCGTCATCTTCAATAAGCACCATGGCCAAGCAATTTTACTTCTTTGTGGCTTTCCCAAATAATTTTTCTACTTTAGCTCGTCCTCTGAACTGAACTCCCTAGTGGTCAGATGACTTAGCAGTAATCTGTTTAAGGCTGGCCACAGGGAGAGAGCTAGAGCCATGTGCTCCACGCTGCCTTTCACACTCCCTAAGCCCAAAGACAGAGGCCAGTAAATTCCAAAAGAGGTAGTAATTACACTTTGATTTGTAGTCCTTTTAAGAAATGTGCCAGATCCATACCAGATGATGGAATTCTTTGTTTTGTTAGGAGTTTAGGAAACAGAATTTAGAGTTACCTTTAACAAATCACATAACAAATGACACTTTTCATGCCAAGGGAAGTAACAAAAAGGGGCCACAAAATAAACCAGCAATAGCAATATACCAGTTGGGTCTTAAAATGTAAAAATCCTCCACTTCTCCTTCCTTTCTGTGAACAATACCTGGCCTGCACATTTTCTGTCTTTGTCTCCTTTAGTCAAAGAGGTTATTTTTTATATCCCCTTTCTGTCAAGAGGTTAGAAAGATTCTATTTCTGGAGGAAAATATGAATGAGTCAGGTCTTTGCTTTTTTATCTAATTTAATTAATTAGTTTATTTTTAAAGACAAGGTCTTGCTCTGTCACCCAGGCTGGAGTGCAGTGCACGATCACCACTTCCTGCAGCCTCAAACTCCTGGCCTCAAGTCATCCTCCTGCCTCAGTCTCCCAAAGTGCTGTGAGGACAAATGTGAGCCACTGTGCCCAGTCTGCTTTTGCTTTCTTAATATGATTTTCTTGTTCTTTCACTGATTATTACAAATACTGGGACATTAACCAAATGAATTCTCTTTCCTTGGCCTCCATCACAACCCATTTATACCTTTTCCTATGGCTCATCCTAATAGGTTCTCAATCCATTACTGCATTCTCTTACTCAGCATTCAATTTCTTCATAATTATTGGCATCGCTACTTGACTACTTTTCAGAATGAAAATAGCTGTTGGCTTTCTATTTTCTGCATTCCTTCACTAATGTCTTTTTTCTTTAATTTTTAAAATTTTAAAAATCTCTGAACAATTTTACTCACCTGGCCTTATTTTTCCATTATGTTACCATAAGATAAACAGGTACTTGGGCCGTGTCGTGAACACGAAATTATCTTGTCTACCCCTTAGGATGTTTAAACTACTTTTATCCACTTGCCCCAATTATGTAGGAAAACACAAAAAAAACTTTCTTATTCTTACACTCAATATAATATTATTTGAGTCAAGTTCTGTATTCTGGTACTCAATTTCAGTAGAGCTGTTGAAATATATAATGTGCCTCATTTCACAGAGGGACCTCCACTATTAGGCTGTGCACCTAGTGTTTCTTTCTTAAAAATAAGTGATGGATTAATGAGAGATAAATACTATTGACTGTTTTACTTAGACTTTGGTTTGAATTCCTTGCGACTAATAGCACATATCTATAGGGCAGATGGCTGGGATGGAAGAGAAGACTAAGAAAGAGCTGCTAAGAGTCACTCTCAGGAAAGAAATGAATTTGCTTGGTCTCATTAGCACTATTTATTAATTGAGCTTCTTCCCAGCCCTCCCTCTGCCCTTAGGGCCTCTTACTGTAAGACAGTGTTTCTAAGAAAAAACATAAAAAAAAAAAAGTACTGCCCTTTCTAAGCATCATCTGATATCTTTGATTCACTCTAATCCAGCTTCTATATATCATAAAGGGGGAAAAATACCTCTTTAGGTTGACATTGTGGTAACACTGACAACAACTTCCAAAATAGTGTGTAATCACATGCGATTATAGTTTGGATCATGTTATCCAGCATCTGGGATCTATACTCAGCTCTGCCACGTGACTCAGTGCATGACGTGGAAAAGTTACTGCCTTTCTGGGCCTTTGCTTCTTTATCTTAAATAAGTAAATGAAACAAAATTCAGAGTGGAGGTTCAGAAATACACTGGGCTTTGGTATCCTTTCAAGAAATGTACCGGATACATACCAGATGACGGTATTCTTTATTTTGTCAGGAAGGTGAATGAACGGTTCCAACTCACCTACTTATGCCTGCCTCAAGCTACCCAGCAGTCTTCCCAACTAGGCAAAGGGCCCCTTCAGTCATAAATGTTGGGAGGAGAATCCAGGAAGGCATAACTGGAGCTTGGCTCCGTAGCTCATTTTTTCTTTTGTTCAACTGCCTGGCAGCAGATTGAGGGAAAAAGGAAAAAAAACTGGGCTTTCATGGCTTCTCTCATGCCTCTGGCCCAAGAAAATGACCAAGAGCAGGAAATCAAGCAAAAGTAAGCCAGAGTCACATTCCCATGGCGTCTAAGTCCCTGCTTAGAAGCAAGAAAGCACTAGCTCCAAACTCTGTCTCGGGTTATTTAACTTATAATTACAAGGCAATAGGAGGAAAATTTATAACCACATTCCTGTGGATCTGAGGTATCAAGAGTGGAGTTGTTTCTTCTGAGTGGGGTCTAGGGACTGGGTAGAAAGGTCCCTCTGTTGGGAACGAACATTTTACATAGAATATGTGAGTATCTATTCTAAAACAATAAAAAATAACTTATGGGAAGGGGCAATAGTGTGCAGACAATGTACGTTTTATTCTTTTAGTGATTAAGTTAGACTAAATACGTGGTGAAGTTCATGCGCTGAGAACAAACACTAGAAACAGTGAAAAGAGCTCTAGAGCATACGTGAAACTTCTGAGAAAGATGAAAGTCAAAGCTTGAGGACAGAGACACACATTTTGCATTAATCTCTTGGAATGAATTAGAATCTCAAATCTCATTGCTTTACTGGGATACTATTGCCTAATAGAGGCTCCCATGATCTTAAGTGTGTACCCAGATAGAGAACACGCTTGTGCATGCAAGCAGGCACACATGCGTGCACGCACACACACACTCACACTATCTTATACCTCACTCATCCTGGAAGTCAGCACACAAAGGGTATGTGTGCTTACAAACACACCCAGGTCAAAGTACAGATTGGTAGAAGGCAAGTGGCAGAGGCTCCCAACAGGGCAGATAATTACAAAGCATCAACTCACAGACTCTGAGGAGATTTTCTTCAAAAGCTCAGCCCCTGGGGTTCCAACGAGTCTTAAAATGAGCTTCAACTGATCAATATCTAATGGTGGACCATAAAGGAAAATGTTGGGACGAAATAAAAATGAAAAACAAACAATGACAAACAAAACAAAAACAAACAAACAAAACACCCCGAGAACAAAAATGAAACACCCCAAACCTAGCCAACACGGTGAATCCCTCTAGGTCAAGGTTCCCGCAGGATGATCACTTCACGTAGGACATGCTCCTCCTGTACAAAGATTCAAAATGCTACCACACACGTATCCACTTTATATTCATTTTGTGCATCTGTCAACAGCATGTATCAGTAAAGTGAGGCAACGTTAGGTGGTTCTTAGCTGCCAAAGATACCAGGTGAAAACACAAGCGCTTCACTCAGTTTACACTGCCCTCTTCATCTGCCATCACAGTGTCAGTAATCAGTCCAGGAAAGAGCACTGGTAATTAGAGGGCCACAGATAAGGAAAAAAGCAACAGAGCACAGGAGCTAGGGATGTACAAGTCTATTTATGAATATTCTCCTAAACGTGACCTAAAGAGCTTGTGATATGACAGTGGAAGGCCTGTGAGACCCCAAAACCTGACCACTGGAGCACACCCTCTGGGAAGCCTCGCCTCTCACACTGGCTACAGTAGGCAGAGCACGATGAGGGAGAGTCGCCAGCAGAGGGCGCTCTCCCATCGCATGTTCCTTCAGGAGCGCCATGAGAACACAAACACAGGCAGTTTCAACCTTATAAAATGCAAATGAACAATGCTTAACAAATTCCACACATCTCGAAGGCTCTAAATAATAGGCCACAATGCTAACACTTTTATCCTGGTAGCCAACACTTCAATGTATACTCAGAATGTATGTGCATGTGTTAACCAGAAGACAAAAATTTCCATTTGTTCTCATTGCTTTTAGTCTTACCTAAAAAGGAAGTTAAAAAGAGGGGGGAAATGTTATAAAATAGCTTTTAATATTTTATCTGAAAATGTGAATAGTTTATCCACGTTTATACTGACTGACATTGCACGGAGGGAGAAGGGGAGGATGACTGTCTTCTGACCCATCAGGTTTTTCACATGACTAAATCCTCTTGGCCTCAGGTCTCAGCTTCAACTTCACCTCCTCAGGGAGGCCTCCCCTCAACACTCTATATACATAATACCCCACCCCCCCACGCCCCCAATTCCTTCTCAGCATCATGCTTGATAACATCATAGTGCTTATCACAGCCTAGAATTACTCTGTTTGCTTACTGTCTGCCCCCTGTACTGGTCTACAGCTCTGTGAGGACAGGGGCCACTCTGCCTCTTCACCATTTATCCTCAGCCTAACATCTGGTACATGATGGGTAGTCAAAATATTTGAGGAAAAGGTAGATCAGGATGAAATAAATTTTTGCTTATGGTTATACATATAAAGGCAACATAGCAACACTTAAAAACAGCAGTCTCTATAAGCCACAGGTGCCTACGTTATAGGAATAACTTATGCAGTAATTTGACATCTTGTCTTTTACTTTCTTTTAGATATGAAATCAGCTTAAACAGAAGAAAATTCTAGGCTGGAGTCAGCAAACCCCAATCTCTTCCTGTTTTATACATAAAGTTTTATTAGAACACAGCCATGTCCATTCATTTATGTACAGTCTATAGGTATTTCCAATTACAACAAGCACAGTTACCATACGGTTCCCAAGCCTAAAATATTAACGACCTGGTCCTTTCAAAAAAGGTGTGCCAAACCCCATCCTAAACCCAAACAACTTGTGTTCTTTAGCAAGCAAAACAAACTAGAAACAAGTCCACTCACGTAAGTTATTTCTAAATTAAGAATAACAGGGAATTCTGTCATCTGCAAATGGTAAAAATCAGTGTGTTATAAAGGTTAAGATTTAAATACTGGCTTCTCAGTTCAAGATGTTGACAAGACAAAAATTTTGAAGGATATGTTCATAGGACAGAGCAGGAGTGGGGGTGGGATGGATACTGTCTTGCTCTAAAATAATCAGATTAATTATATCATAATAGAAATCTGTAAAAAAAAAATTCTTGCTGCTCTAAAATGACTCAATTTACAAAAATTTAGTTCCCTCACATTAACACTCTTCAGGAATATATTTAACTGGGTAGCCACCACAAGATAAAGTAAATCATATATGGGAAAAATCTCAACGACTTCATATCTCAAACAGGTGGCTTTACAATATATGCATCAAAAGTAATCTCTAAAATGAAGCTTTTGATATTGGTATTCTTTTTTTTTTTTTTAATTTATTTATTATTATTATACTTTAAGTTGTAGGGTACATGTGCACAACGTGCAGGTTTGTTACATATGTATACTTGTGCCATGTTGGTGTGCTGCACCCATCAACTCGTCATTTACATCATGTATAACTCCCAATGCAATCCCTCCCCCCTCCCCCCTCCCCATGATAGGCCCCGGTGTGTGATGTTCCCCTTCCCGAGTCCAAGTGATCTCATTGTTCAGTTCCCACCTATGAGTGAGAACATGCGGTGTTTCGTTTTCTGTTCTTGTGATAGTTTGCTAAGGATGATGGTTTCCAGCTGCATCCATGTCCCTACAAAGGACACAAACTCATCCTTTTTTATGGCTGCATAGTATTCCATGGTGTATATGTGCCACATTTTCTTAATCCAATCTGTCACTGATGGACATTTGGGTTGATTCCAAGTCTTTGCTATTGTGAATAGTGCTGCAATAAACATACGTGTGCATGTGTCTTTATAGCAGCATAATTTATAATCCTTTGGGTATATACCCAGTAATGGGATGGCTGGGTCATATGGTACATCTAGTTCTAGATCCTTGAGGAATCGCCATACTGTTTTCCATAATGGTTGAACTAGTTTACAATCCCACCAACAGTGTAAAAGTGTTCCTATTTCTCCACATCCTCTCCAGCACCTGTTGTTTCCTGACTTTTTAATGATCACCATTCTAACTGGTGTGAGATGGTATCTCATTGTGGTTTTGATTTGCATTTCTCTGATGGCCAGTGATGATGAGCATTTTTTCATGTGTCTGTTGGCTGTATGAATGTCTTCCTTTGAGAAATGTCTGTTCATATCCTTTGCCCACTTTTTGATGGGGTTGTTTGTTTTTTTCTTGTAAATTTGTTTGAGTTCTTTGTAGGTTCTGGATATTAGCCCTTTGTCAGATGAGTAGATTGCAAAAATTTTCTCCCATTCTGTAGGTTGCCTGTTCACTCTGATGGTAGTTTCTTTTGCTGTGCAGAAACTCTTTAGTTTAATGAGATCCCATTTGTCAATTTTGGCTTTTGCTGCCGTTGCTTTTGGTGTTTTAGACATGAAGTCTTTGCCCATGCCTATGTCCTGAATGGTACTACCTAGGTTTTCTTCTAGGATTTTTATGGTATTAGGTCTAACATTTAAGTCTCTAATCCATCTTGAATTAATTTTCGTATAAGGAGTAAGGAAAGGATCCAGTTTCAGCTTTCTACTTATGGCTAGCCAATTTTCCCAGCACCATTTATTAAATAGGGAATCCTTTCCCCATTTCTTGTTTCTCTCAGGTTTGTCAAAGATCAGATGGCTGTAGATGTGTGGTATGATTTCTGAGGACTCTGTTCTGTTCCATTGGTCTATATCTCTGTTTTGGTACCAGTACCATGCTGTTTTGGTTACTGTAGCCTTGTAGTATAGTTTGAAGTCAGGTAGCGTGATGCCTCCAGCTTTGTTCTTTTGACTTAGGATTGTCTTGGAGATGTGGGCTCTTTTTTGGTTCCATATGAACTTTAAAGCAGTTTTTTTCCAATTCTGTGAAGAAGCTCATTGGTAGCTTGATGGGGATGGCATTGAATCTATAAATTACCTTGGGCAGTATGGCCATTTTCACGATATTGATTCTTCCTATCCATGAGCATGGTATGTTCTTCCATTTGTTTGTGTCCTCTTTGATTTCACTGAGCAGTGGTTTGTAGTTCTCCTTGAAGAGGTCCTTTACATCCCTTGTAAGTTGGATTCCTAGGTATTTTATTCTCTTTGAAGCAATTGTGAATGGAAGTTCATTCCTGATTTGGCTCTCTGTTTGTCTGTTACTGGTGTATAAGAATGCTTGTGATTTTTGCACATTAATTTTGTATCCTGAGACTTTGCTGAAGTTGCTTATCAGCTTAAGGAGATTTTGGGCTGAGACAATGGGGTTTTCTAAATATACAATCATGTCGTCTGCAAACAGGGACAATTTGACTTCTTCTTTTCCTAACTGAATCCCCTTGATTTCTTTCTCTTGCCTGATTGCCCTAGCCAGAACTTCCAACACTATGTTGAATAGGAGTGGTGAGAGAGGGCATCCCTGTCTTGTGCCAGTTTTCAAAGGGAATTTTTCCAGTTTTTGCCCATTCAGTATGATATTGGCTGTGGGTTTGTCATAAATAGCTCTTATTATTTTGAGGTACGTTCCATCAATACCGAATTTATTGAGCGTTTTTAGCATGAATGGCTGTTGAATTTTGTCAAAAGCTTTTTCTGCATCTATTGAGATAATGATGTGGTTCTTGTCTTTGGTTCTGTTTATATGCTGGATTATGTTTATTGATTTGCGAATGTTGAACCAGCCTTGCATCCCAGGGATGAAGCCCACTTGATCATGGTGGATAAGCTTTTTGATGTGTTGCTGAATCCGGTTTGCCAGTATTTTATTGAGGATTTTTGCATCGATGTTCATCAGGGATATTGGTCTAAAATTCTCTTTTTTTGTTGTGTCTCTGCCAGGCTTTGGTATCAGGATGATGTTGGCCTCATAAAATGAGTTAGGGAGGATTCCCTCTTTTTCTATTGATTGGAATAGTTTCAGAAGGAATGGTACCAACTCCTCCTTGTACCTCTGGTAGAATTCAGCTGTGAATCCATCTGGTCCTGGACTTTTTTTGGTTGGTAGGCTATTAATTATTGCCTCAATTTCAGAGCCTGCTATTGGTCTATTCAGGGATTCAACTTCTTCCTGGTTTAGTCTTGGAAGAGTGTAAGTGTCCAGGAAATTATCCATTTCTTCTAGATTTTCCAGTTTATTTGCGTAGAGGTGTTTATAGTATTCTCTGATGGTAGTTTGTATTTCTGTGGGGTCGGTGGTGATATCCCCTTTATCATTTTTAATTGCGTCGATTTGATTCTTCTCTCTTTTCTTCTTTATTAGTCTTGCTAGTGGTCTGTCAATTTTGTTGATCTTTTCAAAAAACCAACTCCTGGATTCATTGATTTTTTGGAGGGTTTTTTGTGTCTCTATCTCCTTCAGTTCTGCTCTGATCTTAGTTATTTCTTGCCTTCTGCTAGCTTTCGAATGTGTTTGCTCTTGCTTCTCTAGTTCTTTTAATTGCGATGTTAGAGTGTCAATTTTAGATCTTTCCTGCTTTCTCTTGTGGGCATTTAGTGCTATAAATTTCCCTCTACACACTGCTTTAAATGTGTCCCAGAGATTCTGGTATGTTGTATCTTTGTTCTCATTGGTTTCAAAGAACATCTTTATTTCTGCCTTCATTTCGTTATGTACCCAGTAGTCATTCAGGAGCAGGTTGTTCAGTTTCCATGTAGTTGAGCGGTTTTGATTGAGTTTCTTAGTCCTGAGTTCTAGTTTGATTGCACTGTGGTCTGAGAGACAGTTTGTTATAATTTCTGTTCTTGTACATTTGCTGAGGAGTGCTTTACTTCCAATTACGTGGTCAATTTTGGAGTAAGTACGATGTGGTGCTGAGAAGAATGTATATTCTGTTGATTTGGGGTGGAGAGTTCTATAGATGTCTATTAGGTCTGCTTGCTGCAGAGATGAGTTCAATTCCTGGATATCCTTGTTAACTTTCTGTCTCGTTGATCTGTCTAATGTTGACAGTGGAGTGTTGAAGTCTCCCATTATTATTGTATGGGAGTCTAAGTCTCTTTGTAAGTCTCTAAGGACTTGCTTTATGAATCTGGGTGCTCCTGTATTGGGTGCATATATATTTAGGATAGTTAGCTCTTCCTGTTGAATTGATCCCTTTACCATTATGTAATGGCCTTCTTTGTCTCTTTTGATCTTTGATGGTTTAAAGTCTGTTTTATCAGAGACTAGTATTGCAACCCCCGCTTTTTTGTGTTCTCCATTTGCTTGGTAAATCTTCCTCCATCCCTTTATTTTGAGCCTATGTATGTCTCTGCGTGTGAGATGGGTCTTCTGAATACAGCAGACTGATGGGTCTTGACTCTTTATCCAGTTTGCCAGTCTGTGTCTTTTAATTGGAGCATTTAGTCCATTTACATTTAAGGTTAAGATTGTTATGTGTGAACTTGATCCTGCCATGATGATATTAACTGGTTATTTTGCTCGTTAGTTGATGCAGTTTCTTCCTAGCCTTGATGGTCTCTACATTTTGGCATGTTTTTGCAATGGCTGGTACCGGTTGTTCCTTTCCATGTTTAGTGCTTCCTTCAGGGTCTCTTGTAAGGCAGGCCTAGTGGTGACAAAATCTCTAAGCATTTGCATATCTGTAAAGGATTTTATTTCTCCTTCACTTATGAAACTTAGTTTGGCTGGATATAAAATTCTGGGTTTAAAATTCTTTTCTTTAAGAATGTTGAATATTGGCCCCCACTCTCTTCTGGCTTGCAGAGTTTCTGCCGAGAGATCTGCTGTTAGTCTGATGGGCTTCCCTTTGTGGGTAACCCGACCTTTCTCTCTGGCTGCCCTTAAGATTTTTTCCTTCATTTCAACTTTGGTGAATCTGGCAATTATGTGTCTTGGAGTTGCTCTTCTCGAGGAGTATCTTTGTGGCGTTCTCTGTATTTCCTGGATCTGAATGTTGGCCTGCCCTACTAGGTTGGGGAAGTTCTCCTGGATGATATCCTGAAGAGTGTTTTCCAACTTGGTTCCATTTTCCCCCTCACTTTCAGGCACCCCAATCAGACGTAGATTTGGTCTTTTTACATAATCCCATACTTCTTGCAGGCTTTGTTCATTTCTTTTTCTTCTTTTTTCTTTTGTTTTCTCTTCTCACTTCATTTCATTCATTTGATCCTCAATCGCTGACATTCTTTCTTCCAGTTGATCGAGTCGGTTACTGAAGCTTGTGCATTTGTCACGTATTTCTCGTGTCATGGTTTTCGTCTCTTTCATTTCGTTTATGAGCTTCTCTGCATTAATTACTCTAGCCATCAATTCTTCCACTTTTTTTTCAAGATTTTTAGTTTCTTTGCGCTGGGTACGTAATTCCTCCTTTAGCTCTGAGAAATTTGATGGACTGAAGCCTTCTTCTCTCATCTCGTCGAAGTCATTCTCCGTCCAGCTTTGATCCGTTGCTGGTGATGAGCTGCGCTCCTTTGCCGGGGGAGATGCGCTCTTATTTTTTGAATTACCAGCTTTTCTGCCCTGCTTTTTTCCCATCTTTGTGGTTTTATCTGCCTCTGGTCTTTGATGATGGTGATGTACTGATGGGGTTTTGGTGTAGGTGTCCTTCCTGTTTGATAGTTTTCCTTCTAACAGTCAGGACCCTCAGCTGTAGGTCTGTTGGAGATTGCTTGAGGTCCACTCCAGACCCTGTTTGCCTGGGTATCAGCAGCAGAGGTTGCAGAAGATAGAATATTTCTGAACAGCGAGTGTACCTGTCTGATTCTTGCTTTGGAAGCTTCCTCTCAGGGGTGTACTCCACCCTGTGAGGTGTGGGGTGTCAGACTGCCCCTAGTGGGGGATGTCTCCCAGTTAGGCTACTCAGGGGTCAGGGACCCACTTGAGCAGGGAGTCTGTCCCTTCCCAGATCTCAACCTCCGTGTTGGGAGATCCACTGCTCCCTTCAAAGCTGTCAGAGTCGTTTGCGTCTGCAGAGCTTTCTGTTGTTATTGTTTACTGTGCCCTGTCCCCAGAGGTGGAGTCTACAGAGACAGGCAGGTTTCCTTGAGCTGCTGTGAGCTCCACCCAGTTCGAGCTTCCCAGCAGCTTTGTTTACCTACTTAAGCCTCAGCAATGGCGGGCGCCCCTCCCCCAGCCTCGCTGCTGCCTTGCCGGTAGATCACAGACTGCTGTGCTAGCAATGAGGGAGGCTCCGTGGGTGTGGGACCCTCCCGGCCAGGTGTGGGATATGATCTCCTGGTGTGCCTGTTTGCTTAAAGCGCAGTATTGGGGTGGGAGTTACCCGATTTTCCAGGTGTTGTGTGTCTCAGTTCCCCTGGCTAGGAAAAGGGATTCCCTTCCCCCTTGCGCTTTCCAGGTGAGGCAATGCCTCGCCCTGCTTCAGCTCTCGCTGGTCGGGCTGCAGCAGCTGACCAGCACCGATCGTCTGGCACTCCCCAGTGAGATGAACGCAGTACCTCAGTTGAAAATGCAGAAATCACCGGTCTTCTGTGTCGCTTGCGCTGGGAGTTGGAGACTGGAGCTGTTCCTATTCGGCCATATTGCTCCGCCCTCAATATTGGTATTCTTAAGAGACTTCTGACTACTTACAGTGAGAGTCAATTTTTATACTCTCTCTAAGGAAGACAGGCTCTAAGGAAGACAGGCTCTCTGAGCTACGAATTTCTCAACTACCTGAACTTCACACCAACCTACCTGAAGAATATGCAATTTCCATTAGTCACAGTGGCTCATTACATCAACGAGCTGGGAAACCCTCTCTCTCCCACCTCTGCTGGCATGAAACAATATCAGGCCTGAAGAATCAAGCCCCAGTTCCTCAGCCTCACATTCACAGCCGTCTGTGATTTGGCATCAAGCTTCTTTTCTGACTCTGGCTCAAACTACTATTCTTTAATGCACTCAGTGCTTCAACTCACACCAGATATTCCAGGCATTTCTAAGCTTCCAAGTACTTATTTATGTAACTCATAAACCAGAACACCTCCCCTCCTCCCATCCTTTCAAGCCTTTCCTATTCCTATTTACTCTTTGAAGTCCTATTCAAACAAGAACTCTGCCATGAAGTCTTGGATATATTGAGGTGGAACTAATTCTCTACTTTTTTTTTCAAAAGCTTATCTATTATTCTAGTGTATTTATCACTCCATCTTATTTTATAATCAGGGACAAACAGTTGTTCAAGTAACTCTTGTAACTCTCTTTCCACTGAGTCTGATCATTCTGGTTTTAAGGACAGGTACCATCCTGTCCCCAGCATCTTCCACAGAGCAGCTTGATAAATACTGGTTGACTTGAAAAGATGAGCCATGGCACATCCTTTCAGCACCTCGGTAGGCACTGGTGTCTCCAGCTGTGGCACTGGCACCTGCTGACACTGCTGCCTCCAGTAGTTCTTTCATTCTCTTCCCTTTGTCACCCCTACACCTTGGAGGTGAACTTCTCTCCTGAGGGCTGTAAAGACTAGTTTGAAAAGGGAGAGCCAAGAACCAACTGAATCTTCTCAGAATGGAAACACTGTATTATTTTGGAGGAGTTAATTTCAGAAGGAAAATGGGTCAAGCTTGAAAAAACAACGTTAATTTCAGAAGGAAAATGGGTCAAGCTTGAAAAAACAACGTAGGTGGCTCCTACTGGTAAAACTGGAACTTGGGACTCAGTGAAATGTACAACCAGGAAAGAACAGACTGGTGATGATGCAGCGATCATCCCTGTGCTGCAGAGAACGCTTCACTAA
Organism: Chlorocebus sabaeus; assembly: GCF_047675955.1. NCBI lineage: Eukaryota > Metazoa > Chordata > Mammalia > Primates > Cercopithecidae > Chlorocebus > Chlorocebus sabaeus. Next base: position 36,222,130 of record NC_132920.1, on the reverse strand, counting down.
GAGTGTATCATTCTGGTGAAACAGTCCTGACGACCAACGGGTGGCTACTGCATAGAGTTCCCTGCAGGTCTCATAGATTATGGTGAAATCCCAGGAGCAGCTGCTCTTTGGGAGGTTGAAGAAGAAACTGGCTACTAGGGGGACATTGCCGAAAGTTCTCCAGTGGTCTGTATGGACCCAAGTTTGTCAAACTGTACCACACACATTGTGACAGTAATCATTAACGGAGATGATACAGAAAATCTAAGGCCAAAGCCAAAGCCAGGGGATGGAGAATTTGTGGAGGTCATTTCGTTACCCAAGAATGACCTGCTGCAGAGACTCGATGCTCTCATAGCTGAAGAACATCTTACAGTGGATGCCAGAGTCTATTCCTATGCTCTAGTGCTGAAACATGCAAATGTGAAGCCATTTGAAGTGCCCACCCTGAAATCTGAAGGCCAAAGACGACACTGGCCATTTTTGTAAACGAGGCTACCAGGCCTTCTTCACAAAGACTTTGTATTCAACTTAGTTTAATGTAGATTTGAATTAGCTTTTTCGTAAAATAAAAGCAGCACAAAATGCAAAAAAAAAAAAAAAAGAAAAGATGAGCCATATTATGCTTTTCAACTCAGTCCTACCCCACTGCCTTGCCCTCAAAACACAGAATGACCATACTCCATGGAAAAATACACAATGTAAAATAAAAATCTTAGTAGCTAAAAGCATTTGCATGAAGGAAGTTAAAACATGCAAACCTCAGAAGAAATCACCATGGGTTCTTCAAAAGTTGGCAAATCCACTGAAATACAGGCCAGTCTTCCAACAGTACCAGCTACTATAAGGCCACTATGATTTGTCCAAGCAGTTAAGACCAGAAGGAGCTTCACGTAGCCATATTAGCGGAGTAAAGCAAAACTTACCACATCATGACAATCAGTATTTCCACAGTGAGTCATCCTTTGTAACAGGTTTAGCCCTTTTTCTCTTAGGTAGAAAATATTTTTACTATTAGTTTAAAATGTGTTTTAACTGTAATGATCACAACATCAAAATTTAAATCATAAATCTCCTGAATCCTTCTAAAACAAATGAAGAAAAGAACAACTTAAGCCTAAGATTACTCTTTAGATCAAGTCATCTTTAACAGAAGCAACAGTCAGAATGAACAGGTAAAGAAAAAAAAAAAAAAAAAAAAAAAACACTAAGTATAACAGGATATTTCTAGGGAAAGTAAAAGAGGGATATTCTGGTCAGTTCTAAGTGCTCCAGGCAACTCCTAAAAAACCTCCACAGACCAGAAAGTTGAAGATGAATAAAAGGACCAGTTGCACGACCTACCTGCCATGAGCAGCAATTTTCAACGAAATAAATCCACATAGGGGCAAAATGGAGCACTAACCTTTGGAAAGGTAGGAAACCTTCCTAGTGACAGACAGGATAGACGAGAGTAAGACTTAGCCTAGCTCCTTATATTCCAGGTTGTCAAAATAGTCATTTTCACTGTAACACAAAGAAAATGTCTTAAGGTACCCTTGGTTTATGGACAAATCTGAGGATTCTACCTTTTTCTGAGAAAATGTATTCTCAAGTCAGAGAAGAAAGGGCAAATAATCTAATAAAACATTTTTCTTCTTCAGTGTTTATTAGGACACTTGCTTTTAGTATCTAAAGTGAAACTGCTTTTAAAAATGAGAGAACATCCAGGCTGGCCAACATGGCAAAACCCTGTCTCTACTAAAAATACAAAAATTAACAGGGCATGATGACATGCGCCTGTAATCCCAGATACTCGGAAGGCTGAGGCAGGGAGAATCACTTGAACCCAGGAAGTGGAGGTTGCAGGGAGCCAAGATTGTGTCACTGAACTCCAGCCTGGGCAACAGAGCGAGACTCTGTCTCCTAAAAAAAAAAAAAAAAAAAAAAAAAAAAAAAAAAAAAAGAGACAGAGAATATTTGGCAGGGTGCAGTGGCCACACCTGTAATCCCAACACTTTGGCAGGCCAAGGTGGGCAAATCACTTGAGGTCTGGAGTTCTAGACCAGCCTGGCCAACATGATGAAACCCAATCTCTACTAAAAATACGAAAAATTAGCTGGGCGTGGTGGCGTGTGCCTGTAGTCCCAGGTACTTGGGAGGTTGAGGCAGGAGAATTGTTTGAACCCAGGAGGTGGAGGTTACAGTGAGCTGAGATTGTGCCACTGCACTCCAGTTTGGGCGACAGAGCGAGACTCTGTTTCAAAAAACAAACAAACAAACAAAAAAGAATATTTGAAACCAATGACTGAAAGTGATGGGCAGATGTGAGAAAAGGGTCTCCAGAAACTTTAGCTCTACTGCCAGTGTTTTAACCCACAAGCAGGACAGTATGAACAGAGGTGTTCATTATATTATTATTTGTCTACTAGTATGTCTGAAATATTTCAAAACATGTTTGCAAAAGAAATGAAAAAAAATAGAAGCAGCAAATTTAATACACTAAGAAAATTCCTATAGACCAGGGCAGCAACTGATGGCAAGTGGATTTTAACTCAGCTCCATTAACCCATAAGAGCACCATTTCTGTTAAAGAAGGTTTTACACATAAAGGAAATTCACTTGATTATGTAGAAAAGGAAAACAACAGCAAGCCAAGGCTGTGATCTCTGGTAGAAAAACAGTATTTGATGAGTAACAGGGCTATGAAACTTCCTCTCTTCTTTAAGCTGCAGAGTGTTAAGTGCCGATAACAGAATTTTCTAAGTGGCTTATTCATTTCAAGATCTATGGTATTTGAAGTAAGTTAGTACTATACCTGAAGAGACATTCTGTATCCTCCCTCCTTTCTAGTACAAAGTTCTGTCAGCTGTGTCCACTTGAGATCCCTAGTCAACTAGGCTTTTAAGAAAGGGCTTCATTCTTTAAAAAATACTACTACTATTATTAGGCCAGATGGAAGGGGTTCTGCAAAGTCACAAACAAGAATTTCTAATATGATAACACATAATTGGCTTTAAGACAAAAATGAGTATTTTTTATATGTTTTTTAAATAAAATTAAAACTCTGAGATACATGTGCAGCATGTGCAGGTTTGTTACATAGGTAAATATGTGGCATGGTAGTTTGCTCCACCTATCAATCCATCACCTAGGTGTTAAGCCCCACATGCATTAGCTATTTATCCTGATGTGCTCCCTCCACCTGACCCCCACCCCACCCCACCAACAGGCCCCAGTGTGTGTTGTTCTCCTCCATGTGTCCATGTGTTCTCATTGTTCAGCTCCCACTTGTGAGAACATGCAGTGTTTGGCTTTTTGAGGAAAATGGCTTCAAGCTCCATCAGTGTCCCTGCAAAGGGCACAATCTCATTCCTTTTTATGGCTGTATAGTATTCCATGGTGTATATGTACCACATTTTTTTATCCAGTCCATCACTGGATAATGGGCATTTGGGTTGATTCCATGTCTTTACTATTGTGAATACTGCTGCAGTCAACATACACATGCATGTATCTTTGTAACAGAATGATTTATATTCCTTTGGGTATATACCCAGTAATGGGATTGCTGGGTCAAATGTTATTTCTGATTCTAGGTCTTTGAGGATTTCACCACAGTGTCTTCCACAATGGTTGAACTAATTTTCATTCCCACCAACAGTGTAAATGTTCCTATTTCGCCATAGTCTCACCAGCATCTGTTGTTTCTTGACTTTTTAATAATCACCATTCTGACTGGCATGAGATAGTATCTAATTGTGGTTTCCATTTGCATTTCTCTAATGGTCAGTGATGTTGAACTTTTTTTCGTTTGTTGGCTGCATAAATGTCTTCTTTTGAGAAGTGTCTGTTCATGTCCTTTGCCAACTTTTTTTTTTTTTTTGAGACAGTCTTGCTCTGTCGCCCAGGCTGGAACGCAGTGGTGTGATCTCGGCTCACTGCAAGCTCCGCCTCCCAGGTTCATGCCATGCCCCAGCCTCCTGAGTAGCTGGGACTACAGGTGTGCGCCACCATGCCTGGCGAAGTTTTTGCATTTTTAGTAGAGATGGGGTTTCACTGTGTTAGCCAGGATGGTCTCGATCTCCTGACCTCGTAATCCCTGCCTTGGCCTCCCTAGTGCTGGGATTACAGGCAGGAGCCACCATGCCTGGCCCTTTGCCAACTTTTTAATGGAGTTTTTCTCTTGTAAATTTGTTTAAGTTCCTTGTAGATTCTGGATATCAGACTTTTGTTAGATGGATAGATCACAAAAATTGTCTCCCATTCTGTAGGTTGTCTGTTCACTCATGACAGTTTCTTTTGCTGTGCAGAAGACCATTCGTCAGTTTTTGCTTTTGTTGCCATTGCTTTTGATGTTTTCATCATGAAATTTTTGCCTATGCCTATGTCCTTAATGATATTGCCTAGATTTTCTTCTAGGGTTTTTATAGTTTTGGGTTCTACATTTAAGTCTTTAATTAATCTTGAGTTAATTTTTGTATAAGGTGGATGGAAGGGATCCAGTTTCAATCTTCTGCATATGGCTAGCCAGTTCTCCCAGCACCATTTATTAAATAGGGAATCCTTTCCCCATTGCTTGTTTTTGTCAGCTTTGTTGAAGATCAGATGGTTGGAGATGTGCAGTTTTATTTCTGAGATCTCTATTCTGTTCCATTGGTCTGTGTGTCTGTTTTTGTACTAGTACCATGCTGTCTTGGTTACTGTAGCCTTGTTAGTTCAAAGTCGGGTAGTGTAATGCCTCCACATTTGTTCTTTTTGCTTAGGATTGTTTGCGCTACATGGGCTCTTTTTTGGTTCCATATGAATTTTAAAGTTTTTTTCTAATTCTGTGAAGAATGTCAATGGTAGTTTAATGGGAATAGCATTGAATCTATAAATTACTTTGGGCAATATGGCCATTTTCATGACACTGATTATTCCTATCTATGAGCATGGAATGTTGTTCCATTTGTTTGTGTCCTCTCTGATTTCCTTCAGCAGCGGTTTGTAATTCTCCTTGAAGAGGTCCTTCACTTCCCTTGTTATTAATAGCTATAGTCCTGCGTATGTTGTTCTCTTTTAGCAGTTGTGAATAAGAGTTCCTTCATGATTTGGCTCTCTGCTTGTCTATTGTTGGTGTATAGGAATAGTTGTGACTTTTGCACTTTGATTTTGTATCCTGAGACTTTGCTGAAGTTCCTTATCAGCTTAAGAAGCTTTTGGTCTGAGACAACAAGGTTTTCTAGATATAGGATCATGTCACCTGCAAACAGAGTTTGACTTCCTCTCTTCCCATTTGAACACTCTTTCTTTCTTTCTTTTGCCTGATTGCCCTGGCCAGAATTTCCAATACTATGTTGAATAGGAGTGGGGAAAGAGGGCATCCTTGTGCCAGTTTTGAAGGGGAATGCTTCCAGCTTTTGCCTATTCAGTAAGATACTGGCTGTGGGTTTGTCTTAAATGACTTACTATTTTGAGGTATGTTCCATTAATACCTAGTTTATTGAGAGCTTTTAACATGAAGACATGCTGAATTTTATTAAAGGCCTTTTCTGTATCCATTGAGATAATCATGTGGTTTTTGTCTTTAGTTCTGTTTATGTGATGAATTATGGTTATTGATTTGCCTATATTAAAACAGCCTTGCATCCCAGGGATGAAGCCAACTTGATCGTGGTGGATGGATAAGCTTTTGACGTGCTGCTGGATTCAGTTTGCCAGTATTTTACTGAGGATTTTTGCATCAATGTTCATCAGGGATATTGGCCTGAAGTTTTCTTTTTCTGCTGTATCTCTGGCAGGCTTTGGTATTGGGATAACACTGGCCTCATAAAATGAGTCACGGGGAGTCCCTCCTTTTTGTATGTTTGGGATAGTTTCAGAAGAAATGTACCAGCTCTTCTTTGTACCTGTGGTGGAATTTGGCTGTAAATCTGTCTGGTCCTGGGCTTTTCTTCCTTGGTAGGCTATTTATTACTGCCTCAATTTGAGAATTTGTTATTGGTAGATTCAACATTTTCCTGGTTTGGTCTTGGGAGATCATATGTGTCCAGGAATTTATCCATTTCTTCTAGATTTTCTAGTTTATTTGCATAGAGGTGTTTATAGTATTCTCTGATGGTTGTTCATATTTCTGTGGGGTCAGTGGTGATATCCCCTTTATCATCTTTATTGTGTCTATTTGATTCTTCCTTCTTTTCATTATTCTAGCTGGAAGTCTTATTTTATTTTCAAAAAAACAGCTCCTGGAGTCACTGATATTTTTGGAAGGGTTTTTTGTGTCTCCTTCAGTTCCCCTCTGATCTTGGTTATTTCTTATCCTCTGCTAGCTTTGGGTTTGTGTGCTCTTGGTTCTCTAGTTCTTTTAGCTGTGATGTTAGGGTATCAATTTGAGATCTTTTTAGCTTTCTGATGTGTGCATTTAGTGCTATAAACTTCCCTTTTTTAAATTATACTTTAAGTTCTAGGGTACATGTGCACAACATGCAGGTTTGTTACATATGTATACATGTGCCATGTTAGTGTGCTGCACCCATTAACTCATCATTTACATTAGGTGTATCTCCTAATGCTATCCTTTTTTTTTGAGACGGAGTCTCGCTCTGCCACCCAGGCTGGAGTACAGTGGCGCAATCTCAGCTCGCTGCAAGCTCTGCCTCCCGGGTTCAGGCCATTCTCCTGCCTCAGCCTCATGAGCAGCTGGGACTACAAGCGCCTGCCACCACGCTCTGCTAATTTTGTTTTTGTGTTTTTAGTAGAGACGGAGTTTCACCGTGTTAGCCAGGACAGTCTCAATCTCCTGACCTTGTGATCCGCCCGCCTCAGCCTCCCAAAGTGCTAGGATTACAGGCATGAGCCATCGCGCCTAGCCCTGCTATCCCTCTTAACACTGCTTTAGCTGTGTCCCAGAGATTCAGGTATGTTGTCTCTTTGTTCTCATTGGTTTCAAAGAACTTCTTGATTTCCGCTTTAATTTCATTATTTATCCAAGAGTCATTCAGGAGCAGATTGTCCAATTTCCATGTAATTGTGTGGTTTTGAGTGAGTTTCTTAATCTTGAGTTATAATTTGATTGTGCTGTGGTCTGAGAGGCTGTTTGTTATATGTTCAGTTCTTCCACAGTTACTGAGGAGTGTTTTACTTCCAATTATGTGATCAATTTCAGCCTAAGTTCGATGTGCTGCCGAGAAGAATGCATATTCGGTTGTTTCTGGATGGAGAGTTCTGTAGATATCTATCAGGTACAGAGTTCAAGTGGAATTCAAGTCCTGAATATCCCTGTTAATTTTCTGTCTCGAAGATCCGTCTAATATTGACAGTGGGGTATTAAAGTCTCACACTCTAATTGTATGGGAGTCTAAGTCTCTTTGTAGATCTCTAACAACTTGGTTTATAAATCTGGGTGCTCCTGTATTGGGTGCATATATATTTAGGGTAGTTAGCTTTTCTTATTGAATTGAACTCTTTACCACTATGTAATGCCCTTCTTTGTCTTTTTTGATATTTGCTGGTTCAAAGTCTGTTTTGTCAGAAAATAGGATTGCAACTCCTGCTTTTATCTGCTTTCCATTTGCTTGGTGAATTTTCCTCCATCCCTTTATTTTGAGCCTTTTGTATGTCTTTGCATTAGATGGGTCTCTTGAATACAACAGCATACTGATGGGTCATGACTTGTTATCCAGCTTGCCATTCTGTTTTTTTTTAATTGGGGCATTTAGTCCGTTTACATTTAAGGTTAATATTTTTTATGTGTGAATTTGATCCTATCATCATGATGCTAGCAGGTTATTTTGCAGACTTGTTAAGGTAGTTGCTTCATAGTGTCACTGGTCAAAGAAACTGTGTGTTTTTGTAGTGGCCAGTAAATTTTTCCTTTCCATATTTAGTGCTTCCTTCAGGAGCTCTTGCAAGGCAGGCCTGATGGTGATGAATTCCCTCAGCATTTGCTCATCTAAAAAGGATTTTATTTCTCCTTCGACTATGAAGCTTAGTTTGGCCAGATTATGAAATTCTGGGTTGGAAATTCTTTTCTTTAAGAATGTTGAATACTGGCCCCCAATCTCTTCTGGCTTGTAGGGTTTTTGCTGAGGTCCACTGTTAGTCTGATAAGCTTCTCTTTGTAGGTGACCTAGCCTTTCTCTCTGGCTGCCCTTAGTATTTTTTCCTCCATTTCAACCTTGGAGAATCTGATGATTATGTGTCTTGGGGTTGATCTTCTCATGGGGTAGCTTACTGGGGTTCTCTACGGATTTCCTGATTTGAATGTTGGCTGGTCTTGCTAGGTTGGGGAAGTTCTCCTGGATGATATCCTGAAGTGTGTTTTCCAATTTCGTTCCATTATCCCCAACTCTTTCAGGTACCCCTATTATTCGCAGGTTCAGTCTTTTTACATAATCCCATAGTTCTCAGAGGTTTTGTTCATTCCCTTTCCTTTTTCTCTAATCTTGTCAGCAAGATAGTCTTTAAGCTCTGAAATTCTTTCCTCCACTTGGTTTATTTGGCTATTGATACTTGTGGTTGCATTATGAAGTTCTGATGTTGTGTTCTTCAGCTCCATCATTTATGTTCCTTTCTAAACTGGTTATTCTGGTTAACAGTTCCTGTAATGTTTTATCATGGTGCTTAGCTTCTTTGCACTGGGTTAGAACATGCTCTTTTAGCTCAGTGAAGTTCATTATTATCCACCTTCTGAAGAATGGAATTCTGTCAACTCATCCATCTCAGCCTCAGCCCACATCTGTGCCCTTGCCAGAGAGGTGTTGCAGTCATTTGGAGGAAGAGAAGCACTCTGGTGTTTTGAGTTTCAGTGTTTTTTCATTGATTCTTTCTCATCTTCATGAGTTTATCTAGCTTTGATCGTTGAGGCTGCTAATCTTTAGAGGGGTTTCGGTGGGGACCTTTTTGTTGATGCTATTGTTGTTGCTTTCCATTTGTTTTGCTGATGCCAGTGGGCACGCTCTTGTATAAGGTGTTTGGCGACCCCTGTTGGAGGGGTCTCATCCAGTCAAGAGGCACGGACGGGCCCACTTAATCAAGCACTCTGGCTGCCCCTTGGTGGAGGGGGTGTGCTGCACTGGGAGGAATCCCAGTCATCCAGGTTGCCTGGATTCCTCAGAGCCAGAAAGGGGAAAGACTAAGTCTGCTGATCTGTGGAGACCATGGCCACCCCTCCCACCAGGGGCTCCATCCCAGGGAGATTAGAATTCTGTCTGTAAACCCCTGGCTGGAGTTGCTGAAATTCCTGCAGAGAGGCCCCACCCCGTGAAGGGGTAAGAGTCAGGGTTCAGCCTAAAGAGTCAGTCTGGCCATGACCTGCCACCACCACTGTATGGTCTGCACTGTGGGAAATTCCTTCCGGGTCCCAATCGCCCAGTCTCTCCAGCACCAGCAGGCGAAAATGGCAAACTGGAGCTACAGTGATGACAGCAACCCCTCCCCCAAGGAACTCAGTAGTCTTACGTAGTCTCCAGTCAAGAGGCCACCAAGAATTTACACAGCTCTGTGCTTGGGACCCAAGGCCCTGGTGGTGTGTGCTCATGACGAGGATCTCCTGATTCACAGGTTGCACAGATCTTTGGAAAAAGCATGATTTCCTGGGCAGGGTAGCACAATCACTCATCACCTCCCTTGGCTGGGGGTGGGAGTTCCCCTTGCCCTTTGCAGCTCCCAGGTGGGCTGTCACTCCACCTGCTTTTCCTCACTCTCCATGGGTCATGCCAACCACCTAGTCAGTCCCATTGAGAGAAGCTAAAGACCTCACCTGCTGGTGCAGGATTCACTCACTGTTTTCGCGCTTCTTGTTGGGAGCCTCTGACTGCAGTATTTCTTATATCTTTAAAGGAAATCCAGGAATTACTAACAACCAGTACCAAAATAATCTTTCAAGAAGGAGACTAATTATAAAACCCAAGAAAAAGTAGAACAGGAAGACAACTTGAAGAGATCTAAAAATGCATAAACCATTACCACTAGTCATGTGTAATTAAGTTTAAATGTAATCTAAATAAAATTTTAATGACATTTAAAATTCAGATAAAAATACTCAGAAGACTTTGAACAGAAGATGATAGGATCTGGATGTTTTGTCCCCTCCAAGTATGTTGAAATGTGATCCCAAATGTTGGAGGTGGGGCCTGATTGAAGGTGTTAGGGTCTTGGATCCTTCATGAATGGCTTGGTGCCCTCCCCACATTAACGAGTGAGTTATCGCTCTATTAGTTCATGCAAATGCTGGCTGTTTAAAAGACTCTGGCATCTTTCTTGCTCCCTCCTTTGACATGTGAAATGCCTATTCCCCCACCACAACTGAAAGCTTCCTGAGGTCCTGACCAGAAGCAGATGATGGCACTATGCTTCTTTTACAGCTGTGCAACTGTGAGCCAAATAAACCTCTTTTCTTGATAAATTACCTAGTCTCAAGTATTCCTTTATAGCAATGTGAAGTGGACTACCAAAGAAGAGAACTTCCCCAACATGATAAAGGGCATTTATGAAAAACCAATAGCTAATATCATACTCAACAGGAGGAGACTGGCAGCTTTCCCCCTAAGACAGGAACAAGACAAGGATGCCTACTTTCACTGCTGCTATTCAGCATTGTAGTGGAAGTTCTAGACAGAGCCATTACATTAGATAAGAGAAAGAATTAAAAACATCTAAATTGGAAAGGAAGAAATAAAACTATCTCTGTTTGCAGATGACATGACCCTATATATAGAAAATCCCAAAGAATCTAGAAGAAAGCTGCAGAGCTAATAAATAAATTGAGCAAATTTGCAGGGTGTACGATCAACAATCAAAAATTAATTTTGTTTCTATATACCAACAAGGAACACATCAAAGAAATTCCATTTATAATCGCAGCAAAAAGAATAAAATACCTAGGAAAAAATTTAACCAAGGTGGAAGACTTTACAACCGCAAGCTATAAAACACTACTGAAACAAAATTAAAGACTTAAATAAATGGAAAGAGATCCTGTGTTCATGAACAGGATGACTTAATAGTGGTTAAGATGTCACTATCACTTAAAGTGATCTAAAAATTTCACACAATCCCTATCAAAATTCTAAAGCCTTTTTTTTGCAGAAATAGAAATGCCAATTGTTAAATTCATATGGAATTACAAGGGACCCAGAATAGTCAAAGCAATCTTGAAAAAGAAGAACAAAGCTGGAAGACTCACACTTCCTGATTTCAAAGCTTACTATAAAGTTACAGTGATCAAAACAGTGTGGTACTGCCATAAGGATAGATATCAAACCAATAGAATAGAATTCACAGTACAGAATTAAACCCACACATGTATTGCTAATTATATATACCAAATTTCTAAGAAACAGGTAAAAGGTGAATGAAACCAAAAACAAAGGAGAAATCCTAGGGTTCCACGTTGATTCGATGGGGGAAGTAATAGTCGCTTTATGGTGCTAGAATAACTGGACTTCCAGATGCAAAAGAATGAAGTTGGGCCCCTACCTCACATCATCTATAAAAATTCAAAATGGACCAAAGACCCAAGTATAAGAGCTAAACCCTATTATATTCCTAGTAGTTACAAAACTCTTAGTAGAAAACATAGGGGCAAATTCTTCACGACCTTGAATTTGGCAATATAGTCTACAACATGACATCAAAAAAGCATGAGCAATGAAAGAAAAAAAAATGGAACTTTATCAAAATTAAAAATGTTTCGTGTGTCAAACGACATTGTCAAGAAAGTGAAAAGACAACCCACAAAATACGTGAAAATACTTGCAGATCATGTATCTGATAAGGGTCCAAGATATATAAAGAACTACCACTCAACAACAAAAAGACAAACAACCCAATTAAGAATAGGCAAAAGACTTGAATAGACATTTCTCCAAAGAAGATATACAAATGGCCAATAAGCAGATGAAAAGATGCTCAAAATCGTTAGTCATGAGAGAAATGCAAATCAAAACCACAATAAGATACCACTTTGTAACTACTAGGATGGCTATTAAATAAAAAAAAAAAAAAAAAAAAAAAAGAACAAGTGTGGAGATACAGGAATCCTCATACATTGCTGGTGGGCATTTAAAATGGTGCAGCTACTATGGAAAAGAGTTTGGTGCTCTTCAGAAAGTTAAACATATGACGCAACAATTCCACTCCTAGGTGCATAACCAAAAGAATCAAAAGCAGGGACTCAAACAGATGCTTGTATGACAATGTTCACTGCAGCATTATTCACAATAGCCAAAGGTAAAAACAACCCAACTGTCTACCAACAGATGAACAGGTTAACAAAATGTGGGATATATTAAATACTTACAATGGAATAGTATTCTGATACATGACACATCATGGAAGCACCATGAAAACATTATACTAAGTGAAATAATCCAGACACAAAAGGACAAATATACTATAATATGATTCTACTTCTATGAAATATCTAGAATAAGCAAATTCACAGAGACAGAAAGAACAGAGATTACCAGAAGGGAGAATGAATGGGAAGTTACTGTTTCATGGGCTGAGTGTTTCCACCTGTGGTGATGAAAAAATTCTGGAAATAGATAGTAGTCGTGATTGTAAATCATGAATGTAATTAATGCCACTAAATTGTATACTTAAAATGGTTAAAATGGGGCCGGGCACAGTGGCTCACGCCTGTAATCCAGCAACTTGGGAGGCCGAGGTGGGTGGACCACTTGAGGCCAGGAGTTCGAGACCAGCCTGGCCAACATGGTGAAACCCCATCCCTACTAAAGATACAAAAATTAGCCAGGTGTGGTGGTACACACCTGTAATCCCAACTATTTGGTAGGCTGAGGCAGGAGAATCGCTTGAGCCTGGGAGGCAGAGGTTGTAGTGAGCCAAGATCATGCCACTGCACTCCAGCCTGAGCAACAGAGCAAGACTGTCTCAAAAAAAAAAAAAAAGTTAAAATGGTAAATTTTATGTTATGTACATTTAACCACAAAAATATTTTCAATTCAGTTTCCAAGTTAAACTAGCTACATTTCTTGTTTTCTTCTCCACAACAATGTTACTGCTCATCACTAGCTGCATTTCAATTGCTTAATAACTAGCCACAGGCAGCTGGTGCCTACAACCACCACATTGGATAGCACAGATATAAAACATTTGCAATACCACAAAAGTTCTAGTACCTAGTTCTTACTTACAAGCCAAAATCACCAATTCCAAATGCAAAATGATCAATAAATAAGGAAAACAGGGAGAAAACTGGACACTCAAACAACGAGTACCTTCCAGAACAAGCTTTTCCAACCCAGGGCCTGCGGGCTGCATGTGGCCCAGGATGGCTTTGGATGCAGCCCATCACAAATTTGCAAACTTTCTGAAAACATTATGAGTTTCTTTTTGCAATTTTTTTTTAAGCTTATCGGCTATCATTAGTGTATTTTATGTGTGGCCCATGTAGCCCAGGGAAGCCAGAAGATTGGACACCCCTGTTCTAGAGGGTGCATTTAAAAATCATAAATAAGTGGCAGTTGCATGTCTTTCAGGCTGAAGGAAGAGGGTATGAGGCCAATACATTCTCCAGAGGTTTTGAAAAGAGGAGTTCTACAAATTAGAAGAATAGCAAAGAACAGAATATTAGAAAAGAAATTGTGGGCTACGTAACCAGTAGCTTTGGATTATATTCTCTGGGTCTTGGTTTCCTCCTCTTAAACAGGCGATTCAACTAGATGTTTTCTAATTAACCTTCTGATCTCATTGGTGCTTTTTTAAAAAAAAGAATAAAGATTACTAACATCTTCAAGATCAGTCAAGATTAAACTAAAATTCAACTCGGTTGAACTCTAGTTGTACTCAACACTAGCTGCAAACTAGAAGACTGTGCTTTGACCCACGACAACAAAATGGAGTCTTTAGGGTGGTGCCAAGGCATCTTGAGTTGTTAAAAGCTCTGCAAAGTGATTCTGACACACTATGAGGGTTAAGAACCACTATGCTGGAACACAAGTGACTGTATAGTTCAGGCAGGAAAAGATCATGGGAAACATTTTCCTCTTTTCTTCTTGTCAGGCAATCGAAGCTGTATCTACACAGATGGCAACTTACAAGAGAAAGGTTAAGTATATTACAAATAAAAATCCTTTGAATTCGACTTTTACAATCCAGGAGAGAACATCTGTCTGAAAAAGAGCCAAGTAGAATAGAAACGATAAATAACTAAAACCAAAATTTTGAAATGAATTCTCATGTATTAAAAAATGAATCCCCTATTAATAAGTTGAAACACTAGGTTGTTTACCTAAAGTTCACAGAAGAAAAAGACGTAAGCACAAAGGGACGATTTCTTATAGGCGGAAAGTTAGCATTTAAAAGGCTCAGGGAATAGACAGGTGACTGTGAGACCGGACCACAAAGGTACAAGACCCACATTGCTTTGAAAACTTTTTAACATTAGTCTGCCAAGGAGAGCCATCCTTTTCTACCTATCACAGAATTAAAAACAAAACAAAACATTAATGATTCACAGGTAGACAATAAAGTGGGAGGGTGAAGGGGTAATCTGTTTTGCAAGGTCATTACTAAAGATGATGGCTAACATTTACTGGCAGGCTCGTCTCAGTACTTTCCAGTTACTATCTGGCTGAATTCTTACGACACCCTTGTGAGTATGCATGATTATTATCATTTTACGGTTAGGACACTGAGAGACATAGAGGTTAGAAAACTTGCTCAAAGTTACACAGCTGGAAATAAAAGAGCTAAGATCTAAACCCAGGAAGTCTGGCTCCAGAGCATGTGCTTAACCTGTATGTTATACTGTTTTTCCCTCTCTGCCACCTTGTATGTCTACACCGGCATGGAGGTCTGTGACTGACTGAATGGTAGCTGGAGATACAGACACAAGAAGAGGAAGGGGAGTGGGGAACAGAGAATAGCATCAGGATAGCAGTTACTCCAGAGGACAAACCAAGGATGGGACTCTGAGATATGTACCTGAGGAAAGGGGGAAGTATAAATTTTCTCTAATTCTCTTACCTTGGACTGTAATATATATATACCAAATTTCTGAGAAACAGATATAAGGTGAATGAAACAAAGGACAAAGGAGAAATACTAGGTATTCAACTAACTTAAAATCCAGAGGTAGGGAGTAATAAGGTAAGCTATGTACAGGGAGACTCCATTCTGTATCAATCCTAATATTCAGAGAAAGAAACAGCTTTACCTGAGAAATAGAGGATTTTTCAATTCATAATGCAAGTACATTCTCTCTAGCAGAAGACAGTTAGAACACATGGGCAGATATCACAAACATCACAGCTATTATAGAAGTACATCCCAAACTGTAAGCAAGTGAACTGACATTCTGGTTTATAAACTCAATGAGTTTATTTAGGTAAGGGACTAAAACGACTTTTAGATCTCTAGGCATAATAGATCAGAGGTAACTGTAGCATGTCTAATAGCCCAACCAAAACCAACTGAAGGCTAGTTAACTCAATTCTATAGAAAAAAAAAATCCCTAAAACTAATTCTAGATATATATTTTAACATTCTTTCTCACCTAAACATCTTCCATAAGTAGAACTGATAAGAGTTCCAACAAACCACATTTCTCATGACATTATTACTAAACAATGAAACAAGCATACCGCAGATAGGAAAGGAACTAAAATAAAGGGGCTATAATAAACCGTAAACTAGACAGTAAGTCTTGGAGTAAATTAGGGTTTGGCTGCAATCTGGGAAAAAGTTTGTGCTGGAAAAACAAAAGTACATTACATGGTAACCTTTTCACTTCTTGCTTTTACTCTTTGTTGTCAAACAACAAACATAACAAGTAAGCAGTATATCATTGCAGGTACCAAACATAGCCTTTTTAATACACAAAACAAACATACTAGCAAGATGTCCTTCATTTAGAAACAGGTATCTTGTGCTCATTAAGTGTTTATACAAGCAGACTAAACCCGTCATTGGGATCTGGAGTTTCTCATGAGTATGCTCAGGTCTCAGAACTGCTGTGGGATGATTAATAAGGGATTGCTGCAAAAAGAAGACAGATTTGATGGGTTTTTCAACTTATGAGGAATTTTTCCAACTCACAAAAGTAAACTGAAGCCTCTTTCTTGGCAAGGCAAGCTACTCAGTAAGAAGAAAAACTTCATAATGCATTATCTAGACTATAAAAGCAAAAAACTGAGAGCCTTCCCTAGAGATAAGTAAAAGGAGTATACATCCATGGACACTGGAATACAGATAAGAAACAAGAATCCAAAACTTTTTAAAGGATACGGTCTGTGCCAGGAAACAATGTTCTTCCAGTCAACAGCTCGGCCATTATGCATCCCACTGACCAAATATCAACTGGCAAAATTAAAGAGAAATAAAAGTACATGCAATGTCACTGTTACTATTCTTGGCAACAATGGCAACAAATGAAACCATAACTAGGGGTGAAATATTCAAATTACTACTTAAGACATCTGAGGCTCAACAATCATAGTCATTTTTACAGACATAAATAGCTTACTAAGATCACCTGACTAAAGGGCTATTCAAGGGTGTGGTAAGTCAAAACATACTTAAGAGAAATAAGCTGTTTAAAAAGGGGTAAGTTTCGTATTAGCAGAATGGTAGATTCTTCCAAGTAACATTGAGGGGTTAAAATTATGGATTCATTGTCTTTAGGTGTAAGTACTCAGAGAATATATTAAAATCTAAATAAATAAAAACCCAATTGCTAAATCACAAGATTTAAAGGCTGTGTATAAAACCCCACTTCCCCATCTGAGGAAGTGAAATATTTTTACTTGTAGACTTTAAAAGGATCACTGAGGGAAGAAAAGATATTTCTTCCCACTCCCACCATCTCTACTTCTGAGAATCCCAAATGCATCCAACATAGAATTAAATAAGGCCCTAAATAACCAAGGCAAGTAATACCTGTCTGGTTGTAATGCATCCAGTTCAGCATGATCTCAGGAGCCCTGTACCACCTAGTGGCCACGTAGCCTGTCATTTCATCATCTGTGTGCCGAGCCAGTCCAAAATCCAGAATCTAAAGGGCAGAACAGGAACAGACAAACTGCTAAGACTGAGAAACAGGCAGGGGAAACAAAAAAACAAACAAACAAACTTCTGCCGCCTTATTAAAAAGGAGAACAAAATAGCACTTTCATAAAGAGATTTCCTGGTCCATGCTTAGAATGTATGGGAAATATACAGCAAGAACTTAAACTGAAATTACAAAAAGCAAAACAAAAATGTCACTCCTAGGTATTTAATCAAGTGCAATGAGAACTTATGTCCACACAAAGGTTTGCACATAAATATTCAAAGTTGCTTTACATAGCCTCAAACTCAAGCAAATGTCCATCAGCAGGTGGACAGATTTAAAAATTCTGATATGTTCATGAAACAAAATACTATTACCAATAAACAGGAAGAAACCACTGACACACACAATACCGAATCATTACACAAAGCAAAGGTCAGACACACAAAAATACACACTATATGATTCCATTTACATGAAACTCCAGAAAAGATAAACCTAATCTATAGTGTTAGAAGCACATGCATAGTTGCGTGGAGCCAGAATTAGGGGTGGAGGGATAGGGATTGACTAGACTAGGAAGGGACACAATAAACTTTTTCTTTTTCTTTTCTTTTTTTTTTTTTTTTTGAGACAGGAGTCTCACTCTGTCACCCAGGCTGGGGTGCAGTGGTGCAATTTCGGCTCACTGCAAGCTCTGCCTTCCTGGGTTCATGCCATTCTCCTGCCTCAGCCTCCTGAGCAGCTGTGACTCTAGGTACCTGCCACATGCCAAACTAAATTTTTATATTTTTAGCGGAGACGAGGTTTCACCGTGTTGGCTAAGATGGTCTCTATCTCCTGACCTCATGATCCACCTGCCTCGGCCTCCCAAAGTGCTGGGATTACATGCATGAACCACTGCGCCTGGCCATAAACTTTTTAAAGTAATCCAAATGTTCTTCGCTGGGAGCAGTGGCTCACACCTGTAATCCCAGCACTCTCAGAGGCCGAGGCAGGTGGATCATGAGGTCAGGAGATCAACACCATCCTAGCCAACATGGTGAAATCCCATCTCCACTAAAAATACAAAAATTAGCCATGCGTGATGGCATGCACCTGTAATCCCAACTACTCAGGAGGCTGGGGCAGGAGAATTGCTTGAACCCGGGAGGCAGAGGGTGCAGTGAGCCAAGATCGCACCACTGCACTCTAGACCGCAACAGAGCGAGACTGCATCTCAAAAAAAAAAAGAAAAAAAAAAGAAATGTTCTTTATCATAAATGTGATAGTTAAGTGGATACATAATTTTGCCAAAATGAAAATGGTGCGTTCTAATGTATGGAAATTATTTTTTTTTAAGTTAAAAAAAATGAAATGGAACAAAATAAGTTCTAGAGCTGCTTGCTCTTTAGAAAAAATTAATTCACTTATCTTTTATTTGAATTATTTTGAGTGAGTGGGTTTCTGTCATTTCTCCTCTTAGAAATGTATTTAATGTAGTTATCACCTCTTTAGGACCACTTACCTGATATTTGACTATTATCTTCCTTTATTATGAATATATTAAATTTATAATTTAACTTTATGTTAAAATAAAAACAAGTGATGCCACTTTCAATGTCACTTAGCTTACTCAGAAATGGTTTACATTTCAAAGTCTGGTAATAAAAATAATAGGAATTTCGGATAGTCATGGCTCATAAATCTACTCCCTATGAAAGTTTGCCTGCTTAGTCAAACATACAATCTCAAAGTAAAGCAAACAACGAATACTGTCTCTTCATTTTACCTTCAGCTCACAGTCTTCATTCACAGCTAGATTACTAGGTTTTAGGTCCTAGGAAGCAAATACAGGGAAGACAGGATCAACTTCATGATGCATGATCAATTTTCTCCCTACAGGTTAATAATGAGGATCCAGACATAAAAGACTTCATCCAGCTATCAAAACACAATCTCCATCCTACAGTCAATATCTAGTCCAAGTTAGCTTTACATAGAACAAAACTACACAACTTCTTTCTTTAATCAGCCTAAACCTAGAGTAAAGTTGCAATCAATCAACATTTCAATGGCTAAAGTAAGTTTAGATTAGGATCTTGGCTAAATGCCATTCTTCCACTCTCACCCCACTTCCCCAAAATAATGTAATCAAAGTCATAATACATACCCTGTGAATTATGTCAGCTGAATGTATATACTGCAAAAAAGAAAAAAAGTCAGTTACCTCCAACCTTCTATTGTCACATTATATAACATATTTGCTGTACATTTTCATGAATCAGTAAGAACTGCTAGTGTTAACAGTAAGATTAGAAATCAGCGTAAGTAACTATCAGTATTGTGTACATTTACCATAACTATAACTATAATTTCCACAGCCATTGACTCCACTCAGTTGAGCTTTTTATCTATTCTGGTTGGCACTCTGGAGCTCAATAAGGACTCAAAGCAGCTAAATATCAAAGATGGTTTAATTTTAAAACACTGTTTACCTGCTCCTCCAACAAATAAATTAGTCTTTCTTGAGGATTTTTTGAAAATCTCAACATTACACTGACCAGATATTAGATCACATCAATAAATTATTGTTTAGCTGTAAGAATGAAGAGTCCTTATCTTTCAGATGTGCATACTGAAGTATCTATGGGTGGTATTATATAATGTCTAGACTTGCTTTAAAATAATCCAGGGCTTGGGAAATACAAAAGAAACATGATTGGCCATATGTCGGTAACTGTTGTCACTGAGTGAACATGGCAGTTTATTGTACTATGACCTTTACTTGTGATTTTATGTGTTTGAATTTTCCATAAGAAGTTTACTTGTTTAAGCCCTAAAAGGAGGGGAGAAAGGCAGAATTCATTTTTAAAAATTATTACTTATATTATCTGTACCTTTAGACCTCGGAGAATTTGGTAGATAAGGAACTGAACATGGTCATCTGTAAGCTTCTGACATTTCACAATGTTGTTCAGATCTGCCCCCATGAGATGGGTCACCAGATACCTAGAAATTAGTGAAAAGTTACATAACAATCTAGAACCCCTAAGAAAACTCTTATCTTCACAAGACTTTTATAAGTTTTCTGTTTTTTTTTTTGTTTTTTTTTGAGACGGAGTCTCACTCTGTTGCTAGACTGGAGTGCAATGGCGCAATCTCGGCTCACTGCACTCCACCTCCATCCCAGGTTCAAGCGATTCTCCTGCCTCAGCCTCCCGAGTAGCTGGAACTCCAGGTGCCCGCCAACACGCCCAGCTAATTTTTGTATTTTTAGTGGAGACAAGGTTTCCCCGTGTTGGCCAAGATGGTCTCGATCTCCTGACCTCATAATTCACCCACCTCAGCCTCCCAAAGTGCTGGGATTACAGGCATGAGCCACTGCACCTGGCCCGACTTTTCTAAGTTTTTAAGGGAAGGCCACCCTTCCCTTAAAATGGTAGCTGTACCACGATGACAGCTAAAAGTTAACAACTACTCGTTTTTTGGGGGGAGGGGCACCTCATTACCTCATTTTCAACATTGCTATTCTTTTACTTTTCTTTTTTAGAGACAGGGTCATGCTCTGTCATGCAGTGGAGCAATCATAGTAACTCACTGCAACCTCAAATTCCTGGTCTCAAGCGATCCTCCTACTTCAGCCTCCCGAGTAGCTAGGACTAAAGGTGTGCACCACCACGCACAGCTAATGTTTTTAAATTTTTCTGTAGAGATGGGGTCTCACTATGTTGTTCAGGCTGGGCTCTAACTCTTGGTCTCAGGTGATCCTCCCAATTCAACCTCCCAACATTACTATTCTAACTTAACTACCTGCCATCTATTCTAAACATTTACATACTTATTCCTACTTGACATATCTTTTTTCAGGTTATTTCAAGAGAAAAGAAAACAGGCCAAGCTTTGTGGCTCACACCTATAATCTTAACACTCTGGGAGGCTGAGGCAGGAGTTTGAGATCAGCCTGGGCAACATAGGGAAACCCCATCTCTACAAAAAATAAATAATAATTAAAAAAAAAGCAAAGGTAGGGATTAGAAAGATACATGTGTCAGTATCAGTTTTCTTAAAAATATTATTCTTGCATGACAAAATATACAGTATAACTTAGTGCATGGCTATAATTAAGTATCTTGTAGTTTTAAATCCACCAGTACATTTTCACCTTATTATAAGCCTTCCACGTTGTAGGTTCTAAAATAGGAGTATTTTTTCATTTTCTTTTTTTTTTTTTTTTTTCTTTTTGAGACGGAGTCGCGCTCTGTCGCCCAGGCTGGAGTGCAGTGGCCGGATCTCAGCTCACTGCAAGCTCCGCCTCCCGGATTTACGCCATTCTCCTGCCTCAGCCTCCCGAGTAGCTGGGACTACAGGCGCCCACCACCTCACCAGGCTAGTTTTTTTTTTTGTATTTTTTAGTAGAGACGGCGCTTCACCGGGTTAGCCAGGATGGTCTCGATCTCCTGACATTGTGACCCGCCCGTCTCAGCCTCCCAAAGTGCTGGGATTACAGGCTTGAGCCACTGCGCCCGGTCTATTTTTTGATTTTCAAACTATAATTCTTTTTCAGGAACGACTAGTGAAAGGATTTTGTTCATTGACAATATTCCTGCCATTTACCTTAAAGGAAGGAGGAACATGTTTTATCTGGAGGCAAGATGAGGCATTCCAGAATTTCTCCTCACAGGTGTGGTGCTGGTTATTAATTCCATCTTTATGTGGTAAGATTAGGGAATGATTACATTCAAGTCCAACAGGTTCACCACACATATTCTAGACACAATGTCTTAAGCCACTCATTACTGTATTACGCAGTTATGGAAACATAAAAAGTAGATCAGTACTAAAAAGGCTGAATTTTTTTTTTTTTCTTGAGACAGAGTCTTGCTCTGTCACCCAGGCTGGAGTGCAGTGGCACAATCTTGGCTCACTGCAATCTCCACCTCCCGGGATCAAGTGATTCTCGTGTCTCAGCCTCCCGAGCAGCTGGGATTACAGGTACGCACCACTGCGCCTGGCTAATTTTTGTATTTTTAGTAGAGGCAGGGTTTTACCATGTTGGCCAGGCTGGTCTCGAACTCCTGACCTCAAGTGATCCTCCCACCATAGCCTCCCAAAGTGCTGGGATTAGAGGCGTGAGCTACTGTGCCCGGCTAAGAGGCTGAATTTTTAAAAATATGTGTAAGTTTTATTTACTGTCTAAGAATCATTCCTATTCCTAAGGTTGGGTAATAATATATATCACCTGAGCTATAAAGAATGCTGATTTCATTTCATTTCTATTTTCATTTTTTATGAATTTTGGAGGGAAGAAAGCAGGTCAGTAATTCAGATCTATTATTAATGTATTATAAGAATAAACATGCGTGTGTGTGACCTCTCTATGACCTCTCTATATACCTACACAAACAACTCCAAGAGGAATGGAATTTTTTTTCTCTATCATAATTTCCCTGTAGGGCTGCCATGGTTAGTTCTCAATTTCATGGAGATCAACAGGACCTAATCTAGTTGTAACCTTAAGATTTTAGCATTTCATATTTTTAAAACTTACATGTTTATACTGCCTTGAGGAAAGAGTAGACTCTAAATGTAATTTAATAAGTAAATGAGATTGAAACGTTTTAAGAAATGTTCCAATCTCAACATAACATAACCAAAGACACTAACTAGCACTTATTCTGTGCTCAGCACTGCAGTAAGCAGTTTATTATGTCCACGTCTCATATACTCCTCCCAATAACTCTGTGAGATAATGTCCATTAGTGTTCCCATTTACTGACAAGGAAACAGAGACAGAACAAGGATAAGCCATCTACTGAAGGTCAAAAAGAGTAGTAACGTCAGGAGTTGAATCTAAAACTAACTGACCCCACAGACCATGATCTTAATCACAGCACATATTCTTCCAACAATTCTTTCAGCTGATACAAAATTTACATCAAGGGAATGACCTTTTTAAAAACTCCTATAAATGTCACAATAACTAGCGAAGCAGTATGTCTGAATAATGTCCTTAATAATTCTCAACACTGTATTTACTATCAAAGTTAATCTTAACTAATAAAGAAGGCTGGCAAGAACATAGCAATATTCTGTCCTAATCACAGTTACTATATTTTTTTAACTCTAAATTGATGCATAAGCTGAGGAAGACAGAATCCAATTTCAGTCTTATAAGATTACTTTGCACATAATTATATTTTTTGACATTGGAAAATAAGAGGGTTATTCTTTCAACTTTTCTAAATAATTTTATGGAGAAGAGACAAACATAACTATCTTTAAATAAAACCTAAAATCCTAACTAATATGCCTGAGCTAGTTCACAAAGGTTAGGCAAAATTACTAATGAAAGTATAGCAACTTCAAATACAACTATTGTGTTTAAATGGTTATCAGTGACTTAAGAAATCTTAGGCAGCCAGAGGACCACTGACTGCATGGCCCGAGAGAGAGACAGTGTACTTTTAGTTAGAACATTTTACCATGATGTAATTTCTCTCAAACCCTTTCCCCCTCAGAGACCACATCCATTTTATCATCAAAATTTAGAGAAAGGGTGAGACTGTCAAAACATTATGTAAGTTTGTAAGATTAATCACTCTATATAGTAATAACTACCAAGCATTACTACTAAGCTACAATGAAATAAACTGAAAGGCATTATTTATGGCAGAAGTGTCTTGCAGGAACTAACATAATCACTATACTTGTTTCCAGGAGGCCCAAAGACCAATCCATGACCACCAACTGTTACATTCTAACTCCCATATAGAAAGATTTTCAAAATAAGTCTTGCAACAGAGGACAAAAGCAAGCATCATACAAAGTTGCTGACTGTTTATGGAAGACGCACCAACTTCTAAAAATAATGAACAGGATGGGGGGCAAGGAATATAGATGAGCACATTTTAAGTAAGTACATTCCAAAAGAGGCATTAATGGAGAGTCACATAATTTCTACAGTATTTGTTTCTGGAAAGCATAGTCAATTACATTTTAAAGACATGCCTAATATTGTCAATGTATATAACACCTAAAGTAAATTAAGGAAGGTCAGACTTTATGGTTGGAAAGCTATCTAGTTCTCACATCTTTACAACGGAATTACGTAAGTTGGCCTTTATTAGGCTAAAAGCTGAAAACAGAACTTCATGGACTGATACAAATCTTGTTTTTCACTTTCCTTGTGAAGTTGGTCTTCTTTAAATTTAATCAAAGTATAGAGATCACAAATCACATTTCTCAAAGTGACTCCTGTGAGTAAAATATACTGTGACAGTAAGAAGGAAGAACTCTGTCATAAATGCTTTTCAGTACTCTAGACAGCACCCCATTCTACAGCTTCATTTATACTTCTTGGATAATATCCAATTGTTAAGACCAGTACCACCGTCCCTGCCCTCTTTCTCCCCACCCTCCACTTTTTAAAGCACAGAACAATCAGAAAGAACCTATGTAGAGGGCAGGCGTGGTGGCTCATGCCTGTAATCCCAGCACTTTGGGAGGCTAAGGCAGGCAGATCACAAGGTCAGGAGATCGAGACCATCCTGGCTAACACGGTGAAACCCCGTCTCTACTAAAAATACAAAAAAATCAGACGGGCGTGGTGGCGGGCACCTGTAGTCCCAGCTACTCGGGAGGCTGAGGCAGGAGAATGGTGTGAACCCGGAAGGTGGAGCTTGCAGTGAGCCGAGATCGCGCCACGGCACTCCAGCCTGAGCGACAGAGTTAGACTCCGTCTCAAAAAAAAAAAAAACAAAATAAAAATTAAAAAAAGAGAAAGAACCTTTGTAGGAAAAACTCTTCTATATCTGTATCTACAGACTGGCATCTCTTACCACTATCAGTCCTATTCAAAGAAATTATCAAAAGGCAAAAAAAAAAATTTATTCCATATTTAAACAGCGTGCTTAAAACAATCACAGGGATTGACAATTTGTAAGCACAACCTTCTGCAACTCACCTAGTGATCCCTGGGACTTACTATAGTCTATTCTCAACACAGGGGAAGAGTGATTCTTTAGAAATAAAAATCAGATCAGGGCATTCCTTTCCTCAAAAGGCTCCCTATTTTACTGAGAGTAAAAGACAAAATTCCTTTCAATGGCAGAGAAAGCCCTATCTAGTCCAGTACACTGCCCCCAATTATGTCTCTCATTATTTCAGTCTACATCTCTCCCCCTTGCTCTTAGCTCCACACTGGCCTCCTTGCTCCAGTTCCAACATATCATGCAGTCTGCCTCAGGACCTGAGCACTGACTGCCTCTTCTACCTGGAATGCTCTTTCCCTAGATATCCCCAGGTCTAATTCCTCTGCTTCTTCACGTTTTTGCTCAAAATTCATCTCAATAAGGCCTATCCTTACTCCATTTAAAATTCTATCTTCCCCCTGCCCTTGTACTCCTAATTCCCCTTTCCTGTTCTACCTTTTCTTTTTAGTTACAGCATTATTGTCTGCTAACAGACTATGTAATTTCCTTTTTTATATGCTCACTGTTGTTTATTGTTATCTGCTTGTACAATGTTCATGGAGGGTAGGGTTATTTTTTGTTCCCTGTAGTATCTAAAGTACCGAGAACAGTGTCGGATAGATAGTAGGCACTCAATTACCACTGAATGACTCAGGACAACTCATACAGCACTACTAGTAAGACAAGACAAGGGCTCATTTTATTGAAATATGTGTGCCAAAGGTCTTATCTGTTAAGCAGACCAGACTGTTCTAATTTAGGGGTAAAAGAACCATTCAGCAGCCAAGTAGGCAGCTTAGTAGGCTTATTTCACAACAAATTATTCTCACTTGAAGCAAAGATTACTAAAAGATGCCCTCTACATTACCTGCATCAATGAAACTAGACTCAATATTTTAACATATAGTCTACATTACAGAATGAAAACAAAAAAGCTAGTCAAAGGAGAGAGCACTGAGCATGCTTTCAGACAACCAAATCCTCAACCAGTTATAAACAGTGACAGCGCAGTCATTTATTCATTCTATCACTCCATCAACAAATATGTATTTCTGGGCCCTCAGGATGCAGCAGTGGGAAAGGCAGATACAGCATTTAGATGAAAGGAAGGCATATATGAATATATAATCATAATAAAAGGACATATAGTGCTGGAGAACACACAGGAGAGGGTCCCAGCACAGACTTAGGAAGGAGTGAATTAGAGAGAGATTGCTGAAGGACTCAAACTCTAAGCTAGGCCTTGAAGCTTCTTTACCTTTTAAAACTAGTTAATCTGAGAAAAAAGTGGCATCTTACTGATCATGTCAAGCAAAAACTGAATGATATTTTCTTAAGAGATATGTAACTTATTTAAGATTTCTAACGTGAGTTTGTAAAAACATCTACAAGGAGTTTCACCACCCACCATCTCCATTTCAGCAGATCTCTCTGATAAAAAAAAATAAATTGTAAACACAAATGTTAATAGTTAACTCATTAATCTTTTTCCCAGACCACTTCTCTTCCTGTGTTCACTAACTTGAGCACTTAGCCTAGTTTCAAGCAACTAGGCTAGGTATTTCTTTCAGCATTATTTCCAAAAATATCATGTTTAGTAGCTAAATTAGGAAATAACCTATAAGTCCAAGCAACCAGGGTAGGTATTTCTTTCAGCATTATTTCCAAAAAGATCATGTTTCTTAGCTAAATTAGGAATAACCCTAAACATACACATATGCGCACACACACACCCAGAATTCATTAATGCACAATTTTCATCCAAGTACAAAAGAAGAATCAATAGTTATTTTCATTTAATACTCTCCATTCCATACAAATCTCTTTTCTGTATACTTTACATATTTCCTTCATTCTCTGTCTGGAATAAATTTCAGCTTCCACATCCTACTCCCTATTTGCTTCTTCGGACAGTTATTACCCTCTTTAGAGGCTTTTCTCCACTAAGCTTCTCTAATATTCTGAGTTCATGCAGCACCCTGTAAGTTGTCTAGACATTACAGATTTGACTCACCTCTTCAGTTATTTTAGGTAAGCATTTCTTAATAAGAAACGCCTCATTTCTTTAATAAGATCATAGCTATTGGAAAACGAGACAGGCCCTTAGTTTCGGCATCTTACATAGAACTTAACACAGTATTTACTCAATAAGAAGGGGGAGCAGACTCTCAAATAATAATCATAGCCTTAGATCAGAAAAATGTGATGAGAAATAGGTTTAGAGCCAAAAGACCAGGGAGAGATGCAATTTTGTTTGTGATATTATACAATTAAGTTCATCTCTCTCAACCTCAGTTCCCTCATCTGAAAATTAGAGATAATATCTATTTCACAGGGTTGTTGTGTCAAATGAGATTATGTGAAAGCCCTTTGTACCCTACTACAAGATGTTACTGAAAAAAAGAAAGTTGGTGTCACAGAACTGCTCACCCACATGTTTTGTCAGTTTCACTCACAAGCATAAGACCCTGTTTTTAAAGAAAGGACATAGTTGTAATGTTGGCAAGAAGTCAAACCAAAAGAAATTCAAGTCACGTATTCACAATGAGAAGTATCATTACAAAAATTTAAGTTCCCAGAAAAGTCTTAAATCCATTTCAGATTTTCAACTAGTATGCTCATCCAAAATATTTCCTAATGTGTTAAGGATCCAGAAGAAAACTGCCTCTGGTAAAATGGTATCTTTTTATCACACACTATGGAATGTGTTTGTGTGGGGAGGAAGGGGGAGAGAGTTGTAACTATGTCATCCCACATAAAAATAAAACCTTTCATCCTTTTTCCAATTCCATTTCCAGTTCCCAGTACCCTTTGATCTCTTCTCTAAAGCAACCACCTTAATGAGGCTTAGCTTACAAAGCCCCAAAGATCTAGTCCCTCCCCATTCCAGCTTCATCTTTTGCCATATACACCTCTATTCCCACCACACACACACACACACACACACACACACACACACACACCCCTCTTCTGCCCTCAGCTCCCTCTCTTAGCCCCTGGATGAACCTGCACTTTCCCGACCTTTCCAACTCTCCTTCATCCCTTAAGCCCTCTATGTATACATCTTTTTTGCAGAGGCTTTCCTGAAGACACTCCACGTCTGGGTTAGGTGGCCATACTATGCAGTCCTTTAGCACTCTATACCTGCCCTATAATGGCAATTCTTGTGTTCATCTGTTTAACAAACAATAGAGTGCATGTTACTGTTCTAAGTGCTAATGATTCAGCGATGACGAAAACAAACTCCATGCTCGAAAACAAACTCCATGCTCGAACAGAACTTACAAATGGAGGGAGAAGACAGACAATAACAAAATTTGCTAAGAACAAAGCAGGGTAAGGGGTAAACAGTGACCAGTAGGGATACTATTTCAGTTAGAGTGGTAACAAAAGAAGAACTTCTAATGAGAAGACCCTTGGGTAGAGTCCTGAAGGAAAGGAGACAGTCATGTAGGTATGCGGGGAAACAGTTCCAGGGCAATAACAGAAACTGGTGCAAAGGTCTTATTGCAAATGTGGTTGTCTGTAGTCAAAGAACAAGAGGCCAGAGTGACTGGGGTGGAGACAGAGTGGAAAGAGGACTAGGTGAGGTTAGATTAGAGAGTACACAGGAGACTAACTCATATAGGACCTTTTAGATCTTACCACATGGTATTTTGTTTGATCATTTACACTGTTCTTCTCTCCCGTTAAGAGCCTCAACTCTTATTTATTGCTATATTCCTCAGAGACTATTACTGTGCCTAGCATAAGGTCTTCAAATATTTATTGAACATCATCAGGTTAAAATGTAAATCTAGAAATTTCCTTTACCAATTCAGTGTTTTCAGCAACTTTTACATTGAAATAAAAAGCTAAACATATTAGTTGAGCAATCATTGTCAGTAGGTGGAAGAAGTGATCTCTCCTCATTGGTTTTCACTAAAGCAAGGGCTGCTGATTAGCCTTGTTGTAGGTCTTCTGCTCTACCACGGTAGAATCCAAAACCCCACTTCCATTTCACTCTTCAAGAATGAAGCAGAGATAAGGAATTCAGTGCAAGAAACCTGGGATGGGAACTTGTAAAATAAAGGAAAAAGTATCAGAAGACTAATTTCCACTAATGACAATTCAGTTTCCATGAAATTTGAGGAAATAGTTCCCAGGAGGAATCAAAAAATTCTTCACTGCCTACCATGCTTGTGCAAAGAACCACTACAGTTAAGAAAAGGCGGGGCATGGTGGCTTATATCTGTAATCCCAGCATTTTGGGAGACCAAGGTGGGAGGACTGGTTGAGTCAAGGAGTTCAAGAACAACCAAGGCAACACAGCAAGGCCTCATGTTTACAAAAAAATAAAACAGCTGAGTCTAGTGGTGTGAGCCTGTAGATCCAACTACAAAAGGAAAACACACACACACACACACACACACACGCAGAGAAAAGGCAATACTGTAATAATACTAAATTACAGCTTGCTCTGGTGTTAGGTTCAAATATTGGCTATTTAAGATTTTTGCATTTCTACTGGTAATATTTGCTGTATACACAGGAATATATATGCATGCAGTCTCTTGCCAAACATTACTATCAAAAAGCCAACAGAGAGGCCCAAATGATTTCCAATCATTTAAGAGATCTAGAGGTACTGTATCTTTACAAAATGTTGCCATCTGTACAACCACATCCTATGGTGGTCAAGAGCAACTCAGTATATCCATCTTTTAACACTACATTTTCCAAAAATAATCTCCATCTGTTAGATTCAGTAACTGTATATTGTTCCTAATGTTCAAAATGCACTACCTATTATTCCTTTCTCAAAGGTATAGTCTTCATTTGTAAGAATTAAAATTTAAAACATAGCAAAAATCTGAAGTAGTCACGTACCACAAAACAATGTTTCAGTCAACAGTGGACCACGTATATTACTCTGTCACCCAGGCTGGAATGCAGTGGCGCAATTACAGTTCAATAAAACCGCCGCCTCTGGGCTCAAGTGATCCTCCCAACTCAGACTCCCCAGTAGCTGGACTATAGGCATGCACCACCATGCTCGGTTAATTTTTAAAATTTTTTTGTAGAGAAGGGGTTTCCCTATGTTGCTCAGGCTGGTCTCCAGCTCTTGGGCTCAAGTGATGTGCCCACCTTGGCTTCCCAAAGTGCTGGGATTACAGGAGTGAGCCACTAAGCCTGGCCTATAGTACCATATTTTTACTGTATGTTTTCTACGCTTAGTTATGTTTAGATACATAAATACATAGCATCATGTTACAGTTACCTATAGTATCCAGTACAGTAACATGCTGTGCAGGTTTATAGCATAGGAGCAACAAGATATACCATATAGACTAGGTGTGCAGATTATACTGTCTAGGTTTGTGGAAGTACACTCCGTGATGTCTGCACAATGACAAAATCACCTAATGACATATTCCTCAGAACACATCCCAGTCATTAACTGATGCATGGCTGTATATAAATTAAAAGTGCTAACCGAAACATAAAGGCACAAATACACGTACCACATGATTAAAAGTCAACTGTAGGCCAGGTGCGGTGGCTCACACCTATAATCCCAGCATTTTGGGAGGCTGAGGTGGGCAGATCACTTGAGGTCAAGAGTTCATGACCAGTCTGGCCAATACGGTGAAATCCCATCTCTACTAAAAATACAAAAATTAGCCAGGCGTGGTGGTGTGCACCTGTAATCCCAGCTACTTGTGAGGCTGAGGTAGGAGAATCACTTGAACCTAGGAGGCAAAGGTTGCAGCGAGCTAAGATCGTGCCACTGCACTCCAGCCTGGGTGACAGAGAGAGACTGTCTCAAAAAAAAAAAAAAAGAGAAGAGAAGAAAAAAATCAACTGTAAATCTGAAAGTAATTAGAGATTTTGCTAATTAGCATTTAAAAATTTGTGTTCAAATTATAGCCTGCTCTAAACAGGCGGCTTGTAGAACCACTCTAGCCTAAATTATGTCTGGCTTGGCCAGAAGTGTAGGTTTTTGTTTACTTGTTTTGTTTGAATGTGAATTTGAATACTTTTAGGAGGTGCAGATGTATTTTGCCACAGACCCCACCGCTCCCAATTGTGTAACACTGAACCTCATTTATGTTCTCTGTGTGACCCTAAATAACTTTAGAAAATACTGAAACTGCCGGGAGTGGTGGCTCATGTCTGGAATTCCAGCACTTTGAGTGGCCTAAGAGGGCAATCACCTGAGCTCAGGAGTTCAAGACCAGCCTAGGCAACATAGCGAAACCCCATCTCTACCAAAAATACAAAAATTAGCTGGACATGGTGGCCCACGCCTGTAGTCCCAGCTACTTGGGGGACTGAGATGGGAGGATTGCATGAGTCTGGGAGGCAGAGGTGGCAGTAAGTTGAGATCTTGCCACTGCACTCCAATCCAGGTGACAACAGGGCAAGACCCAGTCTCAAAAAAAAAGAAAACACTGAAATAACTATTGTCCTGAACTACAGTGATTTTTTCCGTGATATGAATGTCACAGAAAAAGTAAACAATGGAATATTTTTCTAAGGGCAAACAAGTTCATTCTATTTTCAGAGACTTTCTGTAATTTGAAAAACCTCAGAAGTCAACGACCTCAATTCTCATCATTTTACAGGGAAATGACTGGGCCTATAGTGGTAAAGTGACTTGTCCAAGGTCATACAGCCAATTGGTAGCTTGGATACAAAACTGCTTTGAATTTGTTTCCTGCAACCAGACACTTTCATCAAAAGGAAGGGCGACTGTTTCTGATTATTCTGAGCCTGTGCCAACACTCTGCTCAGTGTTCTGCACTCAGTAAGTATTCAACAAGTAGTAATGAGATTTGCTTCCAAGAGGTAAACTCAGCTATTGTTTATAAAGAACAGAATCCAGCTAGAGTTAAGTAGAAAAAACAGATTCCTGCTCATCAGCCATAGTATTTGTTGAACGAATTAATAAATGAATGAATGGCTGAATGAATGAATGAATGAAACTTTAGTTCAAAGGTAGACTTGTAGTTGCTGGGTCCTTACATGGATAAAGGATCCAAACAAAGGCAAAACTATCAGTAACATTTAACCTTTTAAGACGACACTGGCCTTAATTAAGGTCTTTTCACACAGTAAAAATAGGTTCTCAATACAGTTCCAGACTGTCCAGTTAGGCCAAAGTACAGCATTTTGCACTTTGCACAGTCAGCAAATCATCATTTCCTTTGTTATATAAATTCATCCTTAGTAGACCTAAAATTTTGGGATCTAACAGCTCAGATCTAACTCAAATGTTTTTCAAAGTAATTCACTAACACATTACTTCAGCATTTCTTCCACATTTAGGGAAACTATTTTTTAAAAAACCATCATTCTGCAACATTCCCTTTTCCAACTACAGCATACAGTAGGGCTCAACAAACTGTAATATACATGCCCTTGGGTAACATCCAGTAATCTCTGGAAGCCTCCATATTCTTGTACCAAGCAAGGCTGCGAGAAGAACAATTTTTCTTAGTTATTGGCTATTTTTTTCCTTTGTTTCTTAAACTTTCATTAGCAGGGTCAAAGTTAATGTGGCCAAGGATATCTTGTAGGCAGACCAAATTCTCCTCTCTCAACTTCTACTCTCAGCCATACACTGTTCCAACTAAATTTAAATGGTGGAGAAATGTTTTTGTCACCTTTCCTCCTTCCCTTTCCATTTCATCTTCTTTATTTCTTTCTCCCTTTCCTTAGACAGAACATACAAGTTCAAACAAATCCCCTGTGTGTTCTGTGGGAAAGGAGTAAATGGTGTTTGTGATCAGTCCAGGATAAGAATAGGAGAAACTGAAACCAGGATAAGGGTGAAGAGAAACTGGTTAGGTTCAGCACCGGAGTCAATGGGGGAATGGAGGTTAAGGAAGAGAAGTAATGATCTTCAATTCTGTTTTGGCTTTCATAACAGTAACCGTTTCCATTTAGGAATGCCAAAATTTCAATGGACCAAAAGTATAACTGCGTTTAAGGTTTTTTTCTCTTTTATGGTATAGTGTATCTGTGAACTGGGGGCAGGGAGAGCTGTGTCAACTCAGATACTAGAAAAGCTATTATAGTAGAGAGCTCACACATACATGGGAACACTTGCTGGAATCTGTCTTATGCTCACCAATGTGCAACCTGGGCATGTGAAGGCACTAATGACACATGTGGCAACCCCTGCCAATGGGGTCAGGAGCCAGTGGATTCATGATCCCTATCTGAGGCGCATTATGTACAGCTTCTTAGATCTTAGCAGTTTTCAGCCCAGTTGTCCACAGTGGTGACCAAATCAACATATCCTCATAGAAGCTTTCTCTCCTTCCCTGTTTCATTTTCCCTAGCCCCTACTACCAGTTCCTGAGAATCCCAGGCTCTGCTTTCTAGGGGGATCCCAGGTTAAAATAACAGAGGTGGTTACAAAGCTGGGAGAAGCCTTTCTCAACATGTCTGCCCCTTATCCCAGTGTAGCAATCTAATACTTCAAGGATCAGTATGTAGTTCTAGTATCACCTCCCACATGCATGGGCGATAAAAGTGGAGGGAGTTTATATGACTGGGGCTCCATTACATTTCTTGAAGAGCACTTTAAAAAGTTGGGACCGGCCAGGCATGGTAGCATGTGCCTGCAGTCCCAGCTACTCAGGAGGCTGAGGTGGGAGGAACATTACAGCCCAGGAGCCTGAGTTCAGCCTGGGCAATATCACAAGACCCCGTGTCTTTTAAAACAACAACAACAACAACAACAAAAACCAAACCTGGGATAAACACTTTGAAAAGAAAAAATCCATAGTCAAAACTCTCTACTCCTTTCTCCATGGAACTTTTGTAAGAATTCAAGACTGACTCTTCAGTGGGGTACAATGTGCCTGAAATGATGCAAATACTAACACACCCCACCCATAACATATATCTTCTGGTATCCACCCCTACACCCAGAAAGAGTTGCATAATAGGAATAAAGAATTTTTTGAAGTCTGTATGTTGCTAAATGGTTCAGGAATAGAAATGGGCTATTAGTCTTCATTCTGTAGACCAGGAAGGCAAATGCAAAAGATTTACTCACACATCATTGAATTCCTCCAGAGACCTTGCAGGTGTAAAAACGTCCAACAGACCAATCACCTGTAAGAAAATATAAAAATTAAACAGTAAATAAATATTAAACTCAGTATAGTACCCATCAGGTCTTAATCTTTTCTTTTTTTTTTTTAAGAGTCAGGGTCTAGGCCAGGAGCAGTGGCTCATGCCTGTAATCCCAGCACTTTGGGAGGCTGAGGCGGGTGAATCACCTGAAGTCAGGAGTTCAAGACCAGTCCGGCCTACATGGTGAAACCCTGTCTCTACTAAAAATACAAACATTAGCCAGGCATGGTGGTGGGCGCCTGTAATCCCAGCTACTCGGGAGGCTGAGGCAGGAGAATTGCTTAAACCTGGGAGGCGGAGGTTGCAGTGAGCTGAGATTGTGTCACTGCACTCCAGCCCGGGTGACAGAGCGAGACTCCGTCTCAAAAAAAAAAAAAAAAAAAAAAGAGTCAGGATCTCACTCTTGACATGCAAGCTAAAGTACAGTGACACCACCACAGTTCATGGCAGCTCAAGTAATCCTCCTGTCTCAGCTTCCCAAGTAGCTGGGACTATAAGCACATGCCACCACCATGCCTAGCTAATTTTTCTTTTTTTGTACAGATGTGTCTCACTAGAGTGCCCAGGCTGGTCTGGAACTTTTGGCCTCAAGTGATCCTCCCACTTTAGCATCCCAAAGTGCTGGGATTACAGCAGTGAGCCAGCCAGGTCTCAATCATTTTAATAGGAACTAATTCAAAACCAGCTACCTCAGTTCCATAACATCACGTCACATCCTTAGTAACGCCAACTAATTTTCTACCCAAATTATGCTTTTGTTTTCTACTTGTTAACATCAATTCTCATATTAACCCATTTTACCATTAAAAATCTTCATCTCTTTAGAATTTAATCATATGTAGTCAGTAGTTTACCAGAAGGCAAAAAGACTTAGGGTACCTGCGTTACGTATGTACTAATGGTCTAATGAATTAATCCAACAGGAAAAAAAGGTCACATGTCCATGGTTGTTACCATAATATTGTGTTTTTAAAAAATGTATTCCATGAAAAATTTCCATCTTAATGTATAGCCTTCAAAACTGACATATTTATAGCCTCAAAATATTCTCAGTATATTCTTGGTATTATTCTCACAAAGTCTTAATGGATCAAGTATTTAAATCAGACAATTTAAAAATGAAAAAAAAAAAAAGTCTATCTTTACACAGGGATAAAGCAAAGAGCTACTTAATACTCAATAACCCGAGGTCTTTGAAAAGTTTTCTGATCATGAATTCATCCACATACAGCACCTCCATCCCCCACCTCCCATTCATTTTCCTTAAAACCCAGGCCATTCGTTTCTACAGAGTTAGGTATTGACAAGACAAATAAGACATATTATAATTCATTTGTAATATGCCCAGCCATATTTGAGAGTATCTGGATATGAAGCAAGACTGTGGCCTCACTAGCACACTGTTCTAACCTGCCAACTTAAACACGAAGCTCTAGAAGTAAGATATGTTAATACTCAAAACATTATCATGAAAAAGATCTTCTAATTAGGATGTTACTCCACTCATCCAAATATCAGGCTTTTTTTTTTTTTTTTTGAGACACAGTTTCGCTCCTGTTACCCAGGCTGGAGTACATGGCACAATCTCAGCCCACTGCAACCTCTGCCTCCCAGGTATAAGCGATTCTTCTGCCTCAGCCTCCCGAGTGCACCACCATGCCTGACTCCAAATATCAGACTTTTTAAAAGCAACTTCAATTTTACAGTCCGAACTTGAAAAGGAGGTGGTGGGACACATACTTGGAATTTAAGAATAGGTTTCAAGTCCTTGAAAATTGTTCCAAAGGAAATAAAGAGTCCCTTTCAGATCCCTACCCAGACAACAGTATACAAGAAAATCAAAATTACCCATAATTGTACCACCCATTATAACCATCATTAACATTTTGAGATATATTTCCTTTGATTTTCTGATGTACATAAATTAAATTGGGGTTATACCATGCAGAGTTTTATATCCTGCCTTTTTACTTAATATTTAAACATTTGTATACAGCATATCTATCATTTGTGTATACCATAACTTAACCAATTTCCTATCTTTAGACATTTAAGGAATACTGCAAGAAAAATATATGTATTTTGCACATCTCATATTTTCTTCCAGGAAATAAATTTCAAGAAACAGAATTACAGAATCAAAGGACACCAATATATTTAAGAATCTTAATATTGTCAAATTGTCCTCCATAGAGGTAAGACCAACTTACATGCCCCCCCTCCCAATACAGTACCTGTGACCTCATTCATAATAGCGCTTTAAATTTAAGTCAAATCCATTTTCTTTTACCTTTTCCATCTAAACTATAATTGTTTCCCTTGAGTTTGGTACACTCCTGGCTTAAGACCTCTGGTCTTTTAATCATTCTCCCTTACACCCACTTCTACTTAAGGTAACTGAGGTCCAGAAGCTAACTTTACTCACCTGTTCCAATATTTTCTAATCAAAGATTCTTGTTATTTGAGATGCCCATCTCCTCAATATAATAGAAAAGTTTACAACTATTTACATTGTTTTACATTGTTTCCATTGTGATTGTGAAAATCACCCTCCTATGGAAATTAAATCATTAGAGATCCGATTTACACATGCAAGAGTTACCTCAAAGACAAAAAAAAAGTCAAAACTATTTTCAAATAAAAACTCCAATTTCAAACTGAAAACATAACAGACATTTTGGAACCAAACAGCTATAAGTTTGAACCCCAGTATCAGTCTGTGATTTCTTGGATCCAAAAGCTTATAATTTCTTCATTCCAATAACCTTGGCACTTGGAACGGAGTCTGGCATTCAGCAGGAGCTAAAATGAATGGCTATTATGTAAATAATAATTGGCAAATACATTTGGTATCTTCTCTTGAGTCCCATTTTCCTCATATGAAAAACATGAGGACATCATTGCTTATTTTCACAGTCCTGACAGCAAGACTGAGCAGGTAACGTATCTGAAGGTGGCTAGGACAAAGGACTGACCCACTGTGGATCATCAGA
Source organism: Chlorocebus sabaeus (assembly GCF_047675955.1). Lineage (NCBI taxonomy): Eukaryota > Metazoa > Chordata > Mammalia > Primates > Cercopithecidae > Chlorocebus > Chlorocebus sabaeus. The sequence continues at coordinate 36,185,096 of NC_132920.1, read as the reverse complement.
ATAAGTGGTGACCACAGCCCACACAGCTGAATAGAGAATTACAAAATACAATATGCCTAAGCAAACTATCTGAAGCAGCTACTTCCATTAACAGAATTTGAGACATAAAGCTCAACTATTCAAATGATTAAAAAGCATGACTGCAAGAAGAAAAACAAAGTAACCTGAAAAAAAATAGAGAAAAGCCAACTAGTAAATACCCTAGCAAATTTTAATTTCCTAAAAAGGGCAATATTTATAATATTTAATGTATTTAACATAAGGACACCAAAAATAACAATTTTGAGATTAAAACTACTCATGTTAAATCAAAGTACTTAAATTTTTGATGGGTTTCACAAAATACCCCTCCCTCCATTAATCATATTTATGAAATATTAATCATAAGGAAAATACTGTAAAACAAAAAATTCTCAGCATTAAAATAGATCTGGAAAATATTTTAGGAATCTATTCATTTCTCATTTCTTTTTTTTTTTTTAAATATAATAATAGAGACTGGGTTTTGCCATGTTGCCCAGGCTAGTCTCAAACTTCTGGGTTCAAGCAATCCACCCACCTTTGCCTCCCGAAGTGCCAGGATTACAGGCATGAGCCACTGCACCCGGCCATTTCTCATTTCTTAAATGGAAATTCCCTTCTAAATCAAGTCATATTTTAGTCTATTTCCTTAACTCCTTCTGCTGATACATGACTTCAGTCACCTCAAAGTAATCCAGGAATAAAATTTTTAGAAAAGACATTTATAATACAAATAAGCAGCAAATATCTCTAATGATTATCCCATCATGGTCCAAAGCCTGGCAAATATAAGTCATATTTTTTATCAAATTAGTACACATCAAAAAAAAAAATACTTTAAAACTCAGTATCCAAAGACCATATTTAGCATATTTAACAACAGCACATCAAAACAATCTCTTGGTCTACAATGGTAAGTTTAAATCTAAGGTTCCCAAATAAAATTTACAAAAGAATTTCTGTGATCATTTTTAAATTCTAAAATGCACAGATCTCTAGACCCATACGTGGGCCATTTCTGTAGTGTCTGCCCAGACAGCAAAAGGATGCAGCTGGCAGGCTGCCTCCCTTTAATCTTTCCTTAGAGCAGGTGTTAATGAGATCAAGGTCAGAAGTTCAATCAGGAATGGTCCAACTAACTTTGTTCAGAGAGAAACTCTCACAGTCACAGAGGACATCCCCTAGCTTCAGTCACTCACCTAATAAATGTTTTATTTATTATTCATGATCACTAACAGAAGAGACAACTCAAGATGAACTAGTGACTGTGGGTCAGAGGCATTTTTGTGTAAAAGATCACATGTGCCCTCTGGCACCTGAAAATTGTATTTGTCACCAACACTTAAAACGTTCACAAGTTTTAAGCTTCTGTTGCTGCTGCCTGTAGGAGGTTTGGCAGCTATAAAAATTGGATGGTGACCCAAAACAGTAATTTTTTAAAAAAGAAGAGGAAGGTAAACGAGACAAATTTCTCTGAAAACCCTCAATTAAACTTACTGGAAGTTTTGGTTCTTCATTGGGTAAAATTACTTTTACATTGTAAGCACCTAACAAATGTTTTTAAAATAGGCTAAAATGCAGGAATTTTTCTACATTGAGTCAAGTCTTTTGGCTTCAAACATTTGCCAATGGAATAGAGAACTATGAGACATTCAGCCATGTGTCTTATTTTGTTTAAATAACAAATCACTGATATCTAGGTGACCATCTACCGCTAGTAAGCAAGACACTTATAAAACAATACATGGAAATTAAAATCCTATTTTTCTAATATCATGATCCCTAAACACTGGCTTAACATATTTAGGAAGAAAAGCAAAACAATCAAGTGTAGCACTGATAATCTCTTAAACTAGATGTTCTTAAATTAGCGTAGCCACATCAATAAGATCCTAGGGGCTCCCAAAGGTGCTCTGGGGTTCCATAAATGTTTGGCTTGCATTTCATTTTCAAAATATCCTTTATACTTGCAAAGCTGTGACACTATCTCTGTCACATATAATAATGTGTAATGAAAAACAGCATACACACTCAAGTGTGTTAAAAATCAAATGCAAACACATCCCTTAAAGCTGCCAGGCCACCTTGATTTTATGCAGACCTAGGAATAAAGTTTCTGCTGCCAGCTTTTTCCACATATCTCAACTTCTTGTAAACATGTCACTGATTAGGAAAGCTGCAGCTCCACACTGAACATTCTTAAAACTCAGGTTTGCACATAGCTACTTATGTAAAATTATATTCAGGAATAGAAGTTGTCTGTAGAAATAGGATTTCCTCGATACTATACAATCAAAATAAAATGTGAAAATAAAAAGCAGCAGCTGTGATTATAATGGTATCCATAATCCAATTACAAATTTAAGTCTTAATGTTCTCAATTTAGAAGGAATTTACACTAATGAAACAAGTGTATGCTAATGAAGAATCACTTATCTGTGACTTTTTTCTCGCTATGAGGAAGTTAAATTACTAAAACAGTCTAAATAGTCAAATAATAAATTCACAGATTTTGAATTTTCTTCTACACAAAAAACAAGCAGTACAGCCAAAGGACTTTGAAATCTCTATGGCCATTGCTTCCACGATGCTACAAACTCCACAGTACCCTTCATACAGCAGTCACAGAAATTCACAACTTGATTTTGAAGTTCAGTAAAATGTCTTCAGTCAACTGTCCTTTTACTTTCAGTTAATACTCCAATTATATCCACTTATTTACCGTATTAGAATTTGTAAGCATCTTGGCAGAATGGCAATGTCCTCGAATTACCAAATTGGTAAAAAATAAAAAGTTATAATTAACTTAAACAATGCCTCTGACATATTTATTAAAATAAATGAATCTGGAAAAAAAGAAAAATTATTAACAAATATATAAAATAATAGCCCTCTTTGATAGGACTTTCAGTGAGCCTAGGGCACTCTTCCTCAGATTTTTCCACTTAAAAATATTAAGGCTATATTATGAGAATATGGGAGTCTGTGGCTATTTTGTGTTTTGATAGCCACAGACTCCCACATTCTCATAATAGAGCCTTAGGAAAACCAGGCAAAGAATACACAACCTTTTAATATTTTCTCTTAACAATTCTTGTGAATTTTGTGTTCTATTTCATAATATATTCTTTTACTTTAAAATTTTAAAGAGTTCCTTCCCCTCTAAAAACCTTTGAGTAAAACTAGAACTCCAGGAAGATGCATCACTTTCATTCCAAGTCTTTGACCTGACATAACCAAGTGGCCACTAACACCCCAGGACAAGAAGCAGGGACCAACATTTGATGCACTCCAATGCATTTCCATCTGCAGTAATTAAAACATTTTCCCCAGCCTATTCAAGATCAAAATTTATTCTTCCTTGAATGAATTAACTTACATTTTCATGTTTCATATGTTTAAGTAACCGCAGTTCTCTGTAGGTTCTTTTGGCATGAATGATGGACTGAAATGGTCTGGAGAGCTTCTTCACTGCCACACGTAACCCCGTTTTTGTGTCAAAAGCGGCACTAAGGAGAAAAAAAGGGGAAAAAACTCACCATTAAAAAGGCATTCTAAATACCATTTTGGGGTATTTATACGGCTATTTCCAAATTAAAGGGTCTATAACAAAATACAAAAAAAAAGCATAAAGATAAAAACAAAATGACCTATTATCCCACTATCCAAATAAAGCTTGTTATTATTTTTGGTGTTTCTCCTTGTCTTTTCTATGTATCTAAATCAGGAGTCAGCAAATTTTTTTCTATGAAGGGCCAGATAGTATTATTTTCAACTTTGCAAACCCTAAGACCTCTGTCACAACTACTCAACTCTGGTTGTAGGAGGAAAGCAGCCAGAAAATAAGTTTAAAAATGGGTGTGGCTGTGTTCTAATAAAATTTACAAAAACTGGCAGCTGCCTGATCTAGATGAGCCAACAGATTAATAAACAGAGTTGAATTCTGTCTTCCCTGCCTAGGCCTCACTGTCGTCACCTTGCCACATACACTGCCTGATTAGAGTCAAGGCCCAGGAAACTGTGTTTTCAGGACAATAAATTGCCACAAATATTTCTGGAGCACCTACAAAGTACTTGGCCCTTCAGGGAATGGGGGAAGAGCAAAACAGAGTAATAAAATAATTTCAAATGGTGATGAAAATACTATGACTAAATAAAAGGGTAATGGGATAAAGAGTGACAGAGAGCCAGCGGAGTTATGACACTTTAGCTAGGATGGCTGAGGAATCACATCTGACCTGAGAAGGAAACAATGTAATGATTAAATTCCCTATATAAATACATAAGAAAAAGAGCTTCAAGCAGAAGAAATAATAATATTAATGTTTATTGAGTCTTTACCCACACATACAAGAAATTATTCTAAGCCCTTTACATTAATTTGTCTCAATTCAGCTTTTGTAATTCCCCGAATCTCCTATGAAAAAACACTATTATCATTCCCCAACTTATAAATAAGCAACTGAAGCACAGAGTGGTTAAGTACCTTGACCATGGTCACAAAGCTTAAAAGTGGCAGAGCAGGGAGTCTGGATCCAGAGCTTATGCTACTGACCACTTGACTCTGCTATCTCTCAGAAGAGCAAGTGCAAACAAATGAAAAAAGAAACAGAGGTAGGAAAACTATGGCATGCTGGAGTGAGTGACAGAAAGACAGAAGGGCTGTGTGGATGGAGCACAGGGTGCAAGGGGAGAGTGGGAAGGGATGATATAAGAGATGCAGGCAGTGGCTAGATCATGGAGGACACCTACAGCAAAAATGAGATGTGTATATTTTAATTATTTTTAGAAATCATCGCTGGGCACGGTGGCTCATGCCTGTAATCCCAGCACCTTGGGAGGCCGAGGCGGGTGGATCACAAGGTCAGGAGTTCGAGACCAGTCTGACCAACATGGTGAAATTCCGTTTCTACCAAAAATACAAAATTAACCGGGCGCAGTGGCAGGTGCCTGTAATCCCAGCTACTCGGGAGGCTGAGGCAGGAGAATCGCTTGATCCCAAGAGGCAGAGGTTGCAGTAAGCTGAGATTGCGCCATTGCACTCCAGCCTGGCAACAAGAGTGAAACTCTGTCTCCAAAAAATATATAATAGTAATAACAGAAATTGTCTGGGCCAGTTCCATTATGCCTCATCCTCCAGTTTGTCTCGGTCTCTAATATGTATCTAAGACTTTCTGGTTATCTATTATCACCAAACTCTCTGCCTGCCAAACTTGCTTTTACAACTCTGTACCTACTCCACTTCCCTTCCTTTCACTCCCAAACTTTTATGCCATGCCCTCAATCTTCAAATCCCAATTTGTGATAAACTCCTATAAATCTGCAACCTCTTTTCTGAACCTTCCCTCCATCTCTGTGAAACTAGGCCATTTCTAGAAGACACTGCTTCTCTTATAGCCCTGCCATTAGAAAGCATTCTCTAATAGCCCAGATACTTCCTGGCTAGCAGGTGGGTAGGAGTCTTCCTTGGCAGCCATTACCACTTCAGGACCATTACTTTCCATTTGTTCTATAAAATACCTCCTGCTCACAACCCTGATAAACCTATCCCTCTCTGCTGCTGGTATCCACTAACCTGAAATTTTCCATCATTCATTGAAAAGTTAGTGTCTATCCAGATCTCTCTACACTCCCAACTTCTGTCATCACTCTTGGCAACTTCAACATCCAGGTGAACGGCACACCCAACATCCTGTTTCCTGATCTCTCTAGGAAACTCCACCACACCCAGCCGTCTTCACAGTCACACTCTAGACCTTTATTCCTACCAAAAACTGCCCCACCTACAAAATTTTGAATGCCAGCAGCATTTGCTTTTCATCACAAACCTAGTTACTTCTAGTTTACTTGTACCCTGAATACAACAATTTGTTAACCTCGTCATTGCTTGTTTCTTTCCTTCAGCCCTCTTCTGTCTTCATTTCCCTTCCTGTTCCATGATTATAATCACTTCCTTGTACTTCTCTCTCTCTCTCTCTCTCTCTCTCTCTCTCTCTCTCTGATGTACTCACCTGGATAAAATTTAACCTTGGGTAATCTCAACCACTTAATTCTCCCATGACTGAATCCAAGGAACTAACTGAGGTTGAACAAAAAAGACGGTAGAATCAGATTTTCATTCTTAGTTTCTGACCTTAATCTCAAAGAGGCTCTCAATAAAGCCATTTTCTTGTAGTAAGTTCATTTTCCTACTCGAAAATGATCATTTGACATGTTCTCTCTCAAATCTCCAACTCACCCTCTTCCCTCAAGAGTTGTCCCTACCTTCACTGAGAAAACAGAAACCATCAAGAGGGGAGCTCCATTTGCTTATCCCCAAATCTATAAACCCATCGTCTCCACCTTCCCTGTTGCTATAACTAAGAATATACCCTTTCTTATCAAAATTCAAGACCACAATATATGCTTTGGAGCCACCCTCCTCATCTTCTCAAGGATTTCCCTTCTTCATTCCTCTTCTCCCTTGCATCATCAGTGTCTCCCTATCTACTGGACCATTCTCATCAGCAGAAAGGCACTCTACTTGTTTGCCACCTTCAACCAACAAACAAAAGACTTCCCTTGACAGTTCTCCATCACAGTTAAAATTCTCCAAAAAAATCACCTACACCAGAGGTTCCCAGATCAGCAGCATCAGTTTCACCTGGGAATTTATAGGAAATGAAAATTCTCAGGTACCACCCCAGAGTTACAGAATGAGAAACTTTGAACTAGGTCTAATAATCTGTATTTTATCAAGCCCTCCACATTAGTCTGATACATATTACAGTTTGAGAACCACTAATCTATACCTTTGCTACTCAAAGTGTGCTCCATTGCTCCATGGACCAGTAGCACTGGCATTATCTGGGAGCTCATTAGAAAATGCAGGATCTCTGCAGACAACAGGAAAGGAGAAAGGAGAAAGGAAAAGGAAAATGAAGAGGAAAAGGAAAGGACAGGACATCTTGGGCCCTAAAATAGAATTTACATTTTGACAAGATTTCCAGGTGATTAATATACCTCTTAAGATGTGAGAAGCACACATCTACACAACTGACTCATTTCAATTCCATTCTTCCCTCAATCCATTCCACTGAAACTGCTCTTCTCAAGGTCATTAATGATCTCTGCTACCAAATCCACTTTTCTAAGATTAGTAATTGACATAGTCACCACTTTCTCTAAATACTGTCCATCCTGGAGTCTTTATCAACACTTCTATTGGTTTTCTATGACCCCTGTGGCAGCTCCATCTCTGTCTCCACTGCATGTGCTGCTTCTACTCAAACTCTCTATGTCGGAGTTCTTCAGGACATGGTACTGGGCCCTCTTCTCTTTCCCACATTCTCTTTCTAGATAATCTCATCTATGTCCACAACTTTAAATTAAATGCCATCTATATATTGAAAACTCCCAAATTTATGTCTCTCACTGAAATCTCTTCTCTGTGTCCTGACGTCTCCATGAGAAAGACACATAAGCACCTGAAATACAGCAAGTACAAAACACCCAGAACTATTCTTCTCCATGTCTCTGTTATCCAGTTGCTCGAGCTAGACATTTGATTGTCATCCTTGATTTCTCCCTTTCCTCAGTCCCCATTCAAATCTATTGGCAAGTCTCATGGTTTTCACCTCCAAAATACATCTCAAAGTCAACTGCTCTTCATTTCACCACTATCATATTAGTCCACGTCACCAGCCTGCCGGTCCTTCTAATATGCTCTCCAAATGCAGCCAATACAGTCTTTTAAAAATACAAATGATGCCAGGCACAATGGCTCAAGCCTATAAACCAAGCACTTTGGGAGGCCAGGGTAAGAGGACTGTTTGAGCCCAGAAGTTTGAGATCAGCCTGAGCAACACAGCAAGACCCTGTATCTACAAAAAATAAAAAATTGGTTGGGTGTGGTGGCTCACGCCTGTAATCCCAGCACTTTGGGAGGCCAAGGCGGGTGGATCACTTGAGGTCAGGAGTTTGAGACCAGCTTGGCCAATATGGTGAAACCCATTTCTACTAAAAAAATACAAAATTTAGTGGGGCGTGGTGGCACACACTTGTAACCCCAGCTACCTGGGAGGCTGAGGCGGGAGGATCGCTTGAACCCAGGAGGTGGAGGTTGCACTGAGCTGAGATTGTATCACTGCACTCAAGCCTGAGCAACAAAGTGAGACTCTGTCTCAAAAAAATAGTTATAAATAAATTAAAAATCAGTCAGGCAGCCAGACGCAGTGGCTCACGCCTGTAATCCCAGCACTTTGGGAGGCCATGGTTACGAGTTTGAGACCAGCCTGGCCAACATGGTGAAATCCCGTCTCTACTAAAAATATACATTAAAAAAAATTAGCTGGGTGTGGTAGCAGGAGCCTGCAGTCCCAGCTACTCAGGAGGCTGAGGCAGAAGAATTGCTTGAACCAGGGAGGCGGAGGTTGCAGTGAGCTGAGATCACGCCATTGCACTCCAGCCTAGGCAACAAGAGCAAAACTCCATCTCAAAAAAAAAAAAAAAAAAAAAAAAATTAAGCATGGGCCACCATGCCCAGCTACTTGGGAGGCTGAGGCAGGAGGACTGCTTGAGCCCAGGAGGGTTGAAGCTGCTGTGTGCCATGATGGCACCACTGCACTCTAGCCTGGAAGATACAGTGAGACTGTCTCAAAACGAAAAACAAAAAATAGCAATAAAAGTACAAATTAGATCACACCGCTCCCCTCCTTCAAACCATTCAAGAAATCTCCTTGGCATACAGAGTAAAACACAAATTTCTCATGATGGCCTACAAGGCCCAGGTGATCTGGCCACCACTGATTATTCTACCTGCTCCTGTGCTACTCTTTCCCTCTCTCTCAGCCACTGTGTTCTGCTAGCTCCTTTCAGTTCTTTTAACTATTCAGACAGGCTGCTCCTGGTTCTTAGGACTTTCTTCTCCTCCACCCCCATCCCACTCCATCGCTAAATCCTTACCCTTCAAGTATTGGTTTAAATAGTCACCTGCTCAGGAACCTGTCAGGGACCTCTAAGAAGCAATTACTCTGTTACAACGCCTTCACTGACTCCTTCCTTATCCCACATAAAGGAGGGTGGTTGTTCTCTTCTTTCCCACTCCCACTGCTCCTACAGACCCATAAATTAGTAACTTCTTCTCTCTCAAAAGTAGCAAGTAAATGTATACTCATCTCTAAACCCAGTTCTGTAAACTAGCTCTGGTGAGACTGGAAAAATGGCCATTGCCCCTGCGGGACCCAGCTTCTTCAACTTCCCACCTCAGAGTTTGCCTGCCACCTGCAAGTTGAGCACTTTCTTCTCTCCTCCGCTGGTAAGTCTGCTGGGGAGCAAGGAACAGCAGCAGTTTTCTAGCTGATCTGACTGATTAAGTGTGCAAGTTCAATTAACTAGGGAAGAAAGAAGCCCACTTAAGTTGCCTATCCAAGCCACTCTGCATGCCAGCTTTACTAATAAATATTTTTATCTCTATTTGACTCCTGAATCTATTCAGCAAAAGGCAGGCTAGAATTAATCAGTACCCTACAGACCCCAACAATCACAATTTATTATTACATGTTTATAATACTCCAACAGAGTGATTAAATAAGAGCTGAGACTTTGGAATTAGACAATCTGGATTTTAATTCCAGTTCTGTCACTTAATAGCTATATAATCTTGAGGATGTTAATTAAATTTTTTCATGAAATGAGAATTATGTTTATATTTCATCTGTAGGGTATTTGTTAGAATTAAACGTGATAACTTTTATAGTGGGTTTGGCAAGGAGCTTGGTCCATGGCAAAGCTGGAATACTCCTCTCAATCACATTTGTAAAAGTAGAGCTACAAGTAAAACCTTGTTTTCATGAACAGCATTATAAAATGAAATCATCTTTATGATAAACAGGTTCTCCAAACTAAAATTCAGGACATACTGTTTAACAAGTTTTTTCCCCAACTGTGAATTTACATGAAGCCTTCCAAAGTTATCAAATTAATTCACATCTTATAAAATCATTGGTATAGTAAAAAATAGCTGAAAGAAACATAAAAATTAGAAGCAGTTATTACAATATTAGGATGTCACTGTCACTCATCTACTGCTGTGAATCCAGTACATAACATACAAGGATAATCATTAAATAAACTTCAGTGTTTTGTTACACATTCATACTTGCCTCCCCTTGTGTCACACACACATAATCTGGGTTACTAGATTCTTCATATATCCTAATAAAATTGTTTAACTTCTAAATTTATTGATGCATACCTTCCTTTATTCACAATGGATTTAAAGCAGACTGGAATTGCATATATAAAACCTGACAAAATGGTAAGAGATTAAGGGAAAATAAGAAAGTCTGTACAGGTGAGGTTAACATATATCATGAGGTCCTTTCTTTCTTTTTTTTTTTTGAGACGGAGTCTTGCTCTGTCACCCAGGCTGGAGTGCAGTGGCACGATCTCGGCTCATTGCAAGTTCCGACTCCCCGGTTCATGCCATTCTCCTGCCTCAGCCTCCCCAGCAGCTGGGACTACAGGCGCCCGCCATCACACCCGACTAATTTTTTTGTATTTTTAGTGGAGACAGGGTTTCACCATGTTAGCAAGGATGGTCTCAATCTCCTGACCTCATGATTCGCCTGCCTCAGCCTCCCAAAGTGCTGGGATTATAGGCATGAGCCTGCAAGTTCCAAATGAAAATAGAATGATAAGGTTATTTCTTGCTAGGTGCAGTGGCTCACACCTGTAATCCTAGCACTTTGGAAGTCTGAGGCAGGAAGACAGCTTGAGCTCAGGAGTTCAAGACCAGCCTGGGCAACTTCATGAGGTAGTGAGACCTCGTGTCTAAAAAAAAAGAAAAAAACATTAGGCGGGCATGGCGGCACACATCTGTTGTCTCAGCTACTTTGGGTGGCTGAAGTAGGAAGATCTCTTGAACTCAGGAGTTCAAGGCTTCAATGAGCCATTGATTGTATAACTGCACTTCAGCCTGGGTGACAGAGCAAAACCCTGTCCCCCAACCCGGCAAAAAAAAAAAAAAAAGATATTTCTTCATTGTACCTTTAAAAGTTGATTGTTTATGATCTCAAGGAACTAAGAAATCTAGCTGAGGAGTCAAAATGAACAGAGGGACACGTAAATACATTTACCAAACTTTTACAAAGCAATACAATTGTTTCCTCTAATCCATTCTTTACACTCCAGCAAGACCAATTTAAAACAATTTTACTCAACAGTTCACAACTCAAGAAACTCCAACAGCTCTCTACTACCTAAAGAACCATTTGTAGACTTTTTAGAAAAGCAACTGCCTAAGTCCCACTCCAGACCTCATTCTTAATTTCTGGGGGTATGTTTAAAAGTTCCACAAGTGAGTCTGAAGCACAAGAAGAATGAGAACCACAACTGGGTTCACCCTACCTGAGATGTTCCTCCTGTCAGGACAGTCCTTTTCATATCCATTCTCTTGGTTTATGTTTTCTCTTGTCTGAAAATGTTTGCTTTTCTTCTGTCCAAATATCCATCTTTTAAAATAATCTTCAAATCCTTCCTCCTCCATGAAACCATACTGACCACTATAACTCACAATGTCTCCACTTCTCTGTACACATCAATACCTTCATACATATATACACAATTTATTAATATTTTATTTCTTTTACACATTGGTGGGCATTTAACACTGTCTGATGGACGACTGGCAAATTTCCTTCACCACAGTAAATCTAACATGTAAGCATCAATATTTATACCCATGTATTTCAAACTTTCAAAATACGTTGCATTAATACCTAGAGTTATTGAAAACTTCAGGTAACTTCTGGTTCATTCCTGACTGGAATTTTTAAAACTACTGTCAATCATCAGTGCTAATGATGATATCCGCTTCACATATCTAAACTGAATGAACCATTCAAGTTTGTAACATCAATCCCATTCCAAGAGAAGTTAGTGCTACATCTTTGGTATCTTCAACAAGTGTGTAGGAAAGTAATCAAGGGAAAGCATGAAACATTACATCTCAATAGACTGAGAATCCAAAGGGTCAGACATTCTTGAGAATAGGTTTGAAAGTACAAATTTGGAAGTATAGTATATGAACAAGACCATTGTTGAGACTATGAGATAATGAATTCAAAAAGCATATGCAAAGAGAAAAGAAAATTTAAGAATGGATCATGGAGCAGAAAGAAAAGAGGCAGGAAAAACTGACCAATGGATGAAATAGGAGAATTAGAGAAACACAAGGAAAAATCTGAATACCAGAGTACTTTAAGGGGGTGTTAAAAAAAATAAAAGAGCACATTAAATGTTAAGATGTATACATCATGACACTAAAGTTAGTTACCGCCTCACAGCCTTAAAGTAATTAAAGCAGTAGCAATGATAATTCAGGAAAATGCATTGTATCTTCTAAGGTACCAGAATATATAATGTGCCTAAATGACATTCTAAATCAAAGAAGGCTGATCTTCCTGAGTTCCTGCTACCTTTGATCTATAAGATCTTCAAAATTTCAGTCTGTTATTACCTAATATTTTTAAAACTAAGCAAGCCTTCCCAGATGCAAGAGCCTTCAAAAACGTACAGAAAATTAATACACAATGGACTACTTCTTTGTGTAATTCACAATGGACTAGCTCTCTTTGTGGACTTCTAAACAGCATTTCATTTCTAGGAGTTTGAAAATGCTAAATACTGAAAGACAGGAGAGGAAGGACACAGAATACCAGAAGAGACACTACGGAAAATGCTGCCTAGCTACCAACTGGGACTTCATGCTAATTTCCTTTCCAGAAAAAATTCAAAACACCCAAAGCTGGGGCCATGACAATGACAAAACACAATTGTTCATGAAAATTGGGTCTCCCTCACTAATTAGTTGTTTCTCAAACGTGCCAGTGATACACCTGGCCTCTTCAAACATGCTTGTGCAAGTTCTCCCATCCATTAAGCTTATCGGGTTATAACTAGGACCTGGACCATTAGAAATGCTGCTACTCTCCTAGAAATAATAAAAATCATGTTTAGAGAGGCCCAATTTATAATGCAAAAAGTATAGCATTTCTATCTTTTTGCAGGTGGAAGGTTCATATTATCCCATCTAGTTTTTACTCAGGACCAACCAATCCAAATATATAGGGTTATACAAGTGATTCTCAACTAAAGGTGATTTTGCCCTCCCTACCCCTCAAGAGGTATGTGGCAATGTCTAGATGTTTTTGGTTGTCACAACTGGGAATTGCTATTAGTATATAGCAAGTAGGAGACAGGGATGCTGCTAAACATACTACAATGCACAAGTCCGTACCCCACAACAAAACATTATCCCACCTAAAATGTCAATAGGTTGAATTACTCTGGGTTATACAGGTTGAGTAACCCTAATCTGAAAATCCAAAACTTAAAATGCTTCAAAATCCAAAACTTTTTGGGCATCAACATGATGCTCAAGAGAAATATGCACTGGAGCATTTCAGATTTTGGATATTTTGAAAAAAGATGCTCAACTGGGAAGTATAATACAAATATTCCAAAATCCAAAATCCAAAACATTTGTGATCCGAAGCATTTTGGATAAGGAACACTGAACCTGTACTATATTTGGGAATGCAGAAAGAGCTTAATAGATACTCATAGTACTTACTGTCTGTTCTCTTAATTTGCTAACTTTTTTCTGTTTGCTCTAGCATCAGTATCATTTAATATTGAGATTGCTCATTTCACAACAGATCATTCAAAGCATAACGCACTCAGAACACTAAACTAGGAATCAGAAAATGAGGCAAGCCAAACTTAATGTCAAATGAGGGAATGACATAAGAAGTATATCAGTATAAGAAGCCAGTATCAACATTTCACTTCAACTTAATACTATGCTCATTAGTACATAATAGTTTATTACACTGAATGAGGAAGACAACTAATATTTTCATCAGCATTTGGTAGCCTGGAGAAGAAAACATAAATAGAAACTATTTATTTAAAAGCCTAAGTTCCAGAAGGTTCATGCCAGCTAAAGCCCTAAATAAAAGATTTGACAGGAGAGAAAAAGAGATAGCTATTGGAGATATTAAAAGCAAAGCAATTATTTCTGAGAATCAAGTTATACCTACTACAGGGATGAGGAAATACAAGAAAGATGAGTTAAATATACACTTGCATAAGCCAGATATCTCAACCGTGTGTCAGACAAAAGTAAGGGTATGATTAGGGCCACATGTTATAAGTGAGAAGACTGTCACAGCCAGAGACATTACCCCAAGTGCAAGTATAGGGATGGGTTAAGGAACTAAAGGACTCCTACCCTCACAGTTCCTTTTTCCTCCTAAAACATCCTCCCTGAGCCCTTGGCAGATCAAAAGATGTTGTTTTGACTTCGTGTGAACACATGCTGATGTCATCATTTCTACACCTGAATCATCAGATGGAAAGGCTTATCTGACACAGATTTCCAAAATATACCTTTGCATAAAATTACCTTAGATGTAAAAAGTGACCAGTATGTCAATCTTAGTCCATTTTGTGTTGCTATAATAGAGTATCACAGATTGGGTAATTTATAAAAAATAAACTTATTTCTCACAGTCCATGAGGCGGGGAAGTCCAGTATCAAGGTGCTGGCATCTAGTTAGGGCCTTCTTGCTGTGTAATCCAGTAGTGGAAGGCAAGAGGGTGACAGAAGACAAGAGATGGTGAGAGAGAGAGAGCAAGAGGGGACTGAACCTGCTTTAATAATAAAGCCACTCTAGTGATAACTAACCCACTTCCTTGATCATGACATTAATCCAGTCAGGAGTGCAGAGCCCTCATGACCTGATCACTTCTTAGGCCCCACTCCCCAACACTGTTGCATTGGGGATTAAGTTTCTAACATATGAACTTTGGGGAATACATTCAAACCACAGCAGTCACTCAATTTGAGACATAGAAAAATCTAAAAAGATCTTAGGGCCGGGTGCGGTGGCTCAAGCCTGTAATCCCAGCACTTTGGGAGGCCGAACCGGGCGGATCACGAGGTCAGGAGATCGAGACCATCCTGGCTAACAAGGTGAAACCCCGTCTCTACTAAAAAATACAAAAAACTAGCCGGGCGAGGTGGCGGGCGCCTGTAGTCCCAGCTACTCGGGAGGCTGAGGCAGGAGAATGGCGTGAACCCGGGAGGCGGAGCTTGCAGTGAGCTGAGATCCGGCCACTGCACTCCAGCCTGGGAGACAGAGCGAGACTCCGTCTCAAAAAAAAAAAAAAAAAAAAAAAAAAAAAAAAAAAAAAAGATCTTAGGAGAAGAATTAGCAATACAAAGGTAGATTTCAAATGCCAACTTAAGCAGGAAGAATGCAGAAAATAAAAGCTACAAAGGACTCCTAAAGCCATCTCTGAGGAAACATAAATATGTCTCCTCTGGACTGATACTTTTTTTTTTTTTTGAGACTGAGTCTTGCTCTGTTGCCCAGGCGGGAGCGCAGGGGTGCGATCTGGACTCACTGCAACCTCCGCCTCCCCGGTTCAAGCGATTCTCATGCCTCAGTCTCCCAAATAGCTGGGATTACAGGCACACACCACCACGCCCAGCTAATTTTTGCAGAGACGGGTTTCACCATGTTGGCCAGGCTGGTCTCCAACTCCTGACCTCAAGTGGTCCGCCCACCTCGGCCTCCTAGAGTGCTGGGATTACAGGCGTGAACCACCACACACAGCCTGGACCGATATTTTCTAAAGCAGGTACCCTTCTTCTGTTTTAAATCTCTATAAACAAAACACCTACTATAGTGCACTGGAAATACTAAATTAATGAACTTATGAAAACAAAGGACAAAACTGGTATGCTTTTTTTTTCTTCACATGTTCACATGTTGTGTGGTGTCTACATTTTAAGCCATAAGCTTGAAAATGCAATCAATACATACTTTTGAGTAGAATGACAGTAAGGCACACATACTCACACACACACCTTCCTTCATATCACAGGCACAGTGACAATATCATGAAGGTCTAAGAGAAGTAAGTTTTGAGGAAAATAAGGAATTTGTAGCCACACATTCAAGTAACAGGAGCCAACATGTTCAGGGTCTAATGTTACTCAGACAGCAGGTCTAGACAAAATAAACATTTGTTCTATTACCTTTCTGTTATGTTGCCATGGGAATCTATGTTTGCAGGAAAACTTATTTTCTGCAACTTGATGATAGAGCAGTAAAAGAGGGAGAGCTCTGATGAAAAGAGGAGGGGGGCTTACGTCTGTAAAGGCAGGGAGGACAATAAATAATATGGGTTTTTATAGGGTCACATGTCTGTAGAATCTTTCAATCTATACAATGTATTCAAGTTTAACAGAGAAGTCCTTGGGACCTCAAAGCCAAGATATTAATGACAGATAACAATGGTCCAATCTCTACTAAAAGTATTATAATGGGGAAAAGGCAGAGGAATGTAAGTCAGAAAAAGAGTCAAATAAAATCAAATAAATAAGATCTTAAATGTTTAACTGTTGAAAGACGGTAAAAATGACTTTTAAAACACAATCCAAAAGTAAGAAAAACCCTAAAAGGTAAAGAAGTTAAAAAACAATCTGCCAGCAGACTCATCTTCCTTTTCCAGCTAAACTCAAGAGCTAATCTCCGCTCCCTTCCTTTTGGCAACAAAAACCTGAAAAAGTAAAGGAAGCCCATGTTATTTAAAGAGCTGGACTGGAATACCCTAAATTTCTAGGGCCCAACAAAAATACTGGCTCTGGCACTCTGGGACTGCTGGAATGAGAGTTGTGAGCATGGGTCAGGGCTCTGCATCAATTCATCTAACTCCACCATTCTATCCTATTCACAGTAGTCATTTAGGGTAGAATGGGTAAGGAACCGAAATGAAACACTTGGGACCCTAGAGCACAGTGATCTGTCAAAACATGATTTAGGTCATGTCCTTCCTCTGGTCATAACCCCTCAAGGCTTCCCCTCTCACTCAAAGGAAAAGTCACAGTCTTTATAAAGGCAAATAAGACCCTACATGATCCCTGAACATCTGCGACCCATCCCTCACTCCACTTTTCTCCCTATATTTGGCCCCTGGTTCATTTAGCTCCAGCTGTACTGGCCTCTTAGCTATTTCCTGGAACACAGAGCCCTTACCTCAGGGCGTTTGTACACTTGTTAATCCTCAGCCTAGAATGTTCTTACATCCTCACCCATGTCCAACCAGTGTTCTATATCACCTTCTTCAGGTTTTTGCTCAATTGTTACTTTATCAATGATGCTTACCCTGTTCACCTTGCTTAAAAGTGCAACAGGCGTCCTAGCACTCACTCTCCTTCCCTTGTTGCATTTTCTCCACAGCACTTACCTCACACACTATAAATTTTACTTGTTTATTATATACTTCCACTGCCATCCCCATTAGAATATAGCTTCCTTTTTTTTTTTTTTTTTTTTTTTTTTGTTTCTGGAGACAGGGGCTCACTCTGTCACCCAGGCTGGAGTACACCGGCAGGATCACAGCTCACTACAGTCTCAACTTCTCAGGCTCAAGCAGTCCTTCCACCTCAGCCTCCCAAGTAGCTGGAACTACAGGAGTGTGCCACCAAGCTTGCCTAATTTTTTATTTTTATTTTTTAGTAGAGGAGTCTCCCCATTTTGCCCAGGCTGCTGGTTTCTAACTACTGGGCTCAAGGAAACCTCCTACCTTGGCCTCCCAAAGTGCAGGGATTACAGAGTATAATCCCTCACTGCACCTGGCCAGAATATAGCTTCTTAAGGCAGAAATTTTTGTCTTTGTTATTCATATTTCATCTCCAGCACTTACAGCAAACCATACGTGGTAGACACTCAAGGTATAATGAGTCCTGTCCTCAAGGAGATTACCATGAACCTATGTTCCTTCCCCTTTCTCTCTATAATCTTGTACCCTGTAACACTCTTTGTAACTTTGTAACACAAAGTTCAGAAAACAGCACTAAAATATATCCATTTGCCCAAGGCCAAAACTTGGAAATCCTAGACTTCTCACTCTCGTATACTTCTTTCCCCACTACATTCAGCCTTGGAGCCAAGCATGCCCAAAACCCAGTATTTTGTTAAGTGCAGAATTTACAAACCACCACTTCTTCTTCCCTAGAATAAATTATTAATAGACTTGAACACTGCACGAGAAAACTGGTTAATTTTGTAAATCCTTAACACATACATACAAGTGTACCTCAGAGATATCATGAGTTCAGTTCCAGATAACCACAACAAAGTGAGTATCACAAAAAAAATGAGTAACATGAATTTTTTGGTTTCCCAATGCAAATACAAGTTATATTTACATGATACTGTACTCTATTAAGTATGCACTAGTAGTATGTCAAAATATATATATATATACACACACACACACACACCTTAATTTAAAAATATTTTATTGGCTAGGCACAATGGCTCATATCTATTAATTCCAGCACTTTGGGAGGCTGAGGCAGAAGGATCGCTTGAGGTCAAGAGTTTGAGACCAGCCTAACCAACATGGTGAAACCCCATCTCTATTAAAAATACAAAGATTAGCTGGGCATGGTGGCGCATACCTGTAATCCCAGCTACTCGGGAGGCTAAGGGGGGAGAATTGCTTGAACCTGGGAGGTGGAGGGTGCAGTGAGCCGAGATTGTGCCACTGCACTCCAGCCTGGGTGACAGAGTGAGACTCTGTCTCGAAAAAATAAATGAATGAATGAATGAATAAATAAATAAATAAAATACTTTTTTGCTAAAAAATGCTAAGGGTCACCTGGGCCTTCAGCAAGTCATTATCTTCTTGCTGGTGGAAGGTCTTATCTCAGTGTTGATGGCTGCTGACTGATCAAGGTGATAATTGCTGAAGGTTGGAATGACTATGGCAATTCCTAAAAATAAGACAACAGTGAAGCTTGCTGCATTGATTTACTCTTCCTTTTGTGACAGATTTCTCTGTAGCCTGCAATGGTGTTTGACAGCATTTTACCCACAGTAGAACTATTTTCAAAACGGGAGTCGATCCTCTCAAACCTTGCTGCTGCTTTATCAACTAAGTTTATGTAATATTCTAAACCCTTTGTTGTCATTTCAACAATGTTCATAAGCATCTTCACCAACGGTAGATTCCACCTCAAGAAACTACTTGCTTTATTCATTTCTGAGAAGCAATGTCTCATCTATGGAAGTTTTTATTTTATTTTATTTTTTGAGATGTACTCTTGCTCTGTCACCCAGGCTAGAGTGCAGTGACACAATCTCTGTTGCCACTTGGTTGCAGTGGCTCACTGCAACCTTCACTTCCCGGGTTCAAGCAATTCTCCTGCCTCAGCCTCCCAAGCAGCTGGGACTACAGGTACACGCCACAACACCAAAAAATACAAAAAACAAATTTTTGTATTTTTTGTAGAGGCAGAGTTTTGCCATGTTGGCCAGGCTGGTCTCAAACTCCTGACCTCAGATGATCTGCCTGCCTCAGCCTCCCAAAGTGCTGGAACTACAGATGTTAGTCACCGCCCCCAGCCACCTTGCACTATAAAGTTATGCTATGGAGACAAGTTCTTTCCTTAAACCTATGAACCACCCTCTGCTAGCTTCAAACTTACCTTTTGCAGCTTTCTCACCTGTCTCAAACTTCATACAATTAAAGAGAGTTAGGGCTTTGCTCTAGATTAGGCTTTGGCTTAAGGGCATGTTGTGTTGGTCTGTTCTTTTATCCAGACCACTAAAACTTTCTCCATCTCAGCAACAAGGCTGTTTTGCTTTCTAATCATTCATTTGTTTACTGGAATATAACTTTTAATTTCCTTCAAAAACTTTTCATTTGCATTCACAAATTGGCTGTTTGGTACAAGAAGCCTAGCTTTCAGCTTATCTCAGTTTTCGATATGCCTTCCTCACTGTTTAATCATTTCTAGCTTTTGATTTAAAGTAAGAGACATGCAACCATTCCTTTCACTTGAACACTTAGAAACCACTGTAGTGCTATTAATTGGCCTAATTCCAATATTATTGTGTCTCAGGGAATAAGGAGGCCTTAGGAGATGGAGAGAGGGAACAGCTGGTTGGCAGAGCAGTCAGAACACACACAATGTTTATCAATTAAGTCTGCCTATGGGCATGGTTCCAGATACCTCAAAATAATTACAACAGTAACATCAAAGATCAGTGATCTCAGATCCCCATAACATTTAATAAGAAGAAAGTTTGAAATATTTCGAGAATTGCCGGGCACGGTGGCTCACACCTATAATCCCAGCATTTGGGGAGGCCGAGGCAGGCAGATCACAAGGTCAGGAGTTTGAAAACCGCCTGATCAACATGATGAAACCCCATCTCTACTAAAAATACAAAAATTAGCTGGGCGTGGTGGCACACGCCTATAGTCCCAGCTACTCGGGAGGCTGAGGCAGGAAAATCACTTGAAACTGGAAGGCAGAGGTTGCAGTGAGCCGAGATAGCGCCACGGAACGCCAGCCTGGGCGACAGAGCGAAACTCCGTCTCAAAAAAAAAAAAAAAGAAAAAGAAAAGAAATATTGTGAGAATTACCAAAATGTGACATGGAGACATGAAGTGAGCACATGCTGTTGGTAAAGTGATGCCAATAGACTTGCTTACCACAGGGTTGTCACAAACCTTCAATTTGTAAAAAAAAAAAAAAAAAAAAAGCAATTATCTGTGAAGCATAAGATGAGTTGTGCCTGTACTTAATTTATGGGAGCACTGTGAAAGACAAACAACTCCGAATACTGATGTTTCTTTTACAAAAAACATTTCCAAGTTTAAAGAAGTTTTTGGTTATTTTTCTGATGAAATAGGTGCATGACTTCCATAGCAGCCATGAGAAGAAATTCCTAAGCTCTAAGTCAGGGGCGCCCACTTTATAATGAGACTTTTCTGAGCACTGCAGTAATTATACCTCTTAGATAAGAACAAATCAGTTTTACAACAAATTTTACTGCAAAAAGCAAAAATCTAATGTATTTTCAAAGGGCTGGAGAGGCAGTTATTTCTATTTATATCCTATATGTACATAACACAAACATGTATGGACAGTCCCAACTTTACATAAATGTACACTAAAGAATTTCAAACCAATAGGATTCATAAATTCAGGAATTAACTATTTGCACTGCCTAATAATTCCTTCAGAAAAAAATTTAATCTGGGCAATGAGTGCATTTTTGGTTTATCAGTTCTGAGAAAGAGACATGACTTTAATGGGTTAAATTAAGTCATTTCCCGTCACATAAACTGGGCAATGGCACTGGTGGGATTGCTTTCCTACACTCAAGCTCTATTCCGAGTGACTCAGCAATCCCTTTTTCACAATAGGAGGCGAACTGCATAAGAGAAGGTGCCACCACACAACCTCAGCAGCCCACATCTATCGGAAAGGAGACTACTAAAAGTAGCACTGACAAGTATGCCATTCTTTTAATGAATGAGTCCATCTATAAAATGGGGTTAATAAATATCAGCCTCCATGGAGCTAGTGAGAACTGATTGATAACGCTTTGAATGAAAACACTTTACAAACTGCAAAAATCTCTAAAAATGTCATTTAATTCTAAAGTGAGGGTGATCTACCCCAGTGAATTCTTCCATCTTTGAACTGTAGGCCCTAGAGGCTCAGCAATATCTATACTCTTGCCCATGAAAGGCAAAGTTAACACAGATCATCTCTGAGACTGGGCTAGGAAGAAATCAAAAGCAGAGTACTCCTCAGTATCAAGAAATCAAACTGCCAGAATTGAAAACCTGGAGATCCCAGATAAGCTTATTTTAAAGAAGAACCAGTGGAGGCCAGGTGCAGTGGCTTACTCCTGTAATCCCAGGACTTTGGGAGGCCAAGGTGGGCGGAGCACGCGGTCAGGAGTTCGAGACTAGCCTGACCAACACGGTAAAGTCCCGTCTCTACTGAAAATACAAAAATCAGCCAGGCGTGGTGGCGCGCACTTGTAATCCCAGCTACTCAGAAGAATTGCTTGAACCCGGGAGGCAGAGGTTGCCGTGAGCCGAGATCGTGCCACTGCACTCCAGCCTGGGCGAAAAAACAAAAACAAAAACAAAACAAAAAAAAAACAGTGGAAAAATGGGATTTGATAAATAAATGACTTTACACTCAGTTTCATATGAACTCTTTCTTAAAACAATCCTTATACATAAATAATACAAATGTTTGCCATTAATTATGTTTAAAGATTTCTTATTGACTAGCACTGGTAACATACAGGCTTAACCTTACTTTTGGTTACAAAGAAAAGAATGGAAAGCTCAGCATGGACCTACTATCACTACTAGAAAAGTAGACCATCTCACTGGTCAGGAGTCAATAAAGTCACCCTTGTATACTTAATAATGATGCATTTTTATTTCTTTGCGCCCTGGCTCATTCTAAAAAAAATAAAAAATAATTTAAAAAAAGATTTAAAATGGTGTATGGCCACTAATAGTTTAAAAAAAGTTAGCTTCACTTATTTTTATTATACTAGAATAATCTTGTTCCACAAAGCACTTAGGAAGTTATATTTTACTTCTTAGCAAGTTTTGCTATCCTTTTACCAAAGGTTTTGTTATATACTTTCTATGCTGAAGATACAGTGCACAGCACAATGCTAGAACATAGCAAGCAATCCACAAAATGTAGTTATTAAACCCACTAGACTATAAGCTCCAGTTGAGAATGGATTGTCTTGTTTCTGTCTTGTTTAGCACTCTACTTCCAGAACCTAGCTATCTGGCCCATAGTAGGTATTCAATAAACACTGTTGAATAAACAGTTGAATATGATCTAAGAGTAATTCTCAACTATCACCTCCTATTTTATGGTTACCAGTGCCCCATCTCCTCTAATCAACAGCAAGGGCCTGGAAAAACAGTACCCCAGAGGAAAGGCACTTTTAAGTTCCTGTTTGTATTTCCTTAAACTTACCACAAAGATTCTCCCCTTCTGTCCCAAAACCCCAAAATCAATGCTTTGCAACAATGTATTCTTAAACAATTTTGCTTCATTTCCCCTCACAGACAATGCATAAAGTTCCTTAAAACTGCAAGACCTAGTCTAGTTCCCTTTACCCTTTAAAGGAAAGGCATATATGTAAAACCTTATTTTGATTCATGATTGGTTATTACACAGGCTGCTACTTGTTTTTTTACTATACTTAGTATAAATTAAAATAACATAGGCTTAAAATAATTTATAAATGTTACACATCAAAGTATACCACACTTCAGAGCAATAAAATTAGGAAACTGACAAATATTTCAATGAATGAATTTTATTCATTGAAATATTCTATTCATTTATTTTCATTCTTGAAAATAAAATTCAGGGACTGGGTGTGGTGGCTCATCCCTATAATCCCAGCACTTTGGGAGGCCAACGTGGGAGAAATGCTTGAGGCCAGGAGTTTGAGACCAGCCTGGGCAACACAATAAGACCCTATCTCTACAAAATAAATAAATATTAATAAAATAAAATGCGGAGATTTTTTTGGAAGCAGACTTCAGGTCCAGTTCAAGAAGTCACACAAAAAATGCTGTGTCATTACTTTATAGTTGTAACTCCTATCTGACCTAAAACAGTAGTATCACCAACCTGATTGCCTAATCTTTGAGTCCAAATTCCCTAAATTATTTGGATTCAAATGGACTGTTATTCCCTAAAATCAAATCTGCTCTCAAAAAAATGAAGATGGATGGCCAGACACAGTGGCTCACCCCTGTAATCTCAGCACTTTGGGAGGCCAAGGTGAGCAGATCACCTGAAGTAAGGAGTTAGAGACCAGCCTGGCCAACGTGGTGAAACCCTGTCTGTATTAAAAAATACAAAAATCAGCTGGGCATGGTGTTGCGCACTTGTAATTCCAGCTACTTGGGAGCCTGAGGCAGGAGAATCGCTTGAATCCAGGAGGTGGAGGTTACAGTGAACAGAGATGGTGCCATTGCACTCCAACCTGGGCAACAGAGTAAGACTCTGTCTCAAAATAAAAAAAGAAGAAGAAGAAGAAGAGTATCATAGGCTCCAAAGTGGATTCTAAAAGAAGTTCCAAAAAATGTTTTCTGGCACACATAAAAAGGTACTCATTGAAAGAACAACTTCAGGCCCGGCACAGTGGCTCAGGCCTGTAATCCCAGCACTTTGGGAGGGCGAGGAGGGCAGATCACTCAAGGTCAGGAGTCTGAGACCAGCCTGGCCAACATGGAGAACCCTGTCTCTACTAAAAATACAAAAATTAGCTGGGTATGGTGGAGGGCACCTGTAGTCCCAGCTACTCGGGAGGCTGAGGCAGGAGAATCGCTTGAACCCAGGAGGTGGAAGTTGCAGTGAGCCGAGATGGCACCACTGCACTCAAGCCTGGGCAACAGAGTGAGACTTCATCTCAAAGAAAAGAACAACTTCAAATAACTACACCGAAACTCTGAATAAGATAACACTTAATTGTAAATCTAAATTCTGGTATTTTCATTCCAATATTAGTTATAATTGTTTATTGTTAACTGTCAAATAATTTCAGTTTCAGTTGTATTTTCCTTCACTAATATGCTGTAGGTTACATCTTAAATCCCTTTAGTAGAAAGACTACTTAAACAAGCAAGCAAATAAAAAAACTCTGCCCCCCTGGAAAGACACAAGACACTTAACAGTGCTTGTCTTTGAGAAAGACAGTAGAGTGGCTGGAGAACAAAAAACGAGACTTTTCACTGAATACCTTTTTTTTTTTTTTTTTTTTGAGATGGAGTCTGGCTCTGTCGCCCAGGCTGGAGTGCAGTGCCGCGATCTCGGCTCACTGCAACCTCCGCCTTCCGGGTTCACATCATTCTCCTGCCTCAGTCTCCCGAGTAGCTGGGACTACAGGCGCCCGACACCACACCAGGCTAATTTTTTGTATTTTTAGTAGAGACGGGGTTTCACTGTGTTAGCCAGGATGGTCTCGATCTCCGGATCTCCTGATCCACTCGCCTCGGCCTCCCAAACTATTGGGATTACAGGCTTGAGCCACCGAGCCTGGCCCACTGAATACCTTTTTAAAACTTTCAAATTTTATACAATGTCAATATATTACCTATTTTTAAAAAGCTGTTCAATAAAAGTACTTTTAAGTGTCAGATACTGCTGGCTTTTTTTTTTTTTTTTTTGAGACAGAGTCTCGCTCTGTCGCCCAGGCTGGAGTGCAGTGGCGCCATCTTGGCTCGCTGCAAGCTCCGCCTCCCGGGTTTACGCCATTCTCCTGCCTCAGCCTCCCGGTTAGCTGGGACTACAGGCGCCCCGCCACCCCGCCCGGCTACTTTTTCGTATTTTTTAGTAGAGACGGGGTTTCACCGTGTTAACCAGGATGGTCTCGATCTCCTGACCTCGTGATCCGCCCGTCTCAGCCTCCCAAAGTGCTGGGATTACAGGCTTGAGCCACCGCGCCCGTCCTCTGCTGGCTTTTATACCATAGAAAAATATACCACTAAAGAAATGTGGAGTTAATTTTAATGGTACTTCACTGTAAATCTGGATCTCCTGTTCCAGTGCAGAGCTAGTCACCAACAGTACTGAACCTTTGCAAGCAATTCAATTGGAGTTCACCCAAACCCTCTATAGTTGAGTTATTCTGCTGTTATCACTCCATTAAAATTTAAATAGCATTGAAAACAAAAACGTGATACTACAGAAATGAATGTGTCAATTCAAGAATGAAAAAATGGAAGTATATTAATGAGCTATAAAATATTAAAAGAACAATGATCCAAATACATCTTTGAAAATTAGCAAATCAACTAGATATACATAATATGTACTGAATGGATATACATATATTAACATGTATATATCGAATGTAAAATGCTGCAAATCAACTATACACACACACACTCTCTGAATGTAAAATCCTGCAAATTCCTTTAAAATGTAAACTGCCATGCTGTAAAAATGGGAGAAAGATGTCACGCTCGGTGCCATCTGCAACATAACTTAAGCAGCTTGAACTAGAAAATGCAATATGATCTGTTGCTGGACACAATTGCACAATCTCAATTACCCAGAAGATTCTACCAAACAGGAAATTCATGATGTGACTTTGGGAAACACAGAAATCATATTTAAAGATTAACACATCCAAAAGCCTGGAATTTGTTCCAAAACAAAAAACGATTTTACAGGCCCCTTTTCAAATGACGCATACAATACGAATTACTAAAACACAGAAAAAGCTAACAGTTAAATCTGATATTTAGTTTCAGATCCGTAGCTTTTAAATTATAGAAAATCTAAAATACAGGGTATAAAACCTTGAAAATTAGAGAGCAGTTAGTGAAATATTTCAGGTCTGGAAATTACATGGTATCGACTTAATTTAAAACACACTCACGGTGTAAATTAAAGCTAAAAAGTATCTCTTCCCTTCCTTTTCTATGTGGTTCCATATCCTTAGGAAAACCATCGTGTACCTCAGGCCATAAATGCAGGTAACTAGATAAATCCCTGCAAACCCTGAAAGGGACTTTTAAAACACAGTATTCGCAGGAATTATCTCAAAAAATACTTACAATACCTCCTAGCACTGTTAATAATTTTTTGATCTTGAGGGCGCCTTACAGATCTGAATCTTTCTTGCTCCAAATGAAAAAACTGTTTTGTCGAACAATACTTAAATGAGCAGTGGTATGTGACTAATCAGTGAGACTGCCAGTTTCTCAAGCTGCAGTGTTCTTGCAGGCACTACCACCGCTGCCCCTCCACAGAAAGGAAATACGCTTTCAACCGAATCGGAAACACACCACTCAAGCTGGCACAGTGTTCACCGAGATAAAGTCGGTATTTTAAGCTCTATGGATCGCTGCTAATTCAAGTGCGAATTCAAAAAAAACATTTCTCGAGATGGGATTTCGACAGAGGTTTGGGAAAGAAAAAAAAAAAAGGCCCGGAGAGAGCTCCCTTCCTGGTCAGTTTTGTTTAGATGACCGCAGTCTTCGGGTTGGGCTCTACCCTTCTGCTTCTCCCGGCAGCTCCCCAAGCTTGTCTGCTCAGACGACAGGGTCCGGCGCCACAGCGTGGGCGCATCGCGGGAGAGGGTCCTTCTGCTCCAGGTCGGGAGGGAGACCCCCAAGGAAGCAGCCCTTCCCCCGGTGCCTGCCGCCGAGCAGCAACCTTCCGAGAGGCGAAGGCGCAGGGTGCTAGCCAGAACCGAGCTCCAGCACCACCACCTACCTCTCGCAGCGGACTTGAGCGCTGCACACGGTGGACCGCAATACCCGCGTGAGTGCAGGGCGAGGGGTGCAGGAGGTGTAGAACAGGCAGAGCTCGAAGGGGCAGCAATGCCCTCCCCCGAGGAAAATTCCTGCCACTTGACGCAACGCAGAGCAGTGGTGCAGGCCTGGCTCTCGGGCGCGAGGGGCCACCCTGCCCACAGCGGCCCCAGGCCCGGCGACACTCACCACACAGAGCCATAGGCGCCGGAGCCCACTGGAGACAGGTTCTGGTAACGCTCGGGCACCTCCCAGATTGTCTTGTTCAGCTCCTGCCGGTAGAACGTGGGCCTCTCCTGAGACATTTTCCAGCGGCAGTCGCCGGGCAAGAAGGTGGCCCTATGGGGCCCCCGCCTGCACCCGCACCCTCTCCCCGGCCCTTGCTGCCCGCCCAGCCGGGCGGGGACCTTGCGCTGGTCGCCCGCGCAGGTGCGGCTGCCGCGACCCCGCAGACTCCCGCGCGCGCGGCTGCTGTCAGCCGCCGCGGCTGGATGCGCCCCTGCGACTGGGGCAAGCCCCGCTAAGGGCAGGGCCGCGCTCCGGCGCTCAAGGCTGCGCCCGCCGCGATCTCCCTGCACCTTCGTCCCTACAAGGCCGACTCCGAGCTGCGTCGCAGTACTCCGGATCCAGCTGCTGCGCCCGCTGAGGCTCCAGTGGTCGCGGTTCCACAGCCAGCAAACAGGAGCCTCCCGCAGTACTCTCGCGAGAACTGCTCCCGGGACTCTCCGAGAGCTGAGATTTTACCCAATATGGAACCTCTTCGCGGGCGGGGCTTCGTGAGAGGAGAGGATGGGAGGAGCAGTTCTCGCGAGAAGAGAGCAACAACTGGAGCCCAAAGGCAGAAACTCCCAGGGACTGTCTCCTTAAGGGCGCGAAGGCGGACCAGGGAAGGAAGAGATAAGTGGGCAGCACACGCCGCGCGCGCCCCACCGTGGCCAGCAGGGCAAATACCTGGCTCTGTGGTGGAAAACGACAGTGACAAATAGCGTGTCGGGGAGAGAGTCAAAAGATCTTTAACTGCGAGTAGTTACCAGCAGCGGAGCACCTGCTCAGCTGAACCCCCAAATTCCAAAAAACACTTGCATGAAAAAGAGACAGGTGGCAGGGCGCGGTGGCTCACGCCTGTAATCCCAGCACTTTGGGAGGCCGAAGCGGGCGGATCACCTGAGGTCGGGAGTTCGAGACCAGCCTGACCAAAATGGAGAAACCCCCGTCTCTACTAAAAATGCAAAATTAGCCGGGCGTGGTGGCGCGCACCTGGAGTCCCAGCTACTCGGGAGGCAGAGGCAGGAGAATCGCTTGAACCCGGGAGGCAGAGGTTGTGGTGAGCCGAGATCGCGCCATTGCACTCCAGCCTGGGAAACAGGAGCGAAACTCCGTCTCAAATTAAAAAAAAAAAAAAAAGTGAGAGACATGTTCTGGCCAGAAGGCTGTTGCATTCCCATCTGCTCAAGGACATATGGGTTACTCTACATGTGGGTTACTCTTCGAGATGCTGACGAAATATGTCCCAAAGGCAAATGTTAACCCTGCATCAAAGCTGAGGCTTTCCAGGGGCTGGGCGCGGTGGCTTGAGCCTGTAGTTCCAGCTTCTCGGGAGACTGAGGCAGGAGAATTGCTTGAATCCGGGAGGCGGAGGTTGCAGTGAGCGCCACTGCACTCCAGCCTGGCGTCAGAAGGAGACTCCGTCTCAAAAACAAAAAACAAAAAACAAAAAAAGCTGAGGCTTTCCATTCAAACTCTCCTAATAGTTCTTAAACTTACATGCAGAAAAATCACCCTGGGAGTTTAAGATGCAAGTTCCCAAGACTCACAGGGAGTCTAATTGGGTAGGTCAGAGGAAGGCATCAAGAGCATGTATTTTTATAATACATCTTAGGTAATTCTGATTCAGGAAAGTGTGATATCTCCCTTTGAGAAGCATTTAAAAAACCATTACACTGAAGATTTGAAACTGACTCCTATCCTGAAGAGCCATCAGTGAAGAGGATTTTAAGCATTCAACTCATGCCTCTTCGAGTAAGGAGAAGAGGGCAGAAGTCTCATCGAATTTAGGCAAGTCAACTGACCTTTCCTGAACCTTAGTTCCAGCTTCTACGAGAGAATTCCTGCCCTGCATTCCCGACTAACAGAGTCATTTGTAAAAACTAAACAAGATAAATGTGAATGGGCAAGGCATTATAACCCCATGCCTACATCCATTATCAACCTACACCTATGCTAAAGCTTGTTACAATGAGCAGAAGAATCAGATCCTGCATCATTGTCTTAGTTTCTTGTATTAGAAATAACTAGGTCCAAGCCAGGACATTTCTCAACATTTCCTGTGATTATTCTATTTTGTGTCATACACACCTTGGAGGGCTCAGACTTTGCCTATCTTGTCCCAATATCTAGCACAATGTCTATAACATAAAACATGTCCCATAAGTATTTGTTGAAAAAATTGTGAACAATGACCATGATTTCAATTTAAGAAGTGGTACAGGATTATCAGTCCTCCTCAAGGAAAGCAATATAAAACCAAAAAACAGAGTCATGGGTGATTCATGGAAAGCTGTTTTGGATCCAATGTAGCTTAGCTGGAATTCTCTTATCTACAAAAATATGATGCTTGAGAATGTTCCAAACTAGGGAGGCTAGGAAGCTTTCTAAGAAGTAATGGAGGGTGAAAGGGAAGTAAGAGCAAAAACATGGTTGTGAAGAAATGAGGGATGGGGTTGGGGGAATCGAGGGAATGAGGGAATGGTTACAAGGGGTGAGGAGGAAGCTTGGAAGTAGGAATCCTCAGAAATGCACATTTTTATCCTACAAATTGGGATGATGAGGTGAGAGTGAATGGAAGGGTAAAGATAAAGTAAGCAGTATATTCATACACTCATTCAGCCAATGTGTATTAAATGCCTACTAGGTGCCAAGCACTTGTAGTTAAAAAGTGATTAAAAACTACAGTTGCTGCCTGCGTGGAGCTTACAGTCAGTGGGAGGGCAATCATTCAACACAAATTCATTGAACACTTCCTATGTCCACCACAATGTTGTAGGCACTCATAATAAAACAGTTAATGAAAGGGATAAAAATCCCTGCCCTCATAGGGCTAAGATGATTTACAAAAAGGAATACACAAAGTGCATAATAAGGTAGACATCAACACAGTCATCAAACAAACAAGTGTAAAACTGTAACTGGGCCAAGCAGGAATACAAGGTGGAGTGTGAGACAGTGATAGGGACAGGGATAGGGTGGGAGGAGGGTAAAGGGAGTGAGTGCAGACGGCATGTCTGCATCCAGAGCCGACGATCTGGGCAGGAAGGTGTCATCCAGTGGGGAGAGCCAGGCCTGTGGGGCAGAGAGCCTATGGTTGGAGACCTGGGTAACCCTCCTAGCCTCCATTTCCTTTTACCGCTTCTGACCTGAGGAAGGCTAAGTCTTCCGGAGACGATAGTGAATTACCGTCTGTGCAGTACACATGTGCATTGCTGTATGTTCAGGGCACGAGGACTGGCACCAAATAGGCCCTCGATCAAGAATAGTAAAACCTCAGAGAGAGTAGGAGCTTCGGTACCCAGGTTTACCAAGTACCAAGGGGCTCCCACGACTCAGGTATGAGGAGGGCGACCTAGGTACCCCTTTCCCGGCTCCCTAGCCCAGCTGCTCATGCTCCCCTTCCTCGTCCCCTCCCCCACTCTCATCTTCTGCCCGCCCGGAACGTCCGCGGGCTAGGCCACAACGGCTAGGGAACCGCCGGTATCCGCGTCCGCAGCGCCGCCAGCCAGGCGGGAGCCGTGTGGGATCCCGCACTCCCGCCCCCCGCCAAGGAGCCAGGTGAGCCGCTGCCGGGAGACGCCCGGGCGCCGGGGGCTGCAGGCGGTGAGCGGCGAGGCCACAGCGGGTCCCATCGCGGGGGCTGCGTCTGTCACCGGCAGGTACCCAGGTATGCCGCAAAGCCAGGCACGCCGCAGGCGCTCAGTCAGTATCTGTGGAATGAATGAATGACGGTCGTCCCTGGGAGCTTATCTCTCAGGTATTGTCTCTACTTTCAAAGGCCGTGTGGATGGCAATGACAAGAGACAGTGTGTGCGTTTTGCAAGCTGCATCCTTTCAAATTCTCCTGTCTATATTGTCAAAGGCCCCAGCACTGATGTGCTACCTGCACCCCACCGCCTATCCCATCCATTTCCTCCCGAGGCCTGACTTCCAGGCCGTTCCTCCTCCTTTCAGACCTCACTGCTTTTGTTCATTTTATTCCCTGTGACTGAATCCCCACCCCCACCTCCTTGCCCCTTTCTTTTCATGTCAAATGCTATTGATGTGTCAGGGGCCCCTGTGAAGCCTTCTCCAGCACCCCCACCCCAATAATGAGCACCTCTCCAACACACCGTGTTACAGTCTCCACATTGCACGGAAGGTGGTTGTCCTATGTGTCCAATGGTCATCCACTTAAGGACTGTCATCTTATTAGTCATCCCTAGCCGCTATTCAAAGTGACTAAAGGATCTAAAGGCCAGGCTCTTTGCTTATATTTTTCTGTATTTCCAATACATTCTCCATAAAAACCTAGGTAGTAACACGCTTAGGGTTGTTTCTGATGGAATTACAAATGCTTATTTTCAAATTTTGGAAGTGAATTTAGCCTTTACATGATTATAGAAAACATAAGAAAGTTCAGGGGGAAGATATTCCTGGAACTAAACTAGCTTTCAAGATGTCATATCATTTAGGTCAATAGCCATAAAATTGGATTTTATTTAAACTTTTTATTCCTAACTTTTTTTTTTTTTTTTTTTTTTTGAGACAGAGTCTTGCTCTGTCTCCCAGGCTGGAATGCAGTGGTTCCATCTTGGCTCACTGCAACCTCTGCCTCCCGGGTTCAAGCAATTCTCTGCCTCAGCCTCCTGAGTGGCCAGGACTACAGGCACGCCACCACACCCAGCTAATTTTTGTATTTTTAGTAGAGAAGGGGGTTTGCCATGTTGGCCAGGCTGGTCTCAAACTCCTGACCTCAGTTGATCCAACCGCCTCGGCCTTCCGAAGTACTGGGATTACAGGCATGAGCCAGTGAGCCATGCCTGGCCTATTTTTTACTTTTAAAACACTCTGAACACAGATAATGTAAATAATTAGATGGATGGATGGATGGATGGATGGATGGATGGATGGATGGATGGATAGATAGATAAGGGTACTATGGAGGGTGAAAGAGCTAGGCCAAAAGTGCTTGTATTTTAACAGGGCCCCCAAACTTAGCACTGAAAGTCTCATGAAAGATAATCCACTATATTTATAGTGGTACTCATACTTTAATTTTTATCAGAATCACCTGGACAGCTTCTTTGCTTTTTTTTCTACCTAGCAAGACCTACTGAATCAGAAACTCTGGGGGCCCAGCAGTCTGGACAGCTTCTTAAAACATACTGATGGCCCCAGAGTTTCTGATTCAGTAGGTCTTGCTAAGTGGGGCCTACTCAACAGTAGGAGTTTCTGGTCATTGCATCTTCTTGGGAAGGGTCCTGCTAGTACATAAAATCAATGAAGAAAGACATAATGGAGCTGGAGAAATTCCAAAGAAAATTACTTAAAAAACAATAATAAGGAAACCGTGTGTTTACCCTTGCTGCTGTTAGCCAGACATTTGTTGGAGTTCCTTAAAGACAACTTTCCACCTGCTCCTTCTGGCCATCCTCACTGTGGTTGTAGGAGTTTATGACTTGATAACCTCTCCTAGATTATCATAATATTAATGGTCTCCAATTGGCTGTTTTGCCTCAGTCTCTCCTATCTCCACTGTCCAACAACTTTTTGTGATGATGGAAATGTTTTATATCTGCACTGTTTAGTAAGGTAACCACTAGCCATATGGCTGTTGAGCACTTGAAATCTAGCTAGTATAATTGAGGATCTGAACTTTTTATTTTAAGTTTAAATAGGCACATGTCACCAGTGGCTACCATACTGGACAGCTCAGCTCTAGAACACAACACTGGCACATTTCATCTTCCCAAAGTGCATCTCTGTGTGTATTACTACTTCTGCTGAAAGACTTTAAATAGGCCTGGCGCGGTGGCTCACGCCTGTAAACCCAGCACTTTGGGAGGCCGAGGCGGGAGGATCACCTAAGATAGGGAGTTCAGGACCATACAGGCCAACATGGCGAAACCCCGTCTCTACCAAATATACAAAAATTAGCCGGGTGTGGTGACGCACGCTTGTAATCCCAGCTACTTGGGAGGCTGAGGCAGGAGAATTGCTTGAACCTGGGAGGTGGAGGTTACAGTGAGCTAAGATTGCACCACTGCACTCCAGCCTTGGTGACAGAGCTGGACTCCATCTCCAAAAAAATAAAAAATAAAAAATATACATATGCATACATATGTAGATGTATATGTAAAAATATGTAAAGTAATTGACAACATTTAAAAGTCAGAAGATTCCACATAAAAATCTGGCATTATGGCTTCTCCTGGAAAAGATCAGATCTAAGCTATTCCGGGTCCCACATTGACCAATGGCAAGAATGGCTGGAGCTAAGCAGCTTCTGCTGCCTTTGCCAGCCCCACTGTTCCCACCACTCCTTGACGGTCATATTTTGCCTATTTTACACCAATCCTGCTTTAATTTCACTTTCAGAACAAAATGCTGGGTTCTAGACTCTCGATGTGACCCAGGATATCAGTTTTGTCATTAGCAGACTAATTAGGCTTGTTTAGGTTACTGGGAACAAAGAGACTACTCATGGAAGAACACTGGACAATTATATGGGGAAAGTAAGGAAGATTGGGTCTGTATTCCTATGTGTGGGGAAAGAAAGGCGGGGTGGGGGGCGGAATTCCTTACATTTTAATACACAGTTCTACCTTTTTTTCTTTTTGTGAGAGACATGAAGCACTAATCATCTTAAGTGATGTATTGTAAAATACCTCTCCCATCCTCTTACGTATTCCCCAGTCACCTCAATGGTTTAGTGAATTTGTGATCTTTAGTTCGTGGTTGTTATACAGCATACTACTGCTACGCAATGCTTTGAGGGTAAAAATACAATATATAACTATGGCCCAATTACTTACGTTTTCTAAAATCTTAGTTTTACACTTGTAAAATGAAAGAAATAGTAGTACTGGTATTATTGTGGAAATTTAATGACATAACTCGTGAAAAAATCTAGTGCAATGCATGGCATAGGATAAATGCCCAATAAATGTTGGTGATGATGATGATGATGATGATTGTTCTGAAGGAAAACAAAGTTGCTGACACATTAAACTTATTTGTGGCATCACCCATCATCTATATAATTGTGTAATCTATATAATTTGAGGGTTTACCAATATATTTATAGGTATGTGGTTTATACATATGCTTTTCTACATTTATGTGGAAGAATTTTAGAGTTTATGCTTTTCTTATTGTTCAAAAACATAGATTATTAAGAATGGTTATACTTTCTCCCAGAGATGGATTCCTATCCATCCTCATTTACTCTATCTTTTCAATCTTTTTAAAAAACAGGATAATATAGATACATTTTCTTTTTCTTGTTGTTTTTTTTTTTTTTTTTTGAGACAGAGTCTTGCTCTGTCGCCCAGGCTGGAGTGCAGTGGTGTGATCTTGGCTCACTGCAAGCTCCACCTCCCGAGTTCATGTCATTCTCCTGCCTCAGCCTCCCAAGTAGCAGGGACTACAGGCACCCACCACCACGCCCGATTAATTTTTTTTTTTTTTTTTGTATTTTTAGTAGAGATGGGGTTTTGCCATGTTAGCCAGGATGGTCTCAATCTCCTGACCTCATGATCCACCTGCCTTGGCCTCCCAAAGTGCTGGGATCACAGGTGTGAGCCACCGCACCCGGTCAATTTTTTTTTTTTTTTTTTCTTTTTGAGACAGGGTCTTGCTCCGACACCCAGGCTGGAGTACAGTGGTGCGATGCTGGCTCACTGCAACCTCTACCTGCTGGGCTCAGGTGATCCTCCCACCTCAGCCTCCTGAGCAGCTAGTACTACATGCCCATGCCATCACGCCCAGCTAATTTTGTTTCTATTTTTAGTAGAGACAGGGTTTCACCATGTTGCCCAGTCTAGTCTCAAACTTCTGTAGCTTTTTCTGCTACACCATGAGGCCACTAACTGTATACTTGGCAGTCATTCAAGAAATATTTGTTAAGGGCCTGCTAAGTTGCTAAGTGAAAACCATTATTTTGGGTCCTGGGGCTGCTGCTGTGAATAGTCACAGTCCTGCCTCCTGGTCTTGCTGTTTTTTTTTTTTTTTTTTTGAGACGGAATCTGGCTCTGTTGCCCAGGCTGGAGTGCAGTGGCGCGATCTCGGCTCACTGCAAGTTCCGCCTCCCTGGTTCACGCCATTCTCCTGCCTCAGCCTCCTGAGTAGCTGGGACTACAGGCGCCCACCACCATGCCCGGATAATTTTTTGTATTTTTAGTAGAGATGGGGTTTCACCTTGTTAGCCAGGATGGTCTCAATCTCCTGACCTCGTGATCCGCCCGCCTCGGCCTCCCAAAGTGCTGGGATTACAGGTGTGAACCACTGCGCCCAGCCCCTGGCCTTACATTTTGTGGGGGAAACAGACAGTGGACAAACAGACAAATAATGAATCAGGTACTGGCAAGTGCTGTGAAGAAAAGTAAATGGTAAAGGGGTAATGATGGCTGCTATTTTAGAGAAGGAGTTAGAAGACTTGTATTGAGCACTTAACCCTTCATATGGACTTCTTCATATATGCTGGATAGGGAGCATTTTCAGTGAAAATTGTTGATTAATACTGTCTATCTCTTGATCATTTTCCTACAACATATCAACGCAATTGAATATAAAGAAAACTAGGCCTCCCACCAGGACACCTGGGTTCTAGTCCTGGCTCTAATAAGTATCAAACAGCAAAGACTGTTTAAACTTCTGGGTTTTGTTGTCTCCATTTGAAAAATGAAAAGAATACACATAAAATTATACAACATTGAGAAAGAGTTTTGTACAACTGAAAGATGCTATGCAAGTGTAAAACATTATTATATAGGAATTTTATTTCCTCAAAAATACGCTGAGGATCTGGATTACTGAAAATGCTTTTTTATTTGATCTTTTCCCACTCATCCAGGAATGGCACAACTAGAGAGGAGCGCCATCTCTGGCTTCAGCTCTAAGTCCAGGCAAAGCTCATTCCCATATGATGTTAAACGTGAAGTATACAATGAGGAGACCTTTCAACAGGAACACAAAAGGAAGGCCTCCTCATCCGGGAACATGAACATCAACATCACCACCTTCACACACCATGTCCAGTGCCGGTGCGTGTGTCTAATCATTCAGCCGCCACCGAGCGGGGCAGGACTGAAACCTAACCTGACTCCTTTGGTGTCCACTTCTCTTTCTTGTCTAAGTTCCTGTAATCAGAATCCTGTAGTTGATTGTGTAATTTTTCTTCAGTCATTTTTGTGGTTTGTCTTGTAGTACCTTTTTGATTGTAAACTTCCTGGGCATAAAGATCTTGGGTGTCCCTACAGTATCTAAGGAGGATATTTCATAATTCCATTGTTCAATCAACCACGACTACCAGACTCCTGACCAAAAATAAGATAGCCAGCAAGACACAGTGGCTCACACCTGTAATCCCAGCACTTCAGGAGGCCAAGGCAGGCAGATCACTTGAGTCCAGGAGTTTAGACCAACCTGGGCAACATGGTGAAACCCCGTCTCTACTAAAAAAACAAAAATTAGCTGGGTGTGGTGGCACGTGCCTGTAATTCCAGCTGCTCAAGAGGCTGAGGCATGAGAATTGCTTGAACCTGGGAGGCGGAGGTTGCAGTGAGCCGAGATTGCGCCACTGCACTCCAGCCTGAGCAACAGAGCAAGACTCCGTCTCAAAATAAATAAATAAATAAGATAGCCATGGTGAACTGATGAATGGTAGGGGAATGAGATTTTTCTAGTCTCATATCCAGCAGGGCCCACATGGTGGTACTCATGGTCACCAAGGTAGAATCTACCACCACCACCTCTGATACCCACTGTGACTGGCTAGGTCCTGCAGTACAGGGGCTCTTAGCCTGTTTTTGTGCTTTGAACCTCCTAGCAGTCTGATAAAGTTAATCAACCTCTTTCAGAATAATTTTTAAAATGTTTTTTATTGCAGTGAAATATGTCTCACATAAAATTGGCTATTTTGACCATTTTTAAATATACAATTCAGTGGCATGATTGACATTTGCAATGTTGTGCAACCACCACCGCTATCTATTTCCAAAACTTTTTCATCACCTCAAACAGAAATTCTGTTAAGCAATAATTCCCCATTTCCCCTCCCCTCAGCCCAAGTAACCTCTCTTCTGCTTTCTGTCTCTATGAATTTGCCTGTTCTAGCTATTTCATTTAAGTAGAATCATACAATATGTTTGTCTTTTTGTGTCTGACTTCTTTCACTTAGCGTAAGGTTTTCAAGGTTCATCCCTATTGTAGCATGTATTAGAAGTTCATTTCATTCTATGGCTGAATAATATTCTCTTGTATTTATATACCACATTTTGTTTATCCATTCATTAATGGACATCTGAGTTGTTTCTACCACCATTAGGCTACTGTAAATAACGCTGCCATGAACATTGGCACAAAAGATTTGTTTGAATCTGTTTAGGGATATAACTAGGACTAGAATTGTTGAATCACATCATAAATCTGTGGTAAATTTAACTTTTTAAGGAACTGCCAAACTGTTTTCCACAGTAGCTGCACCACTTTACATTTTCACTGGCAACATACAATTTCTCCATGTCCTCTCCAACATTTGTTATTTTCCATTTTTTTAATTATAGCCAACTTATTAGGTATGAAATGATATCTCATTGTGGTTTTCTGTTTTTGCTTTTGTTTTGCATTTTCCTGATGACTAAAGATGATGAGTATCTTTTGGTGTGTTTATTGGTTAATTATTTATCTTCTTTGGAGAAATGTCTATTCATTTCCTTTGTCCTTTGTAAAATTAGGTTGTCTTTTTGTTGTTGAGTTATAGGAGTTCTTCATATATTCTGGATATTAAACTTCTATCAGATATATGTTTGTAAATCTTACATAATTTGTCAATATTTTCTCCCATTCTGTAGGTTTCACTCTGTTGATAGTGTCCTTTGATGTAGAAAAGTTTTTTGGTGTTTTGTTTTGTTTTGTTGAGATGGAGTTTCACTCTTGTTGCCCAGGCTGGAGTGCAATGGCACAGTCTCCGCTCACTGAAACCTCTGCCTCCCGGGTTTGAGCGATTCTCCTGCCTCAGCCTCCCGAGTAGTGGGGACTACAGGCACATGCCACCACGCCCAGGTAATTTTTGTATTTTTAATAGAGATGGGGTTTCCCCAAGTTGGCCAGGCTGGTTTTAAACTCCTGACCTCAGGTGATCTGCCCGCTTTAGCCTCCCAATGTGCTGGGATTACAGGTGTGAACTACCACACCTGGCTGATGTAGAAAAGTTTTTAATTTTGATGAAATCCAATTTTTCTGTATTTTCTTTTGTTGCCTGGACTTCTGGTGCCGTATTTAAGAAACTATTATCAAATTCAAGATCATTCAAGATCATGCATATTTTCTTTTCTTTCTTTTCTTTTCTTTTTTTTTTTTTTTTTTTTTTTTTTTTTTTGCAGTGGCGCAATCTCCACTCACTGCAACCTCCACCTCCCAAGTTCAAGCAATTCTCCTGCCTCACCTCCCAAGTATCTGGGACTACAGGTGCACGCCACCATGCCTGGCTAATTTTTGTATTTTTAGTAGAGATGGGATTTCACCAAATTGGCCAGGCTGGTCTCGAACTCCTGACCTCACATGATCTGCCTGCCTTGGCCTCCCAAAGTGCTGGGATTACAGGCGTGAGCCACTGCTCTGGGCCAAGATGGTGCATATTTTCATCTGTGTTTCCTTCTGTGAATTTTATAGTTTTAGCTTTTAAATTTAGGTCTTTGATCCTTTTTGAAGTAATGTTTGTATATAGTGTAAGGTAAAGGTCCAGCTTTATTCTTTTACATGTAGATATTCCATTTTCCCAGGACAATTTGTTAAAGAGATTGTCTTCACCTAGTAAATGGTCCTGGCCAAATAATTGTTTAATGCATAAAATAAGCAGGATTATAAGGAAAACCAGTTACATTGAAATACAGTTATCTAAATATCAAAAATACCAAAATTCTGTTATTTAATAATATAGGTCTAATAACTACCATAATTTCAAAGTAGTGATGAATGTAACTAATATTTCAAATCTCCTTAGCAATTGTAATGTATATAGAAATGTTTGTGATTTCTACTGTTGACAAAGTCAAGTTCTGCTGATACTACTGTGGTTTGTTGCCAACATTCATAATTGAAGGAAATGCTAAAGAGGTTAGTGAAGTAAAGATATAAGTTCTCCTACGTAACTTCACATATATCCCCAAATACTATCTACAGATCCCTTGGGGGTCCACAGACCTCAGGTTAAGAATCCAGGCCGGGTGCAGTGGCTCGCACCTATAATCCCAGCACTTTGGGAGGCCGAGGCGGGTGGATCACTGAGGTCAGGAGTTTGAGACCATCCTGGCCAACATGGTGAAACCCCGTCTCTACTAAAAATACAAAAATTAGCTGGGCTTGGTGGCATGCGCCTGTAGTCCCAGCTACTTGAGAGGCTGAGGCAGGAGAACCGCTTGAACCTGGGAGGCAGAGGCTGCAGTGAGCTGAGATCATGCCACTGTACTCCAGCCTGGCAATAGAGTGAGACTTGTCTCAAAAAGAAAAAAAAAAGAATCCTCATGACCTACATCATTATAGCAATCGTAATTACTCAAGTTGTCATCACTCACACTCTGAATTTACTAGTCCTTCTTGTCCCCTGGTTTATCACCCACAATTGGCACGTGTTGGTATGTTGGCATGTTGGTGACAATTGTGGAAGGTCCCTACATAGCCCTGATG
Source organism: Chlorocebus sabaeus (assembly GCF_047675955.1). Taxonomy (NCBI): domain Eukaryota; kingdom Metazoa; phylum Chordata; class Mammalia; order Primates; family Cercopithecidae; genus Chlorocebus; species Chlorocebus sabaeus. Next base: position 36,144,959 of record NC_132920.1, on the reverse strand, counting down.
CAGACTGTCCCTTCCTTGAAACATTTTCCTTTGTCCACATCCTGCCTTTTGTAAGTTGTGCTCTTGGATATCCCTCTCTAGTCCTCTCACTTCCTCTGCTCCATGATGGATCCGGGGACATGTGCCAAAGAGGGTATTTGGGGGCAACATTGGCTTTGTCTCTATAAAATGATGGTCTTTTCCCCTAACTTTACCCTCATTATAAAAAATTATTCCCAGTGAAATTTCAACCTAACTCCTTTCTACCTTTCTTAGACTTGCCATCCAGACACTTAAATCTGACCCATTCTGCCTCCCATAAGCTTTCTAGCAACTGTCACTCCCTACTTCTAAAACACACAGTTCTCTCCACTTCTGAATTTTGACCAGAAAGGCAGCACAGCACAGTAGTTAAGAGCACAGTTCTAGCTGGGCGCAGTGGCTCATGCCTGTAATCCTACCACTTTGGGAGGCTGAGGCTGGCAGATCACGAGGTCAGGAGTTCAAGACCAGCCTGGCCAACATGGTGAAACCCCATCTCTATTAAAAATACAAAAATTAGCTGGGCATGGTGGCGTGTGCCTGTAATCCCAGCTACTCGGGAGGCTGAGGCAGGAGAATTGAGACCAGAATGCAGAGGTTTCAGTGAGCTAAGATTGCGCCACTGCCCTCCAGCCTGGGCTACAGAGTGAGACTCCATCTCAAAAAAAAAAAAAAAAAAAAAAAGCACAATTCTGAAGCCAGGCTGCCTGATTTTGAATACTAGTCCTGCTGCTTCTCAGCTGTGTGACCTTAGGTAAGCTATTCAACCCTGCTGTGCCTCAGTTTCCTTTTCTGTAAGATCAACATGATAATAGTACCTGCCTTATAAAGTGATTATGAGGTTTTAAAGAGTATTTGTAAAGCAACTAGGAAATAGCACTAGATAAATGAGGTTTTTTTTCTTTCTTTTCTTTTTTTTTTTTTTTTTTTTGAGACGGAGTATTACCATGTCATCCATGCTAGAGTGCAGTGGCACTCTCTCAGCTCACTGCAACCTCCGCCTCCCAGGTTCAAGCGATTCTTCTGCCTCAGGCTCCCAAGCAGCTGGGACTACAAACCTGGCTAATTTTTGTATTTTTAGTAGAGATGGGGTTTCACCATATTGGCCAGGCTGGTCTCAAACTCCTGACCTTGTGATCCGCCCACCTCAGCCTCCCAAAGTGCTGAGATTACAGGCGTGAGCCACCGCGCCTGACCATAAGTGAGTTTTTTAATGTAAATAAAATAATATTTTAACCCTATCTCTTTCTTTCTGCAGAAAACCTCTTAATATCTTTCCTCATTTTCTTCCTCTTTAACAACTGCAAATCCCCCCCTTATCAAAATCTCCTCTGTGCTTTCATTTTGATTCTTCTATTTCTCACTTTTAAGATGTCTTAACTGAAATCCAGATTCATGTCTAAATGCTAATACTGTTTCCCCATCAGCTTCAACTTCCATTCCTCTAATTCCCTCCTTAGTTCCTGTCACTCTTAAAGCCTCATTACTCCATGTCCATTGTATTTTTCACCATGGGGAAGAGCTTTGATGACTTTGCCTTGGGTGGCTGGCTGGTCTTTCCCTAAGTGACACACAGAGAGGAAGGGAGACTGAACCAGGTGAAGGAACAAACTGTTCCAGTGTCATGCTCTACTCTCCTCCACAGAGGCTCGTAATTAGAAAAAGCATACTTTGTACACCTGCCACACACCCAGGGACTCTCCTAAGAACAGCAATGTGATGTTCCTTCCAAACCAATGGTCTTGCTCATGGCTGTCAAGCAGCATTTCACAGCTGCCAACAGGAAATTTGGAGGCAGGAGAGTGGCTAGAACACTGAGCTAAAATCAAGGACCTTGTTTCTAGACCCATCTCTGCTCATTCCTGTGACCTTGGTAAAGTCATATTTATTTGGCATTAATTACCTTAGCAATAGTAATGCCCATAGTTGTGAGAGTAAAACATATGTAAAATTACTTCTTGTCTGAGCACGCACTTCAGCCCTGACTACGTTAAAGTTATATTTGTTGTTGTAGTCAAATCCCAATTATCTAGCTCAGTTTACACACGAAAAATCCTCATACTTTTTGCTTTCAACCCATGCTAAGATCTAAATAACAAAAAGCAATTTAAAACCAAATTGGTTTTCCTGGTTGATTAATGATGATTCTGTCATTTTAGATGATCTGAAAGTTAAAGCAGGTTTTCTCAATCTCAGGATCATTGACATTTTGGACCAGAAAATTCTTTCTTGTGGAGAATTGGTCTGTGCATTCTGTGATGTTTAGCCTCTACCCACTTGCCAATTGCAAGAGTCAAAAATGTCTCTGGGCCAGGCACAGTGGCTTATGCCTGTAATCTTAGCACTTTGGGAGGCCGAGGCGAGCAGATCACCTGAGGTCCGGAGTTTAAGACCAGCCTGGCCAACATGGTGAAACCCCACTTCTATTGAAAATACAAAAATTAGCCAGGCATGGTAGCACATGCCTGTAATCCCAGCTACTCAGGAGGCTGAGGTAGGAGAATTGCTTGAACCCGGGAGGCAGAGGCTGCAGTGAGCCAAGATCGTGCCACTGCACTCCAGCCTGGGCGACAGAGCAAGACTCCATCTCAAAAAAAAAAAGTCTCTGGACATTGCCACATGTACACAGGGGAACAAAACTGCATCTAGTTGAGATCTACTGGGCTAAAGGATAATAAAGTCTTATTTTATAAAGTTGTTTCTTTACATAACTAAGTCCTTAAGCACAGGACTTCATATTCTGTATTTTCTACTAATTTCTACGTGTCACAGGTCAAGGCCAGAGTAAATGTTTGGTAAAAATTTTAGTGCCATGCTCTCCTCTCCTCCACAGAGGGTCATAATTAGAAAGAACACACTTTGTGCACCTGCCTCGCACTTGGGGACTCTCCTAATTGGGAATGACATGAATATGTTAACTGCCCTTCCGCCTATCAGTGTCACACTTCAAAACACTGTCCTTGTCAAGAGAAAACAACATCAGTCCATTTTTCTACTGGAAAATTGGTAGGTTTAATTCTTCCCAAACATCCTATGAAAACACAGAACTGATTACATGCTGGATGTGTATGGCTTAGTTCTTGACATATACATAGCACTTGGTTCTGAAGCTAAGGTGATTTAGTCTCCCAGGGAACATGTGGCGATGTCTGGAGACATTGTTGTTGTTAGCTGTCACAGCAGAAGGAGGGAGTTCTACTGATATCAAATGTGTAGAGATGAGGGATGCTGCTAAACATCCTGCAATGCACAGGACAGCCCAACAACAAAGAATGATCTGGTCCAATATGTCAAACTGTCAGTAGTGCTTACAAGACTCTGCTTTTTCTTGGCTATGTGGGCCAAATGCCTTTTATTAGCAATGCGGGCATTTTCTTTGGAGAAACTAACCAAGTCTCTGCTCTTCTCTCACACAGCTGCTCATGGCACAGGTTCCTACGATGCATGCTTACAATCTTTCCCTTCCTAGAATGGATGTGTATGTATCGATTAAAAGATTGGCTTCTTGGAGACTTACTTGCTGGTATAAGTGTTGGCCTTGTGCAAGTTCCCCAAGGTAAGGAAGATATGAAGCCTGTTCATCCAAAGACAATGTATCAGACCTTGTCCACATGCCCAGGGTAAACAATTACTTGTGCTAGATGAATAGAAAAAAAATACTGAATTTTATTCACAGCATTACCATTTGTTCCCTTATCTGCCAGATTTCTAATGTCTCCAGGGTGGTTCCAAAGGACTTGGTTTAGTTTAGACCCCTGAATGCTTTCCAGAGTACTTGTAACATCCACTCTTTGTTATTTTTTTCCTTAACTAGTTATTTCATACTCATGACTATAATACATCTCACTTGGCATTGGTTTTACCTAGAAAGGGGAAGGATAGGCTGGGCACAGTGGCTCATGCCTGTAATCCCAGCACTTTGGGAGGCCAAGGCAGGCAGATTGCTTGAGCTCAGGAGTTCCAGACCAGCCTGGCTAACATGGTGAAACTCTGTCTCTACAAAAACATACAAAAATTAGCAGGTCCTGGTGACTTGTGCTTGCAGTCTTAGTTACTCTGGAGGCTGAGGTGGGAGGATCACCAGAGCCCAGGAGGTTGAGGCTGTAGTGAGCAGTGATCACACCACTGCACTCCAGCCTGGGCAACAAAGCAAGACCCTGTCTCAAAAAAGAAGAATAAGGTAAAGGATAGGAAACATAGCATGCCAGCATCTCTCCAGCAAGTGACAAGCAATCCAGTGCCCACTCTTTGGTCTTCCAAGTAGCAGTTCAGATGTAAGACAACAAGATCACACAGATAGGTGTGGGAGCTTATCTGGGCTTTATAAACTCGTTTCCCGAATAGGAATCAACAACTCTTGTAACAGTTCCATAAATATTGCTTCCAGAGTCCCACAAGGGACAAGAGTCACTATGCTCAGAGAATCCCAAAGGTAGGGCTTCCAACTGGATATATCTTTCATTCACAGTCCTCTTGGTCCAGATGGAATATACTATTTGGGCTCGTTTTTACCATAAGCAATTCTGCCTGGTAACACAGTTGCCATTCTACCATTATAAGGTTTCCAGGGAAACAGAGCTAGAAAGTTAACCCAAGATCAAATTAATCCTCAAAAAATAGAATGGGTTTTATATATCCTTTACTCACAGTAGTTTATAGTTCCCCAGATAGTCTTTAAACACCTCCATTTCTCTATTTTTCTGAGGCCCAGCAGGCAGGGTTGAAGCCTGTGATCAGGCAGGCTGTGGATAGCACAAAAGAGGTCAAGAACATAAACAAGTTGTGGCTGAAATCCAACTCTAGTACAGCACTGTTAACTGGGGAAAACAGATGACTTTTTAAATCTTTACTTACTTATTTGTTTCTAAATTATCAAATAATAAAATTGGCTTTTTTTCCCTTTTGGTGTATACTCAGATTGATTTTAACACATATGGCTGAGACTGGTGGCTTATGCCTGTAATCCCAGCACTTTGGGAGGCCTGGGCAGGCAGATTGATTGAGATCAGGAGTTTGAGACCAGCCTAGGCAACATAGCAAAACCCCATCTCTACTAAAAATACAAAAATTAGCTGGGCATGGTGGTGTGCACCTGTAATCCCAGCTACTTGGGAGGCTGAGGCAGGAGAATTGCTTGAATCCAGGAGGTGGAGGTTGCAGTGAGCCAAGATGGTGCCACTGCACTCCAGCCTGGGTGACAGAGTGAGACTCCGTCTCAAAAACAAAAAACAAACAAACAAAAAAAAACCACAGATATAGATTTGTGTAACCACCACCACAATTGATGCAGAGCAGTTCCATCACCTCCAGAACTCTCATGCCATGCTTTTAAAGTCACATCCCCCTGCCGATCTATAACCCTTAGCAACCATTGATCTGTTCTTTAGCACCATAATTCTGTCTTTTTGAGCACATCATATAAATGGAATCATACAGTATGTAAATTTCAAAGGCTGGCTTCTTTCATTATGCATTATGCCTTTGAGATTCATGCAAATTGTTGTGTGTATCAATAGTTAATTTTTATTGCTTAGTAATATTCTACTATACGGATATATCACAGCTTTTTGTTAATCCATTCACTTGTGGATAGAGATTGTGTTTCCAGTTTTGGTCTCTCACAAACGAAGTTGCTATGAACATTCATGCACAGGTTTTGTGTGAACATAGTTTTTATTTCATTAAGTTGGAGCTGGTCACAAGGTACGTGTATGTTTAACTTTATAAGAAACCACCAAACTGTTTTCCAGAGTGGTTTTTGCTACTATTTTACATCCCCACCAGCAAAGCATAAGAAGTTCATTTCCTCCACATCCTCATGAGCACTTGATATTGTCAATATTTTTAAAATTAAACTTTCTATTTTGAGATAATTATAGATTCACATGCGTTTGTAAGCAACAACAGGTAGAACCCATGTACCCTTTACTCAGTTTCCCCAAATGGTAATATCTTGCAAAACTATGGTACAGTCTCACAACCAGGATATGAGCATTGTTTCAGTCAAGATAGAGAACACTTTCACCACCACAAAGATCCCTCAAGTTGTCTTTTGCTTTTGTTTTTGTTTTGTTTTGTTTTGTTTTTTTGAGACAGTCTCCCTCTGTCGCCCAGGCTGGAGTGCAGTGGCGCGATCTTGGCTCACTGCAAGCTCCGCCTCCCTGGTTCACGCCATTCTCCGGCCTCAGCCTCCCAAGTAGCTGGGACTACAGGCACCCGTCACCAAGTCCAGCTAAATTTTTTTTTTTTAATTTTTTTTAGTAGAGATGGGGTTTCACCGTGTTGGCCACGATGGTCTCGATCTCCTGACCTTGTGATCCGCCTGCCTCGGCCTCCCAAAGTGCTGGGATTACAGACGTGAGCCACCGCGCCCGGCCAAGTTGTCTTTTTACAGCCACCACTACCTGCCTCCTGTCCTTATCTCCTCTTAATCCCTAGCAATCATTATGTTCTTCACTTCTACAATTTTAACATTTCAAGAAAGTTATCTAAAGGGAATCATACAGCATATAACCCTTTGGTATTGGATTTTTTTTCACTCATAATTCTGTGGAGATTCATCCAGATTATTGTATGTATCAATTGTTTATAACTTTTTAAAATTTATTTATTTATTTATTTATTTATTTTTGAGATGGAGTCTCACTCTGTCACGCAGGCTGTAGTGCAGTGGTGCTATCTTGGCTCACTGTAAGCTCCACTTCCCAGGTTCACACCATTCTTCTGCCTCAGCCTCCCGAGTAGCTAGGACTACAGGCGCCCGCCACCATGCCCAACTAATTTTTGTAATCCGCCCACCTTGGCCTTCCAAAGTGCTGGGATTACAGGTATGGGCCACTGCACCTGGTCATAACTTTTTATTTTTGAGTAATAGTCCATGGTATAGTTAAACATTTACCCACTGAAGGATATCTGGATTGCTTCCAGGTTTTAGTATTACACATATAGATGATATGAACATTCATGTGCAGGTGTTTTTGTTTGGTGGTGGTGGTGGTGATGGTTGTTTTTGAGAGGCAGTCTCGCTCTGTCACCCAGGCTGGAGTGCAGTGGCACAATCTCGGCTCACTACAACCTCTGCCTCCTGGGTTCAAGCAATTCTCCTGCCTCAGCCTCCTGAGTAGCTGGGATTACAGGTGCACACCACCACGCCCAGTTAATTTTTGTATTTTAGTAGAGACAGGGTTTCACCATGTTGGCCAGGCTGGTCATAAACTCCTGACCTTAAGTGACCACCCGCCTTGGCCTCCCAAAGTGCTGGGATGACAGGCGTGAGCCACAGTGCCTGGCCTCATGTGCAGGTTTTTAAAATAAATGTGAAGTCTTCATTTATCTGGGATAAATGCTTAGGAGTGTAGTTGCTGGAGTATATAGGAGTTGCCTGTTGCCTTTTTTCACCAACCTGTTTTCCAAAGTGGCTTAACATATTACATTCCCACTAGCAATCTATGAGTGATCCAGTTGCTCTGTATTCTCACCAACATTTGATGTTGTCACTATTTTTTATTTTAGCTATTCTGATAGTCATGTAGTAATATCTCATTGTGGTTTTAGTTTGCATTCTCTTAATGGCTAGTGATATTTAACATCTTTTCATATGCTAATTTCCATCTGTTATTTTCATAAAATGGCTCTTCACGTATTTTGCCCATGTTCTAGTTAAATTCTGTTTTTACTATTGAGATCTGAGCATTTTTTGTAGATCCTGGATAGTAATTATTTTGTTTTTGCAAAATATTTCAGGTTTTGCAAATATTTTCTCCCAGTCTGGAGCCTGCATTTTCATACTTTAACAGTCTTCCAGAGCAAAAGGTTTTGATTTTGATAGTCTCATTTTTAGTACCTTTTATTTTAGCCATTCTAAGAAGTATGTAGTGGTATCGCATCATTGTTTTAATTTGCATTTCCCTAATGCTTAATGAGGTTGAACATCTTTTCATGTGCCTAACTTGCTATCCTCATATCTTCTTTGAAGGGTCTGTTCAAGTACTTGGCCTATTTTTCCATTGAGGTTTTATTTTTTTCTTGTGGTTAATTTTTGAGCTTTTGTTTTGTTTTTAGAGACAGGATTTTGCTCTGTCACCCAGGCAGGAGTGCAGTGGTGTGAACATAGCTCACTGCAGTCTGGAACTCCTGCTCTCAAGCATCCTCCTGCCTTGGCCTACTAAAATGCTAGGATTACAGGCATGAGCCACCATGCCCGGCCTCAACACCATTTTTAAAGAATATCCTCCAGTGAATTGTTTTTGCACCTTTGTTAGAGATCAAATAGGCATCTTTTGTGCGAGTCTCCTTCTAAATTCTCTTCACTCTGTTCTATTGATCTATGGGTCTATCCGTTTACCAATACCATGTCTTGACAGTGAGTTTTAAGTTTGGGTGATATGCTTCCTCCAGCTATTTTTTTTCCAAAATTGTTTTAACTATTCTTCCATATTCATTTTATAATCAGCTTATCTAAATTTACCACAAAAGGTTTTTGTTTAGATTTTGACAGCTATTCCATTAAATCTACAGATTATTTCAGGGAGAACTGGCATCTTTATTATGTTGTCTTCCAATCCACGATTATGGTGTCTCTCCATTTGTTTAGGTCCCTTGATTTCTTTCATCAGCCTTTTGTAGCTTTCAGCATACAGATCCTACAGTTTTGTTAGATTTGTGCCAAAGAATTTCATTTTGGGGGTTTAAATGATGGTTCAGTCTCCAGTTATTCATTGTTTGCATATAAAAATACAATTGATATTTGTGTGTTTTTCTTGTATCCTGAAACTCCTTTATTAGTTCTAAGAATTTTTTGTAGATTCCCTGGAATTAACTACATTGACAATCATGTCGTCTGTTAATAGGGACAGTTATGTTTATTTCTTTTTAATATGAATGGCCTTTATAACTTTTTATTGCTTGTTGTACTGGCTAAGACTTCCCATACTATGTTGAATAAGGATGGTGAGAATAGACATTCTTCCCTTGTTCCTGAACACAGGGGGAAAGCATTCAGTCTTTTTTCTTTTTTTTTTTTTTTTTTGAGATGGAGTCTCGCTCTGTCGCCCAGGCTGGAGTGCAGTGGCGCGATCTTGGCTCAATGCAAGCTCCGCCTCCCGGGTTCACGCCATTCTCCTGCCTCAGCCTCCCGAGTAGCTGGGACTACAGGTGCCCACCACCTCGCCCGGCTAGTTTTTTTTTTGTATTTTTTAGTAGAGACAGGGTTTCACCATGTTAGCCAGGATGGTCTCGATCTCCTGACCTTGTGATCCGCCCATCTCGGCCTCCTAAAGTGCTGGGATTACAGGCTTGAGCCACCGTGCCCGGCCAGCACTCAGTCTTTTACCACTAAGTATGATGTTCACTGTAGGATTTTTGTTGATGCCCTTTATTAGGTTAGGGAAGTTTTCATCTACTCCAGTTTGCTGAGAAATTTATCATAAATGAATGTTGTATTTTGTGAAATGCTTTTTTTAAAAATCTATTGATATGACCATGTGGTTTCTCTCTTTAGATGTTTAATATGGCAGGTTACATTAACTGATTTTTTTGAATATTGAACCAGCCTTGCATTCTCAGAATAAGAGAATATTCACACTAAGTTACCATATGTACTAGTTGCATTCCTGCAAAAAGAAATTTTCATGTGGCAGCTACAACCAAAATGGCCCATTTGTATTAATATAGTCACTTTACTTCTATGAAAAAAATTTCTAGCGTATTCCTATGGTGCTGCAACGAGACAGCTAACTCTTGGAACTGATGCTTTAACTATGAGCCCCCTATCAGTTTCTACTTATATTTAAATAAAGACCAAAGTTGGAGGATATCCCATTGCTAAATTAGCAAGCCATCAGTATAATCTTGTATCAAAATAAGAATGACATAAGTGTAATATCTAGCATCCACCACAACACCTAGCACATAGTAGGTATTCAAAAGATATTTGTTGAATAAAAATGATTACATAGCTGGTTATGGTAGCTCACACCTATAATCCCAGCACTTTGGGAGGCTGAGGAAGGTGAATCACTTGAGGTCAGGAGTTTGAGACCGTCTGGCCAATATGGCAAAACCCTGTCTCTACTAAAAATACAAAAAGTAGCCAGGTGTAGCAGTATGTGTCTGTAATCCCAGCTACTCGGGAGGCTAAGCCAGGAGAATTGCTTAAACCTGGGAGGCAGATGCTGCAGTAAACTGAGATCACACCACTGCATTCCAGCCTGGGCAACAGAGTGAGACTCCATCAGAAAAAAAAAAAAAAAAAAAGATTACATAGCTATGTGAATGAATGAATCCAACCAGCTCTTTTTTTTTTTTTTTTTTTTTTTTTGAGACGGAGTCTTGCTCTGTCGCCCAGGCTGGAGTGCAGTGGCACGATCTCCACTCACTGCAAGCTCCGCCGCCTCCCAGGTTCACGCCATTCTCCTGCCTCAGCCTCCCTAGAAGCTGGGACTACAGGCACCCGCCACCACGCCCGGCTAATTTTTTTGTATTTTTAGTAGAGACAGGGTTTCACCGTGTTCTCCAGGATGGCCTCGATCTCCTGACCTTGTGATCCGCCCGCCTAGGCCTCCCAAAGTGCTGGGATTACAGGCATGAGCCACACCGCGCCTGGCTACCAACCAGCTCTTAATACTTGATTAACGGATTGAATATTAGTTTAATTGATGTGAATAAGATAATTTGCAGTGTGAATAATTCAAAAATTGTACTTACATTTGAATACCTAATGACAATAATTTTATTCAAATGAAACAAAAATACTATATGATGAAGACCTTATTAAAAAGGTGCTGGATCTTCCTCACAGTAGAATTCCAATGTACAAATGTAGAATTAAAGAAGAAAATACAAAATCACCTTTATGAAAATACTACAGTAATAATTGTACATAAGATCTACCCAGGGTATGCTAAAACTAGTGGGTGAAAGTTTGCAAAACTAAGAAACAGTATTTGCATATTTTCAAAGTATCTCCCTCGAGATATTTATTAAACTACCCCACTACTTTACAATAGAAGACCTAGGAGAAAATAGCTTAACTAAGTGATCAATGTGAGCATCACCAGTAGTAAAATATATGAATATTATGAATCCTGTGATATGATGTAATAAGAAAAATACAACATCATTTCTGTAGTATTCTTGCCAAAAGTGTATAACCTTAGTACAATCATGAGGAAATATAAGACAAACCAAAATTGAGGAGTATTTGACAAAATAACTGATCTATTAATACTCTTTTAAAGTGTCAAAGTCATGAAAGACAGGTAAAAATTAAGGAACTTTTATAGATTGCAGGAATAAGGGAAAATAACAACTAAATGAAATGTGAGACTCTGGATAGAATCCTAGAACAAAATGAAAGACATTAGTGAAAATACTGATGAGATTCAAATAAAGTTTTTAATTTCTAATGTTAATTTCCTAGTTCTGATCAATATACTATGACTATATGAAATGTTAACTTTAGGAGAAACTGTGGAAGGGATATATGGAAACTGCATTATTTTTGTAACTTTTCTGTAATTCTAAAATTAGTTTAAAATTTTTGAAAATTTTAAGGTGTTGGGAAGTTTGGAAATTTTAATTCCGTTTCACTATGGCCTAAGTTTAAATGAGGCTGGATAACTTAATTCTCAGATTGCTAACCTAGTAATTATCTTACCTTCCCAGCATTGGTTAGTTATTTAAAACCATAAATTTCAAAAGATTTTCTCTTCATGCTACACGTTGCTTTTCAAGAGTAAATGGGGGCCAGGCATGGTGGGTCATGCCTGTAATCCCAGCACTTTGGGAGGCCAAGGCAGGCAGATCTCTTGAGCTCAGGAGTTCAAGACCAGCCTGGGCAACATGGTGAAACCCCATCTCTACTAAAATAAATAAACACATTTAAAAAAAAAAATTTAACTAGGTGTGGTGGTGCAAGCACATGTAGTCCCAGCTACTTTGGGAGGCTGAGGTGGAAGGATCACTTGAGTCTGGGAGGTTGAGGCTGCAGTGAGCCAAGGTCATAGCACTGCACTCCAGCCTGGGTGACAGAGCAAGACACTGTCCACAAAAAAAAAAAAAAAAGTAAATAGGGGCTATTCAAAATTATGATGGAGTGCATACACAGTATATTAAAGCAAGAAAAAGAAACACAAAGTATAAGAATTATAAAGGAATAAAGCTTCATTATTCACAGATGATTTTTTATGCAAAGAATTCAAAACAGTATAAAGAAAATTAACATGATTTTTTAAAAGCAAAAAAAGATTTTAAGAAGGCATAAAAAATAAAAGAAAAACAAAGAAAATAATAAGATTTTATGAATATTGCTGGATACTAAATCAGCATATAAAAATCAATTATGCTTACGCGCAGTGGCTCATGCCTATAATCCTAGCACTTTGGCAGACTGAGGCAGGTGGACTGCTTGAGCCCAGGAGTTCAAGACCAGCCTGGCAACATAGCGACACCCTGTCTCTATGAAAAATACAAAAAATTTGGTTGGGCATGGTGGTGCATACCTATAGTCCCAGCTACTTGAGAGACTGAGGTGGGAGGATTCCCTGAGGCTGGGAGGTTGAAGCTGTAGGGAGCTGTGATTACACCACTGCACTCTAGCCTGGGCAAAAGAGCGAGACTCTGTCTCAAAAAAAAAAAAAAAAAAAAAAGCAGAAATAAAATTGTGTTCAGTATAACTCTTAATATCAAGTTCAAAATGGGAGCAAATTAAACTATATTATATAGGGATATGTACACTACTGATAAAGCAAAGAAATTGTTATCATAAATGCCAAAATAATGAATCCTTCTGTGGGGAGAGGTGGTGGTGTAATCAGACCTAGGTGGCAGTTACGTGGGTGTTTGTTTTATAAATATTAAGTAAGCTTGACGTCTATTAATCTATTTTAATGCATTTTCTACATGCATGTTATATTTCACAATAAAAATGGAGATTACTAAATTAATTACCAAAACTATTACTAAAGTAATTAGAGCAATCAAGACAGTACAATATTGCAAAGATAAACAATTAAGCCAATGAAACAGGAAAAAGAGTCACACATATATGAATCACACACAATGTGTATCAGATATGTCACTACAGAGACAGGCTTTTAATGACAAATGATGTAAAACACTTGGGTCTCTATACAGAAAAAAACATTTCAGGCCTTTACCTTACACCATACACAAAAATCTATTCCTGATTGATTAAAGACCTAAATGTAAAAGTTAAAGCAAAAAGGACATTTTGGAATAACATAAGAGAATATCTTTATGATCCTGAAGTAGAAAAAGGTTTCTTAAATAAGACATCAAAAGCAAAAGGAAAAGCCCAAGGGAAAAGACTGATCAATCTGAAGTAAGTACAATTTAAGAATTCTATCTATTCAAAGCCACTGTGAAGTTTGAAAAGCAGCTAGGCACGGTGGTTCATGCCTGTAATCCCAGCACTTTGGGAGGCTGAGGTGGGTGAATCATTTGAGGTAAGGAGTTTGAGACCAGCCTGGCCAACATGGCAAAACCCCGTCTCTACTAAAAATAAAAAAATTAGCCGGGCGTGGTGGCGCGCGCCTATAGTCCCAGCTACTCAGGAGGCTGAGGTGGGAGAATCACTCAAACAAGGAGGTGGAGGTTGCAGCAAGCCAAGATCAATCACCACCGTACTCCAGCCTGGGAGACAGAGCAAGATGCCATATCAAAAAAAAAAAAAAGATTGAAAAGCAAATCACAGAATGGGAGATACTTGCAAAACAATATACAACAAAGGATTTATTTGTAATATACATACTCCTATAAATCCATAAAAATAACTAGACAAGGGTGCTCAACATTATTAGTAATAAATAAAGCAGAAAATGAAATTGAAATGAATTATCACCATGCACACTAAAATTAAAAATCTGGCATATCATGTGTTAGCATAGATGTGGATAATGGGAACTGTCATACATTATTGGTGGTAGTATAAATTGCACAACCATTTGGAAAACAGTTTGGCATTATTTAATAAATGCCCCAGAAGTTGAAATTCAAGCTATATATTCTTGAGTAACTTGTAAATCTGTGTACCAGGAGACATGCACAAGAATATTCATAGCAATATTGTTCATAATAGTCCCAAACTGGAAACAAAGATAGGATACCGTGAACCCTGGAGACAAAGAGAATGGGAAGGTAGCAGCCTTGGATTCTGACGGCTTTTTAGTTTGGTTCCAGTCTCTGATGAGGTCTAACTGCCCTTTGCACCCTTTTAATAAATGTCCTATTTTGTTTAAGCTAATTTGAGTAGATTTTCTGTTTCTTGCAATCAATAGAGCCTTGCCTAGGGGACAAAAATGTGGTGAAGAAATCCTATAGATTACAAGAGACTTAAGAGACATATCAACCAATGTAAGGACCATATTTGGGTCCTGATTTAGACACACAGATTGTGAAACAAAGCACAACATGTAACAGCAAATAATTTTTTAAAGATCACCCCAAAACTCACCATACCTCTGGTTCAAGGTCTCTTGTGAGATTGCAGTTATCTCAAGGTTCTACTGAGGCTGGAGGATCTGCTTCCAGGCTCACTCATATGGCTGTTGGCAGGCCTGAGTTCCTCCCCATTCTGGCTTCTCCATATTCACAGCATGGCGGCTGGCAGGACCAACCATATGTGTAGGGCCCAATACAAAATAAAAACACAGGGCCCTTAGTTCAGAAATTATTCAGAATTTCAAGACAGTGACAGCAAAGCATTAAACCAAGTGCAAAGTCCTTCTAAGCCTAGGACTCTGTCTTGACTGCATAGATTACAAACCTTTGAAGCCACCTCTGGCAGGTAGTGAATGAGAGAGCAACCAAGATGGAAACCAAAAGTCTTCTTGCAACCTAACCTCAGAAGTGACATCCTGTCATTTTTGTTATAGTCTACTCCTTAGAAACAAATTAGTAAGTCTATTCCACACTTAATGGGGAGGAAATTATATAAGGGCAAGAATACCAACTGACCATTGTACATCATCTTAGAGACCCTCTACCACAACAATCACTTGTAAGATAATCAGGGAAATTTGAACACTGAGTGGATAACGATGATATTGTACTAAAATTACAAGAGTATTATCATTTAGAGACACATACCAAAATATCTACAGATTAAATAATCAAATGTCTTGGATTTGCCTCAAAGTAATATAGGGTGAGAGAGGAGTAGGAGCATAGATTGGTTATGGGTTGACCATTGAAGTGGATGATGGGTGTATGGAATTCATTAAACTCTATTTTTGTATATGTTTGAAATGTCTTATAAAAAGGAGCCTTGCTTATCTAAGACAATAAACCACCTCACTAAATTCATCATTGAATTTAGATGAGTATATTGGTATGATGTAAATTGAGGACAGACTCTTAGGGAAGGAAATAGGGGCTTGAAACATCAAAAGGATGACACTTTGCCTGTCAGTCCATTTGCTTCAAAATTTCCAAATTCTCACGGTGCTTCTTAGAAAAGAAAGTATTAGAGAAGGAGCTGAAGGAAGAGGCTGGAGTGACTGGCCTATGGAAGAGAACCAACACACACCAACTTCAAGTCAGTGAAGTGTGATTCTTGCGTTGCTCTCCAGTTTTATCTTCAGCCCTGGAGAATTCCCAGGGCCTGCTTGTGCTTAGCTAGGAATAAGGATGGGGCTGCTTTTGAGCTGTTGGAATTAGGGATCTTATTGCTGTGACATTTGCTTCACAAGTTTAGTATTAAGACCTTGCAGTGAACGATGTTTCAGCCTATGATATTGGATTGAAGTGTAAAAAGCATATGGCAAAATAGGAAGAGAAGCTAGGAATCAAAGCAGATAATAAAAAGTACTAATGAAGTACTATATGTTCAGAAATACTGTTACCACACTCAGTCAGCTATACACATGGATGATTTTTATTTTAAATATTCTTTACAGCTTTTATTTAAGGTGACTTTTAAAGCCAAGCTGCTTTTTCTTAAATTATCTTGTTTTTCAGGCCTGACACTTAGTTTGCTGGCAAGGCAACTGATTCCTCCTCTCAACATCGCTTATGCAGCTTTCTGTTCTTCAGTAATTTATGTAATTTTTGGATCATGTCATCAAATGTCCATTGGTGAGTTCAGCACTGAAATACACATGTGGTGGATGAAGTTTCCATCCTGATCATATATTTATTGCTAAGGAACCCAACATAAAACTATCTTTAAGATAGAAAGAAAGGAAGCAGGAGGTGGACATTCTATCCATACAGTTAGTGTTCAGATTGTAGAAATAAATACTTCTAGTGTATCATTATTGTCACCACCAGAAAACAGGCCAGCAAGTTGTTTCCCAAAGAAATTAAAGGGTAGAGGTACTGCCTTGAGAAATCACCACACATTGGCATCTGACTTCCCTCAACCCAGAAGATTCAGAAATGATTATGTGAATACTCCTAGAGCAGATATTTCTTTCATCTGACCCATATTAACCAAACTCCATGGGCTGACTTGTAGTACAGCAAGCCAGTTTACTAATTTACAATGAGAAAATGTTATCACAGTAATCAAAACACTGACATCCCTAGGATAAGTACTTCCCTTCCCTGAGTTAAAAGTCCATCTACTAATTTATAATTAGAAATAACTTATTACAGAGGCCAGACTAATTAAAGGTCATAGAATCAGCACATTTACTTCACCTAGGTGAGCCTGTATAGAAATCAAATCACAAAATTCCCCCATAAGTTTAGAAGGTTATTGCCAGTATTTACTCAGTGATGTGCCTTTTCCTAGATTTCTCCACTGCACTGACCAATCCACCAACATTTACCATTCTGAATGACACGTTCTTTTTTTTTTTTTTTTTTTCTTGAGACAGAGTCTCGCTCTGTCGCCCAGGCTGCAGTGCAGTGGCGCCATCTTGGCTCTCTGCAACCTCCGCCTCCCGGGTTTACGCCATTCTCCTGCCTCAGCCTCCCGAGTAGCTGGGACTACAGGCGCCCACCACCACGCCCGGTTAATTTTTTGTATTTTTAGTAGAGATGGGATTTCACCATGTTAGCCAGGATGGTCTCGATATCCTGACCTGGTGATCCCCCCGCCTTGGCCTCCCAAAGTGCTGGGATTACAGGCATGAGCCACCGCGCCCGGCCGACACATTCTTTATATATGTTTTTATGTTCAGTCTGATTAACATCCCATCCTTCCAAATGTGAAGTGCTACTTTTCCTTTTTTAGGAATAGCTTGGCCGGGCACATTGGCTCACGCCTGTAATCCCAGCACTTTGGGAGGCCAAGGCAAGCAGATCACGAGGTCAGGAGTTTGAGACCAGCCTAGCTAACATAGTGAAACTCTGTCTCTACTAAAAATACAAAAAATTAGCTAGGCATTGTGGCAGGTGCCTGTAATCCCCGCTACCTGGGAGACTGAGACAGGGGAATTGCCTGAACCCGGGAGGCGGAGGTTGCAGTGAGCCAAGATCACACCATTGCACTCCAGCCTGGGCAACAAGAGTGAAACTCCATCTCAAAATAAAATAATAAAAATAAAGAATAGTTCATGTCTTTATTCAATCCATTATGTGTTGATTTTACATTTGAACACCAAGAAAACAACTTTATTCCTATATTTCCAAGTTTCTGAGGAACCTCACAATCATTTCCAAATACTTATAATAAGGGTTGTTAGAAATTTATTTATGTTGGGTAAATTTAAAGTTAAGGTGTACCTTTGCTCTCATATGTGATATGACAATATGAGGACTAAACAAAATAATGTTTGAAATAAGTTTAATTTACCTCAGTGTCAGTATTATTTTTCTTCCTATTGTTACTGATTGCTTCGTTTTCTTTTTTCTTTTTCATTTTTTTTTTTTTTTTGAGATGGAGTTTTGCTCTTGTCGCCCAGGCTGGAGTGCAAATCATGCCATCTCGGCTCACTGCAATCTCCGCCTCCCAGGTTTAAGTGATTCTCCTGCCTCAGCCTCCTGAGCAGCTGGGATTACAGGCATGTGCCACTACGCCCAGCTCGTTTTGTATTTTTAGTAGAGATGGGGTTTCTCCATGTTGGTCAGGCTGGTCTCAAACTCCTGACCTCAGGTGATCCACCTGCCTCAGCCTCCCAAAGTGCTGGGATTACAGGTGTGAGCCACCACACCCGGCGATTGCTTTGTTTTCTAGTATTTTCACTGCCATCTCACTTTTAACCTTCTCTAAGAGCAGACACAGTAGCTAAGCTGACACCCATTTCAGTCAACTTCTCTATTCCATTCAACATGCCCATAATACTAAGAGACTAAATAGCTACACCACCACCATCTAAATTCCATGAGCTGGTCACAATATGTGGAGCCACAGTTCTCTTTCTCAATCTTTCTTACTTCTCAATGGCCACTTTCAAATGAGAAAAGTTATTCAGATGAAGGACAAGCCAGAATTCAACCATACCTTGCTTTTGTCAATATCAGTTTACCTGGACTTGAAACTTCACCTTCCGCCTAACATTTTCTTCCATAGGTTCCTTCTTCCTGGTGAGTGCTCTGCTGATCAATGTTCTGAAAATCAGCCCATTCAACAATGGTCACCTGGTCATGGGATCGTTCCTCAAGGATGAGTTTTCTGCCCCCTCCTACCTTATGGGCTATAATAAATCCTTGAGTGTGGTGGCAACCACAACTTTTCTGACTGGGATTATTCAGGTAGGATCTGAGTCTTCAAATCCCTTAAAAGGAACTGAATAAAGGGGCTATAAACAGACCCCTTCCTTATACTGCTCCTGTGATCCATTGTGATGTACCTGGAACTGCAGTGATTGATTTTTTGAAAAATCAGAGGCTGTGTGAATAGGGTGTCTCCTTAGTGATAAACTTCCCTCTCTTCAGAAATCATCTACCACTGATTTAGGATGAGATATTGAACATTCTCTTCAGTCCTTTCTCCTCTAAGACAAAGGGTGTAAGGGACAATGGTCCAGAGTAGTGGTCCCCAACCTTTTTGCAACCAGGGACCAGTTTCCTGGAAGACAACTTTTCCACAAATGGCAGGTCAGGGCCAGGGAGGGTGGTGGTTTTGGGATAAAACTGCTTCACCTCAGATGACCAGGCATTTGGTTCTCATAAGGAGCACGCAACCTAGATCCCTTGCATGTGCAGTTCACAATAGGGTTCATGCTTCCCTGAGAATCTAATGCTGTGGCTAATCTGACAGAGGCAGAGAGCTCAGGCAGTGATGCTTGCTTGCCCGCTGCTCACCTCCTGCTGTGCAGCACCCGGTTCCTAACAGGCCACAAACCAGTACCAGTACCGGTCCATGGCCCGGGGGGTTGGGGACTGTTAGTCCAGAGTTCCACTCCTGATCTTACCTTTTAAAAAATTGCTTCATATTCTTTTTTTTTTTTTTTTTTTTTTTTTTTTTTTGAGACGGAGTCTCGCTCTGTCGCCCAGGCTGGAGTGCAGTGGCCGGATCTCAGCTCACTGCAAACTCCGCCTCCCGGGTTCCCGCCATTCTCCTGCCTCAGCCTCCCGAGTAGCTGGGACTACAGGCGCCCGCCACCTCGCCCGGCTAGTTTTTTGTATTTTTTAGTAGAGACGGGGTTTCACCGTGTTAGCCAGGATGGTCTCGATCTCCTGACCTCGTGATCCGCCCATCTCGGCCTCCCAAAGTGCTGGGATTACAGGCTTGAGCCACCGCGCCCGGCCATTTTTTTTTTTTTTTAGATGTAGTTTTGCTCTTGTTGCTCAGGCTGGAGTGCAATGGGACAGTGGTGGCTCACTGCAACCTCCACCTCCCAGGTTCAAGTGATTCTCCTGCCTCAGCCTCCCGAGTAGCTGGGATTATAGGTGCATGCCACCACACCCAGCAAATTTTTGTATTTTTAGTAGAGAAGGGGTTTCACCATGTTAGCCAGGCTGGTCTTGAACTCCTGACCTCGGGTGATCCACCCACCTCGGCCTCCCAAACTGTTGGGATTACAGGCATGAGCCACTGTACCTGGCCAAAAATTGCTTTATATTCTATCAACAAGAATAGCCTCATCTAGCTGGGCATGGTAGCATGTGCCTGTAGTCCTAGTTTCTCAGGAGGTTGAGGTGGGAGGATCACTTGAGCCCAGGAGGTTGAGGCTGCAGTAAGCTGTGATCATACCACTGCACTCCAGCCTAGGTGACACAGCGAGACCCTGTCTCCAAAATAATAATAATAATAATAATGGCCTCACAGGCTCACACACTATCTTTGGGTTAGTAAGCTTTAGAGTCAGATCTGGAATCCTTTTTCTGCATTGACAAGGACCACAGCTAAAGGACAATAATATGAATGACTCATTAAAATCTCAAAACTTATTTTGACACTGTCTTTAATTTCCTCTGAGAGTCTATCACCAAAAGTTCATCCACTGAACTCAAGTTACATCTTCCAGGCTTATTTCTCTTTTTTCTCAACTAACCCACTCTCTAGTTGATTTTCACTGATCTCCCCTGGGACTGTCTTTCATTAGGTAAACATTTATTGGTACCTACAAAGGCAGGCTATCAACGTGGGCAGACTCCAGCCCTGACACTATGAGCTGTGTGAACTTTGGTAAATTATTTTACCTTGGTGGGCCTCAGTTTCCTCATGTGTAAAGCAGGAATAATATTTGTTTTGCAGGGTTCTTAGGAGGATTAAGTGAAAAAAATGCATGCAAAGTATTTAGCCTAGAGCCTGTCACATAGTAAGCATCAATAAGTTATACTTAGTTGGCACAGAGAAATGAATTTGGTACTTTAACAGGCCAAAAATTTAAAAAACAATATATAGTTTCCTGTGGTTAAAAAGTTTAATCTTGTGGGATAAGACAAAATACACAAGCAGCCTTTTAATTATCAAGCGGCCTCATACATGCTTTCTCTCCTCCTTCAAGCCTCAGCTTTTTTCATCTAAAAAAGGAAGAGGGCTGGGCATGGTGGCTCACATCTGCCTCAGCCTCCCCAACAGCTGGGACTATAGGCGCACGCCACCGCGCCCAGCCAATTTTTGTATTTTTAGTAGAGACGGTGTTTCACCATGTTGGCCAGGATGGTCTCGATCTCCTGACCTCGTGATCCACCTGCCTCAGCCTCCCAAAGTGCTGGGATTACAGGCATGAGCCACCACGCCTGGTTATAACATAAATTTTATATATGTATATTGACATGTAAAATACCTTTTTTTATTTTTCTTTAGGATATGCATAATCCTGAAAACAAATAAATTCAATTTAATCATTCTCAGTAAAGATAAGAGTCAAAGGCCAAGAAGTTTGAGCTTGATCCCACTGTTTTGGAATTATCTTCTCCTTTGTGAAAAGCTACATTCCTCAGAGGAATGTTAACATCTCCTGAAAAGGGCTATCAAAGCTTCTAATGAAAGAGGTTTAAAAAGGCAAAGGCAGGCCAGGCACAGTGCTTTCATGCCTGTAATTCCAGGGTTTTGGGAGGCCAAAACAGGAGAATCACTTGAGGTCAGGAGTTCAACACCAGCCTAGGTAACATAGCAAGACTCCCCATCTCTACGAAAAAAAAAAAAAAAAAAAAAAAAAACTTAGCTCAGTGGTGTGTGCGTCTGTAGTCCCAGCTACTTGGGAAGCTGAAGCAGAGGATTCCTTGTGCCCAGGAGTTTGAAGTTACAGTGAGCTATGATTGCACTCCAGCCTGAGCAATAGAGTTGAGATCCTGTCTCATAAATGAATAAATAGGCAAAGGTTTGTTCTGATCACCTTGTCCCTGTTTTCCCCAAGTCAACCTAGAGAGCAGTAGATTCCAGGGCAAGAACTTAAGTGAGCTGACTGCTCACAAAGGAGGAAAGGAAGTACTAGTGTGGGCTAGCACTTGTCAGGAGGCTCTGATCAACATTTATCAACTTCTGTTCATTAGGGAAAGAGAGTTATAAGAGTTACCAAAGGGGCCTATCTTAACTTTTCTATTGGAAACTCTTCTTTTTCTGGAGAGCGCCATTGGTGCCATTGCTGGATTGAAGACATTCTGCCCCACTCTGGTTTTCTCTTCTCTGCAGCTAATAATGGGCATATTGGGTTTGGGCTTCATTGCCACTTACCTTCCGGAGTCTGCAATGAGTGCTTACCTGGCTGCTGTGGCACTGCATATCATGCTGTCCCAGCTGACTTGCATCTTCGGGATTATGATTAGTTTCCATGCCGGTCCCATCTCCTTCTTCTATGTGAGTAATTTCAACTCTTATCCAGAGTTACAAATGCCACTCCTCTTGCCTCCAAAGAGAGGTGGACCTCAGTGGGGAGACTCCTGCCCATTCTGAAAGGAGACACAGCCAATAGCAGCTTAGTCAAGAGGGTACTAGAAATATTTTCCTTTATTGGAGAATTAGGGTCTTGATTAATTGCAGATGCCAGACCATGCTTTCAGTTGACTAACCATTTCAGTCAGCCTTTTAAACTATCATGATATACATTAAAATTTGACCTTTAAGATATTGTATATATCACAGTTCTTTTCATTACCTACCTTATAACAGACATGTCTCCTAAAACATCTAAAGGATATAGGATACTAAGTAGTTCCTGAATGTAAGAATAGGGTAGGAGCTAAGCTACAGTATATTATTTGGGAAAACTTATAACTATTGGCTTATAAACAGAACTTCTAGGGCCTGTTCATTATACTAAAACATACAATGTATTCTCTCCTTGTCCTTATTGAACATTACTGTCCCTCTTTTTACAAAAATGGTCACCCCCACCATGCTTGCCCTCACTATTCTAGTAATGCCCATAAAGACCTTGGTATCCAGAAACTCTACTTGGGGACTTCTTTTTGAGTTAATCTACAGTGTCCATTTCTAGACTTAGGCAATTACTATATCTCTTTCTAAGCCTCCATAATTTTATTTTCTTTCAGGACATAATTAATTACTGTGTAGCTCTCCCAAAAGCTAATTCCACCAGCATTCTACTATTTCTAACAGTTGTTGTTGCTCTGCGAATCAACAAATGTATCAGAATTTCTTTCAATCAGTATCCCATTGAGTTTCCCATGGAATTATTTCTGGTAGGTGTTTTTGATGTCCCAAATTCATAGTTTACTTAATTTTAATATTAAAAAAAAGTTGAGTTGAATTGTGTAAAAGCTGAATACATTTAGTTTTCGATATATGCTTATATTTGTGAAAACATGCTTATTTTCTTTTTCTAAAATATTTTGATACTATAGTTGACAAATAAAAATTGAATCTATAGTTTATGATGTGATATTTTGATACAGATACACATTATGAAAAGTTTAAATCAAGTTTTTTTGTTTTATTGGTTTTTTTTTTGACAGAGTCTTGCTCTGTTGCCCAGAATGGAGTGCAGTGGTGCAATCTTGGCTCACTGCAACCTCTGCCTCCCAGGTTCAAGCAATTCTCTTGCCTCAGCCTCCTGAGTAGCTGGAATTACAGGTGTGTGCCACAATGGCAAGCTAATTTTTGTATTTTTTTAGTAGAGATAGGGTTTCACCATGTTGACCAGGCCGGTCTCAAACTCCTGACCTCAGGTGATCCACCCGCCTTGGCCTCCCCAAAGTGCTGGGATTACAGGTGTGAGCCACGACGCCTGGCCTACTTATCATTTTTAATTTTTTTCACCTTGCACCCCTAGCAGCGGTTATTATTTTTGTTGTGAGAGCATTTAAGATCTACTCTCTTAGCAATTCCAAGTACACATTATTAACTATAGTCACAATAGCACAATAGATCTGCCTCACAAAATGCTTATTTCCAAGTACTTTTATCTATTGCCTCATTCTCATAATATTTCAAAGATAAGGTTTTTTTCCCCTTGTGAAAGAAATACGGGCTCATTCTAAGTTTGAAAAACATAAGGAAGTTTAAAAAAGTGGTAGAGGAAAAGAAATTCCTATAGTTGCACCGTCCAAAGTCAACTACTATTGATATTTTAATATTTTCAGTTTCTCCTTTCTTCTCTCAGACAAACATATGACAGGCCTAACCTCAATGTTGGTGAATTTCCATCTTTTTCTACATAAATGTTTTATTTTTATTTTAATGTAATTGAAATCATACTGTTATTCAACCTCCATTCCTTCTCACTATGCTACAATAAGGAAATTGAGGCAGCTCATCCCTGGACTTGAACATAGGAGCACATCTAGATTAGAAGATGTCAGACTCAGAGGACCTTCCTAAAAAAATTAAAATAAAATGAAATCCAAGAATTGAGGCACAAGCAATCTCATGTTTAAATGATAACAGACAAAGGGCCAAACAACCAAGGAGGAAATGAACAGCCCTTTCCTATGGCTAGAACCAGATGCATTCACAAAGGAAACATACGATGTTCACGGAGGAACAACTGGAAGATCTGAACATCTTGTTCAGTAAGAACTCATACCCGAACCCCAGCCTTCAGAAAGAAATGGCCTCAAAAATGGACATGTACCCAACAGTATAGGTTTGGCTCAAGAACCACAGAGCAGAGGCTGGGTGCGGTGGCTCACGCCTGTAATCCCAGCACTTTAGGAGGCCAAGGCAGGCGAATCACCTGAGGTCGGGAGTTCGAGACCAGCCTGACCAACATGGAGAAACCCTGTCTCTACTAAAAATACAAAATTAGCCAGTTGTGGTGGCACGTGCCTGTAATCCCAGTTAGTCGGGAGGCTGAGGCAGGAGAATGGCATGAACCCAGGAGGCGGAGCTTGCAGTGAGCTGAGATAGCGCCACTGCACTCCAGCCTAGGCGAAAGAGCGAGACTCCATCTCAAAAAAAAAAAAAAAAGAACAAAACTCAAGCAAGCAAAATGCAAGCTTATTCAGCAAACACAATCTCAACAACAGCAATTAGCTGAGGATAGAGTCAAGACCAGTCCTTCCCAAGAAATACAGACATACCAGTCAAATCTCCTAATGATGCCTATCTTGTAGCCCTAGTTTATATAGATCACTGGGCACCCCGGTTGCGACTCACCTTATGCCCCAATGTTAAGGTCCCTACAGATGACTTTGTTGTCCACAAAACAGTTCATTTTGGCTACTGCCAAGATCCTAGAATATACTGCTTCTGCTTCTATCCCATTTTTGGAATCCTGATTTTATTCTCCATGCTTCAATTCTAATTGTTTTGACTGTTCACCTCTACAAAGTAGAGAGAGATACTAGACACAAAATGTAACATATTGTAATGTGTGTAATGATTTCCTACAAGAGAGTACTTTTCAGCAATAAGGAACAAACTGGAGATAAACACACACACATTGTGTGTACAACATGGATGGATTTCAAAAACATTATGTAGCATGAAAGAAAAAAGACACAAAAGGCTATATACAGTATAATTCCATTACATGAATTCCTAGAGCAGGAAAAACTAATCTGTCATGACAAAAAGATTAGTGGCTGCCCACGTGGAAAAATTAAATAGTAAGTGGTAGAAAACTAATTTATCAGGGTGATGGAAATGTTTCATGTGTTAATTAGGTGTTAATTAGGGTGGCAGTTACCTGGCATATAAATTCCTCAAAACACATAGAACTGGCCAGGCGCGGTGGCTCACGCCTGTAATCCCAGCACTTTGGGAGGCCGAAGTGGGCGGATCATGAGGTCAGGAGATGGAGACCATCCTGGCCAACATGGTGAAACCCCATCTCTACTAAAAATACAAAAACTTAGCTGGGCAAGGTGGTGGACGCCTGTAGTCCCAGCTCCTCAGGAGGCTGAGGCAGGAGAATGGCATGAACCTGGGAGACAGAGGTTGCAGTGAGCCAAGATCGTGCCACTGCACTCCAGCTTGGGCGACAGAGTGAGACTCCATCTCAAAAAAAAAAAAAAAAAAAAAAAAAAGAACTTTATATCTTAAAAGCCTTGCACTTTATTGTATCTAAATTATACCTTCATAAAAATAAATATATATAACAAATTGAGGCAAATGAGATGTTAAATGTTTTTTCTAATCTATGTCATTAGTAAGTAGCAGAGCTAGGGCTCACTGTCTAATAATAATGTTTCTTGTTTCTTTTCTTTTCTTTTCTTCTCTTTTTTTGAGACCAAATCTCGCTCTGTCACCCAGGCTGGAGTGCAGTGGCGTGATCTCGGCCCACTGCAACCTCCGCCTCCCAGATTCAAGCGATTCTCCTTCCTCAGCCTCCCGAGTAGCTGGGATTACAGGCATCCACCACCATGCCCAGCTGACTTTTATATTTTTAGTAGAGATAGGGATTTCACCATGTTGGCCAGACTGGTCTCGAACTCCTGACCTCAAGTGAGCTGCCCGCCTCAGCGTCCCAAAGTGCCAGGATTACAGGCATGAGCCAACGCACCTGGCCTCTTGTTTCTTTTCTAAAATCTGCTGGTAAAATTTATGTTACAGTTATAATTAACATTTTACCATGATAAAGATATTTTCATCAATAAAGCTCAGATTTTCTAAGTCAGCATTTTTCATTTTAAGATTGCTGAATTCGGGGCCTGGCATGGTGGCTCATGCCTATAATCCCAGCACTTTGGGAGGCCGAGGTGGGCCGACCCGCTGAGGTCAGGAGTTCAAGACCAGCCTGGCCAATATGGTGAAACCTTGTCTCTACTAAAAATACAAAAAGTAGCCAGATATGGTGGTGTGTGCCTATAATTCCAGGTACTCCAGAGGCTGAGATAGGAGAATCACTTAACCTGGGAGGCAGAGGTCGCAGTGAGCCAAGATCACGCCACTGCACTCAAACCTGGGCGACAGAGTGAGACTCCATCTAAAAAAAAAAAAAAAAAAATGAGAATTATTTCTTTTTTAAGAGGCGGTCTGTGGCAAAGATGCTTCAAGTTAACCAAGTAATCGTATGCCCCCTGCACCTCCCAGTCTCTCTTGCAATTAGGAGGACCCAGTGACTTTTCAGCCAAAGAAGAGGTGAATAGGTGCAAATTCCCTCTTCTTTCCTCCCCTGCTGTGATGATGACAGGAGCAGTATGTTAAGAAAATGGAGACCGGGAGCAGTGGCTCACGCCTGTAATCCCAGCACTTTGGGAGGCTGAGACGGGCGGATCACGAGGTCAGGAGATCGAGACCATCCTGGCTAACATGGTGAAACCCGGTCTCTACTAAAAATACAAAAAAATTAGCTGGGCGTGGTGGCGGACACCTGTAGTCCCAGCTACTCGGGAGGCTGATGCAGGAGAATGGTGTGAACTCGAGAGGCAGAGCTTGCAGTGAGCCAAGATCGCGCCACTGCACTCCAGCCTAGGCAACAGAGCAAGACTCTGTCTCAAAAAAAAAAAAAAAAGAAAGAAAAGAAAAGAAAATGGAATCCCCAGGTGAAATTAGCTCAAATCCCCGGGGCATTGTTTGCAAAGAAGCTGCCCGAGAGACACCAACCCACCATGGACTTTGAGTGGGCAAAAAAATAACTTTGATGTGTTAAAATGCTACAATCTCATGACTTGTATGTTGCCACAGCATAACCCATCTTACACTAACTAATCCAGGTCAATCCTCTTTAAGGTTGAAAAATACTGTCTTGGGACTTTAGACTAAACTTTCCTATGACTGTTGCCTACTTCTTGCAGAGGTGCATATTATTTTCCCTTTGAACGTGTGAAAAACTATTAATTCATAAAGGCCAGAAGCTGAAAGGCTTGTTTTTCAAAAGATTTTTAAAAACCCTGAAGGCAGATCCAGCAATCCCACTATTGGGTATGTATCTAAAGGAAATGAAATCAGTATGTTGAGTAGATACCTGCACTCTCATGTTCGCTGCAGCACTATTTAAAACACCCAAGATATGGAATCAGCCCAAGTGTTCATCAACAGATAAATGGATACATGTGGTATATACAGGTATTAGTTGACAGACATGTAACAAAAAATGATTTTTAAAAAATTGTGGTATACATATACAATGGAATACTATTCAGCCTTTAGAAAAAAGGAAATCCTTCTCCTTAAAGACTGGGTATTTGGTTTTAAAAAATTAAAATAAAATAAAAAATAAAAAGAAGGAAATCTTGTCATTTGGGACAACGTGGATGAACCCAGAGGACATGTTAAGTGAAATAAGCCAGGCACAGAAAGACAAATACTGCATGATCTCATTTATATGTGGAATCTAAAAAGGTTGAACTCATTGAAGTGAAGAGTAGAATAGTGGTTACCACGGGCTAGAGTTGCAGGAGAGTGGTTTGGGGAGATGTTGGCCAAAGGATACAAAATTTCAGTTTGATAAGAGGAATAATTTCAAGAGATCTGTTGTACAACATAGTAACTACAGTTAGTAACAATGTATCATATTCTTGAAAATTGCCAAGAGAGTAGATTTTAAGTGTTTTCACCACACCAAAAAAGATATGTAGGCACAGTAGCTCACACCTGTAATTTTGGCACTTTGGGAGGCCGAGGCAGGTGGATCACCTGAGGTCGGGAGTTCAAGACCAGCCTGACCAACATGGAGAAACCCTGTTTCTACTAAAAATACAAAATTAGCTGGGCGTCGTGGCACATGCCTGTAATTCCAGCTACTTGGGAGACTGAGGCAGGAGAATTGCTTGAACCCAGGAGGTGAATGTTGTAGTGAGCCAGGATTGCGCCATTGCACTCCAGCCTGGGCAACAAGAGCAAAACTCCGTCTAAAAAAAAAAAAAAGATGTATATGTGAAGTAATGCATATGTTAATAGCTCGATTCAGCCATGCCACAATGTGTATATATATATTTCAAAACAACATGTTATATATGACAAATATGTATGATTTTTATTTGTCAATTCTTAAAAACAAAACCCTGGATACAAATGGTGCTCTAGAGCTCAGGGAACAATGTGTATATGGAGTTTGTAGGGTGCAGTCAGAGGCAGCCTCTCCTTTTCATAGAACCCAGCCCAGCTCTGGCACCGTAGAAGGCTACAATTTTGTAGTCACCAGCAGACAGCACCCATGAACAGACAGCAGCCCTTTTTTTTTTTTTTTTTTTTTTTTTTTTTTTTTTTTTTTTTTTTTTTTTTTTTGAGACAGAGTCTTGCTCTGTCTCCCAAGCTGGAATGCAGTGGCACAATCTCAGCTCACTGCAGCCTCTGCCTCCCAGGTTCAAGCGATTCTCCTGCCTCAGCCTCCTGAGAAGCTGGGATTACAAGCACACACCACCATGCCCGGCTAATTTTTGTATTTTTAGTAGAGACGGGGTTTCACCATGTTGGCCAGGATGGTCTTGATCTCCTGACCTCGTGATCCACCCACCTCGGCCTCCCAAAGTGCTGGGATTACAGGCATGAGCCACCACGCCCAGCCCTCTCTTAAGCGACATCAGCACCAAGGATCATAGTGATGTTCCTTCAAGCAGCCTGTAAACCCAGATGTATCTGACACAGGTCTCAATCAATTTAGAAAGTTGATTTTGCCAAGGTCAAGGAAGCCCCTGTGACACAGCCTCTGGAGGGAGGTCCTGACAACATGTGCCCAAGGTGGTCAGGGTACAGCTGACGCAGGAGAATGGCGTGAACTCGAGAGGCAGAGCTTGCAGTGAGCCAAGCTCACATTAGGGAGACACAATATATCCATCAATACCTGTAAGATTTACACTGGTTTGATCTGGAAGGGTGGGACAACTTGAAGGAGTGGGGGCTTCCATATCATAGGCAGATTTAAAATTCTTCTGATTGGTAATTGATAGAAAGAGTTATTATCAATAGAGATGAATGTCTGGGTTACAGTAAGGGGTTGTGGAGACCAAAGTTGTGTGATACAGATGCAGCCTGCAAGTAGCAGGCTTCAAAGAGAATGGGTTGTAAATGTTTCTTATCAGACTTAAGGGTCTGTTTTGAGGTTAATGCTGGTTGACTTTTCCTGAATTCCAAAAGGGAGGAGGGATGTAATCAGGTATGTCTGACCCCTGCTTCAATCATGGCCTGAACTAGTTTTTTCAGGTTAACTTTGGAATTCCCTTGGCTAAGAGGTGGGGTCCATTCAGATGATTGGGGGCCTTAGAATTTTGTTTTTGGTTTACACAGCCTTGAAAGCAATCAACATGAACCAGAGTTATAAGGAAAAGAGAGAAGTGAGAGTGCAAAGAATGTTGTGGTTTGTCTATGGCTGACAGATTGGTTTGTGAGCCACAGTCAAGATATTGCTCTGGGGGCCAGGCTCAGTGGCTCACGCCTGTAATCCCAGCACTTTGGGAGGTGGAGGCGGGTGGATTGCTTGAGGTCAGGAGTTTAAGACCAGCCTAGCCAACATGGTGAAACCCCCATCTCTACGAAAAATACAAAAAATTAGTTGGGCATAGTGGCGCATGCCTGTAGTCCTAGCTACTCAGGAGGCTGAGGCAGGAGAATTGCTTGAACCCAGGAGGCAGAGATTGCAGTGAGCTGAGATTGCACCACTGCACTCCAGCCTGGTCAGCAAAGCAAGACTCTGTCTAAAAAATAAAAGAAGAAGAAGGAAGAAAGAAGAAGGAGGAGAAGAAGAAAAAAGAAAAGAGAAAAGAAGAAAAAGAAACGAAAAGAAGAAGGAAGGAAGGAAGGAAGGAAGGAAGGAAGGAAGGAAGGAAGGAAGGAAGGAAGGAAGGAAGGAAGGAAGAGAGGGAGGGAGGGAGGGAGGGAGGGTATATTCCTTTGGAGAATGCTATAAGTAATTACAATGCCCCAGGAGGTGAGGTAGGGGAGGAAACAGAGGTCCAGCAATAAAATAGGTGAAGGCTTAGAATAATTGTAATTTAGGCATTAACCTTTTTTGTGACCTACTTTGTGCTCACAGGCTATTGAAGCCTGCAATACACTACCTATACACATGTCAAGTCAAGTGATGGGGACACAGTTTCTGCCACATAGCAGGGATTAGAGATGCAGGTTAGAACTAGAAAAAGACCTCCCTGTTACCCCTAGCGGTGAGCAAAATGAGACAGGGAGGATGGAGGCACCCATGGTCTAGGGTCTAAAATGCCTCTCACAGCACCCACGAAGAAACTACTAATGTTTAGATGTGCTGGAGGAAACTGCACACATCTATCAATCTGTCCTTAAGAGCAGACTCAGCCGGGTGTGATGGCTCACACTTGTAATCTCAGCACTTTGGGAGCCCAAAGTAGGAGGATCACCTGAGGTCAGGAATTCAAGACCAGCCTGGCCAACTTGGTGAAATCCCATCTCTACTAAAAAATTAGCCAGGTGTTGTGGCACATGCCTGTAATCCCAGCTACTTAGGAAGCTGAGGCATGAGAATCGCTTGAACCCAGGAGGCAGAGGTTGCAGTGAGCTGAGATTGCACTACTGCACTCCAGCCTGGGCAACAAGAGCAAAACTCTGTCTCAAAAAAAAAAAAAAAAAAAGAGCAGACTCAATATTTAGGAAAATTTTCAACACAACAACTGAGATCCAAGTAGACTATACTGGTAATTCAAGGGACCCTTGGCTATAAGAAATTATACACACTATATGTTCATAATTTATGTCTATTTAAGCTGTATAGCAAACACAAAAAAAGTAACAATAGTTGTCTTTGGATGAGTTATTTCTGTTTTTCAATGTTTCATATTTACTTCATTTTTCTCTGTAAGCAAATATTACCTTTATACTGGAAATAAGAGTTCCTTGCCATACTTGCCATACTTCTTGCCTCTTAACTATATGGAAACCAAGATTCTTCTTCTCTGATCCAAGCTGTAATCCAGATTCTTCCTTCCCTTCTAATCTGTAGACTTCCTAGGGGTATTCGTCTGATAACAGTATCACAGGTTAGCCAACTGCTGTCCTGTTCAGCGTCTGGTTGAACTCCTGCAGTAGATGCTGGGGAAAGACGTACGTGTTAGTAGGAAGAATGGGATAAAGCAACTGTATAACTGCTATTTTAAAACCTAGGAATTGAGGTGTCTTGTCTCCGGTTTAATCTGCATCAATGCAGAGTCTTTATAAGCTATACCAGCTGCTAGGTTGTCTCTTTTCCCTCTAATTAAAAGTCAGGGACTAAAGAGAGAATTGCCATTTTTAGAAGTAAATGAAAGCAGGCGGAAAGCAGGTACTTGCTTTGCTACAGAACTTTTTCTTTGTGCAATTAAATGTTGCTCCATATTATTAAGGGTTAATCATGTTTCTCTCTTCATATACCTCAACAAGCCCCTGAAAGGCATATCTGTATTATTACAATGTACCTGGAACTAAAAACTTTTGAAACTGAAAACTTGATACAGCCATTATCCGAAAACATGTTTATATTAATCTAGATGTTTAAAGTTGGTGGGGAGATTCCCCACTTCCTGATACACTCTGAAATACACATCTCTTTATTTAAAGAGGAGCAAAGAGACAGGTATTTTCCAAGTCATTCTGTATTTAAGTGGATCAATCTCACTGAAAGCCATTGAGATTCAAAGATCTTAAATATTAAAACAAGAAAAAATAAATAAAGTTGGTGGGGCTACAGAAATTCATGGCATCCATTTGTTTCCATCACGTGTCACAGACCCAGTTGTTTCGCACTCTGGCTACAATGCCGAAAGGAGCTTAGAGAACCAAAAGCTTCAGGAAAGATCTCTAATGCCTGTCTTGCGCCGCTGAACTAGCCACGCCTCTCTCTCCAACTTGCATGCATAGGGACTGCTGCCTGTTTCATTTTCTGTCCTGCCAGAGGCTATGGGCAACTCTGCTACTGGAAGCGATGCACTATATTTAGGTAATCATATGCCACCCCCCCTTTTTTTTTACCCCCTACAGATTATTGGCTTCACTGTGATTGCAAACAAGATAACCATGGCCACAGAAACCAGCCAGACGCTTATTGACATGATTCCTTATAGGTCAGTAATTCCACTCTTCAAGATTGCATTTCTCTTTCTGATACCCTCTCTTAGCCTCTGACCACACAGCCTGATTGATATTTTCTACTAGCAGTCTCTGGCTAAAGCAAAATTCATTTTAGAACACAGAGGTTCATGAAAGGAGAAGGGCTAGGGACAACTCGTTGGGTCTTCTCTGGTCAGCCTCTGTCTCTCTTATAGTTGAGCCAGTCCTCTTATCCAGGAAGACTGTTATATGCACTGAATACCAGAGAATCTCATGTGTTTTTTTAATAGCACATGATAGGCCTTCTGAACTACCATACCTCTCTGATTAATTCTCAAGGAGTGGACAAGAGATGCCTCGGTTTTTCTAGCCTCTCTCCTGTGGCTCTGTGTTCAGAAGATGAACGTTCCTTCTGCCTTCACAAACTTAGACTAAATTGGTGCCCTACTTTTATTTATGTATTTATTTTTGACACCGGGTCTCATTCTGTTGCCTAGGCTGGAGTGCAGTGGCGCAATCACGGTTCACTGCAGCCTTGAATTCGCAGGCTCCAGTGATCCTCCCACCTCTGCTCTCTGAGTAGCTGGGACCACAGGCGTGCACTGCCACGCCCCGCTAATTTTTTGCATTTTTAGTAGAGACAGCATTTTGAATGTTGCTTAGGTTGGTCTCAAAATCCTGGGCTCAAACAATCCTCCTGCCTCGGCCTCCTATAGTGCTGGGATTTCAGGCGTGAGCCACGGTGCCCGGCCAGAACTGGTGCCCTTGAGCAACATTATTTTCTTACTCTGGGTAGAAAGTGATCTTCAAATAGCCTGGCATATGGAGTTCTTAAGGATTCACAATCAATTTACATTATAATTCTTACCAGTGACTATGAGGCGCGGCTCTTGCTTCTGTTAGGAAATTATTTTTTTTACCCTTAATCAGATGAATCACATTAGCTAAGAAAGGCAATATACTGCAGTTTCTTGACTCACAGGGAGACTTTTGAAGAGCATTGCCCATTTCCTCACGTTGTATAATAAGGAATCCTGTAAAGAGTGAAGCCTACTTGCTAAACTCCAGGATCACAAAATGTAGGCTTTTTTTTTTTTTTTTTTTTTTTTTTCTTTTTGAGACCAGTCTTGCTCTGTCACCCAGGCTGCAGTGCAATGGCACCATCTCAGCTCACTGCAACCTCCGCCTCCCAGATTCAAGTGATTCTCCTGCTCAGCCTCCTGAGTAGCTGGAATTACAGGTGCCTGCCACCATGCCTGGCTAATGTTTGTATCTTTTGTAGAGACAGGGTTTTACCATGTTTGCCAGGCTGATCTCAAACTCCTGGATCAGGTGATCCTCCTACCTCCATCTCCCAAAGTGCTGGGATTACAGGCGTGAGTCACCACACCTGGGCAAATGTAGGCTATTTTGACACAACCAGTTTGAACTAGTCTCATATCCTACCCAGTTCTCAATGAAATCTGATGATGGCTGAATCAACTTGAAATTCCAGTCAATTAAAAAATGTGGGCAGACACCACCTAGGTACTAGGCAATACAAAGATAAGCAAGACACGGTCTCCGTCCTCAGGAAAAAGAAAATAATAACAAGAACGACAGTGGGATTGACACTTTACATATTTGTATTATTTCATTTGCTCCCCACAGTAATGCTTTGAGGTAGATATTGTCTTCTTTTTTAAGCTAAGGAAACTAAGGCTTCCCATGTTTAAATTACTTAGCACATTGCTCCTCCGTGGCAGAGCTACCATTTGAACATATTTCTCCTTAATTCCAAAGTCTATAATTATAACCACTCTGTTATACTTACACACTATGCTTCTGTTATCAATGACTTCAAAACCACACAGCCAGGCTGGGCACAGAGACTCATGCCTGCAATCCCAGCACTTTGAGAGGCTGAGGCAGGTGGATCACTTGAGGTCAGGAGTTCGAGACCAGCCTGGCCAACATGGTGAAACCCCATCTCTACTAAAAATACAAAAACTAGCT
Source organism: Chlorocebus sabaeus (assembly GCF_047675955.1). Classification (NCBI taxonomy): domain Eukaryota; kingdom Metazoa; phylum Chordata; class Mammalia; order Primates; family Cercopithecidae; genus Chlorocebus; species Chlorocebus sabaeus. Next base: position 36,110,248 of record NC_132920.1, on the reverse strand, counting down.
GGGCATAGCGGTGTGTACCTGTAATCACAGCTACTTGGGAGGCTAAGGCAAGAAAATAACTTGAACCAGGGAGTTGGAGGTTGCAGTAAGCCAGGATCAAGCCAGGATCCAGGCTGAGCAATAGATGGAGACTATCTCAAAAAGTAAAAAAGAAAAAAGAAAAAACCCACACAGCTAAGTTTCACTTATCTCTTATCATAAAATTCAAAGGTACAGATGGACAAGTGAGCATTTCAAAAGTTGAATTTTAAGTGTTGCTTTGAGCTTTCTCTTTTATTATGTATTTATCCAGGGTTGCTAGAGAATAGTAAGATTGGACAATTTAAGTTAGCTTCTGCTGTGTCCATGTTCCCTTTGAACCTCATTTGCTAACAAGAATTGAATGTTACAGAGAACAGAAAGGAAAAACAGTATTTTATGTTGTTATCATACTAAATATTCAAGCTTTACTAATATAGATTGGGGTAGTAAATTACATTTATTGTGTACCTCTTTAGGACAGCCACATTCTTACCTAGCTTCTTAAAAAGACAAAAAGGTGGAATTTGATAATAACTTAAACAACTACCTCTAAGCATTCAGTTATGCTTCTACTTAGCTAATTACTGGGAAAATGCAAAGGAACTTGTAAGTTATAAATTATAAACAAGGAATTAAAATAGACAGTAGGGCCAGACGCAGTGGCTCATGCCTGTAATCCTGGCACTGTGGGAGGCTGAAGCAGGTGAATCACCTGAGCTCAGGATTTCAAGACCAACCTGGGCAACATGGTGGGATTCTGTTTCTCCAAAAAAAAAAAAAAAAAAAAAAAAGATTAGCCAGGTGTGGTGGCATGCATCTGAAATCCTAGCTACTTGGAAGGCTGAGGTGGGAGGATTTATTGAGGGAGGTTGAGGCTGCAGTGAGCCATGATCACGCCACTGCACTCCAGCCTGGGTGATACAGCAAGACCTGGTCTCAATACAAAAAAAAAAAAGAAGTTGAAGAAGAAAAGAAGAAGAAGACATAGTTGGATGGTGAAGAAAATGACATTTAGCTCTTCGAGGTGCTAAAAGTTAATTATTTCTACTCAAAAATAAAATTTAAAATGTAAGAACTAATAAGGAATTTTAATTAGATAAGGGATTATTTGCTTTGTGGAAATATATATCACAAAATTTCTTTTAAAATAATTTTCCCAAGAGTATTTACATGATTCATTTTATTGAATTTGGATTTTTATATAATTTATCAAAAGGAAATCAACTGTTGAGGCATACATATTTGTCTTTGATGAAATGATTAATCAAAAGAACGAATAAGCATTTCAAATAGCAAACCTTATCTAAAACACTTAGATATTTTTTCTGACTTAGAAAGTAATCTAGAGAAATAAAAAAGGAAGCATATTTGTGCTTCCAAGAATTACGCCAGTATGGATCTATGGAAAAACACTACTCCCCCTAAATAATCAAGATTTCTTTTTCCTTCTATAGTCTGTTAATATTGTGCTTGATTTCTGACTGTTAAACTAATGCTTCATTCTGGAATAAACCCCACTTGATCATAGTGTATTATCCTTTTACATATTGACTTGCTAAAATGATAAGAATTTTTGCATTTATGTTTATGAAGGATATTGGCCTGAGTTTTGTTTTGTTTTTCGGGTTTTTTGTTTGTTTGTTTGTTTTGTTTTTCTTGTGCTATCTGTGTCTGGTTTTGGTGTCAGAGTACATTGACTTTTTTTTTTTTTTTTTTTTTTTTTTGAGACTGAGTCTTACTCTATCACCCAGGCTGGAGTGCAGTGGTGCGATCTCTGCTCATTGCAACCTCCGCCTCCCGGGTGCAAGAGATTCTTGTGCCTCAGCCTCCAGAGTAGCTGGTATTACAGGTGCACACCACCATGCCCGGCTAATTTTTTGTATTTTCAGTAGAGACAGGGTTTCACTACGTTGGTCAGGCTGGTCTCGAACTCCTGACCTCAAGTCGTCCACCCACCTCGGCCTCCCAAAGTGCTGGGATTGCAGGCGTGAGCCACCGTACCCAGCCATATGTTGACATTATAGGAAGACTTGGAAAGTGTTGCCTCATATTCAACTTCTGGAAGAGATTCTATAAAATAGGCATTATGTCTTCCTTAAATATCCACCTATTGTTCACCTATTGGTATGGTCTCAAACAGTATCAAGAAACCATTTTTCATGAATCGTTAACGTTTTGCCTGTTCTGTTTATTGTCATTGCTACCTGGCAGACACATTGAACTACAAGACATAATAGCATGTTCTCTCAATGGCTTTCATAACGTGGCTTGGTTTGCTAGCAGTTTTGGCAGGCTGCTGCCTCAATCACTCCACTTGTCCCTATTGTCATTAAAAAAAAAAAAAAAAGAATCAGGACGGCCCAATATTAGAATAGAGTGGTGGAGATACCAAGAAAGGATTCCTCCTATCCAGAAATAATTCCACTATTCTATTCCAGCTTCCTGTTTCCTGTAACACCAGATTTCAGCGTTCTTCCCAAGATAATTTTACAAGCCATCTCCTTATCTTTGGTGAGCTCCTTTCTGCTCATATTTCTGGGCAAGAAGATTGCCAGTCTTCACAACTATAGTGTCAATTCCAACCAGGTGAGAGGACTATTACTTTCTCTGATCCTTAACTCTTTTGTCTTTAATCAAAGCCTCCTGCCAACATGAAGGCTGGAGTCTTTTTTAACTGAAGAGCCACTTGGACCATGGTTTGGACAGTAATCATAAAGGATTTTTGAGAGGTGAGGGATACTTAACTTTGAGACCACTTGAATTAACCTGAGTGTTATTGCCCTAGAACAGATATGGTACAGAGAGTCCAGAAAATTATGGCATCATGTTGTTAAGCTAGGAGAGTTTCACCTTTCTTAATTTTAGCTTGCTTTCTACCAAGTCCTCCAACCACGTACTGAGGTGCAATAAGAAATGCTGCAGAACATCCTATAAAAAGCCAGGGTTGGGCCAGGCGCAGTGGCTCACGCCTGTAATCCCAGCGCTTTGGGAGGCCAAGGTGGGCAGATCACGAGGTCAGGAGATCGAGACCATCCTGGCTAACACGGTGAAACCTAGTCTCTACTACAAAATAAAAATAAAATTTAAAATTAAAAAATTAACCGGCCGGGGTGGCAGGTGCCTGTAGTCCCAGCTACTCGGGAGGCTGAGGCAGGAGAATGGCGTGAACCCAGGAGGCGGAGCTTGCAGTGAGCCAAGATCACACCACTGCACTCCAGCCTGGGCCACAGAGCGAGACTCCATCTCAACAACAACAACAACAACAACAACAACAACAACAACAACAAAGCGAGGGCTGCTAATATCATACAGTTGGCCTCCCAGAAATAGTTTTTGTCTTTTAGGGAAAATCTTCAACTACTCTGAATTTGGCCCTTTCCCTAGAACTCAAGAGGGAAATACGGAAGCAATGGGTATTCCAATATGACCTTTTTTTTTTTTTTTTTTTTTTGAGACGGAGTTTTGCTCTTGTTGCCCAGGCTGGAGTGCAATGGCGTGATCTTGGCTCACTGCAACCTCCACCTCCCAGGTTTAAGCGATTCTCCTGCCTCAGCCACCCAAGTACCCAAGTAGTGGGGATTACAGGCGCTCACCACCATGCCCAGCTAATTTTTGTATTTTTAGTAGAGATGAGGGTTCACCATGTTGGCCAGGCTGGTCTCAAACTCCTGACCTCATGATCTGCCTGCCTCGGCCTCCCAAAGTGCTGGGATTACAGGTGTGATCCACTGCACCCAGCCAAATTTGACTTTTAGGTTAGTACATAAGGCAGGGAGAATAGCATTATGCTTCTCCCTGTCATCCTAAGTCCTGGTCATCACTTGAAAGAGAATAAAAATGCCAGAGTCTCATTTTCTCACCTTGAAAAAGCACTTTCCTTGTGATGACTAGCGAAAATGACGATTCAGTTTAATCAGAAAAATCAGATGTGCCATCCTTTCGTTCTTTCTAATTTATTTTTATTTTTATTTTTATTTTCATTTTTATTTTTTGAGACAGAGTTTCACTCTTGTTGCCCAGGCTGGAGTACAGTAGTGCAATCTCGGCTCACCACAACCTCCACCTCTCAGGTTCAAGCGATTCTTCTGCCTCAGCCTCCTGAGTAGCTGGGATTACAGGCATGCGCTACTACGCCTGGCAAATTTTCTATTTTTAGTAGAGATGGGGTTTCTCCATGTTGGTCAGGCTGGTCTCGAACTCCCAACCTCAGGTTATCCACTAGCCTCAGCCTCCCAAAGTGCTGAGCTTATAGGCGTGAGCCACCTCGCCTAGTCTTCTAATAATATTTCAATCTGTTATTTCAAGTGATGCAAACAACCCTATCATCATATAAAAAAATAAACCATATGCCTTCAACTCAAAATAAAATCAGCATTCTTCAACAAAGAGGGGGGCCTAAAGCATCTGCCATTTCTTTACAGGATTTAATAGCCATCGGCCTTTGCAATGTCGTCAGTTCATTTTTCAGATCTTGTGTGTTTACTGGTGCTGTTGCTAGGACTATTATCCAGGATAAATCTGGAGGAAGACAACAGGTATGTTGAAATACAATTTGATCTCTACTACATAAACATATTCATATCAATTCATATGTATATTCAGAGTAGGGAATTAAATGGGTTTAATCTTGTTGCTGTTTTAATGTTATACTTAATGGGAAAGACCTCTGGGAAGAATTTGGATTCCATGCTTGCCTTAATTTTTGCTCAGATTTTGTCTTAAAAGTTACTTATCAATGTGGAACTTGAAAGCCATTTTCTGTTTCTTCTTTTTTTTTTTTTTTTTTTAAGACGGAGTCTCACTCTGTCACCCAGGCTGGAGTGCAGTGATGCGATCTCGGCTCACTGCAAGCTCCGCCTCCTGGGTTCACACCATTCTCTTGCCTCAGCCTCCCAAGTAGCTGGGACTACAGGCACCCGCCACCATGCCCGGCTAATTTTTTTTGTATTTTTAGTAGAGACGGGGTTTCACCATGTTAGCCAGGATGGTCTCGATCTCCCGACCTTGTGATCCACCTGCCTCAGCCTCCCAAGGTGCTGGGATTACAGGCATCCGCCATGACGTCCAGCTAATTTTTGCATTTTTAGCAGAGGTGGAGTTTTACTATGTTGGCCAGGCTGGTCTTGAACTCTTGAACTCAAGTGATCTGCCCGCCTTGGCCTCCCAAAGTGCAGGGATTACAGGCATGAACCACCGCGCCCAGCCCAGTCTTCGTGAGTTTTGAACTGACTAGATAAAATTACAACATGCTAACCTGAGAGGTGTCCCATCTCAACTTTGTAGCGTGACAAAATGTCAGAGAGCTATCAGAATTGAAACTGGGGTTGCCCAGGGAATGAGTCAGCATTCAGAGGCCAGAGAAACAGTGACAGAGGTCAAAGACAAGCTTCTGCAGAAATATAGTAAAAGGTGTAGCCATGGTCAGAAACGACTGTGTCAGCAGAATGAACAGTCAACTTTCACATGGAAAGACAGTGTCATAGTCTGTGGGCAAATATGTGGTGAAGCATAAGGTAAAAGCTAATACAAGTCAGAAAGATTAGGCAGGGGTGAGAGCATGGGTATAGAGCAGGGGTGTCCAATCTTTTGGCTCCCCTGGCCCCATTGGAAGAAGGAGAATTGTCTTGGGCCACACATAAAATGCACTAACTCTAATGATAGCTGATGAGCTAAAAAAAAAAAAAAAAAAAAAAAATAGCAAAAACACTTTATAATGTTTTAAGAAAGTTTACGAATTTGTGTTGGGCTGCATCCAAAGCTGTCCTGGGCCACATGTGGCCCTCAGGCCTCGGGTTGGACAAGTTTGGTCTAGAATAAGGCTACATCGTACCACTTTATGTGGACTAAGTTTTGTTTGTCACAGAGCTTCTTCCGGATACATTGGCCTTTTCCACTACTGCTTAACAGACAGAGAAATTAGGGCTATGTTCAAAAGAAGAGTGTTTGTACCAGCATGCAAAAACTCTGGAGTCAAAGAGACTCCAAAAAGACTGGAGAGCTTTATAAGAAGAAATGGAAATGGCTATCCCTAGAGATTAGTTCCACTAACTTTTTCTGACATACTTTGTTTATTCAGTATATAAGCATAATGTAAATTTGAGAGACAAGATGTGCACGACTAGAAAAAAACTAAAGCACAGTGCAAGGAAAATTGAGTGTAAAATGAGGACGATTTTTTAAAAGAGGCATAAATATTGCAAGGAGAATGATGGCAGAAGTGGGACTTTCATGGAGCACTGAAAGGGTTTAGGGTATGTGTAGATGGAAGGAGGAAGAAGGGCTTCAGTTCAGCCTCAGAGTTGTCTTAATGGCAGGATTCTACTCGTGCGTGTAATGCAGACTGGAGGAAGAATGGCTTTGCCAACTGCCCTCATTGATTCTGGGAATAGAAAGGCCAAGTTTTGGAAGGGTTTTGGTGGACGATTGAATTTCCAACCCCTGAGCAAGCCCACTTTTAGCATTTTAGCCTGTTGGAAAGAAGATCTGCCTCAAAGGTAGCCTATGGCACTCATTTTGTTTTCCACTGCCACCTTGTTCACCTGTGCAGCACAGTTCTGCCAGTGACACCTCTCAAGGCAGTGCAGTGGCCCTCCACAGGGAGGCATGTCCCTAGGAATGCTGAAGAGCCCTCCCTGAGGCCTTGACATGCCATTGCAAATCGCTGGCTCAAGCAGAGAATGCTGCTGACCCCTGGCCCTACACATGGCAGCTGCCCAGACCATACTCTTGAGTTCCAAATCTGGACCAGAAAAGGCCTCTGAGACTCATTCATCTTCTTCATTCCATGGGAGTGGAGTTTTCTCTCCACCTGTTATCTCTGGAGGCCTTAAGTTTTTTTTTTTTTTTTAGAGACAGGGTCTCACTATGTTGTCCAAACTCCGGGCCTCAAGTAATCTTCTCACTTCGGCCCCGCAAAGTGCTAGGATTACAGGCATGAGCCACTGTGCCCCAAACCCTTGGGGGCTTTTGATTCACTCTGCCTGAGAATGCCCCTATTTCTTCAAAGTTCCCTAGGACTGCAGAAAAGAGAAACAGGGGGCTGGCTCTGAACCTCTCAAAAATAACCTGCCATCGAGGGTCACTTTGTTTTTATTTTTTATCTGGCATAGATGCAAACTGTATATATGTGTCTAGATTTCATTTAATTTATCGCTGTCTAGAATTCATTTCCCTCCAGTGGTTGCAGCAAAACCTACTGGTCCTTCTGGCCACAGCCTCAGCCTGAGGCATTGGTAGGGCTGACCCATGGCAAAGGGGATGTGATGAGTCCTAGTGGGTCTGTGGCCAGCTGGGCTGTCCCGCAGTCCATCTTTCTGCTCGTCCTGTTCTTACCACTGTGCTCCCCTGTTCTCCAAGATTAGGTTTCTTTCATTGCTCCCTGCTTTCTAAGGACCCGCATTGCCCAGGTTCCCAGAATAGCTTTAAAAATGGGTTATTGTAAAAGAGAGAAATGAATGTGTTGTGTTCTTTTTAGAGGAAGCCAGTGGGGCCGTGGAGAGAGCCTGGATTTTGGAGTCAGATGGTCAGGGGAGGTTGAACTTGACTCCATGCTTCCTAGATGTATGTGACCTTGGGCAAATTAATTTTGCTCTCTGAGGCTCTAGTCTTCATCTGGAAAGTGGGGATAAGACAAACTTGCCCATTGTGAGAATTAAATTAGATGCTAATGGGTACCTGTCACTTAAGAGTTCAAAAATCATCACTTCTACCCCAAGACTCAAGTGCCCGGGCAGGTGTCCATCATCTGCTATTCTGCTTCATGGAACCCCCTGTACATGGAGCAGTTGATGGCTGAGGGTCTGCATGTTGCTTATGGCTGTGGCTATGGGGACTCACATGGCTTTGACTCTCTGGAGAGAAGGCAGAGTCGGTCTTTGTTCAAGAAAGTCTGGAAAAGTGATGGAAAATCTGGTCAGAAAAACAAAGCATGCATGAGATGTAAAGCAGGCAGACAGTGCTTGCTGTCATCAGACCCTGTTCAGGCACTGAGGCTGAGCTTCTGAGAGCCATCGAGCACCTTCCTGAGGTACAATGCCACTGAGGATGGTCCTCTGATCCCAAAGCCCATTCCGATGACTGTGCAGCCAAGGGAGACACAATTGTTGGCAGGCTTCCAACCCTCTCTGAGCAGCTAATTTTATGGGATTTGGTGTCTAGTTTGTGCTCATTTTGACCTAGGTTTTTGTTGTTGTTGTTTTGAGATGGAGTTTTGCTTTTGTTGCCCTGGCTAGGGTGCATTGGTGCAGTCTTGGCTTACTGCAACCTCTGCCTACCAGGTACAAGCAATTCTCCTGCCTCAGCCTCCCAAGTAGCTGGGATTACAGGCACCTGCCACTATGCCCAGCTAATTTTTTTTTATTTTTAGTAGAGATGGTGTTTCACCATGTTGGCCAGGCTGGTCTCAAACTCCTGACCTCAGGTAATCTGCCTGGCTTGGCCTTCCAAAGTGCTGGGATTACAGGTGTGAGCCACCATGCCTGGCCTAACCTAGTTTTATACAACTTATTGTGCTGTGTGCCTGCCTTTGTTTCATTAAAAATAATCAGAAGAATTTTGGAGAAAAAAAGTGGCAGAAAAGAAAAGGCCTGAATCAGATTTCCTGTGCTAATGAAAATAGTTTTTTTCTATAGCATCAGCAAAGGCCAACTGAAGCTAGAGCCAGAAGTTAGATCCAGCAACAGGCTGACATGTCACCTGGCTGGAGAGGCTTTGGGGTTACCTGTCTCAGTTCCACAGTGTCTGAAGTGTTTGCCATCAGAGCTTTCTGAGTTTCAGTTATGGTGATCCATTTTCCTGAGTCCTTCCTACACTACTCTCATGTGATTCAGCCTTTCCATATCAGGCCACTCACTTTAGCTGTGAGTCAGCTGGGACGGGGAAAGAAAGAAGAAGGACGTTGATTGCATTGCTATTATTTTCAGCAATACATTTATATGGCAAATAGCAATGAGTAGTGAGAGGGAACCCAGTGGCAAGATGTGTTTTTCCCCCTATGTAAAAAATACAGAGAAAAATCAGAGAATCATTGTTGAGTGGTCCTTTGGTAGATTAGAATTGAGAGACTCCCTCCGTTCTTGCTTTTCTGTGCCATTGTTTTGATTTGTGGTTATAGTTTTGCCCCATCCCCTATTCCCATCACAGTGGAAAATGACACTGGTTTCTATTATTTTTATTACTAGGGGCTTACAAAATGGAAATTTACCAATAGAGGATATAATGAGTTCTGGACTATCCAGAGAGCATTGGGCTTATCAAGGAAACTATGCTTCTTAGTCTTCCACCTTTATTTTGCCAAGTGAGAATCACTGCTTACCAAGAGACACTGAGCCCAGAGTAGTCAACCCAACTGGGATAGGATCCAGAGCTGCTATATACAGCCTTGACTCATGTTTGTAGCTTTTTCTTTCTTTCTTTCCTTTTGATGGCCCTGAAGCAGAGAGAAACTAAAGCAGGAAAATGGGAAGTGATTATCTTTGTGTGAAGATGAAGCTCCACTGAAGCTGCTAGATGGGCAGTTACCCAAGCAGCAAACAGGAGAGTGAGGGGTGGGAAATGTATTTACATGGGAAGTAGGGTGGTTGGGATTTTAGAGCTGACACTGAGGAGCTACTAGGGCTTTTCTTTCCTTTTCTCGAGATGGAGTCTCGCTCTGTCGCCAGGCTGGAGTGCAGTGGTGCGATCATGGCTCACTGCAATCTCTGTCTTCAAGTGATTCTCCTCCCTCAGCCTCCCAAGTAGCTGGAATTACAGGCATGCGCCACCACACCCAGCTAATTTTTGTATTTTTAGGAGAGACGGGGTTTCACCATGTTGGCCAGGATGGTCTCCATCTTTTGACCTCGTGATCTGCCTGCCTCAGCCTCCCAAAGTGCTGGGATTACAGGTGTGAGCCACCGTGCCTGGCCAACTAGGGCTTTTCTAAATTGTGCAAGGAGAGGTTAAACTCAGGAGGAGATGCAAATGAGATTTTAGGAGAATTCTTATTCATAGCACAGAGCAGTGGCAGTAAAGATTCAAATGCCCAGTACAATGTGGAACTTCTCAGGGAGCATCTTTCCATTCATTCAGGGAGTATTTATTGAGTATCTAGTATGTGTTTAGCACTTTGATAAGACTTGAAAATGTCAGTTCAACAAAAATACACTTGGGCTGAACTCAACTCCTTTTAAGAAAAACTGACATGCTTCTCACCAAGCAGAAGGCCTCAGTTGCAGACAGGGACCAATACATTCCTGATGGTTTCTCTCCAACTGGCTCTGTCTCCTCAGTTTGCATCTCTGGTAGGCGCAGGTGTGATGCTGCTCCTGATGGTGAAGATGGGACACTTTTTCTACGCACTGCCAAATGTAAGTAGAACTGATCAAATAACTAAGTCAACAATGACCAGGGCTCTGGATGGCTCCTTGGTGTGTGTGTGCATGTGCGGGGGGCATCTCCGAGGAGAATTGCATTCGGATTATCCCCAATGGTTGCTCCAGCCTATCTCTAGTCCCTTTCATTCAAAATAATGGTATCTGCATCACAGGGTTAAGGGTTAAATGATGTGATATATATACACACACACACATACATATATTTATGTATAAGTATAAGATCTATATGGTGTGTCGATAGATAGATGTAATAGTATTGCGCCTACAGTAAACACTCAAGAAACATTAGTTATAGGGTCGGGCACCATGGCTGGCACCTGTAATCCTAGCACTTTGGGAGGCCAAGGTGGGCAGATTGCCTGAAGTCAGGAGTTCAAGACCCGCCTTGCCAACATGGAGAAACCCCGTCTCTACTAAAAATACAAAAATTAGCTGGTCATGGTGGTGCGTGCCTGTAATCCCAGCTACTTGAGGGGCTGAGGCAGGAGAATCTCTTGAACCTGGGAGGCAGAGATTGCAGTGAGCCGAGATCCCACCACTGCACTCGAGCCTGGGCTATAGAGCGAGACTCCGTCTGAAAAAAAAAAAAAAAAGCATTAGTTATAGGCCAAGAGTGGTGTAATCCTAGCACTTTGAGAGGCCAAGTTGGGCAGATCACTTGAGATCAGGAGTTCAAGATCAGCCGGGCCAACATGGCAAAACCCTGTCTCTACTAAAAATACAAAAATTAGCTGGGTGTGGTGGCAGATGCCTGTAATCCCAGCCACTCCAGAGGCTGAGGCAGGAGAATCACTTGAACCTGGGAGGCTGCAGTGAGCTGAGGTCATGCCATTGCACTCCAGCCTGGGTGACTGAGTGAGACTGTCTCACTAAATAAATAAATAAGTCATTATTATTATAATTAAATCCTCTTTTTATTGCTTAAGCTACAAAGTAAGTTTCATAAGTAAGGATTCAGTGAAAAATGACCAAAATAGACTTCAGATGCCACACCAACATGGGCTTGGAAACTCACTGTGCATTCATGCCATCTGTTTTCCTACACTGCTTCCAGAAGGCCTTGTTCTGCATTTGTGTGAACTCAATCTTCCCATTGCTGCCACACTGCCTCTTGGTTAGTTCACAACACTAGAAGGCAGGTCTGAAAGTTGTGTCTTAACTCAGTATTCAGCTAGGATGCCTCTATATACAAATGTGTCATTTCTTCCCTTTGTGTGAAACTGAGCAACTTGTGGTTAGAGATGCCAAGTTTGTTAATTACTAGCTATAATCCTTCTGTTCTTAAGTTACAGTAGGTCTATACTCAGTGACCATCATCTCCTTTTAAGTTTTCTTCATGTTCCTGTTAGCCATTTTTATATAGTACTTAAGGAAGGTGAGAGAAGGTTTATTTGTGGATGTAGCAGTTTGGTTACACACAGAGGTGGCTGTCCCTGAAGCTGGGGTGGTTGTAAATGTGATCTCCATCCTTCTGAATGCTTCCTTTCCACCAGGTGAATAGCAGGTTTCAGTAGAGCACCCACAAGGCTGCTGCTGCCTTCTGCTCATATGATTCAAGGACCTTAGAGCCAAGGCATGGAATCTATGCAAGGAGGGTGGAACTAGTAAGCTCAAATTGACACGCAAGTGGTCCTCTGATTCCCAGTAGAGGTCATCTCCAGTTTCCACAGCACCTTTGTTGTTATCACTGTTGGAATCTATTTTAGGAGGGCCACTCACTAATTTACTTTGGATGTGGATATTTTTTCTTTACAACTAAATGAAGCAGAATTTTAAAATTCCAAACAAAAATGATCAGAGTTCACTGAAGGGTAGTGATAAAAGTTGGGACTCCTTTATTATAAACATGTTGGGGACAGAACAGCCCTTGCTTTTGGCTGCTATGTTACATCACATTACTTTTATAGCACCTAGTTAGCATGTTTCTGAGTGAGCAGTTGTGATTATAAGAAGATCAACGGAATAGTTGAATTACTGTAACAATAAGGTTCTGTGAGTACTAAGCTATAAATGACTTCTTCCTTTCTTGAAAAACTGTGAAGAGTTGCAAAACCCTTGTTAAGAGTCATTAGTAGAGCATTCAGGCTAGGATCTCAACTAGTTACAAGAGGACCAACACAAATTTTGAAAAACATGATACAAAATAATATATTCAATATTATTCCAATTTTGTGTGGAAGAAAAACACAGAACATACCAGTGGTTATCTCTGGGATAATGGAAATTATGTATGAATTTAACTCATCTTTATACCATGAGCATGTTTCACCATAATATTTAGAAGGATAAAAATGTTGCATATTGTTTTATGAAAAGATTTGTTTCCTCTCCATACTCCCTGCCTTACGTCAAAAACCTTTCAAAAACCCTATGAGGTTGAGTTTCTTTTCCTTCCCACCGTATTTCTTCAAACTGAAGGAAGTTTGGAGATTCTTGACTGGAAAGAAGATAGCATAGTGGCAAAGATGGTATGGTGGGAAAGAAGTAATTTCTGCCAACTTCATCTTTGCTTTTCCCTCCTCTACTGACCTGTTGTGTCTAACGGGTCACTGGGTACCCTCAGAAAGCCAGAGTAAGCGTGGACTCAGCCATTCCTCATGGTAGGATTAGTTCTAATTCCCAGGCAGAGAATATAGAGGAGAGGACAGCTAGGAAAGGGCTAAGAAATTAAACCAATACAGGAATTTCATGACCACAAGAAATTCTTTTTTTTTTTTTTTTTTTTTTTTTTTTGAGATGGGAGTCTCCCTCTGTTGCCCAGGCTGGAGTGCAGTGGCATGATCTCAGCTCAGCTCACGTCAACCTCTGCCTCCCAGGTTCAAGTGATTTTCCTACCTCAGCCTCCGGAGTAGCTGGGATTACAGGCACCTGCCACCACGCCTGGCTAATTTTTACATTTTTAGTAGAGACGGGGTTTCGCCATGTTGGCCAGGATGGTCTTGAACTCCTGACCTCAGGTGATCCATCCACTTCAGCCTCCCAAAGTGCTGGGATTACAGGTGTGAGCAAAAATGTTTCTTTTTTTTTTTTTTCTTTTTGAGTTGAAGTTTCACTCTCGTTGCCCAGGCCGGAGTGCAATGACGCAATCTCGGCTCACGGCAACCTCCGCCTCCTAGGTTCAAGCGATTCTCCTGCCTCAGCCTCCCGAGTAGCTGGGATTCCAGGCATGTGCCATCACACCCAGCTAACTTTTTTGTATTTTTAGTAGAGACAGGGTTTCTCCATGTTAGTCAGGCTGGTCTCAAACGCCCGACCTCAGGTGATTCCACCCGCCTTGGCCTCCCAAAGTGCTGAGATTACAGGCGTGAGCCACTACGCCCAGCCAGGTGTGAGCAATAAAGTTTCTTAAAAGTAGGTTAAATTCTACTTTGAAGCCCTGACGATTTTTATATCCTTATGCGCATAAATCTTCATTTCCTCATATTTAGGAAACTTTCTTTCCATTATAAAAGTAAACATGTTCATTTTCAAAACTTTGGAAAATGCAAAATAGATAAAAATGTCATTCACAATCACAAATTAAACAACTATTAACATTTTGGCATCTATCCAACCAATATTATTTTCTATAAATGGATATCATTTTGCATAGTTGTAACCTAACTGTATAATTTTATATTCGTTTTTATTTAATATATAGCATGATACTTCATTCTATAACATTTGACATTATTGGAAAATTAGGTTGTCTACATTTTTGTTATAAATAACAATGAGTAATTTCGTATGTCTACCTTTTTATTTATTTTTATTTATTTATTTATTTATTTTTTGAGACGGAGTCTTGCTCTGTCGCCCGGGCTGGAGTGCAGTGGCCGAATCTCAGCTCACTGCAAGCTCCACCTCCCGGGTTCACGCCATTCTCCTGCCTCAGCCTCCCGAGTAGCTGGGACTACAGGCACCCGCCACCTCGCCCGGCTAGTTTTTTGTATTTTTTAGTAGAGACGGGGTTTCACCATGTTAGCCAGGATGGTCTCGATCTCCTGACCTTGTGATCCACCCGTCTCGGCCTCCCAAAGTGCTGGGATTACAGGCGTGAGCCACCGCGCCCCGCCCTTTTTTTTTTTTTTTTTTTTTTTGAGACAGGGTCTCACTCTCTTGCCCAGACTGGAGAGCAGTGGCCCAATCTCGGCTCACTGCAACCTCTGCCTCCCAGGCTCAAGGAATTCTCCTACCTCAGCCTCCCCAGTAGCTGGGATTACAGGCACATGCCACTACTGCCTGGCTAATTTTTGCATTTTTAGTAGAGACGAGGTTTCACTGTGTTGGCCAGGCTGGTCTTGAACTCCTGACCTCAAATTATCCACCACCTTGGCTTCCCAAAGTGCTAGGATTACAGGCATGAGCCACCATACCTGGCACATCTACAGTTTTCTAGATTTAAGATTTTTTTTTTGAGACAGAGTCTCTGTCACCCAGGCTGGAGTACAGTGGTGTGATCTTGGCTCACTGCAACCTCCGCCTCCCAGGTTCAAGTGATTCTCATGCCTCAGCCTCCCGAGTAGCTGAGATTACAGGCATGTACCACCACGCCCAGCTAATTTTTGTATTTGTAGTAGAGACAGGTTTTTGCCACATTAGCTAAATTGGTCTGGAACTCCTGGCTTCAAGAGATCCGCCTGCCTCAGACTCCCAAAGTGCTGGGATTACAGACATGAGCCACTGTGTCTGGCCAAGATTTGGGATCAATTTCTAAAAGTAAAACACAGATTTTGTGTGAAAACATATCAGCATTTCTGGATATGTTGTCAATTGATTTTCCCAAAGGGCACTGCCGTATTATACTCAACAACCATGTATAAAGGGTATTATCAATGCTTTTATTTTATTTTTTTGAGATAGAGTCTTGCTCCTTCACTGGGCTGGAGTGCAGTGGCACGATCACAGCTCACTGCAACCTCCATCTCCTAGGCTTAAGTGATCCTCCCACCTCAGTCTCCCGAGTAGCTGGGACTATAGTTGCATGCCACCACACCTGGTTAATTTAATTTTTTTTTTTTTTTTTTTTGTAGAGATGACATCTCACTATGTCACCCAGGCTGGTCTCGAACTCCTGGGCTCAAGTGATCCTCTTGCCTCAGCCTCACAAAGTGCTGGGATTACAGGCATGAGCCACCACACTTGGCTATCAGTATTTTAAATTTGCTCATTTAATTTGATAAACAAAATGGTATTTCATTAGTGAAATATATACTGAAATATATTACAGTATATATTATGATTCAACATGAAGAAAAGTCCAGTTGGAATTGTTTTAGAGTTTCTGTGAGTGTAAGTTCTCTTAATTTATCATCCCATCTGAGAATGGTTTCTAGATAATGTAGGTAACAGATATGTCAAGCAAACCAGACAAGGCAAGGCCAAGTAGCCAAAGGCACCAGCTCCCATGGGTCTTGTTCCACACACCAAAAGTAACACAGAAACAGAAGGGGATAGATGACCATAACCTTTAGCTATGCCTGGTGAGATGTCAGAGCCCTGGCACCTGCGAGTGGTTGACTTGTGGGCTGGGAAAAAGAATTTACTGACAATAGTATTTGAAATAGGTTTGAAAAAGGAAAGTTTATTAGAAGGGAAGAACACTGCAAAAGGATGCAGTGAGGCGCCTCAGCAAGAGGACTGAGTGCGCTATGGTGGGTTTTCCTTAGGAGCATTTGTGGACCTTAAGGCGGGAGCTTAGGGTTGTAAAACGAGTTTCAGCACAGTATTCCAGAGATGTATAGAAATTTTTGTTACTTACAAAAGTTGAAAGAGGCCTGGAATCACATGCCAATTTTAGATATTAGGGAAGTTTGATTACTTCTAAATTCCTAGATAAGGAGTTTTGCCTCCGGATGGCCTGTTGGATGGTCATTAGGTGGTCTTTGCTCCCTTCTATATTGCTCAGATAAGAAGTTTTTGTCTGCGGGGCCTGTTCAATGCTAAGGAGGTGATTTTTGCTTTCCTCAAGTTACTCTTCCTCTCACTGTCTATGAGAGTAATGAACTATCTGAATCTACAAGGGGCCATTGTCAGCTTTCCTGGCTGAATCAGTCAGACCTTGACCTTGGCCTGAACTTGCCTTGTGTTTTTGGCAAATTAAGGAGGAGCGCAAAGAAAAATGTAGAGACAAAATTAGCCGTGAGTGATGGCATGCACCTGTAGTCCCAGCTACTTGGGAGGTTGAGTGGGGAGGACGTCTTGAGCCCAAGAGTTTGAGGCTGCAGTGAGCTATGATGGCACGCCACTGTACTCCAGCCTGGGCAAGAGGATATGAGTCTCCAATCCCAATTAGAGAAGGAAGTGTCTTGTCAGGCAGAATAACTGCTGGAGCACACTGCTTCTCTCTGGAGCACAAAACCAGAGGTCAGACCCTGTCTCAAAAAGGAAGAGAAAAGAGAAACGAAGAGAAAATTTATTTGATTGGACAATGAGTTGGAACATAGACATGGTATTCATATAAAATATCAATGCAAAATATCTCAAAGTGGCAAGGCTAACTTTTTGTGATTCCTTGGTGGGGATTTATGAGTTTTACACCCCAAAGGGAATATGAACCAGGATTTATCTTTTCCCCTCAGGCTGTGCTGGCTGGTATTATTCTGAGCAACGTTGTTCCCTACCTTGAAACCATTTCTGACCTACCCAGTCTGTGGAGGCAGGACCAATATGACTGTGTGAGTGTAGATGCCCTGGTTGAGGAAGGGGAGGGCAGAAGGGAGGTTGGAGAGAGGGAGAAAGAACAAACAAAAGAGATCTGCCATGGACCTAAAGAACACAAACAGCTCTTTGATGCCTAGTACTCCAGTTTTGCTTTACAAAGGAGAGTCAAGGTTGTTGGTGCAAGAAAACACGAAGACCTCATTCCAACTATGCAAAATTAAATGAAAGGGATTAAGTGGCTACAGTTACATCCAAATCTAGCAAAAAGGATTTGTCATTCGTTGCATATTTGAATGACTTTTTTTGTTTTGTTTTGTTTTGAGACGGAGTCTTGCTCTGTCGCCCAGGCTGGAGTGCAGTGGTGCAATCTCAGCTCACTGTAAGCTCCACCTCCTGGGTTCACGCCATTCTCCTGCCTCAGCCTCCTGAGCAGCTGGGACTACAGGCGCCTGCCACCACGCCTGGTTAATTTTTGTGTTTTTAGTAGAGACGGGGTTTCACCATATTGACCAGGCTGGTCTCAAACTCCAGACCTTGTGATCTGCCCGCCTCAGCCTCCCAAAGTTCTGGGATTACAGGCGTAAGCCACTGCGCCCAGCCTTGAATGACTTTTAATCCAGTTAATGTAAATACATTTTAGGATATGAGTCTCCAATCCCAATTAGAGAAGGACGTGTCTTGTCAGGCAGAATAACTGCTGGAGCACACTGCTTCTCTCTGGAGCACAAAACCAGAGGTCAGAAAGGGGAAACAGCAAGAAATAAAAGGTGGAGGATAGAATGTGATGAGAGGAGGACCCAGGAGAGGCAGAGAAATATGAAAGGGGGTAACTTTTGGAGCCAGATCCCTGAGGAGCTAACAGGGGATGTGTACACTGCACAGATAGAGTTGCTATTCCAGAAGGAGGCATAACACTTCAAACAGGATGGAAGAGAATAAGGAAACGTTGAGTACAGATACTGACAAGTGGCAGGTGGTGAGGAAAGTAGATATTTAAGGGAATTTCAGCCTATTTTTCTTCTGTGTCGATGAAGTAATGGAGAAGGTGCTGGGGTAGGGACTTGAAAAGGATGGTAAAGATTTGCAACAACCCTTATAGGTCTTAAAATAGCAACTACCATTTGGTGAGTATGCTAGTTGGTTTTGCAAATCGTATTCCTAATCTCAACAAAGCCTATAAGGTAGACATTATTACTATTTTGCACATGAGGAAATTGAAGTTTTGAGAGAGATTTGAAGACAGAGGCGACCAGGGACGCATAAAAGAATTGCTAGGCGTCCTTGAGGGCCCCAGTTCATGTGGCTATGGAATATTTCTCTAAAGTCCAGGTGTAGTAAGGGAGAGGGTAAAGGTGAGTTGAGAAACAGGACTGATCATTTTCTCAGTTGTACTTGTTTCCATGATCTTCCTTTTTCCCTCATTCCCTTTTCCATAAGGCTCTTTGGATGATGACATTCTCATCTTCAATTTTCCTGGGACTGGACATTGGACTAATTATCTCAGTAGTTTCTGCTTTCTTCATCACCACTGTTCGTTCACACAGGTACTTTGCCTCAGGTAATAGGAGGTTAACAAGGCAAGGTAAGGCAACTCTGACCTAAAGGCAAGTGCATTTCCTTTCAGAGCTAAGATTCTTCTCCTGGGTCAAATACCTAACACCAACATTTATAGAAGCGTCAATGATTATCGGGAGGTAAGAATCCAAATCAGTCCCATTTCTCTGCCCAAGGGATAGGGTGGGCCCCACCTCATGCTCAGTTTTTCTACAAAATCCCTTGCCATTGTTTCCTGCACTGCAGATACACATTTACAAAGGACGGGGATGTGATGTACACTGGTAGAGATGGGTCCTTTGGTTTTGTTTTTTTTTGAGACAGAGTCTTGCTCTGTCACCCAAGCTGGACAGTGCAGTGGCTCGATCTCGGTTCACTGCAACCTCCACCTCCCAGGTTCAAGAAATTCTCCTGCCTCAGCATCCCCAGTAGCTGGGATTACAGGCATGCCCCATCATACCCCGCTAATTTTTTGTATTTTAGTAGAGATGGGGCTTCACCATGTTGCCCAAGCTGGTCTTGGACTCCTGAGCTCAGGCAATCTGCTTGCCTCGGCCTTCCAGAGTGCTAGGATTACAGGCATGACTCACCACGCTTGGCCAAGACGGGTTCTTAAGTAGCTAAATTCTTATAGTATTGCAGCCGGTTAAAGATTATTTGTAAATGTACTTTAAGGAGAGTTAGGCCAAGAAAAAGAGAGGAGTAAGGAAATGGAGGGAGAAAGAAGACAGCAGGAAAAGCAGAGGGTGAAAATGGGAGGAAATAATTTTCTAGTTCTTGTCTCTAATAAAGAAGAATATAGGCCAGATGTGTTGGCTCATACCTGTAATTCCAGCACTTTGGGAGGCCAGGTGTTTGAGACCAGCGTGGCTAACATGGTGAAACCCCGTCTCTACTAAAAATGCAAAAATTAGCAGGGCGTGATGGCAGGTGCCTGTAATCCCAGCTACTCAGGAGGCTGAGGCAGGAGAATTGCTTGAACCCGAGAGGTGGAAGTTGCAGTGAGCCAAGATCATGCCATTGCACTCCAGCCTGGGCGACAGAGTGAGACTCTGTCTCAAAAAAAACAAAATAAAAAATAAAAAAGAAGAATACAGACTCTAGGAGCTTCTAAGGATATATTATTCTTGCTCCATAAAAGAACTGAGAAATTTCCCTCAACTTCACATTTTGTCTTGCAGATCATCACCATTCCTGGGGTGAAAATCTTCCAGTGCTGCAGCTCAATTACATTTGTAAATGTTTACTACCTAAAGCATAAGCTGTTAAAAGAGGTAACTGCCCTCCTGCCCGCCTTTCTTTCTTGACCTGCCCATCCCCCACACTGGCATCCCTCTCCCACTCTTTCACCTTCTGTTCCACCATTCTCCCACTGGATGAAACCTCTCATGTCTTTCAGGTTGGTATGGTAAGGGTGCCTCTTAAAGAAGAAGAAATTTTCAGCTTGTTTAATTCAAGTGACACCAGCCTACAGGGAGAAAAGATTTGCAGGTGCTTCTGCAACTGTGATGATCTGGAGCCACTGCCCAGGGTTAGAAATGCCTTTTCTTTCCTGTATTTTTCTCCATACTTTATAAAGAAGTACACTAGTCATTTCTTAAAAAAAAAAAAAAAAAAAAAAAGTCAAAACCACTAAGGGATTTTGACTTTTAGATGGACCATGGAGAATTCAGAAATTAAGATAGAAGGTTCCTCTCACCTTGGCGGCTTGACTGGAAAAAAAAAGAAAAGACACAAAGATCCCCCTTGAGGTTCAGGTTTTCACATGAAAGTAGGTGGGAAGTGTTCTGACTTCTACTGGATGACCAGTGACCAGAATACAGTTTGCCTGTTGAGACTGAAATAGTTTCCGTGGCTTTTAGCTGCCTAGCTTTAGATTTCTGAAAATAAGTGACTTAAAGATTGTTTTCTGATTCCAACTAGGGCAGGGTCAAGGTTGCTGTACTTCTCAAGGATCTGCCAGGGTCTCCTGATGTCTTCCTGTGGCCAAGAAAATGATGATGGGAGATAGGGGGAAAGGAGCGGGGAGGATGAACACAGGCTGCTATTTCAGAAGGGAATTTTACAGCATTTGAAGGTTATTTTCACTGATGAGAATTACAGAGTGTTCGTTATTTCCAACCTGGACTTGGTATAAGTAGTCGCTTCCCCCAGAGCAGTATTGCTCATTTCTAGCTTTTGGGTATTTCGGCAATCACCTAGTCTATAGCGCGCACTCTGGAGGGGCAGCTCTCTCTATACACACAGATTTATATCCTCCCCCACAACACACACACACACACACACAAACGCCTCCACCTGCCACGCAGGTGCTTGCAAAACCCTGAGCATCCACTCTTGTTCCCACACATTCTAATGGTGCATAGGTTCTACTGAGCTACTGAGACGGGGCTTCATCATGTTGGCCAGGCTAGTCTTGAACTCCTGACCTCAGACGATCCACCTGCCTCAGCCTCCCAAAGTGCTGGGATTACAGAGGTGAGCCACCACACCTGGCTTGTTTATTTTCTTCCATAATAGTGATATATCTTAAAATTGACAAAATAGCATAGTGAATCATGCAATATAGTACATAGCTGTCTTTTAAATTGTATGTTTAGATTCTAACAGCCCTGAGTAGCTGGGATTACAGGTATGTGCCACCACGCCTCGCTAATTTTGTATTTTTAGTAGAGATAGGGTTTCACCATATTGGTCAGGCTGGTCTTTAACTCCAGACCTCAGGTAATCCACCCACCTTGGCCTCCCAAAGTGCTAGGATTACAGGTGTGAGTCACCACGCCCAGCTAGATTCTAACAGCTCTTAAGACTTCAAGTAAGGGGAGATTGGCATAAGCACAAAAGCCAGAAAAACTTTATAGTAGCAACGGACTATGCTGGGAAATTTATGAGAGAATTTTGGATTCATGTTGGGTAGGAAAAAAAAAAGAGGATTCCCAGTCCATGGACAGGCTTGGACAGACACCAAGGTAGAAATAAATGTGGGGCTCTTAGGATAATAGACTTAGCCTGGGAAGTAAGGTCAGGAAGATAAGACATGAGGGGATTGTAAGAAAGATAAGAACGTAGAGTAGGCTGGGCACGGTGGCTTACACCTGTAATCCCAGCACTTTGGGAGGCCGAGGCGGGCAGATTACAAGGTCAGGAGATCGAGACCATCCTGGCTGACACAGTGAAACCCCGTCTCTACTAAAGAATACAAAAAATTAGCCGGGTGTAGTGGTGAGCGCCTATAGTCCCAGCTACTCAGGAGGCTGAGGCAGGAGAATGGCGTGAACCCGGGAGGCGGCAGAGCTTGCAGTGAGCGGAGATCGCGCCACTGCACTCCAGCCTGGGTGACAGAGCGAGAATCTGTCTCAAAAAAAAAAGAAAGAAAAAAAAAAGAATGTAGAGTAGATGAAGGAGAGAAAAGAGGGATCTCAGACGGCTGGGCATGGTGGCTCACGCCCATAATCCCAGAACTTTGGGAGGCCAAGGCAGGCGGATCACCTGAGGTCAGGAGTTCGAAACTAGCCTGGCCAACATGGTGAAACACCGTCTCTACTAAAAATACAAAATTAGCCGGGCGTGGTGGCCTGTGCCTGTAATCCCAGCTACTCGGGAGGCTGAGGCAGGAGAATTGCTTGAACCCAGGAGCGGAAGTTCAGTGAGCCAGAATCTGTGCCATTGCACTCCAGCCTGGGCGACAAGAGCGAAACTCCGTCTCAAAAACAAAACAAACAAACAAAAAAAGGTGGCTCTCAGAGAATTCCCTCTGCCTAGAGGAGCTCGCATCTCCCTGCCACTGAACCAACCCTGGCCTGTTCCCCAAATGCCTGGCCCCAGTGACCTTGGGAACAGCTCTCTCCTTTGAACTGCAAACCGCAGCATTAGCATCTATCCACACCACTTTTCTTTTCTTTTCTGCTATACAATATATACTACCTCATATTGTTTTTAGCTTTAAATTTTAAAAATTTATTTAACAAGAAACATTGTTAGAATAACATTTAAAAAAAAAAAAAATTAGAAACATCGCCCAGAATTACAACACTCTAGCAAAGGAATTCTTCTCATTATTCCATGTGCCTTATAGTTCTCATCCATATATATTCTTACTTATCTTTTTTTTGTGAGACGGAGTTTTGCTCTTGTTACCCAGGCTGGAGCGCGACAGTGCAACCTTGGCTCACCACAAACTCCACTTCCTGGGTTCAAGCAATTTTCCTGCCTCAGCCTCCCAAGTAGCTAGGATTACAGGCATTCACCACCCCCACCCGGCTAATTTTGTATTTTTTTTTTTTTTTTTTTTTTTTTGAGATGGAGTCTCGCTCTGTCGCCCAGGCTGGAGTGCAGTGGCTGGATCTCAGCTCACTGCAAGCTCCGCCTCCCGGGTTCATGCCATTCTCCTGCCTCAGCCTCCCGAATAGCTGGGACTACAGGCGCCCGCCACCTCGCCGGCTAGTTTTTTGTGTTTTTTAGTAGAGACAGGGTTTCACTGTGTTAGCCAGGATGGTCTCGATCTCCAGACCTCGTGATCCACCCGTTTCAGCCTCCCAAAGTGCTGGGATTACAGGCTTGAGCCACCGCGCCCGGCCTAATTTTGTATTTTTAATAGAGATGTGGTTTCTCCATGTTGGTCAGGCTGGTCTCGAACCCCCAGCCTCAGGTGATCTGCCTGCCTTGGCCTCCCACAGTGCTTGGCTTACAGACGTGAGCCACCCACCCCCCAGGATTTTTTTTTTTTTTTTTTTGAGATGGAATGTCACTCTTGTTGCCCAGCTGGAGTGCAATGGCACAATTTCAGCTCACTGCAACCTCTGCCTTCTGGGTTCAAGCGATTCTCCTGCCTCAGCCTCCTAAGTAGCTGGGATTACAGGCATGCATCACCACGCCCGGCTAATTTTGTATTTTTAGTGGAGATGGGGTTTCGCTATGTTGGTCAGGCTGGTCTCGAACTCCTGACCTCAGATGATCCACCCACCTCGGCCTCCCAAAGTTCTGGGATTACAGGCGTGAGCCACCATGCCTGGCCTTACTTACCCCTTTAATGAACATGTGCATACTGCCAGGTAGAGTCTGGTTCCTGTGAATGCAGAGTCTACATTTTCATCCTACACATCATTGTGTTCCTGGTCCTTGGTACTGTCCTTAAGCTATAGCAGGCAGTCTGGGCCTTTAGGAGATTGATGCAGTGGTAAAGACAGCCTTGCTCATGTAATTTTTTTTTTTTTTTTTGGATATAAGGTCTTGCTCTGTTGCTCAATCTGGAGTGTAGTGGTGTGGTCACAGCTCACTGCAGCCTCGACCTCCCAGGCTCAAGCGATCCTCTCACCTCAGCCTACAGAGTACCTGGGACAATAGGCGTGTGCCAGCTTTCTTTTTTTTTTTTTGGCGGGGGGTGGGGGGCAGGGCGCAACAGGGTCTCACTCTGTCACCCAGGCTGGAGTGTGCATTGGTGCAATCTTGGCTCACTGCAACCTTCACCTCCCAGGCTCAAGCAATCCTCCCACCTCAGCCTCCCCAGTAGGTGGGACTACAGGCTCACCAACTCACCCAGTTTTTTGTTTTTTGTTTTTTTTGTATTTTTTGTAGAGACAGGTTTTTGCCATGTTGCCCAGGGTGGTTTCGAACTGCTGAGCTCAAGGGATCCACCTGCTTCGACCTTCCAAAGTGCTAGAATTATAGGCTTGAGCCATCGCACCCAGGCTTCAAGTGCTTTTTGTCTTCTTAAGGAAGTCTGAAAGGAGACTGTTGCACTGATAAAGGAAGGGGATGCTGAGACGAGGGACTGATGGGGAAAAAATACTTCACACAAAGTATTAGTAGGCACTGGAGACTAACTAGGACCCAAGGATGAGGTAAAGGGGTAAAACAAAGATGTTTTAAGTCTGACTCACTGGGACAGTGATGAACATCAGAAGTTGGGAGGGGGGGTGTCGTGGGTGGTGAAGATGAGGAAAGATGACTGCGGTGGCTTCAGTTGTGAGCTTGAAGTGACAGATATCCAAGTAAAAAATGTACAGTACCTACTCTCAGGAGAAGTTTCATGAGAGAGGGACATGAGCTGGCAGAGACAAGAAATAGCATCGTTGCAAGTCCTTCCAGCCCTTGTTGGTGTCTTACCACAGTCCTCCCTTAACTCTGTCGTCCCAGATTCTTTACACAGAGCGATTTGAAAATAAACTGGATCCCGACGCATCCTCTGTTAACCTGATTCACTGCTCACATTTTGAGAGCGTGAACACAAGCCAAACTGCATCTGAAGACCAAGTGCCATACACGGTATCATCCATGTCTCAGAAGAATCAAGGGCAACAATATGAGGAGGTGGAGAAAGTTTGGCTTCCTAATAACTCATCAAGAAACAGCTCGCCAGGACTGCCTGATGTGGCAGAAAGCCGGGGAAGGAGATCACTCATCCCTTACTCAGACGCGTCTCTACTGCCCAGTGTCCACACCATCATCCTGGATTTCTCCATGGTACACTATGTGGATTCACGGGGGTTAGTCGTATTAAGACAGGTGAGTACTAGGGAGGCCTTGGCAGGAGCTCTGATCCCCCTCCTACCATCCCAACCCCATCCTGATCCTGATTGAATTCTGTTAGTCATTGATCAGCTGTTACGTGACTGCTAGGCCACTAGAATCTTGGACACTGAAGGCAGTATGAGGTCAATCAAAATAAAAATAGAATGAACCAATCCCTTTTTTTTTTTTTTTTTTTTTTTTTTTTGAGATAGAATGAACCAATTCCTTTTTTTTTTTTTTTTGAGACAGAGCCTTGCTCTGTTGCCCAGGCTGGATTGTAGTGGCGCAATCTCGGCTCACTACAACCTCTGCCTCCCAGGTTCAAGAGATTCTCCTGCCTCAGCCTCCTGAGTAGCTGGAACTACAGGCATGTGTCACCACGTCCTGCTAATTTTTGTATTTTTGGTAGAGATGGGGTTTCACCACGTTGGCCAGGCTGGTCTGAAACTCCTAACCTCAAGTGATCCGCCCGCCTTGGCCTACCAAAGTTCTGGGATTACAGGCATGAGCCACCACGCCCAGCCTAAAATGAACCAATTCTGATGTACTGAGCTGCGATTGGTTTGGTAAGCACAGGACATTATTATTTCTCAAGAAATGAAAAACAGGACGCTCTGAACTTCATTGAAACAGCACTCTGTGCCACGCCTAGTAACTCCCAGAACATCCTGGGAGTCAGCTGCAAATCTCTTCAAGGTGTAGGTCTGAATGCTTCAGAAAAAAAGTAGCTCACCAGGAATTCTCCATGGTTCAGCTGCTCTGAGCCAGCACTGTAAAAGGCACTGGGCTGTGTTGTACTCCAGTTTGAGGAGGGTGGGATGAAATGACACCTCAAACTTGGGGCTGCCTGTCCAGTACCTGCAGGATCTTCCCCACTTCCTTCCACACCCACACATCTTCAGGTGAAAAGGACAGGGATGATTTTGCCTTCAAAAGCTGTGCCTCTGGTCCTGACTTCTTTTCTACTCTTGGGTTTCTCTGACAGTTCTCTTTTCTCTCCCTCCTATATGGTACAGACAGTTTAGGTGCACAGCTAACAATACTGATGTCATTGTTTAATGCCTCATAAGTATAATATTCCTTTTTTAGCCAGCTTATCTCAGTTTATAGCACTCTCTCTCCCTCTTGGTGATGGCACAGGTTTGAACATCCTGAATACTAACGGTGTTTGAGTGCTTCTTTTGAGATTTGTGCCTTTGGATGGTTTTCCTTCTTTTATCCTCAGATTCTATTTTGTCATATTTTCTTACTCCTAAGGGAATATGACTGCCTCTTAAGTAAGTCCAGCTTCTCTTTGGTCTGGGGCAAAAGGAAGCTTTTCATAGCAGAAAGAACTCTGGATCGCAGTCTGGTATATATGCTCTGTCTTGACTCACTGTCCATCTGACC
Organism: Chlorocebus sabaeus; assembly: GCF_047675955.1. Classification (NCBI taxonomy): domain Eukaryota; kingdom Metazoa; phylum Chordata; class Mammalia; order Primates; family Cercopithecidae; genus Chlorocebus; species Chlorocebus sabaeus. The sequence goes on along the minus strand of NC_132920.1, from coordinate 36,083,759 downwards.
CGAGGCAAGTTACTAGATTGAACTGGGTCTCGGTTTCCTTATCTACAAAATGAGAGGTTTGGAAGAGATTAAGAGCTTTTCCATGCATGAGATCCTTTTATTTTTCAACTCTGTTTTCTGACTCAATTATACTTTGATAATCTCTTATTTGGGCTTTTCCATCTTAGATTATTCTACTGGGCTATGTTCTCCCCTTCTGGTCTTAGGCTGTAGTTGTTACTTTAGATTTTATTCAACCCACGTTGCTGTCTACTATGTGCCAGACCGAGTTGGGCACATGTATATACACTATCTCATGTAATTTTCACAACTGCCTTGAGAGACAGGCCATACTTTCCCCTAAGAGCCTGAGGCTCACAGCTCATAAGTGGCCTGTCCAGCATTGAAACTTTAAGCATCTGACTTTATATCACGCTATCTTTCTGTTCCATGGTATAGTTGTGCCATTGTCTCCCTTGCTCCTCCTCCTTTTGTAGAGGCACCATATGTTCTGGTCCTTGGCAGCACCCACCCACACCTGGCCCATGTTGATGACTTTCTGTTCATCCCCAACATGGAGACAATGTTAGACACCTTTAGCTTTCAGCCTTTAGAGATTCATGGTGTACTTTTGCACTCTAAAAATGCAGGTTTCTTCATTTCCTTTGTAATTGTGTATACTACCATATTGGAAGAAATCATTCTATTTACTTTATAATTGAAAACTGGAACCTAAGAAAAATCCATCAGTCCATTCCTTTTTTTTTTTTTTTCTTTGAGATGGCGTCTCACTCTGTCGCCTAGGCTGAAGTGCAGTGGCATGATCTCAGCTCACTGCAATTTCCGCTTCCTGGGTTCAAGTGATTCTTCTGCCTCAGTCTCCCGAGTAGCTGGGACTACAGGCACGCACCACCACACCCGGATAATTTTTGTATTTTTAGTAGAGACAGGGTTTCACCATATTGGCCAGGCTAGTCTCAAACTCCTAACCTCATGATCCACTTGTCTTGGCCTCCCAAAGTGTTGGGATTATAGGCATGAGCCACCGTGCCTGGCTTACCCATCAATCCATTCTTATTGGAGACAACCACTCAGATTAAACTTCTTCCTAATTCATGGGACTTTCCTTTTCCAGCGTTTGTCATTTAGAGTCTGTTGTGGCCCTTTGGCAAATGACTTTGTGATTTGCCATATGATCAAGAATGACTTCGTTTCCTCTTGGTAGTGAAAGAAGCAGAGTTTGTTTCTTTTGACACTTTAACTTAGTGCTCAGGGTTAGTGTCTACTCAGTGTTAAATACTAAGGTCGATATTGATTTGCTTTGAAGTGAACTTCAAAAATGGAGTGCAGTGGCACGATCTCGGCTCAGACAAAGCCTTCTTATACTGATTTTCTCTCTCCCTGCAGATATGCAATGCCTTTCGAAATGCCAACATTTTGCTACTCATTGCAGGGTGTCACTGTGAGTATCCTTCTTCACCCTATGAGAGGGCTGTTTTGCACCCTGGGCCCTCTGCTCCCCACATATCTGACATTGTGTGTGTTCTGCGTTTGGTTTCTAGCTTCCATAGTCAGGGCATTTGAGAGGAATGATTTCTTTGACGCTGGCATCACCAAGACCCAGCTGTTCCTCAGCGTTCACGACGCCGTGCTGTTCGCCTTGTCAAGGAAGGTTACAGACTCCTCCGAATTAAGCATCGATGAATCTGAGACAGTGATACGGGAAACCTACTCAGAAACAGAGAAGGTCGGACAAACAGACAAAGCATGGGGTTGGGGGAAGGGATTGAGGTCGGCAGGGGGGATGGGTGAGGGGTGGGTGGGGGCTGGGAGTCAGGATACCTGATCAGATAGATGAATAATGTCCAGGAAAGGTATTTAGTATGGCTGTACCAGAATCTGAGATGTTGAAATGCTCCCTTGCCACTTGGTAAATAGCAGTGGATCTGAGCAGCCAAGTGCCCCCACTGTCATGGCATCGGGGTTCCATTCAAGAAATTTCCCTAACTGAAGAGAGGGTTTGCCCAACCCAGCATAGACCTCAAGGATCCTTCTACAGCATTCTTGGTTAGTGTCTATTACCAGTTGCTAAATATTTTAAATATCTCCCTTAGCTATACCTTTAGAATTCCTCCCCACCCCATCCACTCTTGAGATGAATAATTAAACTAATGAACTAGCAGAGATTCAAATCTCTAATCTTGTCTAACACCTCAGTTTTATTACCTTTACATTGTAATATGAGATTTACTCAACCTGATCAAATGCAAAGGAGAATAATATATAAGTCTGAATTTTCAGTCTTTTATTAATACTGAGACCTGGCTGGGTGCAGCGGCTCACGTCTGTAATCCTAGCACTATGGGAGGCCAAGGTGGGTGGATCACAAGGTCAGGAGTTCAAGACCATCTTAGCCAACAAGGTGAAACCCCATCTCTGCTAGAACTACAAAAATTAGCCAGGCATGGTGGCAGGCGCCTATAGTCCCAGCTGTTTGGGAGGTTGAGGCAGGAGAATTGCTTGAACCCGGGAGGCGGAGGTTGCAATGAGCCAAGATTGTGCCACTGCACTCCAGCCTGGGCGACAGAGTGAGACTGTCTAAAAAAATAAAAAAATACTGAGACCTGGGCCCACTTCAGCATTTTCAAATCAGTACCTGTGTAGGTTAAAGGTTTCCAAAAAAAAAAAAAAAAAAAGAAATTAAAACAGATGGGCACTAAAATATTATCTAATATCATCTAATGACTAGAAATTATTAAACAAAGCCTAGTTGATGAAATGAGACACCACATCTGAAACAAGGGCCAGCATGGTGGCTCACGCCTGTAATCCCAGCACTTTGGTAGGCCAACATGGGCGAATCACTAGGTCAGGAGATCAAGACCATCCTGGCTAACATGGTGAACCCCATCTCTACTAAAAATACAAAAAAATTAGCCAGGCATGGTGGCATGCACCTGTAAACCCAGCACTTTGGGAGGCCAAGATAGGCGGATCACTTGAGGTCAGGAGTTCAAAACCAGCCTGGCCGACATGGTGAAACCCTGTCTCTACTAAAAATACAAAAAAATTAGCCGGGCGAGGTGGCACGCACCTGTAGTCCCAGCTACTTGGGAGACTGAGCCAGGAGAAACGCTTGAACCCAGAAGGCAGAGGTTGCAGTGAGCCGAGATCGCGCCACTGCACTCCAGCCTGGGTGACAGAGCGAGACTCTGTCTAAAAACAGAACAAAACAAAACAACAACAACAACAAACACACACAACTAGTTAACTGGTAGTTAATAAAAAACAACTAGTTAGTAGTTAATTAGTAATAACTAATTATTAGTATTGTAACTAATAATTAGTAATTATTAACTAATCAATTGGTTTGAATTATGCCTTCTGCTTCTATTATAAATGGAAGTTTCTCTATTTTTTATTTATAATTATGATACTCAATATTTGTTTTTACATATTTAGTCATATATATTAATATTTCCTTTTCTTACTTATATTTACTTTTTATTTAGAAAGTCATTCCCACTTAGAAGGTAAATAAGACATATTTTCTAGATTTTTATGTTTTTATTTTTTATATGTTATACTCTTTAATGTAAATAGAATGTATTTCAATGTACAGGTATTAGAGGGTAATCTTCATTTTTTTTTTTATTTTTGAGACAGAGCCTCACTCTGTCACCCAGGCTGGAGTGCAATGGCGTGGTCTTGGCTCACTGCAACCTCTGCCTCCCGGGTTCAAGTGATTCTCCCTCCTCAGCCTCCCAGGTAGCTGGGACTACAGGCGCCTGCCACCACACCCCACTAATTTTTGTATTTTTAGTAGAGACGGGGTTTCACTATGTTGGCCAGGCTGGTCTCAGACTCCTGACCTCATGATCCACCCGCCTCAGCCTCCCAAAGTGCTGGGATTACAGGTGTAAGCCACTGCACCCGGCCTTAATCTTTATTTTTTATCTATATAGCTAATTATTTTGGGCTATGTACCATCTCTCTTAGTTCATTAGTGCTACTATAACAAAATATCTGAGACTGGGTAATTTGTACATAATAGATATTTATTTCTCACAGTTCTGAATGTGAGAAGTCCAAGATCAAGGCCCTGGCAGTTTCGGTGTCTGCTGAGGGCTTGTTCCATCTTCTCTCAGCAGCATCCTCATGTATCAGAAGATGGAAGGACAAAAGTGCCTATACTAGCTCCCTCCAACCCTTTTATAAGGCACTAATCCATTCACAAGGGCAGAGCCCTTATGACTTAATCACTCCCAAAAGGCCTCACCTCTTAATACCATCACAATGTGGATTAAGTTTCAACATGGATTTTGGAAGTCACACATGCAAATCATAGCACCATCTGACCATCTATTGAATAAGCCTTTTTTCCCCTACTGATATGTTATTTTCATAAAATATTATATTCTTATGAAAACTAAACTGTATTTCTAGCTTAGTTGTGGATTTCCTTGTTCTGTATAGCTTCAGTATCACAGTGTTTTTTGTTTTTGTTTTTTTGTTTTGTTTTTGTTTTTTTTTGAGACAGTCTCACTGTGTTGCCCAGTCTGGAATGCAGACTGGAATGCAGAATGGATCTCAGCTTACTGCAACCTCCACCTCCCAGGTTCAAGTGATTCTCCTGCCTCAGCCTCCTGAGTAGCTGGGATTACAGGCGTGCACCACCACACCTGGCTAATTTTTGTATTTTTAGTAGAGACAAGGTTTCACCGTGTTGCCCAGGCTGGTCTCAAACTCCTGACCTTAGGTGATCTGCCCACCTCAGCCTCCCAAAATCCTGGGATTACAGGTGTGAGCCACCACGCCTGGCTATCACACTGTTTTTGTTGCTATTGCTGTATAATACACTTTAACATTTGGTTAAGAAGTCCTATGTCATCAGTGTTCTATTTCAAAATTTGCTAAGTCATTCTCACCAATTTATTCTTCCAAACCAACGTTTGAATCTTTTGTCAGGTCTCCACCCCACAAAAACAAATCTTATTGAAATAATCATTAGAGTTGTATTAAAAATATAAAATTACTTGAGAATTTATATCTTTATAGTATTCATTCTTCTTATCCAGAAACATAAACTGTCTCTACATTTACTGTCTTCTTAAATGTTTCATGCATAGTAAGGTTTTGTGACTTTCTTCACATAGGAAAATCCTAGATACTTTATATGTTTTACTTTTTGGTTTTTTTGAGACAGGGTGTCACTCTGTCACCCAGGCTGAAGTGCAGTGGCATGATCACAGTGCACCACAGCCTCAGCCTCTCAGGCTCAAGCAATCCTCCAACCTCAACCTCCTGAGTATTTGGGAGTACAGACACACACCACTATGCCCAGCTAATATTTGTATTTTTCACAGAGACGGGGTTTTGCCATGTTGCCCAGGCTGGTCTTGAACTCCTGGGCTCAAGCAATCCACCCACCTCCACCTCCCAAAGTGCTGGGATTACAGGCATGAGCCACCACACCTGGCCATTTCCATTATATTTTCTAACTGGCAATTGCTAACATATAGAAAACTCATTGGTTTTTATTAAATTATTTGGCTACCTTTGTGAATCATTTTACTATTCCTAAGAGGTTTCACTGTTAATTCCTTTGGGTTTTCCAAATAGGAAAATATTTTCTAAAAATAATACTAATCTCTTATGTTCCAGTTGTTAGAATTCTTATTTCAATATCATACATTATTGCATTAACTAAACCTCTCAGAACAATTTAAGTCATAATGATGAATCTTGTCTTACTCCTGAATTTAATGAGGATTCTTGTGTGTCTATTAAGATTAGTGGTGGCCAGGTGTGGTGGCTCACGCCTGCAATCCTAGCACTTTGAGAGGCCAAAGCAGGCAGGATCACTTGAGGCCAGGAGTTTGAGACCAGCCTGGCCAACATGGCAAAACCCTGTCTCTACTAAAAATACAAAAAAATTAACTGGGCATGGTGGTACGCGCCTATAACCCCAGCTACTCAGGAGGCCAAGGCACGAGAATCACTTTAACCCAGGAAGCGGAGGTTGCAGTGGGCTGAGATCGTGCCACTGTACTCCAGCCTGGACGACAGAGTGAGACCCTGTCTCAAAAAAAGTTAAAAAATAAAAGACTAGTGGTGACAGCTGGTTTAAGATGGACATATCAGCTAAACATAGTGACTCATGCCTGTAATGCCAGCACTTTGGGAGACTGAGGCAGAAGAATCATTGAGGCCAGGAATTTCAGAGCAACCTGGACAACATAGTGAGATGCTATCTTGAAAAAAAAATTATTTAATTAAAAATCAGCCAGGTATGATGGTGCATACCTGTAATCCTAGCTACTTGGGAGCTTGAGGCAGGAGGATTGCTTGAGCCCAATAGTTTAAGGTCACAGTGAGCTTTGATTTTGCCACTGCACCCCAGCCTGGATGACAGAGTAAGACCTGGTCAAAAAAAAAAAAAAAAAGATGGACATTATCTACCATGTTTTAAAAAAGTATTTTCCTAATGTCCTAACATTCTTATATTAAGACTTGGTATTGAATATGTCAATTGTTTTCTGCTATTTAAGATAGGGAAGACTAGGAGAGTAGCAAGTTCTATTTCATGTGTATTGAATTCAAAATGCCTGGGCCGGGTGTAGCCTCATGCCTGTAATCCCGGCACTTTGGGAGGTGAGGCAGGTGGATCCCTTGAGGCCAGGAGTTCGAGATTAGCCTGGCCAACATGGTGAATCCTCTTCTTGACTAAAAATACAAAAATTAGTTAGGTGTGGTGGCGCACACCTGTCATTTCAGCTACTTGGGAGCCTGAGGCAGGAGAATCACTTGAACCTGGGAGGCGGAGGTTGCAGTGAGCCAAGATCATGCCACTGTACTCCAGCCTAGGCAACAGAACAATACTCAAAAAAAAAAAAAAAAAAAAAAAAGTTGCCTATTAAACATTCAAATGGAGATGTCAAGAATGAAAGTGAATATAAGAACCTGCAGATCGGGGAAGGGTTATAATCAAAGAATCATCAGCATCAGCCTACAGATGGTAACAAAAATTATGGGCCCAGAATAAAAGTCCCTATGGAGAGAGCATAGATAGAGAAGAGAAAGGTCCCAGGATCAAGCGCTGGGGCACCAACATCTAGAAGTCCAGTAGAAGTAGAGGAGACAGTAAAGAGACCAAGAAGCAGCAAGCAGGAAGGAATGAGGAAAAGCAGAAGAGTGTCATATGGTGGTTGAGAAGAAAATGTTTCAGGAAAGGTGAAGTGATTAATTTGGAGGAATGGTGCTACAGGCTGATTCAAGGCTTATGCAAGGCCTGTGGGTGCCTGCTATGTGACAAGCTCAGTGTCTGCTACTGGGGATATCAAGAACCAGGCCCTGTCATAGTCCACAAGCTTAGAGTCTAGTAAGGAGTAGGTTTGTAAATAAATAAAGCAATACATTACTGGTACTATGATGAAAGTGTGAATGAGGTGTAGCTGGAACACAAAAGAAGCTGTGGTCCTGCCTGGTCATCTTAGCTCTGAATCTGGGGTAATGACTAAGTGGATGTGGACAAGATGGAGGAGGACAAGTCAGGCAAAAGGAGCGGCATGCACAAAACTGAGCAGTAGTCAGGCAACTCTGGGTAACTTTATGGTGAGAGCAAAGGGCGGGGACCACAGCTGGAATAAAGCTAAAGAAGAATGGCAAGAGGCCAGGTCACACACACTTATATGCCCTGTCAAGGATTGCACTGGGGGTTGGCAAGACAAGTAAGATCAAGAAGACAAGATGTTTCAGGATGTTGTTAAGTCCATTGCTGTTTTAAATGGTTGCTCGTGAAATCCGGTCTAGCTAGAAAAGCCAGAGAAATTCTAAGTTGGAAATTGATTGAGTCTGAAGAATAGTGAGTAACTGAGAAACTAGAGGTTAGAAGGAAGATGAAAAGCAGATTTAAGGATGATATCATTGGCATTTTAAAGAAAAATTTTAAAAAAATTTTAATAAAAAATAAATAAAGGCTGGGTGCAGTGGCTCATGCTCGTAATCCCAGCACTTTGGGAGGCTGAGGCGGGCAGATCACTTGAGTTCAGGAGTTCAAGACCAGCCTGGCCAGCATGGTGAAACCCTGTCTCTACTAAAAATACAAAAATTAGCCAGTCGTGGTGGTGCATATCTGTAGTCCCAACTACTTGGGAGGCTGAGGCAAGAGAATCACTTGAATTCGGGAAGTAGAGGTTTGCAGTGAGTCAAGATCATGCCACTGCACTCCAGTCTGGGCAACAGAGCAAGACTCTGTATCAAAATTAATAACAATAATAAAAAGAAAAGTAGACTTAGGTAAGAAATATTTTCTACTCTGCAAGGAACCCATGGTTCTGGTACCTTAAGTCCTATTGTATTCTGAAATTCGTTGACTGCTCAAAGATTAAAAGTCTGGGTTTTGTTTGTTTGTTTTTTGTGACAAAGTCTCACTCTGTTGCTCAGGCTGGAGTGCAGTGATGCAAACACAGCTCACTGCAGTTTCAGCCTCAAGCGATCCTCCTGCCTCAGCCTCCTGGGTAGCCAGGACTACAGGCATGTGCCATCATGCCCAGCTAGTTTTTAAAATTATCATTATTATTATTATTTGTAGAGATAGAAGTTTCACTATGTTGCCCAGGCTGACCTTGAACTCCTGGGCTAAAGTGATTCTCTTGCCCCAGCCTCCCAAAGTGCTGGGATTAAAGGTATGAGCCACTGTGTTCAGCAGAAAGTTAAATTTAATTAGAAATTTTAACCTACCTAATTGTATTTCAGAATGACAACTCAATATATAAAATGAGCAGCAGTTTTCTAGGAAGCCAAAAAAATGTAAGTCCAGGCTTCACCAAGATCCAACAGCCTGTAGAAGAGGAGTCAGAGTTGGATTTGGAGCTGGAGTCAGAACAAGAGGCTGGGCTGGGTCTAGACCTAGACCTGGATCAGGAACTGGAGCCTGAGTCAGAGCTGGAGCCTGAAATGGAGCCCAAGGCTGAGACTGAGACCGAGACCGAGATGGAGCCCCAGCCTGAGACTGAGCCCGAGATGGAGCCTGACCCCAAATCTAGGTCAAGAGCTCACACCTTCCCTCAGCGGCATTACTGGCCTACGTATCATCCGCGTACGGCTTCCACCCAGTCTCAGACTCAGCCTCGGACATGGTCAGTGGACAGAAGACGCTATCCTATGGATTCATACTCACCGGAGGGCAACAGCAATGAAGATGTCTAGGAGATGAACTGGAAATAAGGGGTCGGATAATCCTGGCAAATCCTCCTATCCAAAAGGGGTCAATTGTCCAGAGACCTAGATTGGATATGAACTAGCAGTACTTCCTTCCTGACTGTGACTCCTACCACCTGCCGGCCTTCTTCCTTGTTCTGCACTGGGATCACACTCCCAGATCACATTACTAAATGCCAACAATTATCTCTTAATTCCCTATCCAGGCTCCCCTCATTTCACCTTAAGCATATATTCTAGTCATGAATTTCCTTCTTCACACACCCCACATCTCCGGGCTTTGTGCCAGACCATCTCTAACTTAATCCTCTCATCCCTGTTCCCCCTTCTCCAAAGAGATGAAGCTCAAATAAAATGTATAACTCTAGTAACATTTGGATCCTTCCTGCACCCTCTCCCTTCTCTGTATTCTGTATCCTGAAGGAAATGTCAAATGGGAGGGATCCCAGAAGGGAATGGACATGGTGGAGAAGAGATGAACAAGAGAAAAAAAAATTAAGTAGCATTTGATTTTATGTGCAAGGTATCTTCCCTGTACTGATAGGGGAAATGGGGAAAACAGGTAGGTTAATCTGGGTCAAAAGCAAGCCAGCCTGTGAGACTTGTAGTACAACGTCCTGCCAAACTGAGAAAACTTTTGCTGTCATTCTCAGAGGTCAAGATCTTATCCTGCCACTGGTTTCATAAGGCCAATGAGCTGTACCAACTGATGGGAATTCCCTTTATGAGTTCCCTTTGTGGAACTCTCCCTGGGGTTCAGATTCACATTCACCATTCAGATTCACCATTGTTTCTTTCTTACACGTTTTTAAGATATAGGCAATTTGGAATCTGTACTCTTGGTGCACCAAGGAGTTAAAATCTGTGACAGCCACAACCAGCCTAGAAGTTGGAAAAGTCAATCATTACTAGTTTTGTCCAAATCCATTCAAAAAATTTCCCCCTTCCCCACTTAAAATATGTCTAGTATTAAAGTATGACCAGAAGAAAAATATAGACCCCTGGGCAAAGGTATATGAAATCCTGAATTTTATTTCCAGCTCAAAAAACATGACTCCTCCTGCTTCGGTACTCCATTTATCTTGTTAAGTGAAATAAATCTTAGTTAAAATATAGATTTCTTTTATCATAAAGATAGCATATGCATTCACCCATTGTAGAAGCATTTTGTTAAGCATCTGCTACATGCGTAGCGTCTTGAACTGTGAGGTAGGTAAAATAATATTATCCTAATTTATACACGCATAAAACTGAGATATAATGTGCAACATGACCTTGTAAATACAAAAAGAGGTAGGGGCCAAAGTCACAAGCTTCATTGTTTCATGTTTACTGAACACATTTATTGAAGGCCTACTCTGTGCTAAGCACTGTCCCAGGTGCTGAAGATACAGGATGGGTATAGAACAGATGACAAAAATAATTACAAGTTGTGAAAAGTAATAAATCACAAATTGTGAAGATGAAACACAAGAAACTCTTGGGGCATGTATCAAGAGGACCTGATCTAGTCTTGAGTCTCAAGGAAGTTCTTCCTAAGGCAATGACATATGACTTGAGATCTGAAGGATGAGTAGGAGTTAGGCTTAAAGTAAATTCCAATGATTGCTAGAAGGGCAGGAACAAATGGGAACCCAAGAGCAGTGGCCATGGATGAGAACATCTGGGGCACAACTAGGTGGAGCCTATGATACCAAGGGCTCAACTAGAAATGTCAAACCAGGAATAAGTTGTCAGGATGGCAGGGACAGGCACAGAAATCTGCCAAAGCCAAGGAAACATTTCATATTTTAACAGGAGACTAAGAAGTACACAGAGAGCCCATTTTCTGCAGGTTGCTGCCTTCTCACTCCAGTTCCCTTCTAGTCCCATGTGTCCATTAGAGTAAAATCTGTAAACAGAGAATCAATGGCTTCTGACACTTGTGCCATTAAGTCGTAGAGTCTAGACTTGGGTCCTTTCTGCTACAACTGCAACAAGGCTGTATTAGTCTGTTTTCACACTGTTATAAAGACACTACCTGAGACTAGGTAATTTATAAAGAAAGGAGGTGTATTAGACCATTTTCATGCTACTGATAAAGACGTATCTGAGACTGGGAAGAAAAAGGTTTAATTGAACTTACAGTTCCACATGGCTTGGTAGGCCTCAGAATCATGGCAGGAGGTGAAAGGCACTTCTTACACGGTGGTGGCAAGAGAAAATAGGAAGAAGCAAAAGCGGAAATCCCTGATAAAACCATCAGATCTCGTGAGACTATTCACTATCATGAGAATAGCATGGGAAAGACCCGCCCCCATGATTCAATTACCTCCCCCTGGGTCCCTCCCACAGCACATGGGAATTCTGGGAGATATAATTAAAGTTGAGATTTGATGGGGACACAGCCTCCAACAAACCATTCCACCCCTGACCCCTCTAAATCTCATGTCCTCAAGTTTCAAAACAAATCATGGCTTACCAACAGTCCCCCAAAGTCTTAACTCATTGCAGCATTAACACAAAAGTCCACAGTCCAAAGTCTCATCTGAGACAAGGCAAGTCCCTTCCTGCTATGAGCCTGTAAAATCGAAAGCAAGTTAGTTACTTCCTAGATACAATGGGAGTACAGGTATTGGGTAAATACAGCCATTCCAAATGGGAGAAATTGGCCAAAACGAAGGGTGTACAGGGCCTATGCAAGCCCAAAATCCAGCGGGGCAGTCAAATTTCAAAGCTCCAAAATTATCTCCTTTGACTCCAGGTCTCACATCCAGGTTATGCAAGAGGTGGGTTCCCATGGTCTTGGGCAACCCTACCCCTGTGGCTGTGGAGGGTACAGCCTCCCTCCTGGCTGCATTCATGGGCTAGTGTTTAGTGTCTGCAGCTTTTCCAGGTGCATAGTGCAAGCTGTCAGTGGATCTATCATTCCGGGGTCTGGGGGATGGTGGCTCTCTTCTCACAGCTCCACTAGACAGTGCCCCAGTAGGGACTCTGTGTGAGGGCTCCAATCCCACATTTCCCTTCTGCACTGCCCTAGCAGAGATTTTCCATGAGGGCCCCACCCCTATAGCAATCTTTTGCCTGGGCATCCAGGCATTTCCATACATCTTCTGAAATCCAGGCAGAGGTTCCCAAACCTCAATTCTTGACTTCCGTGCACCCACAGGCTCAACACCATGTGGAAGCTGCCAAGGCTTGGGGTTTCTACCCTCTGAAGCCACAGCCCAAGCTCTATGTTGGCCCCTTTCAGCCATGACCAGGGCAGCTGGGACACAGGGCACCAAGTCTCTAGGCTGCGCATAGCACAGGGACCTGGGCCCGACCCATGAAGCCACATTTTCTTCCTGGGCCTCCAGGCTTGTGATTGGAGGGGCTGCTGTGAAGATCTCTGACATGGCCTGGAGACATTTTCCCCAAGGTCTTGGGGATTAACATTAGGCTCCTGGCTACTTATGCAAATTTCTGCTGCCAGCTTGAATTTCTCTCCAGAAAACTGGTTTTTCTTTTCTATCACACTGTCAGGCTGCAAATTTTCTGAACTTTTTATGCTCTGCTTCTTTTATAAAACTGAATGCCTTAAACAGTACCCAAGTCACCTCTTGAATGCTTTGCTGCTCAGAAATTTCTTCTGCCAGACACCCTAAATCATCTCTAGCAAGTACAAAGTTCCACAAATCTCTAGGGCAGGGGCAAAATGCCACCAGTCTCTTTGTTAAAACATAACAAGAGTCACCTTTGTTCCAGTTCCCAACAAGTTCCTCATCTCCATCTGAGACCACCTCAGGCTGGACCTTATTGTTCATGTCACTATCGGCATTTGTTGGGCAGCATTCAACAAGTCTCTGGGGAGTTCCAAATTTTCCCACATTTTCTTGTCTTTTTCTCAGCCCTCCAAACTGTTCCAACCTCTGCCTGTTACCCAGTTCCAAAGTCGCTTCAACATTTTCAGGTATCTTTTCAGCAGCACCCCACTCTACTAGTACCAATTTACTGTATTAGTCTGTTTTCATGCTGGTAAAGACATATCTGAGACTGGGAAGAAAAAGAGGTTTAACGGAACTTACAGTTCCACATGACTTGGGAGACCAGAATCATGGGAGGAGGCAAAAGGCACTTCTTACATGGTGGTGGCAAGAGAAAATGAGGAGGATGCAAAAGCGGTAACCCCTGATAAAACCATCAGATCTTGTAAGACATATTCACTATCACAAGAATAGCACAGGAAAGACTGGCCCCCATGATTCAACTACCTCCCCCTGGGTCCCTCCCACAACACGTGGGAATTCTGGGATATACAATTAAAGTTGAGATTTGGTGGGAACACAGCCGAACCATATCAGGAGGTTTAATTGACTCACAGTTCCACATGGCTGGGGAGGCCTCAGGAAACTTACAATCATGGTGGAAGGCAAAGGGGAAGGAGGCACCTTCTTCACAAGGTGGCAGGAGAGAGCAAAAGGGGAGCTGCCAAACACTTTTAAAACCATCAGCTCTCATGAAAACTGACTATCACGAGAACAGCATGGGGGAAACTGCCTCCACGATCCAATCACCTCCCACCAGGTCCCTCCCATGTGGCGACTGCAATTTGGATTACAGTTCAAGATGAGATTTGGATGGGGACACAGAGCCAAACCATATTAATGGTTAAATATTGGCTTTGATGCATGACCTCAGAAAGACCAACCAGATGCTTGGACTATACTCTGTCTTTAAAAAATACTCTGGTATAAACTCATAGCATCGAGCCCCTCCCAAAGTAATCAAATAAGGAAAATTGATTAACCCATTATAAATAGTACAACACTAAAGAAAGGGTAAAGTGATTAACAATTCAAAGGCTAAGTCTTCCAACACGGAGATCACCTGAAATTCTAAGCCATTTCAAACTTTACCAAATGGTATAGTTTGGATTAGTTAGCTCACTTCTCGCAGCACGGTCATCATGGTTTTCTCTCTCTAATAAGAAACTGGAGAAAAATTCTAAAGGCTGCAAAATGGATAAAGAATAAGTTGGAAAGTATAAATGTCTTGGAAGCACAAATACTTCCATTACTTTCCCTCAAAACAGCTTGTGTTCTACAGTAAATGGCAGTTGAGGTATGATTTTCATATGTGAATATCTAAGTGGATTCCATAGTACTGCGAAAAAGTAGGTTTGAAAGAGACTGTCAAAAAATAAAGTGACCCCGGGTAGCTGTCTCTGTATGTGTTAAATGTCACAAAGTCCAAGGACTCAACTATATTGCATCTAGATGTGACTCATTAGCAGAGGTAGAGAAAGTAACGGCATAATCCAAGGTTATTAATGATCTCAGGGCCATAGAATCTCAGTGCTTGGAAGGACCACGAGGGCTGACTAGTCAAATTACCCATCTAATCTCTTACAATTTAATTAAACATTTATTGGAATGCTCACCATATCCTAGATACTATGGGTTTTAGTAATCTATTGCTGCATAATAAACCACCCCAAAATTTAGTAGCTTAAAACAATAATCATGCCTTTGCTAATAATTCTGCAATTTAGGTTGGGTTTAGCTGGGCCCATTTTTTAAATAATTTTTTAGTTTTGCAGCTGGGCCTGTTCTTTTATTTTTGTAAAGACAGGGTCTTGCTATGTTGCCCAGGCCAGTCTCAAACTCCTGGCCTCAAGTGATCTTCCCACGTCAGCCTCCCAAACTGGGATTAGAGGCATGAGCTACCACACTCTGTCCCCAGATATTTTTTATACCTGCTTGGTTGAGTCTGCAGATGTAGAACTCATGAATATGGAGGGCTGACTCCACATAGTACCACCTATAAAGTAATTACGCCAAAAAAAATGAACCTGAATATTATCAATCCTCTAGATCTGGTAGATTGAAGTAAATACAAGGAGCAGAGGAACATGTTAAGTAACACTAGGAGAATCCAATTAGTAGAATCCAAAAAATTCAACAGAACAAATGAACCAGTTTCTTTAACAACTAAGATGAAAAACAGCTGGGCATGGAGGTATGTGCCTATAGTCCCAGCAACTTGGGAGGCTGACACAGGAGGATCGCTTGAGCCCAGAAGTTAGAGACCAGCCTGGGCAACATAGAAAGACCACATATTTAAAAAAAAAAAAAATGAAAAACAAACATAACAACAACAAAAACAAAGAGGGAGGAGGAACCTATAAACCAGGAGACTTAATAGTTACATCAACTACGTGCAATGCATGGACCTTGTTTGAATCCTATGTGAACTAATTAACTGGAAAAGAACAGAAGAAAACTTCTACTTTTGAGTAAAATGTAGTAGGAAGTGACAGTTTATCACTTTATATCAAGAGGAAAAACATGGGCTGGGCATCGTGACTCATGCATGTAATCCCAACACTTTGGTAGGTTTAGGCAGGAGGATCACTTGAGCTCAGGAACTCGAGACCAGCCTGGGCAACATGGTGAGACCCTGTCTCTTTAAAAAAAAAAAAAAAAAAAGTGAAAAAAAGAATGAATTATAACAATCATATTTTGAAAGATATTGGAGAGCTGTAGAAGCAAAGAAGATTAAAAGAACTAAAAGTTAAGAGAGAAAAGATTCCTTCCCAGGGAAGTTGAGATTATTGGCCATTTTCTTTCTTAGAGGTTTGTATTAGTCTGCTTTTACGCTGCTGATACAGACATACCTGAGACTGGGCAATTTACAAAGGAAAGAGGTTTAATGGAGAACTCATAGTTCCACATGGCTAGAGAAGCCTCAAGACTATGACAGAAGGCAAAGAGGAGCAAGCCACATCTTACATGGATGGCAGCAGGTAAAGAGAGAGCTTGTGCAGGGCAACTCCCGTTTTCTGAAACCATCAGATCTCGTGAGACCCATTCACTGTCACAAGAACAGTACGGGAAAGACCCATCCCCCTAATTCAATCATCTTCCACCAGGTCCCTCCCACAACACGTGGGAATTATGGGAGCTACAAGATAAGATTTGGGTGGGGACACAGAGCCAAACTATATCAGGGTTATTTGCTGAGTTTGGGTAAGTGCTAAAGATCAGGCTTTCCTTCAGCACAGTGAAGCTTCTGATAGCCACATGGCTGTCACTGACTGCTGTTCTACTCAAGACATCTGCTGAGTGCCAGGGCCACTCAGGAGACTAGAGATTGGCCTGCAAAGGCAAAATGAAGTTTCCTACAGTCCGAAAATGCTTAGGAGAAAAAGTACCACTATGGAAAGAGGCCATAAGCACACACAGAGTCTTCCCTTTGAAACATTTAAAACCAGAAGCAGGTTGAGTCTAACTAATGCCAGAGCATAGCTCAATTCCTGATTGAATTGAGATTATAACTGCCTCACCTTATTTGCCTTATTAGGCAAATAGAAAAAAAGTGTATATCCTATCTTGGGGGCAGTAACATTGACTTCAGTTTATGGTTTTGTTTTGTTTTTTTGTTTGAGATGGAGTCTTGCTCTGTTGCCCAGGCTGCAGCGCAGTGGCGCTATCTCGGCTCACTGCAAGCTCTGCCTCCCAGGTTCACGCCATTCTCTTGCCTCAGTCTCCCGATTAGCTGGGACTACAGGCACCCGCCACCACGCCTGGCTAATTTTTTGTATTTTTTAGTAGAGATGGGGTTTCACCGTGTTAGCCAGAACAGTCTCGATCTCCTGACCTCGTGATCTGCCCGCCTCAGCCTCCCAGAGTGCTGGGATTACAGGGGTGAGCCACCGCGCCCAGCCCAGTTTTGTTTTTAAACAACATCCAGCATACAGTTAGAAACAATCACAAGACACATAAAGAGGCAGGAAAAGTATCTGATAATTAAGAAAATTTATATAATAGAAGCAGTCCCACAGATGATTCAGGTGTTAGAATTAGCAGTTAAGGACTTCAAAATAATGATCATAAGTATGTTAAAGTAGAGTAAAGGATGGGCAAAATGAAAAGATAGATAATTTCAAAAGAGAATTGTAACCTATAGGAAAAGAATCAAATGGGCATTCTAGAACTGAAATATGAAGTATTAGAAAATAAAAACTTACCAGATGAATTTAACAGACTGGACACAGCAAAAGATAGGATTAGATAACTCAGACAGGAAACAGAAAATATTCTAAATGAAGCACATAGAGAAAAAAATTAAAAAAAAAAAAAACAACAGAAAAGAGCATTCATGACACGTAGGACAAAGTCAAATGACCTAATACATATCTTTTTTTTTTTTGAGACAAAGTCTCAGCCTGTCACCCAGGCTGGAGTGTAGTGGCGCCATCTCAGCTCACTACAACCTCTGCCTCCCGGGTTCAAGCGATTCTCCTGCTTCAGCCTCCTAAGCAGCTGGGACTACAGGTACGCACCATCACGCCTGGCTAATTTTTGTATTTTTAGTAGAGACAGAGTTTCGCCATGTTGGCCAGGCTGGTCTCAAACTCCTGACCTTGTGATCCACCCACCTCAGCCTCCCAAAATGCTGAGATTACAGGTGTGAGCCACCACACCTGGCCCCCTAATATATATCTTATAGGAGTTCCAGAAACAGAAAAGAGAATAGGGAAAGCAATATCTGAAACTATAGTGACTGGCAATTTGCCAAAACAGGAAAGATCGCTCAAAGATTCAAGAAGACTGACAAGCATGATAAATAGAAACCAAGTGTAGGCATATAATAGCCAAGTTGCTGAAAATCAAAGACAAACAGTAAATCTCACACAAAGCCGGAGAAAGAAGACCCATACTTATGAGAGAACAGCAAGAACGCTGATTGTTCAACTTTCCCATGATAGCCACAAGACTCTTTTAGGACGACATCTTTTAAGTTCTGAAAGAAAAAATATATGGGCTGGGTGTGGTGGCTCATGCCTATAATCCCAGCACTTTGGCAGGCTGAGGTCAGGGGATGGATCACTTAAAGCCAGGAGTCTGATATCAGCCTGGCCATCATGGCGAAACTCCATCTCTACTAAAAATTTTTAAAAATTACTCAGGCATGGTGGTACGCACCTGTAGTCCCAGCTACTCGGGAGGCTAAAGCAGGAGAATTGCTTGAATCCCAGAGGCAGAGGTTGCAGTGAGCCGAGTTCATACTACTGCACACCAGCCTGGGTAATAGAGCAAGACTTCATCAAGAAAAGAAAAGAAAAAAGAAGAGAAGAGAAGAGAAAAGAAAAGAGAAAAGATGGTGACCTAAAATTGCTGAGAGATGAATGAGCTTGAGGATGAAATGCATATTGCTAAGTTCTGAGGTCTCTCAGCTTCAGACTGATAGCTCCAAACAGTGGTTTGTGTGTATCATCAAATGAAAAAAAAAAAGCCTTAACAAATTAATTTTGGCTTACCACTCACTCCTATCTGAATATAGCCTAAAAAGCAAACAGTTTTTTATATATCTGAATCTTTTCATTCATTCATTCATGTACCTTCCCATGCATTTATTCTCTTATTCATCCATGCATGTTTGGATCAAATATTCAAGATAGTCCTTGCCCTCAAGATCTCCATAATTTGAACAAGCCAGAGGGACAGAATATATTACAATACCATGTGATATGTACAACTCAAAAATTAAGAAAAACTACAGTGGCCAGGCACAGTGGCTCTCATCTATAATTTCCTTGAAGAGCAAGTATTATTCCCCTACTTTTCTGTATCTCATAGATTTCTCTGAAGAGCAAATATTTTTCTGCGATACAGAAAAGTAGGGGAAAAGCGAATCTCCTGTACTTTTGCTGCCTACAGATAAACTCTGTGGGGTTTTTGCTTTACTGTAAAGTACAGACTTTGTCATAATAGTGGAGGAATTCCCCTTTCCCCCTTCCCAGTGTTATAGAACTTTAGAAAAAATCCAACAAATCATGGGGTGCCTTGGTTAAATCTAAAAGAAAAATAACCCATCCTAACATGCATTTCTTTTTCTCAAGGAAATTAAGATAAACAACTTGGGAAGTGGGGCCAGTTCCCCATACCTGGACACAGCCCTCTAGGCAGCTCCAGAACTACATGTTTGTTTCTGGCATCCTTTCCTTAGGTTTAATAAACTTGAGAAACTGCCAGGGGAGTCAACCGAAACTATGGCCATTCCCTTACCCTCTCCAATTGTTTTAGGAAGCTGCCTCTCCAGTCCCAGGGGAGGCTGTCCTTGGTCAACCTGTGACATCAGCAATTTACCTCCAGATTTCTTCACTTAAGGAATATTTGAGCGCTTGCTTTGTACTGAGCCTTATGCCTGTCTGTGGTTTTACAGGATGAGTTCCTTCTCTGGAAGAAGTCATAGGCTGAGGGGGAGAGTGCATGTAACTCAGGGACTATAATGCTGGGTGCACTGACCAAGTTGTTTCAGAGAAGAGGGCTGTGAGGATGTGGAGGAGGCAGGACAGGACTTTACCTCACCCTCTGCTGGGGGCATTGGGGAAGTCCTGTGGATAGGGGGCTTGAGGAAAGCATGTGGTTCTTCTGGTCACAGCTACCCATGGTGCCCTTAACCTGCTACATCCCCTGAAACCTGACCACTGGTTTTCATTCTGCCTGTAGTATCTGACTCTGTGAGATCTCAACGCATGTTATAAAGGATGCATAGAAGACAGAGCATCTGAGAAAATTCCTACTCTCTCACTCCACAATTATGCTGGGCTGCCCCTTCTCTTCCAAAAACCAGGTATGTTTTTATCAGTGGCCTACAGGCAGGCCAAAATAGAATAACACTACCCATTTACCAACCCTTGGCTGTATGTTAAGCTCTGTTCAAAGCACTTCATGAAAGTCAACACATTAACCTGCACGAAAATCCTTAGGTAGGGCTGTTATTACCCCCCCCCTTTTTTTTTTTTTTGAGATGGAGTCTTGCTGTGTCACCTAGGCAGGAGTGCAATGATACGATCTCGGCTCACTGCCACCTCCGCCTCCCGGGTTCAAGCGATTCTTCTGCCTTAGCCTCCCGAGTAGCTGGGATTATAGGTGTGCTCCACCATGCCCGGCTAATTTTTGTATTTTTAGTGGAGACGGGGTTTCACTATGTTGGCCAGGCTAGTCTCGAACTCCTGACCTCAGGTGATCCACCCACCTTAACCTCCCAAAGTGCTAGGATTATAGGAGTGAGCCACAGCACCGGCCTAAGTTTTGTATTTCTAGCAGAAATGGGGTTTCACCATGTTGGCCAGGCTGGTCTCGAACTCCTAACCTCAGGTGATCCACCTGCCTCCGCCTCCCAAGGTGCTTGGATTACAGGCATGAGCCACTGCACCCAGCCTATTACCCCCATTTTCTAAAGGACGAGATGAGGGTACATTTTCCCACTGCCCTAGATTCCACCAAAGCCCCTAAGTCTAACATTTTGTCTGCTGCTTAGCATCTGCAGCAGCAAGGGTTCAGGATGAGCCCAGTAGTATAAATTTCTGGGCTGGTTAGAGGCAAGGGTGGTGCCATCAAGGAGGAAAGAGGCAGAGTTGGAATGAAGGACAACTCACATTAATGAGTGCATGAGATGGTGCAGATTCCTGACAGGCATTATCATATTTAATGGTCACTTCCTCCTCTGCCTCTCCTGGAAGGAGGGCCAATTATTCTTTTTACACAGGGGAAGAATCTAAGACCAGGAGTTTGCCCAAAATTATAGTTATTCAATGTCACTGTCAGAATTCAAACCCAGGTTGGATTCCAAAGATTAGGCCTTTTCTCTGCTCCACGCTGCATCTTCGATTTGCAGAAAGGTGACCTTTTGGTGCCTTTGGACTGAGAAACCCAAATCAGTGCAGCACCAGGTGCTTCTGTGTCTTTGCCTCTTTTCCTCGCCCCCTCAAAGCATACAGCCAGAAACAGGTAGTTTTTACATTCTTTCATAACATCCCACATACGTTCATCAAGCACCAAGCATCACATGGGTAGGGTATTCAACAGCTTTCTATGTCCTGGAGATACAGTAGTGAACAAAAGTCAAACATCTCAGCCTTTACGGAGCTTTCATTCCAAGGAGTAGTGGAGCAGACAAAAGTAGCCAGCAAGCAAACAAACAAAAACGCCTCTCTCCCTCCCCAGTGAATCTCAGGTGCATTGCCACCTGTGTAAATCTCCCAGGGGTCCACTTGAAGGAATATACTGAAATACTGGTGTCTGGATTAAAAAAGTAAGTAACTTTAACAACCAAGTAACACATCTTTTTGTAAGTTAGGTAGCTTCCAATTATTTGTTTTCAACAAAATTGAATAAGGACCTCCTGGAATTCTCAGCTGATGGGTCATTAAAATGAGTTTGGACTATGATTGTTGTGTGATTTTTGGCACATTATTTGGAAAGAGTTCCAAAAGAACTGAATGCTATTGCTATAGCAAACCCCTTTTCATTTCCATCTACTTGTTTTATGTAAGTTTTCTTAATTAAAAAAAAAAAAAGGAATGATGCAGGACTCATTGAGAAAAATCACATACCATCACACTGAAATGCATTTGCAATAAAATTTCATTTATTGAAAAATGATGCTATGTGTTACTTTGATTAATCATGCAGTAATAATACTTGTAATAATACGTAAGGAACTTTTTAATGGATTATGGTCCAAGGAAATATTCTTACAAATTAAATTTCTATGTAAATGCACATTTGTGTGGTAGAGAAGTATGAAAGGATGATCGATAAAAGACTTTCAAGCATAAAATTACCAGAGAATAAACTTCTGTGAGAACAAAATGGAATAGAAAGGCAAGTTCAAGGAGAAAAAGGAGTAATGTACAATTTCTTATAGTTCCAAGAGTGCTTTTGCTTTATATATCTCTCTATATAAATGGATGATGGTACATAACAAATTGCTATATATATTTAAATTCCATTGGATGGCATTCAAAACTGTGATATAACAGCTTTATTTTAAAATTTCAAATTCCTTTCCAATCTGTATGCCTTTTATTTAATTTTCTTGCCTATTGTTTCTGGCTAGAACCTCCAGCACAGTACTGAACAGGAGTGGTGAGAGTGGACATCCTCCTCTAGTTCCTGATCTTAGGGGGAGGGCATTCAGCCTTTCATCATTAAATATGATGTTAGCTGTGGGTGTTTCATAGATGACCTTGATCAGGTTGAGAAAGTTCCTTTCTATTCCTAGTTTGTCGAGTGTTTTGCCTAGGGCTAGTTTTTAAGATTATTTTAGTGGGTAAGGGAGCATAATGCTTGAAAGTTCAAGTTCCTTAGATGTGCTGTCCCTGCTATTTGTTACCCCAGCACCAAACACAGTGCCTGCCCAAAAAAAGAGGGGCCTTTTTTAAATTTAAATATTTTTGGGCAAGCTATCTCTCACCACTCCCCACTTGCATTATATATGTTTGTTTGTTTGTTTTGTTTGAGAGAGGGTCTCACTATCGCCCAAGCTGAAGTACAGTGGCACAATTACGGCTCACTGCAACAACCTCCTGGGCTCAAGCAATCCTCCTACCTCAGCCTCCCGAGTAGTTGGAACCACAGGTGCATGCCAGTATGCCCAGCTTTTTAATTTTTTTTGTTTTTTGTAGAGACAAGGTCTCAGTTTGTTGCACAGCCTGGTCCTGAACTCCTGACCTCAAGCAATCCTCCCGCCTCAGCCTCCCAAAATGCTGGGATTACAGATGTGAGCCACTGTGCCTTGGTCCCCTTACGTTTTATACCTGTGATACCATGCTGTTTTCTCTGACTGGAGTTTTTTTTCCTCCCTTTTGTGTGCAGCTGATACCTACTCTTGCTTGCCAACTCTGTCCAGGTGTCACTCATCCAAGAAATGCCTCTTTCCTTGCCTCTCCACAAATCCTGAGCTGGGTTTTTCTTGTGCTTCCAGGGTAGTTTCTGCATGTACCATTGTACATTGTATTTAATTACTTACTTATCTATCCACCCCCACTACACTGGGTAGGTAATATAGTGTGTGGCTGAGAGTATGAATTCCAGAGTCTGACTTCCCAGATTCAAAACCTTGCTTCTTATTACCTTGCACGATCTTGGTTGTACCTGTTTTCTCCTGTCAGAGATTAAAATAGGACCTATCTTGTAGGGTTTCAGGGTTGTGGGACAACAGTGTCTAGTAAACAGTAATTTTTTCATTGTTGTTTGAGACAGAATCTCGCTGTCACCCAGGCTCGAGTGCAGTGGCACGACCTCAGCTCACTGCAACCTCCACCTCCCGGGTTCTAGCGATTCTCCTGCCTCAGCCTCCTGTATAACTGGGATTACAGGTGGGCGCCACCATGCCTGGCTAATTTTTTAGTAGAGACAGGGTTTCACCATGTTGGTCAGGCTGGTCTCCAACTCCTGACCTTGTGATTCGCTCACCTCGGCCTCCCAAAGTGTTGGGATTACAGGCATGAGCCATGGCACCTGGCCAGTAATTGTTATATAAGAGTTAGCCATTAAGTCCTACAGAGCAAGGCCTATTTTTTTCCTTCTTTGCTTCTCACAGCCTAAGGGCTGAAGTGTAAATATCTGTCATGAGGGTAAGTATGGTGGAAAGTATTTGAAAGAAGGAAATTTTAAAAATGGATTTAACATTGCATAGCCAGTAGAAATCAGATCTCAAATGTGTAAGCCATGTTGTCCATTTCTATGTATTTCCTAAATTGACTTCAGTGTGACCCTGAGCCTGCCATGATGGAGATGTTAAATCACAGTCCTTATAGAGCTTGTCTCTCAAGGGTCACATAAGAGTCTGGGAGGTTTACACACTGCTCAGAAAACAGTAAAGACTTTTTGATCTTGACGGAGTCTCACTCTGTCACCCAGGCTAGAGTGCAGTGGCGTGATCTCCACTCCCTGAAACCTCAGCCTCCCAGGTTCAAGCGATTATCCTGCCTTAGCCTCCCAAGTAGCTGGGATTACAGACATGAGCCACCATGCCTGGCTAATTTTTGTATTTTTAGTAGATATAGGGTTTTGCCATGTTGGCCAGGCTGGTCTCAAACTCCTGACCTCAGGTGATCTGCCTGCCTCAGCCTTCCGAAGTGCTGGGATTACAGGCATGAGCCACCATGCCTAGTCAGACTTTTGATCTTAAATTCATTATTTTTATTGTCCAAGTCTGCATGACCCCTGGAACATGCTAAGTATAGCAGAGCATCTTTGTCTGGCTTGGAAGCCTCCTAGGGGCCCCCAATCTTATCATAGTTATAATTTACCTTCAAATACTTTGGCATCATCCTTGGAATCAAGGCAAGGAAAGCATATTCTAGGTAAGGATATTTAAGAAAGCTCTTCCGAGACTTCCAGAACCTTAGCTAGGATTCAGCATGTTTCTGTTTTGGCAACTCACATAGAGGGGTTGTGCGGTAAGACTTTCTGACATTCCCCTCGTCTTGGACTCTCAGATTGCTTTTTTTTTAAATTGGCATTTTAAAGAAATAAATCTACTTCTTAAAAAAAAAATACTTGGGCATATTAAACCTTTTGGGAAAGACAGGATGGCATTTGTAGGCACCAGTTACTTACATACCTAGGTGCATTTTGTGTTTTAATCAGCAATTTCCATTCCAACAGTGGTTAGTAAATATTCTAGTCAGAAAGTGACTGTAACGAAGTAATTCAGAGTCATTGACTGCCATAAATTTTTACAGTGACAGCCCTTTTCTAAAACCCATTATACAAATTAACAAGCAACTCTTTTCACCAGTGAAAACCCATTTCTGATAACACCTGTGATGTGAATCGGGTTTGGAACAGCATCACAAACATAAGGGAGACTCCATCTCTAGTTGCCTGATCCCGACTGTGAGGGTGAGAGTCCTGACTCTGGGATATTGTTGTCCCTGCCATGAGTAAATCTTTCATACATGCTGTGGCCAGAGCACCTAAAAGGACAGAAAGCTGGGACCTCAAAGAACTTACAGGAGAGGTTATAGGACCTGTTTTGTGCCTGCCTGCTAATGAGTGTGCAACAAACATGTATGTGGCAGATTCTAGTCTGAAATTTTTCTTTATGTCCTGGGAATCGGCCTGTCAGGGAGGCAAACCCTTACCATGTCAAGCTTCTCTGGCAGGCATCACTCCCAGCCAAAAAAAGCTAAGAGTTGGGCATGATCAACTAAGGTCAGTTTGCAACACATTGGTCCCACCCAGAACACTTCCAGGGAGCCCAGCAAGGGCTCTATCTGCTCAGGAATCACCAATCTCTAACCTCCTCATTCTTAGAGAATCCCCTTCCCCTCCTCACTACTGCCTTTATTCCCACCCCACCAAGCCAAGGTCTTTATTCTTTCATCTTCTCCACCTACACCCCCGAATCTTTCACCCCAGCACAATTTCTTTGTGGAACTTTAGCTTTTATAGAATGAAGCCAGAAATGGGGTCATCTCCAGGTGGCATTGGTTCTCCAGGGATCAGGGTGCCCCAGAGGCAAACTTACCTGCTTGGAAAATGCCAGCTGCTTTGGGTGTCTGACTGCCCAGACAGGCCGTGCTGGATATTCTCTGTTTGGCCCTCCAGATCCACTCTCCACCTTTCTCCACCCTGCTTTATGCCCTGGGAGGGTGGCTTGTACGGACTGCATCACCCAGGCTTCCTTGCCATTTAACTTCCAGCTGGGTTTTGTCAGTGGTGAGGCACTTGTTTGAGAAGATGTGGGTCTTTATTTCCCTGCCCTCTCCCTGCAGGTTTCATTAAAGGGCACAGCTGCTGCCAGGCGGGCCTCTCTTACTACAGCTCTGTTACGGGTTGAATTTGGCCCCCCACCCGACAAAAGGTATGTTGGAGTCCTAATCTCCAGTACCTCAGCATGTGTCCTTACTTGGAGACAGCGTCTTTCCAGAGGTAATCAAGTTAAAATGAGGTTTTAGAATGGGGCCCAATGCAGTATGACTGGTGTCCTTATAAGGGGAAATCCCAACCCAATGAGAGACAGGTGCACAGGGAAGAGCATGTGGCGAGGGAGATGACGGTTATCTAGAAGGCAAGCAGAAGGGCCTGAAACACATTCTCCCTCACAGCCCTCAGAACGAACCAACCCTGCCAACACCTTGATTTCAGACTTCTAAGCCTGTGAAACAAGAAATTTCTGTTGTTTAAGCTACCCAGTTTGTGGTACTTTGTTATGGCAGCCTTGGAAAACTTTTTTTTTTTTTTTGAGACGAAGTTTTGCTTTTGTCACCCAGGCTGGAGTGCAGTGGTGCAATCTCGGCTCACTGCAACCTCTGCCTCCCAGGTCCAAGCGATTCTCCTGCCTCAGCCTCCCAAGTAGCTGGGATTACAGGTGTCCACCACCATGCCCGGTTAATTTTTTTTTGTATTTTTAGTAGAGACGGGGTTTCATCATGTTGGACAGGCTGGTCTTGAACTCCTGACCTCAGGTGATTCACCTGTCTTGGCCTTCCAAAGTGCTGGGATTACAGGCGTGAGCCACCGTGCCCGGCCCCTGGCAAACTATTAATAATAAACCTCTCCCTGGGTTATGATAACATCTCCCTCGTTTTCTCCCTTTAGGCCTAGATGGTTAAAACTCCAGCTGCTGCTAGTCCCTGGATGTCTGACTATCCCTTGTTTGTCTTCCTTAACACCTTTATTCCTTCATTACATTCTTTTTAATTAGCCTTTAAATGTGCCATTTGTTTCCTGATACCCAGGCCTATAACATAATTATAGATTTTCTCAATACAATTCACAAAACCACGTATCCAAAAGGCGAGAGAAAGTTTTGTTGGGGTTCTCCAATTATGCAGACAGCTATTGGAAATCTTATTCAGAATAAATCATCTCATGTATTTTCACTTTCTCCTGTTGTCCATTTTATGTCACAGGACATCGGGAACGTCATAACGGGATGTGCTGCTTTGGATTTAAGTCATATTAAAACTTTAGAGAAAGCATAATAATTTGTGATAATCAAGGCAGAGAATGTTGGGTATGAAGAAACATGTGAACTCAACTTTAGACGTTCAGACTTCAAAAATGTCAAAGAAGCATTAGAGAAGATTCCAGGGCAGTCTTAACAAGTAAGTTAGCTCAAAAGGGATAGGATCTTTTCAGAAATTAAATTCTGAGACAACCCATGAGCAGCCAAAAATATGATGGGTTATGGTTTCTGAATACCTCTACTTTTAAAGGGACTTGCAGGAAAAAAAACAGCAATGGAGAAGGGTATGCATGTAAGAATGAATAGCTACCACTTTTTTTGTCTTTTTTTTTTTTCCCCCCCTTTTTGTGCAGAAAGGGGTCTTGCTGGATTGCCCAGACAGGTCTCTAACTCCTGGATTCAAGGTATCCTCCCGCCTTTGCCTCCCTAAGTGTTGGGATTACAGGCGTGAGCCACCGTCCCTGGCCTATACTGTTTTTTTGTTTTTTGGGGTTTTTTTGAATTATTTTTGCTACCACTTTTAAGAACAGTTTCTGGGGAGCCTAAGGCGAGCAGATTGTTTTAGACCAGGAGTTCCAAGCCAGCCTGGGTAACGTGGCAAAACCCCATCTCTACAAAAAATACAAAAATCAAGTGGATATGGTGGCATGTGCCTCTAGTAGTTCCAGCTACTGGGAAGGCTGAGGTGAAAAAATTGCTTGAGCCTGGGTTGCAGTGGGCCAAGATTTCGCCACTGCACTCCTGCCTGGGTGACAGAGTGAGACCCTGTCAAAGAAAAATAAATAAATAAATTCTGGAAGGGTAAAAGTCCAGAATAGGCCAAGTTCTGCAAACTTAGGAGAAAAAACTGATTTTAAAGTTAGATTTAAAGCAAAATGCACAAAAAGGGGATGGTTGTAGAATAGGGGAAATGAACAAACTTACTTATATGAACAATTATAGAGATCTTAGACAAAGTGGAGAGCCAAAACATGATGGAGGAATAGAGAAAAACAGATGGACAAAAAAGAGAAACGGTCAATTCTGGGAACTCAGTCCAGTGAACTTCACATTGACTCTGGAAAAATTCTGAAAATGAGTTATCAAACAGATGGTTAGTAAGCTCTTAGAGAAGCAACAGTCACTCAGAGTCAGAATAGGTATGACTGTCTCATGCTAAGCTGAACATATTTCCTTTTTGATGGGTCTGCAATAACCAATTCAGATTTAATACAGCTCTAATATTGTCCCTCTCAGTGTTTTCTCTTTCATCCTGATATTTCTCATAAACTGCAGATCATTTATTCTTTTTTTTTTTCTTTTGAGACGGAGTTTCGCTCTTGTTGCCCAGGCTGGAGTGCAATGGTGCAATCTC
This sequence comes from Chlorocebus sabaeus, assembly GCF_047675955.1. NCBI lineage: Eukaryota > Metazoa > Chordata > Mammalia > Primates > Cercopithecidae > Chlorocebus > Chlorocebus sabaeus. The sequence continues at coordinate 36,055,471 of NC_132920.1, read as the reverse complement.
TGTTCACTGCAACCTCCGCCTCCCAGGTTCAAGCGGTTCTCCTGCCTCAGCCTCCCAAGTAGCTGGGATTACAGGCATGTGCCACCACGGCCAGCTAATTTTGTATTTTTAGTAGAGATGGGGTTTCACCATGTTGGCCAGGATGGTCTCAATCTCTTGACCTTTGATCTGCCCGCCTCAGCCTCCCAAAGTGCTGGGATTACAGGCATGAGCCACGGTACCCGGCCCATTTATTCTTTTATTAGACAAATATTTGAGCACCTACTAAGTGCCTGACACTGTGTAGGCACTGAGTATACATCAAGGAAAATCTAAGCAGGGTCTCTACACTCAAACAGTTTACTTTGGGGTGGACAGTACTTTCCCAATTCTGGGATTTTTCCTAGCCATCTGCTCTCTCCCTGTCTTTTCTAAACCACATGTAGTTATCCTGAACTCACACAATCCTCAGAGTCTAGGGCTTCCCTGTCTGTCCTAACCTTCCTTTGTTTTCAACTTTACAGCAGGGAATAGACTGGGCTGCATCCTTCCTTGGCCAACAGGTACTGTCTTCTTTTGCAACATACCCAGACATGCTATCATTCAGGTTCCATGCAACATATATCAATTATCTAAATTTCAAATTTGGCTAACCTGCCTTTCCAGCCTCACCTTCCATTTCATCCCTTCAGTTGTTACCAGCCCCAATCCTAGCCCCCACCTACAGGTGTCCATGTCTGTGCCTTTTTGCTCAATGTATTTTCTCATTCAGGAATGCCTGACATCTCCTTCTCCACCTACAGAAATCTTACGTATTTCCTAAGACCCAGCTCAAAAACGGCCTCCTCTGTGGATGGGCTTAATTACTTACTTTGCTCAATAAGTCCTGCCAAAGCCCCCATGCTTGACTTGTGCTGTACTATTGCCCTCTCATCTTCCCTTCTCAATTACTTGTTTAGGGCAAAGGTCTTCAGAGCTTCCACTCTGACCAGCTGTGGTACTTTACAATAGGGGCTGGTAAATTAAGATCTGAAATAAGAATAGTTAAAACGGTTGAAAAAAGATCAAAAGGGCCTGGCTCAGTGGCTCACACCTGTAATTCCAGCACCTTGGGAGGCTGAGGTGGGAGGATCACTTGAGACCTGGATATCCAGGCTGCAGTGAGCCGAGATCATGCCACTGTACTTCACCTGAGTAGCAGAGCAAGACTACTCCTCTTTCTTTAACCCTCACCTTCCCTTCAAAACCTAACAAAGGCCATGTTTAAATCAATAGAAGAACATTTTATGACATGTGAAAATTATATGAAATTCAAATTTCAGTGTCCATAAATAAATCTTTATAGGAACAAAGTCCATATTTTCTATGACTGCTTTTGAGCTCCAGTGGCAGAGTTGAGTAGCTGAGAAAGAGATCTTATGGTCCACAAAGCCTAACTATTTACCATCTGGCCCAAAGAAAAACTTTGCTGAGCCTGCTATACAATAAGGGCTTGATGATTAAATAACTGGGTCGTACACCAAGATTCTGAACATATAGGCAGGTCCTCTTAAGTTTAGTGTCTTTGTGTAATGGAAGTAATAACTATTTTGCCTTTAAGTTGCCATAAACATCAAATGAGATAATGCACTTAGAAAAGTAAAAAAAAAAAAAAAAAATCTTATAAACAAGACAACTTCATCATGTATTGAAGGTGGTAGAATAAAAAAACATTAAACGTTTTTATTCTCATTTCCCTTTCTTTCCTTTACAGCTTTCATTTAAACTTGAAATTTCAAGAGAAAATTCACTTTTGAAGTTTTTACTTTTCAAGTGATAATAGGGTCACAGGTTCTTTCCTTCCAGTCTTTCTGTGTTGCTCCCACTCCCTTTTCTTTCTCACATGTAATTTTTTTCCATTTTCTTTAAATAGTATCTCAACTGGGCTCACAATAGCTCAGGGAAGGAGAAACTGGGACATGCCTGATTAATCCATTTTACAGGCCAGGAAACTGAGGCAGATCCCAATTGCCTCTGAAGCTCTGACTCAGCAGCATGCAGGGAGCCCTGCCGCTCTCTGCGCCTTTTCTAAGCAAATAGAACAAAACTAACCTTGCCAGGTTTCCAAGCTTGGATCTCTAACACTCCTTCAACGTTCACCCCCGACGTTCCTCCTCTCAGCGCCCCCTCCCTCTCCTTGCCGCCCCCTCCTCGGGAGCAGGTGGTAGGCTCCGCTCCCAACGCGCATGCGCGCGGCACGGTGGGGCGGGGGCGGGGCGGGACTGGGGGTGGAGTGTGCGCGGGCTCGGTTTTGGGCCGCGGCGGGAGCTGGAGTCACCGCCACTCGAGTGCGCAGGCGCTTGGCGGTTACCGGTCTCACCATGGAGCGGAAAGGTGAGCGGTGGAGCGGCCTCCGCCACGAGGGGCAACGGCCGCCGGGGCGAGGCCCGGGTCAGCGCCCGGAGCTTCGCCTAACTGCCGCGGTTCGGTCCCCGAGCTTGCGGCGCCCCTCCACTGAGGTGGCGCCGCCCCACACCCCCCGCCTCTGGGCTGCGGGTCCGCGCCCCTCAGCCCGGGCGTCCTCCGGCGCCGGCCGTCGCCGCCCCTTGTTCCCTGCCAGGCCGGCTTGCGCCTTGGGGCCACTCCAGGGCCCAGACCTTGGCGGGCGAGGCAGACCTCCGCCCGCCCGCCCCCTGACCCGGCCTGAGACCCCTCCGGCGCATCCCGCCCGGGCGCTGCTCTGTGCCCCGTGGGCCGCCAGCCCCCCGGCCGGCCGCCTTGCCGAAGCCTCCGCGCTCGTACCGCAGCCGCCCCTGAGACAGGCCCCGCAGCCGGGCCTGGCGCCCCTGCTGGGTCTCCACCCTCACCTTGGTCACCTCCTTTCCTCCACATTCGCCCTTCATCCATCCCTCTCTCCTGCAGTGCTTGCGCTCCAGGCCCGAAAGAAAAGGACCAAGGCCAAGAAGGACAAAGCCCAAAGGAAGTGAGTCTTGTACCCCAACATCCCATTCTTTGGATTTTCCTCCGGCACCTTCTCTGCTCTGGTTTCGCGTCTTGAATGTGCACAGGGTTCGGGCACCCTGTGGCCGCAGCCACATGGCCTCGGGGCAGCTCGGAGGGTCGCTCTCCAGCAACCATGTGGAAGAGGGCTGCTGTTGCTGAACGCCAGGCCTGGGTCTTAGCAGCCCCAGGCTTGCTGGAAAGGGCTGTCGGAGGAGGACCAGAGCCCGCCCGGTACCTTTCCTCCCCAACTCCACAGAGGAGGCACAAACTCCCCTAGCTTGGACCCCCCCACTGGAGCTGGTAGATCATTATCGTTCTGTTTCTGAACTCTGGTCTCTCTCTCTTACCTGCTCCCCAACGTCTTAACTTGCCTCCAACGTCTGCACGGTAGGCCTTAAGGAAATTCTTGAATGAGTTTTTCCGTGTTTACTTTGGGTTCTACCAACCACACACTCCCTTTCATAGAGGAGGGCATGGGGCTTTTCTTTGGGTTAGTCAACTTCCTGAGCCTGCAAGGCGCATCGGCTTTTTTGCACTGTGCCGGCAGACCGCTGTGTATACAGTCAGTATCTGTTAACTGCTTCTTTTCTGTCTAAACCTCAACCAAATGCAGATAATCTTCCGGAGTGGGCATCACAATAGTAACGGGAGAGTTCTTTAACACACATTGATGGTTCTGGTTTGGTGTATTAAGCGCCACATGTCCAGTTTTGTCAGTGGGATGCATAACAGTAGTTTAGTGCTATCGTGGCAAGTTCAAAAGTTGGTCACAGCCTAATAGAAACTCAGGTAGCAGGCTTCATTCAGCAAGTGAGGCTAAGCCTAAAGAACTTTCATCATGTACTAACGTTTAACTGCAAAGGGTCTTGGAAATCAGCTCTTGGAAATCATCTCTCAGAGAGAGATTCTATGCCTAGTTCTTAATTTTAGATGTATTATCTTTATACTTTTAAATTTATTTGATGTTTTGTGGCATTGTATGCGGTCTAATTCCCTCTGAGTTGATACAACACATTTAAAAGGCCTTCCTAGGTCACCCCACTGAATGACAATACCAGATTTAGGGGGGCGTAGGGGTGTGTGTTGTTTTTGGAGGCTACCTACTGTATGGGGAGAGCACATAATGACTTCTCTCTTTCAATAGAACTAAAGTGGTAGGTGACCTCACCTCTTGCTCCATTTTCTATTCTGTCTTATGAAATGTATTTTGTAAGTGCTTGGTGACGAAGGTTTGTAAATGGTGAGTTTGTGTGTGTCTGTTTGCCTTTGGATTATCCGTATATGGGATTATTCAAAACCATTTTTTAATACTAGATTGTTTAATAGAAACAGCAAGGTGCTAACTTGGTTCTAGTATGCAGTAGGAATTGAAATGTTACTTTTCTGTGCCTAGTTGAGTTATTCTTTGTGGAATTGATAAGAATGTGTTAAAACGTTCTTTTCTATTGATACGAGGAAGTTGCGGTTTTTATTATATTACTGTATTTTTTAGAAATCCTGGTCTCTCAGACCATTTGTCCAGATCTCTCTTACCACTTGGAAATTAATTTGAGATTAGCCCAAATCAAGCTATAATTTGAGGGGTAAATGTATATAGGTGATCATATACTTTAAGCACCAGATATCTATTACTTCTGATTATCTATTTCGACTATGTGCTTTATTTCTAAAGCCAAATATATGTATATCTGTTACCCCATTCACTACTATGGATAACTTAGAGTTATTTGTGTTGTTAATTGTTTGCAAGTGTGGATTATAGATAACGTAGCAGTCATTTTACTGAATATTTTATCTTGAACAACTTTGACTCCTGAAAATATGCGTGAATGAACTGCCCCATTTACTTGTAATTTCAGAGGTGTTTTATTTTTGGTTTTGTTTCCAATTAATACGTTTTTGCGTTTTTTTGTTTTAAATTTACCTGCCTTTTTTTTCTTTTTCTTTTTGAGGCAAGTTCTCTCTCTGTTGCCCAGGCTGCGGTTTAGTGGTGCGATCTTGGCTCACTGCAACCTCCACCTCCCAGATTCAAGCAATTCTCTTGCCTCAGCCCCCCAAGTAGCTGGGACTATAGGGGTATGCCACTACGCCTGGTTAATTTTTGTATTTTTTGTAGAGATAGGGTTTTGCCATGTTGCCCAGGCTGGTCTCAAACTCCTGAGCTCAGGTAATCTGCCTGCCTTAGCCTCCCAAAGTGCTGGGATTATAGGTGTGAGCCACTGCACCCTGCCCTTTTTTTTCCTTTTTCTTTCTTCCTTTTTGTTTTTCTTTCTTTCTTTCTTTGGTATCCCAGCCTCCTTTTAAGTAGCTGAAATGTCTAATTAAGTTGGTTAGAGTACTGTGTCAGAAGTTCAAGCCTCAACTAAGATAACTTGACTCTCTTCCATGACTTCTGATTGCACTCCTGATGACTTCCATTTACTTTGCAAAGGCAAGCTGCTAGTTGCAGAAGGTGAGTCAGGAAGATTTGAGGAAGAAGCATGCCATAGAGTTTGGTCTTTGGAGATAGATGTGGTTTTGAATTCTGATTTTGCTACTGTTTAGCAATCTGACCTTAAGACAAGTTGGTTAAGGAAACAGTCTTTTTTTTTTTGAGACGGAGTCTTGCTCTGTCGCCCAGGCTGGAGTGCAGTGGCCGAATCTCAGCTCACTGCAAGCTCCGCCTCCCGGGTTTACACCATTCTCCTGCCTCAGCCTCCCAAGTAGCTGGGACTACAGGCGCCCGCCACCTTGCCCGGCTAGTTTTTTTTTTTGTATTTTTTAGTAGAGATGGGGTTTCACCAGGTTAGCCAGGATGGTCTTGATCTCCTGACCTCGTGATCCGCCCGTCTCGGCTTCCCAAAGTGCTGGGATTACAGAAGGAAACAGTCTTATGTATAAAACTGACTGGCAGTTTAGTCATAATGAAAACTGATCAGGACCTAAAGGTATAAAAACTAAGCATTTAAATGAAAATTTTAGAAAGTTTTGGAAGTAATACTTTTGTAAGTAATACTTCGGCTTATTTACAGTAAATAGCATCCTTAGTAGTCTAAATAGTCTGACTAAATAGTCGTGTTGTGTCACAGGCAGAAGGGATTTTCAGTCCCCTGGTACTGTAGATCTTAAACCCAGAGTCTTGAAGCTGGTGACAGAAGAACCAAAACTTGGAATTCAGGGTCCCTTTCCAGCTCAGTGTTTGTTAGAGTGGATTTCCTTTGGGTTCTTTTCACTGTGCTGGAGTATTTGACTTTTGGGATTTTTAATTTTCTTATTTAGACAATTCCTTCTTCGTTTTACTTTTTCAGACACTATGCTTTTATTTACTAACATTAACTAGTTGGTGATGATCTCCATTTTACTTTACAGATAAGAGAATTGAGGTTTGTCAGCTTACTCTCCTAGAAAATTGCAAAGCTAGGATTTGAACCCAGGTCTGACATACCCAAAGCCCTGGTTACCAGTCATGTGTTTCTAAGTGACAGACCTTTTGGTGTGTCTTACAACAGGTAAGGTAGAAGCTGAGTTGAAAGAGGCTTCTGAATGAGAGACCTCCGGATGCTTGGGGGTTTGGGTGCCCTTTCATGACCTACTGTCCTGTGTCTTTGAAACAGCACAATCATCTATCTCCCTCTGAACATTTGTTTTCAGTGTTTATACCAGTAGCTGTGAGCCTTTATTTATTTGTCATAAGCTTTTATAATTTAACAGTCTATGTCTGTTTTTGTTTTGTTTTGTTTTTTGAGACAGGGTCTCTTGTCACCCAGGCTGGAGTGCAGTGGCATATTCTCAGCTCACTGCAACCTCTGCCTCCCGGGCTCAAGCGATTATCTTGCCTCAGCCTCCCAAGTAGCTGAGATTACAGGCACCTGCCACCACGCCCAGCTAATTTTTGTATTTTTTGGGGTAGAGACAGGGTTTCACCATGTTGGCCAGGCTGATCTCAAACTCGACCTCGAGTGACCCACCTTGGCCTCTCATAGTGCTGATATTAGAGATGTGAGCCACCGTGGCTGACCTATATGTCTGCTTTTGAAGTTATTTCTGTGGAATGTAATTCCAGAATGGATTTCATACTTACTGATTTTATTACTTTATTAGGAAGTTAGTTTGGACGGTAATTTTCACTTTATTTGCAGTTAAATAATTATGGATTTGGTATACATTTGGTAGTAAGATTAATTCAGCTCTAACACTGATTTGTGGAGTCAGTTGGGAGCTATATTGAAAATTTACTTGAATTTGGCCACAAATTTAAAAAAAAAATTTGCAACAGAAAATACTTAAATATCTAACATTTTTATTCAGTAGGAAGTAGAGCCAGTAAATTTGAACAATTTTAAAAAATGAAATGGTATTTGATGCTTTTTACACTTAGCAGTGCACCTTAGAAATTGGTTCTATATTCCTTATAGTGCAGCCTTACTATTTTTTTTAAGGTCTACCTTTTTCACTGAATCTTAGAAATAGTTCCATATCAGGAGAGAAAGAGAACCTCATCTAGCATTCCGTTAAGTTGATACGCCATAATTAAATTTATTTATTCATTTATTTGAGGCAGTCTTCGCTCTTGTCACCCAGGCTAGAGTGCAGTGGTGTGATCTCAGCTCACTACAACCTCTGCCTCCTGGGTTCAAGCGATTCTCCTGCCTCAGTTTCCCGAGTAGCTGGGATTACAGGTATATACCACTGTGCCCAGCCAACCATAATTTAATTTTTATTAAACAGATGTATATACTTTTTTTTTTTTTTTGAGACAGAGTCTCGCTCTATCACCCAGGCTGGAGTTCAGTGGCACATTCTTGGCTCACTGCAATCTCTGCCTCCTGAGTTCAAGTGATTCTCCTGCCTCAGCTTCCAGAGTAACTGGGACTACAGGCGTGTGCCACCACACCCCACTAATTTTTTGTATTTTTAGTAGAGACAGGATTTCACTGTGTTAGCCAGAATGGTCTCCATCTCTTGACCTCATGATCCGCCCACCTCCATCTCCCAAAGTGCTGGGATTACAGGCGTGAGCCACCGTGCCCGGCCTGTATATACTCAAAAAAATGGAATCACTGGACATACTTTTCCCTAGTTATCATTATAATGAGTATTTTTCATGTATTAAATATTCCACTATGGGCTGTTTCCAGTTTTTCACAATTCACAACTATAGTGAATAATCTTTTGGACAAATCATTGCTCACATCAGTGATTATTTCCTTAAGATAAATACTTAGAATGGTATATACATTTAAAATATTTTTACTTCATATTGTCAAAATTTTCTCCAGCAAGATTTTTTTTTTTTTTTTTTTTGAGACGGAGTCTCACTCTGTCGCCCAGGCTGGAGTGCAGTGGCGTGATCTCAGCTCACTGCAAGCTCCCGCTCCTGGGTTCACGCCATTCTCCTGCCTCAGCCTCCTAAGTAGCCGGGACTACAGGCACCCGCCACCATGCCCGGCTAATTTTGTTTTTGTATTTTTAGTAGAGACGGGGTTTCACCGTGTTAGCCAAGATGGTCTCGATCTCCTGATGTCGTGATCTGCCCGCCTTGGACTCCCAAAGTGCTGGGATTACAGGCATGAGCCACCTTGCCCAGCCTTCCTCCAGCAAGATTTAACAGATTTGGCCAGGCACAGTGGCTCAATCCTGTAATCCCAGCACTTTGGGAGGCCGAGGCAGGAGGATCACATGAGTTCAGGAGTTCAAGACCAGCCTGGCCAATATAGTGAAACCCTGCTTCTACTGAAAATACAAAAATTAGTCAGGTGTGTTGTCAGGTGCCTGTAATCCCAACCACACATGAGGCTGAGGCAGGAGAATCGCTTGAACCCGGGAGGTGGAGGTTGTAGTGAGCCAAGATCACACCACTGCACTCTAGCCTGGGCAACAAAGCAAGATTCCGTTTCAAAAAGAAAAAAAAATTTAACTAGTTTAACTCTTGTTCATTAAACAAATAGTTTCTGAACTCCCACCCTGTCCCAAGCACTGTTTTCCATATTCGGGATTCAGCAGTGAAAGAAAAACATTCCTGTCCCCTTGGCTACTATATTATTATAGTGGGAGGGGAGACAATAAACAATAGACATAAATAAGTAAATTATATAGTATATTAGGTGATAGGTAGAGAGAAAAGAGAAAGATAAGTGGGGGTTGAGAAGTGGAGATAAGGTTACAGTTTCATATAGGGTGATGGAGGCCACACTGAAAAGGTGACATTTGAACAAAGACTTGGAAGAGGACTGCTCTAGGCAAAGCAGTAGAAGTGGGAGTGTTCTTGTATCTCCTGTGAAGCCACCAGAACTAGGTAATATTACTTGAAAAATCTTGCCAAATCCGGTAATCTATGAAGTACCTTGTTATAATTTTGAATTTTTTGGTCCATTTTTAATATTAGATTGTTGATCTTTTTCTTGATCTTAAGAGCTCTTTATTAAGAATGTATCCTAGCCGGGCGTGGTGGCACACGCCTGTGATCCTAGCACTTTGGGAGGCTGAGGCAAGTGGATCGCCTGAGGTCGGGAGTTCGAGACCAGCCTGACCAACATGGAGAAACCCCGTCTCTACTAAAAATACAAAACATTAGCTGGGCGTGATGGCACATGCCTGTAATTCCAGCTACTTGGGAGACTGAGGCAGGAGAATTGCTTGAACCTGGGAGGCGGAGGTTGCAGTGAGCCAAGATCATGCCATAGCACTCCAGCCTGGGTGACAAGAGCGAAACTCCATCTCAAAAAACAAAAAAAGTATCCTTTGTTGTGTGGCAGACTTTTATTTCTCAGCTTGTTATTGGTCCTTCAAATGTCACTTATAGTGTGCTTTTTACATAAATTGATTTTTAAAACTGTGGCAAATCTGTCTTTTCCTCTGCTTTTTCCTTTTTTTTTTTTTTTGGGACAGAGTCTTGCTCTGTCACCCAGACTAGAGTACAGTGGCATGATCTTGGCTCACTGCAACCTCCACCTCCTGGATTCAAGCAATTCTGCTGCCTCAGGTTCCCGAGTAGCTGGGATTACAGGTGCGTGCCACCACACCCGGCTAATTTTTGTACTTTTAATAGAGACGGAGTTTCTCCATGTTGTCCAGGCTGGTCTCAAACTCCTAATTTCAGGTGATCACCTCCCTTGGCCTCCCAAAGTGTTGGAATTACAGGCATGAGCCACTGCACCTGGCCTCCTTTGCTTTTTACTTTTTTTTTTTTTTTTTTTTTTGAGACGGAGTCTTGTTCTGTCGCCCAGGCTGGAGTGGAGTGGCGTGATCTCAGCACACTGCAACCTCCACCTCCCAGGTTCAAGTGATTCTCCTACCTCAAGGTCAACTGTTATGTATTTTTTAAAATTTGCATTTTTAATTGTATGTGATTCCCTTAAATATAAATATGTACTTGCAAAATTGAATTTCTAGAACTCCTCTTGTCAGAAAATATTTTGTTCTCTTCTTCCTCTGTAGTTTCATTGGTTAGTAAGTTTTGTTTACATTAGTATGTCTACTACAGTGAGTCCCAGGCTTGACAAATTACCATTTTCCTTTACATTACTTGAAAGCAGCAACTTGTGGAAGTGCCAAAGTGAATAAGGCTGTGGGTGCTTAGGAATTCCCTTATTAAAAGTGAAGAAGGCTGGGTACAGTGGCACATGCCTGTAATCCCAGCACTTTGGGAGGCCAAGACCTTGAGCCAGAAACTTGATACTAGCCTGGGCAACATGGCAAGATCCTGTCTTCTAAAAACACAAAAGTTAGCTGGGTGTGGTGGCACGTACCTTTAGTCCCAGCTACTCAGGAGACTGAGGTGAGAGGATCTCTTGAACCCAAGAGGTAGAGGCTGCAGTGAGCTGTGATTATGTCACTGCACTCCAGCCTAGGTGACAGAACGAGACCCCATCTCCAAAAAAATAGAAAGAAAGATGATCAACTAAAATCAATTTAGACCTTGTGGAATAACTGGCACATTTTTGTGGGCCCACTTTAGGTAAACTCTTTTGCTCATGCTCTCCAAATCCTCTCTATCACTGTTACTAGTTTGGGGATATTTTTAAATTGGCTAAAAGTATTACAGGCATACCTCGGAGATACTGTGGGTTCACGTTCAGTTCAGAGCACCTCAAAGCGAGTCACACAAATTTTTTGTTTCCCAATGCATATAAAAGTTATGTTTGCACTGTACTGTAGTCTATTAATTTTGCAGTAGTGTCATGTCTTTTAAAAATGTACAGACCTTAATTTAAAAATACGTTATTGCTAAAAAATGTTAAGGATCATTTGAGCCCTCAGTGAGTCATAATCTTTTTGCTGGTATAAAGTCTTGCCTCAATAATAATTTTTGTTTAAGAGGGATGGGGTCTGGTACTCTTGCCCAGGCTGGAGTGCAGTGGTGTTCTCATAGCTCACTGCAGCCTCAAACTCCTGGGTGCATGCGTTCCTCCTGCATCAGTCTCCCAAGTAGCTGGGATTACAGGCACATGCCACCTTGCCCAGCTAATTTTTTTTTTTTTCCTCCAGGAATGGAATTTCATTATGTTGCCCTCAAACTGGCCTTGAACTCTTGGCCTCAAGCAATCCTCCTGCCTTAGCCTCCTGAGTAGCTGGGATTAAGGGTGTGAACCACTGCACCCAGCTGTGGTCTTGCCTTAGTATTGATGGCTGCTGACTGATCTGGTGGCTGCTCAAGGTTGCAGTGGCTGTGCCAATTTCTTAAACAATGAAGTTTGCTGCATCTGTTGACCCTTTCTTTCACAAAGCTTTTTCTGTAGTATGTGATGATGTTTGATAGTATTTAACCCACAGAGGAACTTGTTCCAAAATTGGAGTCAGTCCTCTTAAACTCTGCTACTGCTTTATCAATTAAGTTTGTTATATTGTAAGTCCTTTGTTGTCATTTCAACAATGTTCACAGCATCTTTACCAATAGTAGATTCCATCTCAAGAAACCACTTTCTGCTGGGTGTGATGGTATGCACCTGTGGTCCTAGCTACTTCAGAGGCTGAGGTGGGAGGATCACTTGAGCCCAGGAGTTCAAGGCCAGCCTGGGCAACATAGCGAGACCCTATCTCTTAACAACAAGAAAAGAAGAAACTACTTTTCTTTTTTAAAAAAAATTATTTATTTATTTATTTATTTATTTATTTATTTATTTATTTTGAGACAGGGTCCCACTATGTTGCCCATGCTGGTCTTGAACTCCTGGGCTCAAGCCATCCTCCCACCTTGGCCTCCCAAAGTGCTGGGATTACAGGCGTGAGCCACCACGCCCGGCTAAGTAACCACTTTATCATCATAAGCAGCAGCTCCTCATCTGTTCAAGTTTTATCATGAGATTGGAGCAATTCAGTCACATCTTCAGGATCCGTGTCTAATTCTAGTTCTCTTGCTATTTCTACCACATCTGTAGTTACTTCCTCCACAGAAGTCTTGAACATTTCAGTCATGCATGAGGGTTGGAATCAACTTCTTCCAAACTCCTGTTAATGTTGATATTTTTACCTCTCCCCATGACTGTTCTTAATGGCATGTAGAATCATGAATCCTTTCCAGAAGGTTTTCAATAGATTTTTCCCAGACCCATCAGAAGAATCACTATGGTAGCTATTGTCTTATCAAATGTATTTCTTAAATAATAAGTCTTGAAAGTTGAAATGACTCCTTGATCCATGGGCTACAGAATAGATGTTATGTCAGTAGGCATGGAAACAATATTAATCTCTTAGTACATCCCCATCAGAGCTCTTAGATGACTAGGTACATTGTGAAAGAGTGGTAATATTTTCAAAGGAATCAATTTTTCTGAGCAGAAGGTCTCAATAGTGGCCTTAAAATATTCAGTAAACCATGCAGTAAACAGATGTTCTGTCATCTAGCTCTTGTTCCATTTATAGAGCACAGGCAGATTTAGCATAGATTTTAGCTAGCATAGATTTAGCATAATTCTTAAGAGCCCTAAGATTTTTGGAATGGTAAATTAGTATTGGCCTCAACTTAAAGTCACTAGGTGCATTAGCTGCTAACAAGAGAGTCAGCCTGTCCTTTGAAGCTTTGAAGCCAGTCATTGACTTGTCTCCAGCTATGAAAGTCCTAGATGGCATCATCTTCCAATAAAAGGCTCTTTTGTCTACACTGAAAATCTTCTGTTTAGTATAGCCACCTTCATCAATTATCTTAGCATCTGGGTAGCTTGCTGCAGCTTTTTCATCAGCACTCACTGCTTTACCTTGCACTTTTATGTTATGGGGATGGCTTCTTTCTGTAAACTTCATGAACCAGCCTCTGCTGCCTTCAAATTTTTCTTCTGCAACTTCTTTACCTCTCACAAACTTCATAAAATTGAACAGTTAGGGTCTTGCTCTGGATTGAGTTTTGGCTAAAGAGAATGTTGTGGTTGGTTTGATCTTCTATTCAGGCCACTAAAACTTTCTCCATCTCAGAAATGAGGCTTGTAAGCTGGGCGTGGCGGCTCACTTCTGTAATCCCAGTATTTTGGGAGGCTGAGGCAGGTGGATCACCTGAGGTCAGGAGTTTGAGACCAGCCTGACCAACATGGTGAAACTCCGTCTCTACTAAAAATACAAAATTGCCGGGTGTGGTGATGCATGCCTGTAATCCCAGCTACTCAGGAGGCTGAGGCAGGAGAATCACTTGAACCCAGGAGATGGAGGTTGCGGTGAGCCGAGATTGTGCCATTGCACTCCAGCCTGAGCAACAAGAGCGAAACTCCATCTAAAAAAAAAAAAAAAAAAAAAAAAGGTAAGGCTTGTATTAGTCTGTTCTCACACTGCTATAAAGAATATTACCAGAGACTGGGTAAAGGAAAGAGGTTTAATTGACTCACAGTTCTGCAGGCTTAACAGGAAGCATGGCTGGGAGGCCTCAGGAAACTTAGAATCATGGTGAAAGGCAAAGGGGGAGCAGGCATCTTCTTCACAAGTCGGCAGGAGGGAGTGTGTACAAGAACCAGAAGTACAAGGAAATACCACACTTTAAAACCACAAGTGTGTGCAAGGAAGTACCACACTTTAAAACCATCAGGTCTCATGAGAACTGTCATGAGAACAGCGTGGGGGGAACCACCCCCATGATCTGATCACCTCCCACGTGGTCTCTCCCCTGACATATGGGTATTACAATTTGAGAAGAGATTTGGGGTGGGGACACAGAGCCAAACCATATTACTTCATTCTTGGCCCCTCCCAGATCTCTTGTCCTCACATTTCAAAACAATCATGCCTTCCCAACCATCCCCCGAAGTCTTAACCCATTCCAACATTAACTCAAAAGTCCCAAGTCCAAAGTCTAATCTGAGACAAGTCCCTTCCACCTATAAGCCTATAAAATCAAAAGCAAGTTAGTTACTTCCAAGATACAATGGGGATAACAGGCACTGGGCAAATGTTCCCATTCCAAATGGGAGAAATTGTCCAAAACAAAGGGGCTACAGACCCCATTAAAGTCTGTAATTCAGCCGGGCAGTCATTAAATTTTACAGCTCCAAAATAATCTCCTTTGACTCTGTGTCTCACATCCAGGGCATGCTGATGCAAGAGTGGGATCCCATAGCCTTGGGCAGCTCCTTCATGGACTGGCATCGAGTGCCTGTGGCTTTTCCCGGTACATGGTGCAAGCTATTGGTGGATCTACCCTTCTGGGGTCTGGAGAACAGTGGCCCGCTCCTCACAGCTCCACTAGGCAGCGCCCTGGTGCGGACTCTGTGTGGGGGCCCCAACTCCACATTTCCCCTTTGCATGGCCCTAGCACAGGTTCTCTGTGAGGGCTCCAACCCTGCAGCAGACTTCTGCCTGGGCATCCAGGCATTTCCATATGTTCTCTGCAATCTAGACAGAGATTCAATTCTTGACTTCTGTGCACCTCTGGCCCAACACCTTGTGGAAGCTGCCAAGGCTTGGGGCTGGAACCCTCTGAAGCAATGGCCCAAGCTGTACCTTAGCCCCTTTTAGCTTTTTCTTCCTAAGCCTCTGAGTCTGTGATGAGAGGGGCTGTCACCAAGATTTCTGACATGCCCTGACGACATTTTCTCTATTTTCTTGGTAATTAGCAGCCAGCTTGAATTTCTTCCCAGAAAATGGTTTTTTCTTTTCCATCCCATTGTCAGGCTACACATTTCCCAAACTTTTATTCTCTACTTAGCTTTTAAACATTAAGTCCCAATTTCAAATGATCTGTTTCTGAATACATAAAACTGAATGCTTTCAGAATAACCCAGGTCACGTCTCGAATGCTTTGCTGCTTAGAAATTTCTTCTGCCAGATACCCTAAATCATCTCTGTCAAGTTCAAAGTTCCACAGATCTCTAGGGCAGGGGCAGAATGCTGCCAGTCTCTTTGCTAAAGCATAGCATGAGTGACCTTTACTTCAGTTCCCAATAAGTTCTTCGTCTCCATCTGAGACCACTTCAGCCTGGACTTCTTTGTTCACCTCACTATCAGCATTTTGGTCAAAACAATTCAACAAGTCTCTAGGAAGCTCCAAACTTTCCTACATCTTTCTGTTTTCTTCTGAGCCCTCCAAACTGTTCCAACCTCTGCCTGCTACCCAGTTCCAAAGTCGCTTCCACATTTTCAAGTATCTTTATAGAAGTACCCCACTCTCTGTGATACCAATTTACTATATTTATTAGTCCATTTCACACTGCTGTAAAGAATACTACCTGAGACTAGGTATATAAAGGAAAGTGGTTTAATTGACTCACAGTTCCACAGGCTTAACAGGAAGCATAGTGAGGAGGGCTTAGGAAACTTACAATTATGGTGGAAGGCAAGGGGAAGCAGGCACCTTCTTCACAAGGTAGCAGGAGGGAATGTCTGCGAGAATGAGGAAGTACCATACTTTAAAACCATCAGCTCTTGTGAGAACTCGCTAACTATCAGGAGAACAGCATGAGGGAACCATCTCCATGATCCATTGACCTCCCACTTCATCCCTCTGCTGACATGTGAGGATTACAATTTGACTTGAGATTTGCATAGGGACACAGAGCCAAACTATATCAAGGCTGTTTCTCTTGTTATTCATGTGTTCACTCCATCTTATTTATTTATTTATTTGAGACAGAGTTTTGCTCTTATTGCGCAGGCTGGAGTGCAATGGTGCAATCTTGGCTCACCGCAACCCGTACCCCCCAGGTTCAAGCGATTCTCCTGCCTCAGCCTCCCAAGTAGCTGGAAACACAGACATGTGCCACCACGCTCAGCTAATTTTGTGTTTTTAGTAGATATGGAGTTTCACTATGTTGGTCAGGCTGGTCTCGAACTCCTGACCTCAGGTGATCCACCCACCTCAGCCTCCCAAAGTGCTGGGATTACAGATGTGAGCCATTGCGCCTGGCCTCACTCCAGCTTGTCTTAAAGCAAATCCCGGGCGTCATATTATTTTATAAATTATAGACTCTTAATTTTTTTCAAAGCATAGCTACAGTAGTATAATTGCCCTAAATTTTTTTAAACAAGTCATTAATGTCAAGTATTCAATCTGTGTTCAAATTTTCCTAATTTTCTTTGGATCAGGATCCACAAAGTCTTTCCATTGCCTTTGTTTGAAAAGTCTCTAGTCTTTTATTCTGTGGGTTCTCTGTGGTTCTTTTCCTTGCAAATTTTTTTGGCAAACTACCTATTGGTGGTAGTGTAAACTTTCATCAGGAAGCATCAATTCTGGTTGTCTCTTCTTTTCTAGTGTTAGTGGCTACTGATCCTTGCTTAGATCCATTAATTTATTTAGGGTTTCAAAAATATTCTATTCCTTAATTTATTGTAATACTTCTATAAACAGAAACTTTATCTCATAACTTTGGTTACCCAGAGAGAGAGTTCACAGATCCCTAGCATGCTCCAAAATGACCAATAAACATTTGAAAATAAACTCAGAAATTTGAACATATTTGTGGTTCAGTCCATTAGAGTGGGGTATTTTTTTTCCCTACAGTTTTATGGAGGTATAATTAAAGTTCATTTTAACTGTGCAATTCAGTGGTTTTTAGTATGTTCATAGAGTTGCGCAAACATCACTACAATGTAAATTTAGGTTGTTTTCATCAACTCCAAAAGAAACCTGGACCAATTAGTAGTCATCCCCCGTGACTCCTGACACTGCCTCACCTTCAACCTTAGGCAGCCACTAATCTACTTTCTGTGCCTATGGATTTTCCTGTTCTGGACATTTCATATAAATTGAATCATAACATGTGATATTTAGTGACTGGCTTCTTTTACTTAGCATAATGTTTTTAATATTCATGCATGGCTCACATCTGTAATCTCGGCACTTTAGGAGGCTGAGACCGGTGGATCATTTGAGGCCAGGAGTTTGACACCAACCTGGCCAACATGGCCTAACCCCGTCTCTACTAAAAATACAAAAATCAGCTGGGTGTGATGGTGCACACCTGTAATCCCAGCTACTCAGGAGGCTGAGGCATGAGAATCACTTGAACCTGGGAGGTGGAGGTTGCAGTAATCCAAGATCATGTCACTGAACTCCAGCCCATGTGACAGAGTGAGACTCTGTCTCAAAAAAAATAAAATAAAATTCATATGTGTTGTATCGTGTGGTTATTTTTTTTTTTTTGAGACGGAGTCTCACTCTGTCACCCAGGCTGGACTGCAGTGGCCGGATCACAGCTCACTGCAAGCTCCGCCTCCCGGGTTTACGCCATTCTCCTGCCTCAGCCTCCCAAGTAGCTGGGACTACAGGCGCCCGCCACCTCGCCCGGCTAGTTTTTTGTATTTTTTAGTAGAGACGGGGTTTCACGGTGTTAGCCAGGATGGTCTCGATCTCCTGACCTCGTGATCCGCCCGTCTCGGCCTCCCAAAGTGCTGGGATTACAGGCTTGAGCCACCGCGCCCGGCCTTCATGTGGTTATTTTTATTGCTTGTCCACTGTTTGGCTAATTGGAGTTTTTTTTTTCATGATAGCTCCTGAGTTCATTTTACTCAACCTGAGATGTCTTTGATAGCTTTTTAAAATCTGATATGACAGTATGTCTAGAGACTTATCTTGTACATTTTCTGCCCCTGGCTAGGAAATAGGTCTGTCTCCGAGAAGCCTTTTAGTGGGAAATAGTATTTGGAGAACATAATCTGAGTGCTTAAGGAGTTTATTACTAGTGAGTTAGTTAGTCATTGTTTTTAGGCCTTTTCTGTGACTAGAGCTAGGAAATAAGTTGTGTTTTTTCTTTTAAAAAAAATCATGAGTTCATGCTATACTTAAACATGGAATCATAGGACCCAAGGATTTTTCTTTGATTTTATATTTCACTCTTCTTTTCTCCCACGCTGAAAATCCCAGTTCTCAACAGCACCATGGTTGCTCATTTTTTTTTTCCTGCAATGTATACACAACAGTCTTAGAATTACAATTCCAGCACTACCCCAACAATATGATTACTAAGGAAGATGACAATTTTTGTTCACTGAGGATGTAGAATCAAGTGACTAAATTTTGTAGTTGCATTGACTAGTTCCTTGCTGTAGGATTATGCTGCCACCTAGTTTCTCAGATTCATGTGTTTCATTTTGCTTTCATTTTATATCATCTTTGACTTTTTTAAAAAGTCCAAGTCTTGCAGAATTATTTGGGTCATCTAGGCTTATTGTGTAAAATAAATACTGTATGTAATTTGTGATTATGTTGGTTTTTTTAGAATATGGCTTATGAAGCATACTATGAGTAAGACAAAAGAGAATGGTTCTGTGCTTATTAGAGTGTGTGAAGTATGCCTCCTTCTTTATATCTAAAGAAGAAAAGGTTTCTCAGCTCCTGTTACCCTGTGAGAAGATGAGTCCACTATTACCACGTCTTCAGCTTTTTCAAGAGAAGCTAGAACTTTGTTTTTATGTGATTCTTCAGATTGTTTAGTGTTCACAGCTTTTGTCTGTTTTTTATTCTTTGTTTGGGATAAGGTCTTAGTCACCTAGGCTGGAGTGCAGTGGTGTGATCATAGGTCACTGCAACCTCAAACTCCTGGGCTCAAGCATTCCCTCTGCCTTAGCCTCTGGAGTAGCTAGGACTACACCACCAGGCCCCCTTAATTTTTAATTTTTTTTTCTTTTCTTTTCTTTTTTTTTTGGAGAGATGGGGTCTTGCTATGTTAACCACGCTGGTCTTGAACTCCTGGCCTCAAGGGATCCTCTCACCACCTTGGCCTCCCAGATTACTAGAATCACAGGTGTGAGCCACAGTGCCCAGCCCATGACTTTGTTTATTTTTTATTTTTTAATTTTCCTTACTTTTTTTTTTTTTTTTTTGAGACAGAGCTTCACTCTTGTTGCCTAGGCTAGAGTGCAATGGCGTGATCTCGGTTCACCGCAATCTCTGCCTCCCAGGTCCTGGTTCAAGCAGTTCTCCTGCCTCAGCCTCCTGAATAGCTGGGATTACAGGCACCCACCACCATGCCCAGATAATTTTTGTATTTTTAGTAGAGACAGGGTTTCACCATGTTGGCCAGGCTGGTCTCAAACTCCTGACCTCGTGATCCGCCCGCCTCGGCCTCCCAAGGTGCTGGCATTACAGGCATGAGCCACCGCACCCAGCCCATGACTTTATTTAAAAACCATTGTATACTTTTGTTTACAGGCAGGATTCAGCTTGCAGCCTGTAGCATATGTAATCTTTGCCTCAGAGTCTTTATGGTGAAAGGTAGGCATTAATAGGCCTACTGTTGCAAGTTCCCTCTCTGAGTGATAGTATTAAGCACAGTTATGGAAGAGCCCCATGGTTCCAAGGGCCTCTTTGGAGGATTAGCTTTGGAAATTTGAAAAAGACCAACAAAGATCAACTGTGAAGACCATAGTATCCAGTTTTTCAACTAATTTAACAAGGTATAACTTCAGAAAGTTACCAGAAGCCCACAAAATAATTTGAATACACTTGATTTTCAGGTAACTGTAGTAAAATGTTTCCACTAAACACAAAAATCAGTTGGCAGGAGCTAGATAAAATAAAAATCATGGCTTGGCATGGTGGCTTGTGCCTATAATCTCACCATTTTGGGAGGCCAAGGTGGGAGGATCACTTGAGCTCAGGAGTTCAAGACCAGCCTGGGCAATTCAGTGGGACCCTGTCTTTAAAAAAAAAAAAATTAGCTGGGTGTTGTGATGCACGCTTACAGTTCTAGCCATTTGGAAAGCTGAAGTGGGATTGCTTGAGCCTGGAAGGTCAAAGCTGCAATGTGCCATGATTGTGCCACTGTACTCCAACCTGGGTAACAGTGAGACGCTAACTCAAAAAAATATATAATAAAATAATATAAAAATCATGTTTATTTGTACCATGGAGTGCCTTTATTTGTGTTCTTAAAATTCAGGTATGTAATTCATTGCTATTGGGTACTTTATCGGTGGCTTAAATGCCTTAATATTGATGAGTATTTTAGGATGGCATATCAAGAAGTTTCAGAAATTTTAATATATATTTTAACTACCACGTAAGAATTGTCACCAATTCTTGTTTGGTGAACAAACATCAATAGTATGAAGTTTGGTACTTGTAGTCAATCATGTTGATAACCTTTTTTAATGTACTCAAATTCTAAAATTTGTGATCTGAGTGTCATAGAGGCCTATGCATTTTGAACAAGGCTAACAGTCCTTTTGTGGGTAGTCTTGTGATTTTTTTTTTTTTTTTTTTTTGGAGACAGAGTCTCACTCGTCTCCCAGGCTGGAGTGCAGTGGCACAATCTTGGCTCACTGCAAACTCTGTCTCCCGGGTTCAAGTGATTCTTGTGCCTCAGCCTCCCAAGTAGCTGGGATTACAGGCACGTGCCACCACACCTGGCTAATTGTAGTATTTTTAGTAGAAGTGGGGTTTTACCAGGTTGGCCAGGCTGGTCTCAAACTCCTGAGCTCAGGTAATCTGTCCACCCTGGCCTCCGAAAGTGCTGGGATTATAGGCGTAAGCCACCACAGCCTCTTGTGAACTTTTGTTTCCTGAAATACTAGGGTAAGCCTTATTTTGTAACTGATTATCAGTTACCGTGTAGGCAACCGTATCTTTCTGTTCATTCACTTTGCTTTTTTTTTTTTTTTTTTAAAAAGGGTCTCACTGTGTTGCCCAGGCTGGTCTTGAACTCCTGGGCTCAAGTGATTCTCCCACCTTGGCCTCCCAAAGTGCTAGGATTACAGATGTGAGTCAGTATGCCTGGCCCACTTTGCTTTTAATTATGGTGCTACTCTTCAGCTTATGAACATTTTTTGATGTGCCTCCACCTAGCAATTTGATCAGAGATGCCAGGTTTTTTCTGTCTACATATGAGCTTGAGGACAATTTCCCTTCTAGTTTTCATGCCTTTTAGAATAGATTATACAGGAATTGTATTTTGCATTTTTCTTTACTAGAAGAATGCGGTGGGATAAATTAGGTAATTCATGCTAGTATTTCTAGGTAGAAGGATAATATAGGTATATGCTCATATGCTGTTTATCAAAAAGAGCTTGTCCTTTTGAATTACACAGTCCCGGATTTCAGCCTGCCTCCAACACCATTGTTAGGTGAACATGAACAGTTTCTTTTGACTTTCACCTCAAGTTGCCTTATCTGTAGATGGCAAGGTTATAAGGATGAAACTGCGTTGAGTGCCTAGGCCAGTACTAAGGTGAAATCAGTTTTCGGATGACTGCTTTCTTTCTTGTGCTTCCTTCTTTACCTTAGATGGGTTTATCTTTGTCTTTTATGTGACTTTTTTCTTGAATTTTTATTTTATTATTATTTTTTATTTTTAGAAACAGGGTCTTACTTTGTTGCCCAGGCTCTGGAGTGCAGTGGCGTGATCATAGCTTACGGCTGCATCACACTGCTGGGCTCAAGGGATCCTCCTGCCTCTGCTTCCTTAGTAGCTGGGACTACAGGCATATGCCAAGACTGGCTAATCTTTTTTTTTTTTTTTTCTTTTTTTCTTTTTTTTTTTGTAGAGACGGAGTCTTGCCATCTGGCCCAGGCTAGGCTCAAGCATTCCTCCCGCGTTGGTCTCCCAAAGTGCTGGGATTACAGGCATGGGGCCACCGTGCCAAGTCTATGTGACATTTCTTAATACTATTCGTGTATCAAACTAATAGTTTTAGCTCATGTGTTGGTGTTTCATTTTCATGTATATTTCATGTATATGTATGTGCATATATATATGGTAGAGTTTGGAATATAGTCACCTGAGGATCAGGGTTGAATTATATTTATTCGTATGTAACAGCTCATAAACTTAGGCACTCAAATTTTTATTTTGATATTGTTAGACCCTGGCTGCAGCTTAAGATTTCTGAGTTGAGAAACTTAGACTACTTGTGAGTATGTCTCAGAAGTTAAGTTCAGATAAAATTAGATATGTAAAGGATTATGTCAATTTGCAAAAGAAAAAAAAATCTTTCAGGAAAAATATATATGGAAAAGGTAGTGGGAGAAATTTAGCATTTATTGAGTTCCATTGTGTGTAGGTGCTAGAACTTAAAATAGCGTCTTGTTAAATCTTTGCATCAGATCTAAGTAAGTGTGATAACTCTAGAAGGGATACAGAGATGACTGGAACACAGTCCTTTCCTTCAAGGGATTTAGGATTTCTTAAGGGAAATAAGTGTACAAACATGATTTTCTTCAATCTTCTGTAACAGTACCAAAAATTGGGTGGCTAAACAACAGAAATTTATTGTCTGACTGGCTAGAAGTCTAAAGGGTGTCAGAGGGTTGATTCCTTCTGAGGGCTGTGAGGGAGAATCTGTTTCAGGCCTCTTCCTTGCCTTATAGATGGCCATCTTTTCCCTGTGTCTCTTCACATCGTCTTCCCTCTGTATGTGTGTGTCTCTCGACATCCAGATTTCCTCTTTTTAAAAGGACACTAGTCATATTGGATTCAGGCTTATCCTGATAACCTCATCTTAACTTGATTACCTCTGTGAAGACCCACCTAAATAATGTCACTCACGGTTATTGGATTCCAGTATGTTGGACTCCAAAATATCTTTCTAGGAGGGGCACAATTCAGCCTCTAACACAGGCCTCAGAGCGTAGTTCGCTGCATTAGGAGATCTTAACCATTCCCCACTCCCAAGACAGAAAAGACTAAAGTTTATATGTAAGTAAACTAAAGTTTCAAAGATGCTTTTTCCAGTCAGCTTTTAGTCTCTCTCTCTCCCTCTTTAATTTTTAGATTTTTTTGTTATGTAAGAGATGGAAATCTCACTATGTTGCTCAGGCTGGCCTTGAACTCCTGGGCTTAAGTGATCTTCCACCTCAGCCTCCTGAGTAGCTGGGACTACAGGTGTGTGCCACCACGCCCAGCTTTAATCCATCTTTTAGAGCCATAACTAAATCATTTCTAAGACCCCAAACATACCATCTTTTTTTTTTTTTTTTTTTTTTGAGACAGAGTCTTGCTCAGTTGCCCAGGCTGGAGTGCGGTGGCGGGATCCCAGCTTACTGCAAGCTCCGCCTCCCGGGTTCATGCCGTTCTTCTGCCTCAACCTCCTGAATAGCTGGGACTACAGGCACCCGCCACTATGCCCGGCTAGTTTTTTTTTTTTTTTTTTTTTTTTTTCGTATTTTTAGTAGAGACGGGGTTTCACTGTGTTAGCCAGGATGGTCTCGATCTCCTGACCTCGTGATCTGCCCATCTCGGCCTCCCAAAGTGCTGGGATTACAGGCGTGAGCCACTGTGCCTGGCCACATACCATCTTTAAATCAGTTCCTCTTCCTGAATTTCCATTTTCTGAAATCACCATTTTGAATCATTGCAGATAAACTCCAGCATCGCTCACCTCCTTACTCAAATGTCACAACACTACTTAAAATAGCATGAGCACACTGTGTCCCCTTGCCCTACTTAATTTTTCTCTATAGCTCTTTTCATAACCCGACATTGTAGAGCATGTATCTCCTGGAGAGACTGAGGTAGGACTTTGCTGTCCCAACTTTTGCTGTTCACCAGCTAAAACTCAAGAACCAGATAGGTTCGGATAAATTAGTGCTATTTTTTGTCACTTCATGCTGGAATGTAAACGCAATGAAGGCAGGGACCCTATACTTGCTCACAGCTGCATTCTCAGTGCCTAGAAAAAAGTACCTGGGATATCTACAGACACTCAGTAAAACTAAGTTGAATAAATGAACGAATACTTGCTTGTTTCTTTTATTTTCTACCTACAATGCTAAAATTTATGTTCAGGCACTGCATTAACCACAGGATTAACATATCCTCACAAATGCCCTATGAGGTAGGCATCATTTCTGCTTTCATTTTACACATAAGGCAAGAGGCGCAGAGAGCTTCTTACACTAACAGTTTATTCAGAGTTTTGGAGCTCTGGTACAAACTATGGAGCCAGGATCAAACTCAAGTCTCCTGACTCCAGAGACCTTTGCTGTAACTATTACCTCTGCAGTGGTCCCCAACATCTCTGCTTTCTGGTTCCCCTACATTTTACAAACCTCCTTACCAAATAAATCTTTTCTTTTTTTTTCCCAAGATGGAGTCTTGCTCTGTCACCCAGACTGGAATGTAGTGGTGGTGCAATCCCAGCTCACTGCAAACTCCGCCTCCCGGGTTCAAGCGATTATCCTACCTCAGCCTCCCAAGTAGCTGGGGTTACAGGCGCCCACCACCATGCCCAGCTAATTTTTGTATTTTAGTAGAGATGGGATTTAGCTAAGTTGGCCAGGCTTATCTCAAACTCCTGACCTCAAGTGATACACCCGCCTCGGCTTCCCAAAGCTCTGGGATTACAGGCGTGAGTCACCGCACCTGGCTCCAAAAGAATCTTTCTAAAGCATTTCTTTTGTAGGGCCACTCTAATGGCTCCACTTCCTTCCATGTAAAGTGCTTCAATGCTTGACATTTAAGGCTCTTCACAGTCTAGTTTTGTTGGGGGCAGAGGGGTAATGGACTTTAACTGAAGAATGAATAATAACTAAAGACGAAAGAGAAATACCTTGTACACATCCCTGTTCTAGGCATTTAGGATACGCCATTGAACAAAAAAAGGCTGTCCTCATGAAGCTTACATTCTGAGAGTGTCTGGAGGAAGACAATAAAATGTCAAGTGCTGAAGAAAAGTAGCAGGGTAAGGGGAATGGCAGAGGGCATGTGGCAAAGACTGCTGTTTCATGTAGGAAAGTCCAGGAAGTTCTCTGAAAGGGTGCTACTTTCGCACAGACCTAAGAAGATATGTATAGAGAGATGGGTTGGAGGGGGCAATGAAGAGACAGATCATGTCAGGTCTTGTAGGCCATTGTGAAAAAAAATCTGGAGTGTGGTGGTTGCCTAACTGTGCTTCATTAAAGATCACCAGTGTTTTGTTTTGTTTTGTTTTGTTTGTGAGATGGAGTCTCACTCTGTCGTCAGGCTGGAGTGCAGTGGTGCGATCCCAGCTCACTGCAACTTCCAGCTCCTGGGTTCAAGTGATTCTCCTGCCTCAGCCTCCTGAGTAGCTGGGACTACAGGCACGCGCCAACATGCCCAGCTAATTTTTATATTTTTAGTAGAGATGGGGTTTCACCATGTTCGCCAGGCAGGTCTTGAACTCGTGACCTCAGGTGATCCGCTTGCCTCGGCCTCCCAAAGTGCTGGGATTACAGACGTGAGCCACCGCGTCCAGTGTTTGTGTAGAATTTGTTGACATTTTTGTTTTGTTTTAGAAAATGTAAACTGGAGTTCAGAGGGGTTTAATGTGAACTGGAGGTCAAAGGGCTTTAAGAGAGAGGTTTTAGGGAAAACAGATAAGAAGGCATGCTTGACACTGGAAGAACCTGGCAATATGATAAATGAACTTTTTTGAGATGGAGTCTTGTTCTGTTGCCCAGGCTGGAGTGTAATGTCATGATCTTGGCTCACTGCCACCTCCACCTCCTGGGTTCAAGTGATTCTTCTGCCTCTACCTCCCAAGTTCAAGTGATTCTTTTGCCTCAGCCTCCCAAGTAGCTGGGATCACAGATGCCTGCCATCATGCCTGGCTAATTTTTGTGATTAAATTAGCTTGTAAAAAATATAGTAATACATAGTTAAAAAATAATTTCTTTATTTCAGTAGTTTTTGGAGTACAGGTGGTTTTTAGTTACATGAATGAGTTCTTTAGTGGTGATTTCTGAGATTTTAGTGCACCTGTCACCTGAGCAGTGTACACTTAACCCAATATGTAGTCTTTTATCCCTAACCCCCCCATCTTCTCCTCAACCTTAAGTCACCAGAGTCCATTATATCATTCTGTATAAGTCCTCATAGCTTAGCTCCCACTTATAAGTAACAACATACAGTGTCTGCTTTTCTCCATTCCTGATTTACCTCGCTTAGAATAATGGCCTCCAGCTCTATCCAAGTTGCTGCAAAAGACATTTCATTCCTTTTCATGGCAGAGTGGTATTCCATGGGATATAGATGCCACATTTTCTTTATCTGTTCTTTGATCGATGGGTACTTAGGTTGGTTCCATATCTTTGGAATTGAGAATTGTGCTGCCATAAATACTTTAAAAGTCCATTGCATAGATACATATTCAAATATAATAAACATTCATAATGCAATGTATTGATCAAGGGGCCTGAGTAGATGATCCTTTTAGCAATTACTGGTTTTACCTTATGTGAACAAATTGGTAATCAAATTTAAATAAACAGATACAGGTGACTTATGCAGCTAATAAATATATTCTACTCACCTCTTGTTGGACATTTAGATTTCTAATTTGTTGCAATAGAATACACAGTGGAAACCTTTTAAAATAAAAGCTACAGGCTGGGTACAGTAGCTCATGCCTGTAATCTCAGCAATTTGGTAGGCCGAGGCTGGAGAATCACTTGGGCCCAGGAGTTTGAGACTTGTCTGGGTAACATAGTGAGATCACATCTCTAAAAAATTTAAAAATTAGCCAGGCATGGTGGTGCACGCCTATAGTCCCAGCTACTTGGGACTGAGGTGGGAGGATCACTTGAACTGAGGAGGACAAGGCTGGAGGGAGCCGTGATAGCACCACTGCGCTGCAGCCTGGGCAGCAGAGCAAGACCCTGTCTCAAAAATAAATGCATGAATTAATGAATTAATTAAATAAATGCTACATAGTCCTCTGTCTCACCTTTTCCCTAGACATAGGCCTGCTTCCTAAAATAACTACTTTTACCCATTGCTTTTTGTTTATTTTATTAATAGTTGGATAGACGTGCACATCTCCAGCATACTTACTGCTATTCCTTGATTCATCAGCTTTAGCTATTACCATAAATTCTTGCTATGATTGAGGAAGATAGAGTTCACCTTGTACTATCACCACTTATCTCTCTCTTCCTCTCAATAAAGCATTGTATTTGGACCTAGTTATCTAACAGCTTTATTGAGACATAATTTGTATGCCATAAATTCACCCATCTAGACCGGGTGTGGTGGCTCATGCCTGTAATCCCAGCACTTTGGGAGGCCGAGGCAGGCGGATCACGAGGTCAGGAGATCCAGACCATCCTGGCTAACATGGTGAAACCCTGTCTCTACTAAAAATACAAAAAATTAGCCGGGCGTGGTGGTGGGCGCCTGTAGTCCCAGCTACTGGGAGCTTGCAGTGAGCCAAGATTGTACCACTGCACTCCAGCCTGAGTGACAGAGCGAGACACACACGCGCACACACACACAATTCACCCATCTAGTGCACAGTTCCATTGTTTTAATATAATCAGAATTGTTATAGCTCACCATGATCTAAATTTAGAGCATTTTTATCCTCCTGTAAGAAAACTCCAAACCCATTAATAGTAACTCACCTTTACTCCCTTTACTCAGACCCTGGCAACTGCTAATCTACTTTCTGTCTCAGTGGATTTCCCTTTTCTGGACATTTCATGTAAATAAAATCTTATGATTATGTGGTCTTTTGTAGCTGGCTTCTCTTAGTATAATGTTTTCAAGGTTCATTCATCTTGTTAAAGCAGGTATCAGTACATTATTTCTTTTTATGTATAGAGATGTGAATTTTGTTTTGTTTTGTGGATACTCAGCAGTTGGTGGACATTGGATTATTTCTACTGTTTGGCTATTAATGAATAATGCTGTATTTGTATATTCCACCCTGCCCGCAGGAATCAGTCAGCATTTTACTTTATAGTAAAAAATTCATAGTAAGTTCCTGCATTTCCAAGTTAACCAGATCCCATTCAGGTTAACACTACTGGTAACAAAATCATACAGCTATGCATTGTGAACATCCATGTACAACTTTTTGTGTGGATACATGTTTTCATCTCTTGGTATATACCTAGAAGTGGAATTGCTGGGTCATATGGTAATTCTAACGTTTAGCATTTTGAGGAATTAAACTTTTCCAAAGTGGTTGTGCCATTTTACATTCCCACCAGCAGTGTGTAAAGGTTCCAGTTTTTTTCACTTCTTCACCAACACTTGTTATTATCTATTTTGATTGCTTTATAACTTTAATATACCTGGAGTAGTAAAACTTCAAACTGTTTTGTCTGCTCTCACACCACAACAATGAACACAGACTCCTGTGCCAAATGTGTGAAACTTTCTCCCCCGCCATACACCATGCAATCGGTTCTGCAGCAGATACCAGCTAGATGTCCTCTGATGCAATTCAGTTCTGACA
Source organism: Chlorocebus sabaeus (assembly GCF_047675955.1). Classification (NCBI taxonomy): domain Eukaryota; kingdom Metazoa; phylum Chordata; class Mammalia; order Primates; family Cercopithecidae; genus Chlorocebus; species Chlorocebus sabaeus. The sequence continues at coordinate 36,026,980 of NC_132920.1, read as the reverse complement.
GTGTCTTCCTGGAGACCCACCCCACGGATTGAGGGCTCACTCCTCAAGACTGCCCTTCCCCCATTTCCAATGCCAGTTGCAAGCCCAGGTTGTTTTACCTGTGCTTCTGATCAACTGGATATAAATTGGATTTTCCATGACACCTCCTTGGGTTGAATTAATTTGCTAGAGGAGCTCACAGAACTCAGGGCAACATGTTTACTGGGTTTTTTTTTGTTTTTGTTTTTAATGAAGGATATTACAAAGGATAGAGATGAATAGATGCATAGGGCCTAAGAGAGCTTCCATGCCCTCTCTGGGTGCACCACCCTCTAGGAATCTCTACTTATTCAGCTGTCTGGAAGCTCTCCATACCTCATCCTCTTGGGCCTTTCATGGAGACTTCATTGGATAGGCATGAACAAAGCATAGACAACTGTGTAGAAATGTGATTGGACAAAAAGAGTACGACCTAATAGACTGAGTATAGAAACCCAGCAGGGCCTGTCTGTTCAGATTCTTGGCCTCTCTGTGCATCATTCGTTCCCCCAAGGTATGGGGCAGGACCTCTGAAATGAGGATCCTATGAATCAGAATCAGATAAGGTAGGTCAGATAATTTCTTTATGGAAAGGCACGGAAGGATTACATTACTGCAGTGGGAAGAAAAAGGAGCAGGTGAAAGAGGGCAGGAGGTCTGTTTTCCGAGGCCTGCTTTTGAGACCTAAAGAGCCCCAACATTATAACAAAAAGACTGATGAGGGCTGTGGGAGTTATGAGCCAGGAACTGTGAATGAAACACACACACACACACACACACACACACACACAAGCATATGCCTCAACCTTTCTTTTTGGTTTCATCAACTGTAGGCGCTTTAACTTTGTAACATGAGAATATTGGTGGACTTTTCTTTCTTTCCCAACTGCCCCCTAAATTCTGTCTTTACAATCTTTACAAAGAATCCTTACGTTCTAGTTTGCAGCCATAATTAAGTGTTTTGTGCTTTATCATTGGGTTGATTTTGAAGTAGAAAATCAATAATCTGCATTTATGTTATTTTGACTGTGTCTTGTGACTATAATTGTGTAACTTTTTTTGTTCAGATTTTGTTTCTTGGAATTTGTAATTACATTTTTCTCCCTTATGTTACCTCTTTTTTATCATATTGTTAGATTCTTCCAGAAAGTATGTCTCAAGCATACTTTCTTGTCTTTGTTTTTTTCCCTGGAATATCTCAGAGCCCTCTGGTCTCTGGCTTTAGGTCAGATTAAATGCATTTCAGGCCTTCTCTATAGTTGTGCTCTTGTAACTTCCTTTTTGGCTCTTCTGTTTTTCATCTGTAAAACAGAATCCTATGGATCCTATGTCCTCTTTCTCAGTTTTACTGCTTTGTTTTCTTGACCTCAAGTAACTTCTTCAGACAAGATGAATGAGAGATAAGTTTCAGTGTCTGTCCATATTTGAAAAACTTTATTCTGCTCTCAAATGCTGTTGAAACTTAGACTAGGTTCAAAAAAATCCTCAGAATTTAGAAGTCATTGCCTCATTGTCTTTTAGTGTATTGGCTTTCTGATGAGATAGATAATGACAGTCTAATTACTGCTCTTCTAGCTTTTTTTTTCCTAGAAGCCTTTAGAGTCTTAACACTGGGATTTTTAAAATTCCCTAATAATGATTTAAGTGGAGCTTCCATTCAATCTCCAGAAATTTCTTGAATTTCTTTAATAATTTTATCTCTACTATTTTCATAAGTTTCTCTTTCTGCAACTCTGATTATTCAGATGTGGGAACTTCTGGATTGATTGTGTTTGTCTCATCTCTTTTTGAGCATTATTATCTTGAATAGAGATATTACGGGATAATGGGCAATTATGAGATAAGTGGGCATTTTTTCCCCCTACATTTAGGGAATGGTCAACTTTATTTTCTAAAACTTCTTTCTGACTTTACTCGTCTTTTAGACTACAGCATCATAGTCTATATGGAAATGGACATCATTTAACATTTCTCTATTCATATTAACTAGTTTTTAAGTTTTGTGTTTCTCCTGAATGCATATCTCTCCTCTAGGGTCAGTTTTCCAATTGCTTATCTTGGTCTCTGTCTTTGGGGCTGTGGACTTTCCTCAAATGTTCAATGATCTTTAGTTACCTTTTATTTTTATGGATGAGGCATTAGAGACCTGATTGATAAACCCTACGTCCCTTGCAAGGCTTTTTCTTTCTTTCTTTTAATTTTATTTGAGACAGAGTCTTACTCTATCACCCAAGCTGGAGCGCAGTGACATGATCTCGGTCCATTGCAACCTCTGTCTCCCGGATTCAAGCGATTCTCACACCTCAGCCTCCCAAGTAGCTGCGATTATAGGTGCGTGCCACTGCACCTGGCTAATTTTTGTATTTTTAGTAGAGACGGGGTTTCACCATGTTGGCCAGGCTGATCTTGAACTCCTGGCCTCATATGATCCACTGACCTCGGCCTCCCAAAGTCCTGGGACTACAGGCATGAGCCACTGTGCCTGGCCAGCTTTTTCTTTAGGGTAAATAGGTAGGAGGGTACCTGTGTGATGTTTGGTCCCCCTGAATGCCAGAATCTGGACAACTTTACTCTGGGGTACCATCATCTACACTAACAGCATTTGTTCTTTCCAGTTTATTTCATTTTCTTTGGAGAATAGACCTCCCTTTTTTCCCCTGCAAGATAAATACCAGCCTGTCTGCTGTGCAGTGTACAGTGTCAACTCCATTATACAAGCCTTCAGTTAATCTCCCGCCACCCCCTTTTTTTGAGACAAGGTCTACTCTGTCACCCATGCTGGAGTGCAGTGGCACAATCATGACTCACTGCAGCCTCAACCTCCCAGCTTCAAGCATTCCTCCCACCTCAGTTCCCCGAGTAGCTGGGACTACAGGCATGCACCACCAAGCCCGGTTAATTTTTGCATTTTTTTTTTTTTTTTTTTTTTTTTTAATGATGAGGTTTCACCATGTTTCCCAAGCTGGTCTTGAACTTTTAGGCTCAAGGGATCTGCCCACCTTGGCCTCACAAAATGCTGGGCTTACAGGTGTGAGCCACTGCAACCGCCCCATTTCATTAACTTTCATTAAGTTTGAATCAGAGCATCTGTTTCAGAATTCCATCTTAATCTCAAATTGGAGAATGTTGTTCATTCAGACTCCTTATTTTCACTTAGGAAAGTGGGCCAGTGTATTACTAAATAAATTTCCCAAAGACATGTTTTCAGTTACAATGGACATTGAATCGTGCAGTTTTATAGCTAATTTTGTGTGCCCTGGGGGATTAAAAAGAAAATCAAGAATTGAGAAGGTTGGAATGGCCACCAAAAATCTAAATCATTAGTTGCATCAAGGTATTTCTTATGTCTTAATAGCTCAGTCATAGCATGTAACTGGTTTTGCTATTAAAATGTTTTTCTGTTAATTGAATCTTTTGAAAAAATAATCTGATGGAACAGGTTGATGAAAAGGTAAATAAATACTGAAAAATGTAAGATGTATTTTCCTTTAGCCATTGAAAGGAATGCTGTGTACCCTACCTTTTGTTTTTGTTGTTGTTTTTAGACAGAATCTTGCCCTATTGCCCAGGACAGAGTGCAGTGATGCGATTTTGGCTCACTGCAACCTTTGCCTCCTGGGTTCAAGTGATTATTGTGCCTAAGCCTCCCAAGTAGCTGGGATTACAGGTGCCTGCCACCACACCCAGCTACTTTTTGTATTTTTAGTAGAGATGGGGTTTCTTTATGTTGGCCAGGCTGGTCTCAAACTCCTGGCCTCAAATGATTTACCTGCCTCGGCCTCCCATAGTGCTGGGATTACAGGCATGAGGCCCAGAGGTACCCTGCTTTTTTTGCTTAAAGCTCCTAGAAGACAGGCAACTAATAAGTGTCAGAGCCTGAATGCAAATTCAGGTTTTTCTGCTGCTTGAACTTCTCAGTGCACAAAAATTGTGATATAACTAATTGAAGACATACAGAGAAGGAAATCAGTAAATATTTTTAATGCATTATAAAATGAAATATTTACCTATCAAATAAGCTAAGTTTTCAGAATGGGGTAGTACTTAAATACCAAAAGCCCATGTGTGGCTGTGGGGGGGTGTAACTTAGTACAACCTTTTTGGGAAACAGTCATACTACATAAAAATCATTAGAAGCATTCATGGCCACTGACTAGAAGGAAATATTCCAAAATGTTGATAGTTATGTCTTGAAACAAGTGTTTTCCAAATTTTCCTCATTTAACATGTTATTTTTATAAACAGGAATGTTTTAACCCCACTTAGTGGTTTAATTTTAGGGAAATAATTCTAATTACAGTATAAAGATTATCCAAAAGTATTCAACAACTATATTTTTAGTAGTGAAAAATTAGAAATAAGTTAAATGTCCAACTGAGCAGAATGTGCCAAAGTAAGCAGTGATACTTCTAAGGGAAGCTTGTTAAGATTTTTTTTTTTTAGGCCGGGCACGGTGGCTCAAGCCTGTAATCCCAGCACTTTGGGAGGCCGAGATGGGCGGATCACGAGGTCATGAGATCGAGACCATCCTGGCTAACACGGTGAAACCCCATCTCTACTTTAAAAAAAAAAAACAAAAAAAACTTTTTTTTTTTGTTTTTTTTTTTTTTTTTTTTTGGAGACAGAATTTTGCTCTTGTTGCCCTGGCTAGAGTGTAGTGGCGCAATCTCGTCTCACTGTAGCCTCCACCTCCCAGGTTCAAGCAATTCTCCTGCCTCAGCCTCTCAAGTAGCTGGGATTACAGGTGCCCACCACCACACTGGGCTAATTTTTTGTACTTTTAGTAGAGATGGGGTTTCACCATATTGGCCAGGCTAGTTTCAAACTCCTGACCTCAGGTGATCCACCCACCTCGGCCTCCAAAAGTGCTGGGATTACAGGCATGAGCCACCATGCCCAGCCTGCATGTTAAGATTTAAGAGATTTCATAGAAATTAAAAAAGTTTATGATAGAAAAAGCCAGATGCAAATTTGTTTATATAGTATGTGATTACAGATAAATATTTTTATGAAGATACAGCAACATAGTGGAAGAAGATTCAGTAGTTTATCAGTGATTATGTTTGGATATTGAGATTCAAGTAATTTTTCTCCTTTGTACTTTTTAATATTTTTCAGATTTATCATGTACTGAAGTTGTAAAGTATTTTTCTAACATGAGGTAAAACTACAGCTAATGTTTTCCTAGGCGGCCACTTGGTAATACTCTGTTCGTATTATCTGAAGATTTAGTTTTTTGTGGGGAGGGCGGCATTTGATAATGTCTTATTTTCTTCTGTCCAAATGGAATGGGCATTTTTGTATCATTTCTTAGATCTGAAACTCAGCACCGAGGCTCTGCTCCCCACTCTGAGAGTGATCTACCAGAGCAAGAAGAGGAGATTCTGGGATCTGATGATGATGAGCAGGAAGATCCTAATGATTATTGTAAAGGTAAGTTCATAAGGAGGTATGAAGTGAGACATGATCCATCTATTTGCAGTTTCTCATTTGGATGTTTGATCTATCAGCATAAACACAGTTTTATTGCTGTTTACTTGTATCCTTTTCTCTAAAACTTAGGAAATAGTATTTGTTCTTAGTCTGACTTAATTTATCAAAGCCTGATTTTATATTAAATGTTTTTACCTTTTTCCTCTTTAAAAGTTATAATACATATTTACCTTAGAAAATTCCAGAGCTGTGTTAAACAGAAAAGAGTGTAAAAGCCTTCTGCAATGCTATCAGCCACGTATAACCATGGTAACATTTTGGCATATAGATTTTTACAAAATACCTTCTTACTACTTTTTTTCTCATAGTGATGGCTGTTAAGTTAAACTGGAATTACAGACACTTAAATGGTGTCATCAGGTTGCCTGTTATCTTTTCTGTTTCTTGATGAGACTTTCCAGAGTCTTTGGGTAGGAACACAAAATGGAATGTATCATACCATCTAGGAGAAGAACGTGGCCCTTATTGTCAGCTGGCAAAGATAAATATGAAAATACCTTGATTCTTGCCTCTGTTGGCAGCTTTTTTGAGGCCTTCCTCTGTTTTCTTTTTTTTAGGGGTTTTTTTGTTTTGTTTTTTGAGACAGAGTTGCCCAGGCTGGAGTGCTGTGGAGTCTCAGCCTACTGCAGCCTCTGACTCCTGAGTTCAAGCGATTCTCATGCCTCAGGCACCCACCACCACGCCTGGCTAATTTTGGGGTTTTTGTTATTGTTTGTTTGTTTGTTTTTTGTGTTTTTGTTTTTTTGTTTTTGAGAAGGAGTCTCGCTCTGTTGCCCAGGCTGGAGTGCAGTTGGTATGATCTCAGCTCGCTGCAAGCTCCGCCTTCCGGGTTCACGCCATTTTCCTGCTTCAGCCTCTAGAATAGCTGGGACTATAGGCGCCTGCCACCATACCCGGATAACTTTTTGTATTTTTTCAGTAGAGACAGGGTTTCACCGTGTTAGCCAGATGGTCTCGATCTCCTAACCTTGTGATCTGCCTGCCTCAGCCTCCCAAAGTGCTGGGATTACAGGCATGAGCCACCTCGCCTGGCCCTTTGTTTGTTTGTTTGTTTTTGTTTGTTTGTTTTGAGACAATCTCACTCTGTCGCCCGGGCTGGAGTGCAGTGGCACGATCTCAGCTCACTGCAACCTCTGCCTCCTGGATTCAAGCAATTCTCCTGCCTCAGCCTCCCGAGTAGCTGGGACTACAGGCATGCACCATGGCACCAACCAATTTTTGTATTTTTAGTAGAAGACACGGTTTCACCATGTTGGCCAGGCTGGTCTCGAACTCTTGACTGCAAATGATCCACCCTCCTCAGCCTCCCAAAGTGCTAGGATTACAGGCGTGAGCCACTGCACCTGGGCTGTTTGTTTTTATTTAGAGGAACAAAATCCCGTTTGCTTACTTGTTTTTGTTTGTTTTGTTTTGTTTTTTGCTAAATAAACAATTATTCTGTCTCGTAAAAAACACCTGAGACTGTAATTGTAAATAGATATATATTAGATATATATGTTTAGATAAACCTATTGGATTATTGAGAGACAAGAATATTGTGATATACAACCTTTTTATTGTTTTTGGATGAGGCTGTTGTAGGCTTAATCTAAATCATTAATCTTATTCACTTTTTTTATAACATGAAGTCAGTAATACTATGTGGCTGATTTGACTATTAAGGTTTTCTTCTGTTGAATTGATTGTATAAAAGAAACTTTTTGTTGATAAAAGGTATATAGATGTTGAAAAATGTGATGTAAAAATGCCTTTTCTTACCATTGTTTCTCGTCCTGGTTTTTCTGATTTCCCCTGTGTCTTCCAGGAGGTTATCATCTTGTGAAAATTGGAGATCTATTCAATGGGAGATATCATGTGATCCGAAAGTTAGGCTGGGGACACTTTTCAACAGTATGGTTATCATGGGATATTCAGTAAGTTTTAGTGGTTCTGTAAAAGAATTAGTTAGATGATGTCTAAATATGTTTGTCTGAGTTTCCACTGCTGATCCAGACTTCAATCTATCTCTAGCCTGATTCATTTATCAGAATTTTGTTGTTGGCAATAGTCTCTATATTCTTGGAGAAATCACTTTTCTTTTGTGAAGAATCGGTATTATATATCTCCCTTTCTACTTTAGAGACAAGAGTGATTAAATTAATGCTGGTAAAGCTTTTGTCGTTTGATTTTTTGTTATTTTTATCGTTTTCTTTTCATCCAAATATTTCTTCTGGCTGCCTGTGGGAAAATATTACAGCTATTAACCTTTTAGTTTTTGCCTATATACAGATACAAGAACACTTGGAATTTGGTAATATCTTTCCCCTTATTTATCCTCATTTTGAAGTTTTGCTTGAAATTCAGGGAGATATTCAAAAGAAGGATTTTAACTCAGAGAAAATGTTCAACAACTGAGATTATCTGAGAACAGATCTTTTATTCTTCCTACAAATGAAATCTGGCCAGTTAGCATCATTAACAAGTACAAATGTTCCCACAGAAGTAGCTTGTTTGGGCTACAGGGAAACATGAAATCAGTATTTGTCCTTTTTAACCATCTTATAGCTAAACCTTAGCTTCCTAAAGTAAGGGTAGGCTATGTAGTCTTAATTGCCTGTGTTTGTTTCTTAGGGGGAAGAAATTTGTGGCAATGAAAGTAGTTAAAAGTGCTGAACATTACACCGAAACAGCACTCGATGAAATCCGGTTGCTGAAGTCAGTGAGTATTAGATTATATGTATGAATGCAAAGAATTATAAATATATCAAGTTTCATTGAATTAAAGCACACCAAGTGGAGACTCTTCAGCATGGATAATTTTCTCTATAAAGTTCTAGTATCCTTAAAGAGGTTAAGGAAGACAACAATATTTACACATTCCATGCATGTAGTAGGGAACTGGTGGGAAATGCTATGATTAGAATTCTTCTTACACACATGAACCAAAAAAAACCTTTCAAATGAATAAAAATATTCACTGAGCATGTTTTACAGGCCAGGTAACTACTGTCATAATGTTTTTCTTTCCTACTATGGTTAAAAGGAAAGTTGTGTAAATAAATGTATAGCATCTTTTTTGTTGTTTTCAAATATGTTATAGAATACATGATATAAAAATACTGTATTTACTGATTCTATTTATACCTGGAAACTGAGATAAATTCTATCAAAAATGTACTTTTAATTTTGTTTTAAATTAGGAATATGCCATTGTGGTAGAAGGAACTTAAACTCAGAATTAGAAAACCTGGGTTTAGGTCACCTTTACCCCAATACGTTCTCCATGTTACTGTGTTTTTCTTTCTGAGTTTAGATTTTTTATTCATAAAGTGAGAATGTTGCACCAGGAGATTTCTATGGCAGTAGTTTTCTTATTTTCGACTCCTGGCCTCAAGTGATCTGCCTTATTGGCCTCCAGAGTAACTGGGGTTACAGGCACAAGCCACTGCACCTGGCTTAAGACAGTACTTTTCAGAATGTCCATTTGTGACAAGTTTAGGAGCCTTGTACCTACCCAAAAGTAAATTAACATAAATGTTTTTCCATGAAAAAAAAAATATCGGCTGAAATAAACAGTGCTGTTGGTGCTATAGTTGATTCGCATCCTGCAAAAGCTGCTTAGTTCCTCATAGCCTGGTAATCTGCAGTTAATTTGGAGGCCACACTTTGATATCAGGGAGCAAAATAGTTTAGCAAAATTAGAAAAATAGTTCCTGTTGGTTGTATTTCCTCTTATGAATTGACTAAGATTTTTCTCCATTAAAGCTATTGAAATGTTAGTATATTTTAAAGATAGATTTATGTGAGCTCTTTCTTGTAGTTAATTTGCTGTAAGTATTCTTCCCATACCATTTGGCTTATTTCCATGCTTTACTGTCTTTTCCCCACTACAGGTTCGCAATTCAGACCCTAATGATCCAAACAGAGAGATGGTTGTTCAACTACTAGATGACTTTAAAATATCAGGAGTTAATGGAACACGTATCCTTTTAAAAACCTATTTGAGAATAAATCATCCCAATCCCAAAGAAAGGAACTAGATTTGTTGTGTAGATGGCCTTGGTGTCTTTTCTCAAGGCAAATTATAATAAAATTACCTCTTTTATTGTATACTTCTGAACACAGATCTGAATTTTGTCTGATTTTGTGTGGTGTGATTTTTCAGGATATTGCTTTAAGTTTTTTGTCCCCTTTTCAGGCAATTAGACCGAAATCAAAGAAACTTTTAGAAAATGCCTTGTATCACCAAGTAAAGAATCTATGATTTTTGTTAGCACGGAAACTTTAAGGGAAGTAATTTATTATGAAAAATAGTGTGTTGGCTGGGCATGGTGGCTCACACCTGTAATCCCAGCACTTTGGGAGACCGAGGCAGGTGGATAACGTGAGGTCAGGAGTTCGAGACCCACCTGGCAAACATGGTGAAACCCTGTTTCCACTAAAATACAAGAATTAGCTGGGCGTGGTGACAGGCTTCTGTAATCCCAGCTACTGGGGAGGCTGAGGCTGGAGAATCACTTGAACCCAGGAGGCAGAGGTTGCAGTGAGCCGAGATTGAGCCCACTGCACTCCAGCCTGGGCGTCAGAGCCGGACTCTGTCTTAAAAAAAAAAAAAAAAAGATACTGTCTAAAAGAAAGAAAGAGAAAGATAAAGAAAGGAAGAAACTGGGTAAACAATTTAAAGTATGATTGTATTTATTATACTAAGCCTCAACTTTGAAGAGGCTGTGAATGTAGATTATGTTTAGAGTCTAAAAGGGTATAATTATTCGTGTTCTGTTATAATGAAAAACTGACTTGTTTTATGTTTTTATCTGGATTTTTAGAATTGTAGAATTGGAAGGAACTATAGCTGATTTTCTTCACAGGTATCAAAGTGATGTGTGGTGAGCTAATTGAAAAGTTGTTGAAACAGCTATGCTTATAAAGGCCAATCAGATTTTTCAGTAAAAGATGAAGTCGAATCTTACTTAGATTGGAGAATCTAAAATACCTGTTTATAAGCTAGTCTTAAAATGTATAAAGACATTTCATATATTATTTTACTTTTCATGCATGTTTAGCTTCCTTTAATGCACATTCCTAATTGCTGTTGATCTTTTTTTATTTAAAGGAGACAGGATTACATGTGACTGTAGTTTCATGTAGACTATGGGAAGAGATTTGAACAGAGAAGCAGGAAGGAAGTTGGAAAGGAGATAAAACAGTTGATAATGTGGAAAGACTATTGTTCTAAAGTCAATTCTGAGTCATTTCTTAGAAAAATACAAATCACAGATCCCCCAGATGTCTAAAGAAAACTGCTGCAACCATCTTAAAACAGTATCTTGTGCTTATTGTGGTCATTTTGTAGATGGCTTTCTCTCTCTCTCTCTCTCTCTCTCTCTCTCTCTCTCTGTGTGTGTGTGTGTGTGTGTGTTTTCAAAGAATTAAGAATTCTAACCAAGAAATTTTTTTAAAACACACACAGGGTGTCACGATGGCCGTATCTGTTTTTTCTATTATTTAATCTTGTAATGTTTTTCATTGTGCCAGATTTCTTTACTAATTTGCGAAAGTTCCAAGTAAAACTATAGAAATACTCTCGAATCTCCCCGGTAATGCTGAGTACCTTTATTTGACCCTAACTAAGCAAAGAAGGCTTTTTAACTATTGAAATATCTTAGTATGTTTGAATTTCAAGTTCCAAGATATTTTTCTTTTCTTTTTCTTTTTTTTTTTTAGATGGAGTTTCATTCTTGTTGCCTAGGCTGGAGTTCAATGGCACGATTTCGGCTTGCTATAACCTCTGCCTCCCGAGTTCAAATGATTCTCCTGCCTTAGCCTCCCGAGTAGCTGGGATTACAGATGCATGCCACCATGCCCAGCTAATTTTGTATTTTTCATAGAGACGGGGTTTCTCCATGTTGGTCAGGCTGGTCTCGCACTCCTGACCTCAGGTGATCTGCCCGCCTCGGCCTCCCAGAGTGCTGGGATTACAGGTGTGAGCTACTGTGCCCTGCCCTCAAGATATTTTTCAAACATTGCTAGGTGATTTCTCTGTAGCTTCTGTCCATTGATTCCCTATTTTCTTTTCTCCCTTTGTTCTTAGCCATTTTTTCCTTTCTTCATCTTTATCTCCCAGCTGTCTTTGCTCCTGCATTATTTACTACTATTAGAGATTGAAAGGATATAACTCAGAACACTATGTTAAGGGTTAGTAATGGCTCATGTCACTGTCCTGCTCCTACCCATTTTCCCAACATAACATACCCACACAGAGCTGTACATTCACATTCGTGTGTTTATGTTTGTTCAGGCATTTTTTTCTCTGGACCACTATCGTTTCTCATATTAAAATATAAAGGACACTAAACTAGAAAGTTAGTTCTTACAGAATTCCATGTAAACTGGCTCACTCTACTTGCCTGGAGGGTGAGGGGAAAAGAATGATTAAGAAGGAGGACAGTTGGTTTCTCTGTATAATGTTGACATTAGCCAGTCATTATTATCTACCTATATGACTTCCTATGTCTTTAGGATACTTTTTTTTTTCATGCTATATGCTGTCTTTTTTGCTAGCTCCTTTTATTCATAATGTGCCCTAAGTGTGCTTACTCAATAATGTAAGCCTTTTATTTTCAGCCTTTTGTTATTTTCTTTCCACTGTCTCCCCAAGAGATTTTTTTTAAATTTAACCTTGAGATTTCAATTACCAGTGCTTCTGATTGCTACTCATTAGCTTTCTTTCACTCCAGTTATTTGGCTCTTCCTTTTTGCCAATTGATTATGATGTTCTATCAAATATTTTTTTAAGCTACTATATGTTTGGTCATTTTAATATCACTGCTTACAAATTAAAACAACATTTTCAAATTGTAATATTTCTCTCAACAAATAAAAAGCAGATCAAAGCTAGAAACATTAAGAGAATAGCTTTACAATCCTATTTTATGTTTAGTCTTTTTAAGTAATCTGCATTTTAAATAATCTTGTTTTGATAAATTTTTTATTTAATTGCTTTTTAATTTTTATTTATTTATTTATTTTGAGACAGAGTTTCGTTCTTGTTGCCCAGGCTGGAATGCAGTGGCTCAATCTCGGCTCATTGCAACCTCCGCCTTCTGGGTTCAAGTGATTCTCCTGCCTCACCCTCCCGAGTAGCTGGGATTAGAGGTGCACACCACCACGTGCGGTTACTTTTTGTATTTTTAGTAGAGGCAGGGTTTTGCCATGTTGATGAGGTTGGTCTCTAACTCCTGACTTCAGGTGATCCACGCGCCACAGCCTCCCAAAGTGCTGGGATTACAAGCGTGAGCCACCGTGCCCAGCCTATTTAATTCCTTGTTTAAAAACATTTCTTGGCCAGGTGCAGTGACTCACACCTGTAATCCTTGCACTTTGGTAGGCCAAGGCAGGTGGATCACGAGGTCAGAAGTTCAAGACCAGACTGGCCAACATGGTGAAACCCCATCTCTACTAAAAATACAAAAATTAGCGAGGCGTGGTGGCACGTGCCTGTAATCCCAGCTACTTGGGAGGCTGAGGTAGGAGAATCGTTTGAACCTGGAAGGCGGAGGTTGCAGTGACCTGAGATCATGCCACTGCACTCCAGCCTGTGTGACAGAGCAAGACTCCACCCCAGGGGGGTAAAAAAAATTTTTTTCCCAGCAGTATTGTAGGTAAATTTCAAATGTAAAGAAGTAGGAATAGTTTAACAAATCCCCACAGATCCATTACCCATTTCAGGAGTTATCAGCTTATAGCCAGTCTTGTTTTGTCTGTACCTCTTGATAATTCTGTAGCCAATCTTAAACATTTTATCAGTAATTGTTTTAGAGTGCATTTCTAAACGGCAAGGACTCTTAAAATATAACCTAGCCAGTCACTGTGGCTCATGCCTGTAATCCCAGCACCTTGTGAAGCTGAGGTGTTCAAGACTAGCCTGGGCAGTGTAGCAAGACCCTGTCTCTACAAAAATAAAAAATACTAGACAGGCGTGGTAGCTCATGCCTGTAGTCCCAGCTACTTGGGAGGCTGAAGCAGCAGGGTCACTTGAGCCTGGGAGTTTGAGGCTGCAGTGAGCTGTGATAGCACCACTATACTCCAGTGTGGCTGGCAGAACAAGATGCATTCTCTGACAAAAAGATTTGTTAATTAAGAAGATAACCTGAATGCAATTATTATACCAAAAAAAAAATTGGGGCCAGTTTTAGTCACAAGTTTCTCTAGTCAGTGTTTCAATCTCTCCAAATGTCTTGTGCTTTATTTTGTTTTTGTCTGCTGCTGCTGCTGCTACTATAACTACTGCTACTACTGGTTGTTATTATTGTTCTTATTGTTTTTCTTCCTCTTTGGTCTAATTTTTTCTTTATTGTGGTAAAGTACACATAACATAAAATTGTGCAGTCATTACCATCATCCATCTTCATACCTTTTTGTCTTGTAAAACTGAAACTCTACCTGTTAAATGACTATTAGATCTCATTGGTTTATTGTGTTAAGTCCTCTATTTCCTTGCTTATCTTCTGTCTGCTTGTTCTATACATTATTGAGAGTGTGGCATTAAAGTCAACTATTATTGTAGAACTATTTCTCCCTTTAATTGTCAATTTTTGTTTAATATAGTTTGGTGGTCTTTTAATAAGTATGTAAATGTCTATAATTGTTATATCTTGGTGGTATGTTGAACCTTTTATTAATATATATAATATCCTTCTTTATCTCTTGCAACTTTTTCTGATTTAAAGTCTATTTTGTCTGATATTAGTATAGCCACCCCTGATTTCTTTTGGTTACTATTTGCATGGAATCTTTTCTTCAACCTTTCACTTTTAATCTGTTTGTGTATTTGGATCTAAAGTGAGTCTCTTGTAGACAGCATATAGTTGGATCATTTTTTTATATATATATTCTACCAAACCAAAGTTATACTAGCTTTTAGACTAATAATTATTATTTGACATATTGGGTTTTTAAATCATGTAGAAAACAAAAAGAGTTATAAACCATTATTACAATAATACTAGCTTTTATAATTACTCAAGTATTTACCTTCATTGATAATCTTTATTTCTTCATATGGATGCCTGGCTTTGTGTTATTGTTTAGTGTCTTTTCATTTCACCTTATAGGACTCCCTTGACCATTTCTTACAAGACACATCTGGTAATGAACTCGATCAGCTTCTGTTTACATGGGATGTCTTAATTTTTCTCTCACTTTTGAAATACTGTTTTGCTTAATACAGGATTCTTGGTTGACATTATTTTTCTTTTAGTATTTCGAATATATTGGCCCACTGCTTTCTGGCCTCCAAAATTTCTGATGAGAAACTTGCTGATAATCTTATTGAGGATCCCTTGTATGTGAAGAGTCACTCTTCTTGATGCTTTCAAGATTCCCTCTTTATCTTTCAAAAGTTTGATTATAACATGTCTTGGTGTGGGTCTCTTCGAGTTCATCTTACTTGATGCTCATTAAGCTTCTTGGATCCATGTCTTTCATCAAATTTGAGAAGTTTTCAACCATTGTTTTTTTCAAATATTCTCTCTGGCTGTTTCTTCTTTTTTTTATTTTTTATTTTTTTATTTTGAGATGGAGTCTCACCACTCTGTCACCCAGTCTGGAGTACAGTGGTGCAATCTCAGCTTACTGCAATCTCTGCCTCCCGGGTTCAAGCTGTTCTCCTGCCTCAGCCTTCCGAGTAGCTGGGATTACAGGTGCACACCACCACACGCAGCTAATTTTTGTGTATCAGTAGAGACAAGATTTCACCACGTTGGCCAGGCTGGTCTTGAAGTCCTGACCTCAAGTGATCTACTTGCCTTGGCCTCCCAAAGTGCTGAGATTACAGGCGTGAGCCACCGTGCCCAGCCTCCTCCTCTGTTCTTCTGGGACTGCCACAGTGTATATTTGGTCTACTTGATGAAGTCCCACAGGTCCCTTAAGCCTCTTCACTTTTCTTCAATCTTTTTTCTTTCTGTTCCTCACACTTGATAATTTCCATCATCCTATCTTCTGCCTACCCAGATCTGCCTTTGAATCCCTCTAGTTAATTTTTTATTTCAGTTATTGTACTTTTTAGCACCAGAATTCCTTTGGTTTCTTCTTAGTTTTTTTCTTATCCTTATTAATATTTCCATTTTGTTTATATATTGTTTTCTTGACTTTCTCCACATCTTTTGTTCTTTGAGCTTTTTTTTTTTTTTTTCCCCTGAGATAAGGTCTTGCTCTGTCAAGGTCTTCACACCACCCAGGCTGGAGTGTGGTGGTGGGAACACGGCTCACATCAGCCTTGACTACCCAGACTCAAGTGCTTCTCCTGCCTAAGCCTCCAGACTACGGGTGCATACCACCACACCCAGCTAATTTTTTAACTTTTTGTAGAGATGGAGTCTCACTGTGTTGCCCAGATTGGTCTTGAACTCCTGAGTTCAAGCAATCCTCCTGCCTTGGCCTCCCAAAGTGATAGGGTTACAGGAATGAGCCACCACACCTGGCCTGAGCATCTTTAAGACGTTTGTTTTAAAGTCTTTATCTAGTAGGTCTGCATCAAGTCTTTTTCAGGGACAGTATCTATTGATTTATTTTTGTCAATTGAATATGCTGTACTTAACTATTTTTTCATATGCCTTGTGATTTTCTTTTGAAAACTGGACTTTTAAATCTGATATGGTAACTCTGGAAATTAGATTTGGCCATATCCCTAAGGTTTGATGGGGTTTGTTATTTTATTTATTTATTTTTTTCTGAAACAGGATCTCACTCTCTTGCCAAGGCTGGAGTACAGTGACACAGTCATGACTTACTGCAGCCTCGACGTCCTGGATTCAAGCAATCTTCCTGCCTCACCCTTTCAAATAGCTGAGATTACAGTTGTATGCCACTACACCCAGCTAATTTTTTATTTTTTGTGGAGATGGGATCTTGCTATGTTGCCCAGGCTGGTCTCAAACCCCTGGACTCAAGCAGTCATCCTGCCTCGGCCTCCCAAAGTGCTGGGGTTACATGCATGAGCCACTGTGCCTGACCGTGTTTTGTTTTTGTTTTTGTTATGTAGTCTGTCTCTTCCAAGGATCCGCCTGAGACGTAAACGAAAGGTCTTTGCTCAGTCTGCATCTTTCCCTGGACATGCACAGTCACTTTCTGATTTTACCTCTATATGCAGTTGCTTTTGAATGTCCTAGTCTATTTATTTATTTAGAGACAAGAGTCTCTCTCTGTCACACAGACAGGTACAGTGGCACCGTCTCAGCTCACTACAACCTCTGCCTCCTGGGTTCAAGCAATTCTTCTGCCTCAGCCTCCCATGTAGCTGGGATTACAGGTGCATGCCACCATACCTGACTAATTTTTGTATTTTTAGTAGAGACAGCATTTCACCATGTTGGCCAGGCTGGTCTCGAACTGCTGGCCTCAAGTGATCTGCCCACCTTGGCCTCCCAAAGTGCTGAGATGAGAGGTGTGAGCCACCATGCCTGGCCATAAATGTCCTAGTCTTAATGTCTAACTCCCAAAGGGGAAAAAGAAAGAAATGAAGGAGAGGAAATAGGGCACTGGCCCTATAAATCCTTGCAAGATCACTTCAGCCAGAGGAGGGGCTTAAAACAATGGAGCGGGGGTACAAAAATGGCCACCCGCCTTTCTGATACTTGGAACAGGATCCTTTTTGCTCACTGTGGCTCCAACAAACTGTGTGCAGGGCTGCTTGCTGTAGGATTAGGGGATAGGTGGGTGCCACTGTGCTAAGAGCTGAAATTGACCAACATTTATAATAATTTATTATCCAAGCCTCTTCTTCTGGAAGTTGTGAGCATTCAGTAGACTCCAGAGTTTCTTAAGAATCACATTAGACAGATTCTGCCAATGCATTGGTTGTCTAGGTGGGGAAACAGATTTCTGGTGGCTTCTTACTCTACCATCTTCTCAGAATCTTCTCTAGTTTGTGATTCTTACCTGAGTCAGGATCTGTATGACATTTTGGCAGTTTATTACTTGGCATCAAGATGTTCCAGGCTCACTTTGTGAATTTCCTGTCTTAAATCTAGAATCAGTTTTTCTCTAAGAAACCCTAATTCTGTTGAGTGGGAAATGATATCCAGAATCTAAGCACTTCGGGGTATGCTTTGCTACTTGGTGAATCTTTACCTTTATGATTTGTTGATTCATTGCAAAAAGCACATACTTTCACCTCCTTCCTGTCTTCCCTTTTTGGGGGTCACTATTTGAGTTGCCCCCACAGCTTACTCTTTTGTGGATGTGTGGATTTGTTTGGATTATTTTTCCAAATTGTTTTCTTTTAAACTAATTCTGTTGCTGTGCCGTCAAGTTCACTAATCTTTTTCTTCTACAATAATCTGCCATTTATTCCATCCAGTGTGTTTTCATCTCTCACATTGCGCTTTTTGTCTCTGGAAGTTCATTTTCAGTCCTTTTTTTTTTTTTTTTTTTTTGAGATGGAGTCTCCCTCTGTTGCCCAGGATGGAGTGCAGTGGCGCAGTCTTGGCTCACTGCAACCTCCGCCTCCTGGGTTCAAGTAATTCTCCTGCCTTAGCCTCCTGAGTAGCTAGGACTACAGGTATGCGCCACCACACCTGGCTAGTTTTCTTTGTATTTTTAGTAGAGACAAAGTTTCACCATATTGGTCAGGCTGGTCTCGAACTCCTGACCTCGTGATCCGTCCGCCTCGGCCTCCCAAAGTGCTTGGGATTACAGTCATGATCCACCACGCCCGGCCCATTTTCAGTCTTCTAAAAAATACCTTTCATATCTCTACTTAATTTTTTGAACATATGGAATACAGCTATAATAACCATTTAATGTCCTTGTCTAATTCTAACATCTGTGATGGTTCTGAGTCAGTTTCACATGACTGATTATTTTAAATTTGGATATGTTTTATTGCCTGGTGATCACATTTGTAAGTTTTACCTTGTTGGCTGCGGGATGTTTTGTATTTCTGTAAATCTTCTTGAGCCTTGTTGTGGGATGCTATTATGTTACTCGGAAAGTGTTTTATCCATTTAGATTTTACTTTTATGATTTGTTAGATGGATCCAAAGCATTGCTCAGTCCAGAGCTAATCATTCCCTCTGCTGAGGCAAGACCTTCCCAAATATATCCTACCCAATACCCTGTGACTGAATTTTTCTAGTCTCTTTGCTGGGAACAGGCACTGTTCCAAGCCCTATGCGAATGCTAGGCATTGTTCTCTATAATCCTTTAAGATGTTTTTTTCTTCTCTGCCTCTGCTAGTTTCCTCACACACATGTGCTTTGCTGAATCCTTAAAGGGGCGGGCCCCCTCTGCAAATCTCCAAATTTCTCCCTTTCTGCAGCTCTCCCCTCTCTGATACCTTGTTCAGTGATTTATAGCTGCCTTGGTCTCTCCATACTCTCAACTATTTGAGTTGCCCCCACAGCTTACTCTTTTGTGGATGTGTGGATTTGTTTGGATTATTCTTCCAAATTGTTTTATTTTGAACTAATTCTGTTGTTCATTGATTCAACTTGTGGAGTCTACCTGGAAAGCCTCAAGGCAATAAGATGGGGCAATCCCCGGGTTCAGCTCTTGTTTCTTTTTTTCAGGAACCACTGTACTTGTTGTCTAATGTCCAGAGTCTTCTGTTGTTTCTGTATTTGGTCTATTTGAGTATTGTTTTTTTCAATAAGATAAATCCAGTCCCTGTTACTCCATCTTGGCTAAAGCAGAAAACTTGATAGGTGCTAGGTTTTTTTTTTTGGTTTTTTTTTTTTTGTATTTTGTTTTCTTTTTGAGACAGGGTCTCACTCTGTCATTCAGGCTAGAGTGCAGTAGCATGATCTCTGCTCACTGTAGCCTTAACCTCCTGGGCTCAGGTGATCCTCTCACCTCAGCCTCCCGAGTAGGTGGGACTACAGGAACACGCCGCCACACTTGGCTAATTTTTGGATTTTTCTTATAGAAATGGGATTTTACCTTGTTTCCCAGGCTGGTCTCCTTGAACTCCTGGGCTCAAAGGATCCACCTGTCTCGGCCTCCCAAAGTGCTAGGATTACAGGCATGAGCTACCATGCCTGGCCCTTCATAGGTTTTATATTTAAGAATTTGCCAAGCAGTTTTCCAAAGCACGTGTACCGTTTTAGACTTCCTCCTAGCATAATACAAGAGTTCTAATTGTTGGACAACCTCACCTACATTTGGTGATGTTTAGTTTTTTTATTTTAGTCATTTATTAGTTTGAGATGCTATCTTATTGTAATTTTGTTTTTTGTTGTTGTTTTTTTTTTTTTTTTTGAGATGGAGTCTCGCTCAGTCACCTAGGCTGGAGTGCAGTGGCCAGATCTCAGCTCACTGCAAGCTCCGCCTCCTGGGTTTACGGCATTCTCCTGCCTCAGCCTCCCGAGTAGCTGGGACTACAGGCGCCTGCTACTTCGCCCAGCTAGGTTTTTGTATTTTTTAGTAGAGACGGAGTTTCACCGTGTTAGCCAGGATGGTCTCGATCTCCCGACCTCGTGATCCGTCTGTCTCGGCCTCCCAAAGTGCTGGGATTACAGGCTTGAACCACCGTGCCCAGCCTCTTATTGTAATTTTGATCTGTGTTTGAAGTTGTCATGTACTTTTAATTTTAGGTAATTTGGAACGTTTCTTTTATGAAATTGCCTTTTTTTTTTTTTTTTTTTGATTTATTTAAGAATCTAGGCTAGTTGTTTTATGCCACCTTAGTTTGGATTTGTTTGACTGTTCCCTCATAATTAAATTCAGGTTAACCGTGTTTGTCAAGCATATTACATGGATTATGTTTTAGTCTTCTCAGTATATTGCATTAGAAGGCACATGATGTGAATTTGTGCTTATCATTGGTGATAATAAGTTTGATCACTTGGTTAAGGCAGTGCCTTCCAGATTTCGCAATTGTAAAGGTACTTTGTTCTTTTTGTAATTAATAAGCAATCTGTGGAATGATATTTTGACACTGTGACAATCCTTTTTCCCAACAGTCTTTCACATATCGTTTTAGTATTCACTGATTCTTATCTGAATCAGTAATAGTATATACTGTAGTGATTGTAAAATAGTGATTTTCTATTTCTGTAATCCCTTATATATTTATTATTTGGTTTTCTTCTCTAAAGAAGATGTTTCTCTTCCTCCTGCCTCCACACTTACTTTCAGATCAGTGTGGACTTGTTCTGTTTTCAATTCATATATTAACTCGTAATTTTATTTTTTAAAATGGTCTGGCCGGGTGCAGTGGCTCACGTCTCTAATCCCAGCACTTTGGGAGGCCAAGACGGGCCTAGACCATTACTGTATATGTATGTCTTGCATGTAGAAGCTAGTGGGGGTGGAAGACATCAAGATACTACTAAAATCCCTGTTGTGCCCTGCACAATTTTAGACTCAGAGTATTCCTACTGTGTGGTGTCATCAGGTTGTTCATACATAAGGACAACACATGGTGGCGCTGGAATCAAGATTAGTTTTGTAAACTGCAGAGCATTAAGCAAGTTTCCTATTTAAAAAAATGTTGGCATTTATGTTTTTGAGATTTAAGTCTTTCTTGTACATTTGTCTCTTTTATAGTTAAGGAATGATTTGTGTTTCCTTGCTTTGAAACTGTGAGTGTGGGAATTTTTACCCTGGACACCAATTTTGATATTAGGGAAGAAACTAATTTACCTAATCAACAGCTTGAGCCTAGTGCTTTCTTTCACTATTTGCATATGTAGGTTTCACTTTTTCTTTTACCATTGAGTATTTTAATGTACATAATAATACTGATAAGTCAACCGCCCACAATTTTATGTTTCATGGATGCTTTCATTGACTATAGAATTAGACTTTGAAATTTTAGAATATTGACAGCTACATATTTATTCATTCAAGCTCTGTAACTTTTTATACTGAAAGAAAACAATACATAATATTTTAATGGGTGGAATTCACAGCTTGTCTTGCCCTGTTCTTTTGTGCCTTTTTTTTTTTTTTCCTCCTTAATGAATTCCTAGATATCTGCATGGTATTTGAAGTTTTGGGGCACCATCTGCTCAAGTGGATCATCAAGTCCAATTATCAGGGGCTTCCACTGCCTTGTGTCAAAAAAATTATTCAGCAAGTATGTATCTTAGTCTTAACCTTGTAGTGATTTTTTAATATTCTTAAAGTGTCAGGAGTTTATTTTTTCCAATAGAATTTTTGTTTTAAGGCCGGGTGCAGTGGCCCCCACCTGTAATCCCAGCACTTTGGGAGGCCGAGGCAGGTGGATCATGAGGTCAGGAGATCAAGACCATCCTGGCTAACACGGTGAACGCCATCTCTACTAAAAATACAAAAAATTAGCTAGGTGTGGTGGCTGGCGCCTGTAGTCCCAGCTACTCGGGAGGCTGAGGCAGGAGAATGGCGTGAACCCAGGAGGCAGAGCTTGCAGTGAGCCAAGATTGCGACACTGCACTCCAGCCTGGGCAACAGAGCGAGACTCCATCTCAAAAAAAAGAATTTTTGTTTTAAAAAGTAAGTTATTGGCTGGGCACAGTGGCTCACGCCTGTAATCCCAGCACTTTGGGAGGCCGAGGTGGGCAGATCACCTGAGGTCAGGAGTTCAAGACCAGCCTGGCCAACAATGCAAAACCCTGTCTCTACTAAAAATGCAAAAATTAGCCGGGCATGGTGGCAAGCACCTATAATCCCAGCTACTCGGGAGGCTGAGGCAGGAGAATCGGTTGAACCCGGGAGGCGGAAGTTGCAAGTTGCAGTGAGCTGAGATCGTGCCACTGCACGCCAACCTGGGCGACAGAGCAAGACTCCGTCTCAAAGAAAAAAAAAGTTAATTTTAATTGCTAAAATTAAATATTTCATGCAACCTTTAGAGTTTATTGTGCTTATTCTGTTTTTAAATGTTTTAACATAACTATTTTCGCCTAGGTTTGCCTCCCATAATAATTAGAAAGGGAAGCTGAGATTCCTGACTTGGGAACATTGGAGCCCTTATCCAGAAGTTCTGGTTGCAAATAGTAATTTTACATGAATAGATAATTGCTATGTCAGATTATTGCCATCTCTTTATACAGCATGATTCATGGGAATTTTCTAATTTTCTAAAGAGCCTTCAATATACAGTATAGAATTTTACCATCAGGAAAATTTTAATACTTCAAGGGGCAAAAATTTGTTTGGATAATATGTCCTGGAAAGAGCTCCAAACTGGGCGGCAAGAGACCTCAGTTCTTCATCAATGAGGAAATTTGAATTAAAGATATCTAAATCTCTGTCATCACCTACATTACAACACTTAGAGGGTGTGTTGAATGTTTATTCTCAGTCTTTGCAATGTACATAGTTGAAGAATATCTCCAAATAGAATTAGCTTTGTAAAACATTGAAGAATTTCTTATTGTAAATAAATTCTTGCCTTTTTCATAGTTTAATCTTTCTGAGGGCCGGGCACGGTGGCTTACGCCTATAATCCCAGCACTTTGGGAGGGCCAGACGGGTGGATCACGAGGTCAGGAGATCGAGACCATCCTGGCTAACATGGTGAAACCCCATCTCTACTAAAAATACAAAAAATTAGCCGGGCATGGTGGCAGGCTCCTGTAGTCCCAGCTACTCAGGAGGCTGAGGCAGGAGAATGGCGTGAACCCGGGATGCGTAGCTTGCAGTCAGCCAAGATCGTGCCACTGCACTCCAGCCTGGGCAGCAAAGCGAGACTCCGTCTCAAAAAAAAAAAAATCTTTCTGAGAAAGTTTCTTTGTGCTTTTTTTAAAAGGTGCTTTTATTCTCTATAGAAAACTCTATCATATCTTTTTTTTTTTTTTTAATGTCCTGTTATAATCTCTTGCTTATCCAGAAAACCTGTATTTTGTGTTTGCAAGTCTGCCACTCTATTTCCATTCAGGTGTTACAGGGTCTTGATTACTTACATACCAAGTGCCGTATCATCCACACTGACATTAAACCAGAGAACATCTTATTGTCAGTGAATGAGCAGTACATTCGGAGGCTGGCTGCAGAAGCAACAGAATGGCAGCGATCTGGAGCTCCTCCGCCTTCCGGATCTGCAGGTATATTTTCTTTTAGGGACTTTGCTCTCATTAGAAGTTAAAAGAAATTTCTATTTTTATTCTGTTACCAGGGAATTAAACACTACTCAATCCATTTCAATAATAACATATTTAAGAAATATTATCAGCTTCCAAGAGACATTCTCACTGTTACTTCCATAGGGGAAGGAGAAAACTAGATATTGTTGTGTCTTTGTGTTGTATCTTATAAAAGCTGGTGTGTATTGTTTAAAAATATTTTTTCTTATGATTTGATGGTTTTTGAAGTGTTTACCTCTTACTGTGATCACACATGCTCATTTATAGGACTGGTAGTCTATAGAGGGACAAGATAACATTGCTATTAAGAGTTTGGGTTTAAACACTGGAGTAGACACAGTTGGTTTGAATTTGGGTTTCATCCTACACTGAGAAACCTTAGCTGAGTTATTTTGCTTTATTTTCCCTCCACTGGGAATTGTTGGGATTAAATGGTGAAGCAGTTAGTAGTGTGCCATACAGTATTATATACCAAATAAATTATGGGACCAGGCACAGTGGCTGATGCCTATAACCCAACACTTTGGGAGGCTGAGGTGGGAGGATCATTTGAGCCCAGGAGTTTGAGACCAGGCTAGGCAATATAGTAAGACCCTGTCTCTACAAAAATTTAAAAAATTAGCCAGGCATGGTGGTGCATGCCTGTAGTCCAGTTACTCAGGAGGCTGGGGCAGGATGATTGTTTGAGCCTAGGAGGTCAAGGCTGCCACGAGTTGTGATAGTGCCACTGCACTCCGGCCTAGGCAACAATGTGAGACCCTGTCTCAAGACATAACATTAAATAAATAAATATATAAAGGCTGCTTTATGATTTTTTTTTTCTTTTGAGATACAGATTTTAGTTTTAGTGGTGTCACTTTTTAGGAACTTGTTTGATTCTCAAGTTGAAGTATTAGTTATATACTTCCTTTAAAAAGGAAGACTAAAGAAGGGGGAAATGGGGAGTTGGTTGTTAAATGGATGTAGTTTCTGTTTTACAAGATGAAAACATTCTACAGATGCTGTTATACAACAGTGTGAATAGTGTTAAAACCACTGAATGTACACTTACCCAGAGTATAAATTTTTATTACGTGTTTTTTTAGCCAGAGTTATTATACAAATATTTTTAAAAGAGGAAGACTGAAGATCTGCCTTCCAGCTAAGCTACAGTTATCCATGACATGCTATAGAGCAAATTACTATAGCTCTTGATGTCACCTAGACTCCCCTTTTAAAACTGACAGATTCTGGATAGCATTTGAGGTGAAGAGGTTGTTGCTTGTCCCTTTCTATTTAAAGCAGTGCATAGGAATGGAAAATAGGTGATTTTAGCAGCTTTAGTCGTGGAAACCAGAAATGGGAACTTGGTTCTTTGCACTTACTGATGCTACCTTTTTTTTTTTTTTAAGTTTGGCAATTTCTGTTATGCATTATTTTCTTTAAAAATGTTAACAATAATATGGCTTCTGCTTAAGTCATTTAAACATAATAAGTTTTTTCTGCAATGTAGACTACGTAAGAAAGACTTTTCATTCTGGTAGAGTGTTTTATCTGAGCCTTAGTTTATATTGCCTGATGAATGCCAGAATTCTTACTTGGTTTTCTTTTCTTTTCAGTCAGTACTGCTCCCCAACCTAAACCAGTAAGTATAAGGTGTTTCTATATCTAATTCTGATCTATGGACTGCGGGCATGGGTTCTTCCGTTGTGGATGGTAATAGTTTGTTTCAAGTTTGAGAACCAAAAGGAAAAAAAATTCCTGCGCTTCTATAATTTTCTCCAGTAAATTCCCATGCACCTTCATCAAATTTGTACTGGTGAGGCCTCTAAAAAATTTGAGTTTGTCTGAATGTAAACCAGCCCCACAGACTGCTCAGAAGACCACACTTTGTTATTTTATTCTGTTTTTATTTGGGTTTATAAGAGTATCCCACATCTTTTAATTTAATGAAAGACTTAAGTGCTATGTTAGGGAAAGATTTGTGAAATTTAATTAGGAGGTAATTAAAGTTAACAACTATCTCCAACTGGGGGTAATTAATTAGCCACCTGAAGGCTTTATCTGTTTGTAATCTCCGCCCAGGCTGACAAAATGTCAAAGAATAAGAAGAAGAAATTGAAGAAGAAGCAGAAGCGCCAGGCAGAATTACTAGAGAAGCGAATGCAGGAAATTGAGGAAATGGAGAAAGAGTCGGGCCCTGGGCAAAAAAGACCAAACAAGCAAGAAGAATCAGAGAGTCCTGTTGAAAGACCCTTGAAAGAGAACCCACCTAATAAAATGACCCAAGAAAAACTTGGTATAAATAGAACATCACAAAAATTACTTTACAACACACTTTAATGTTAATTTATCATTGCTATATAATACAGTGGTTTCATACATACAATATATCTCTGGGGGTATCTTTATAAGAATATGGATCTTGTCATAAATGTTAGGCAGGTAATGTTTAAATGTAATTTGTAACTTTTCTCAGGACATGGAACATAGATTTCATTTAACAATTGGGTAAAAGGTAAGGTCTTGGCCCTTCCAGAAATGGGTTTTAGATGTTTAGTCATGTTTTTATGTCACTCAGTATAGTTCTAGAAAATGTTTTAATCTTGTGAGAAATGTTTCTATTGTTTCATTCACACACATATGCATACATCTTTTTTTGTTCATTTGTTCCTTAGAAGAGTCAAGTACCATTGGCCAGGATCAAACGCTTATGGAACGTGATACAGAGGGTGGTGCAGCAGAAATTAATTGCAATGGAGTGATTGAAGTCATTAATTATACTCAGAATAGTAATAGTGAAACATTGAGACATAAAGAGGATCTACATAATGCTAATGACTGTGATGTCCAAAATTTGAATCAGGAATCTAGTTTCCTAAGCTCCCAAAATGGAGACAGCAGCACATCTCAAGAAACAGACTCTTGTACACCTATAAAATCTGAGGTGTCAGACACTATGGTGTGCCAGTCTTCCTCAACTATAGATCAGTCATTCAGTGAACAACACATTAGCCAACTTCAAGAAAGCATTCGGGCAGAGATACCCTGTGAAGATGAACAAGAGCAAGAACATAATGGACCACTGGACAACAAAGGTACCTATGCAGCTATACTTCCTCAACACTCCTTCCCTGCACAACACAATCATAGATTTCTAGACTAAAAGTATCATTGTTTATGTAACTATAGCTTTACAACAGATAGGTCTAAGTTACCTTTAAATTGTAGTCTATAACTAACTTTATCCATCATGTACTGGGTACACAGCATTTCATTTGTTGCTATGAGGGCAGAGCTTTTTAATTCTAGAAACTCAAGGTGTTGCTATGCTCTTTTTGTCTTAGAAAAATGTAAGTTGTCTCTTGGGTATTGCTGACTGTATTACTCTTACCTTGGAGAACTTTATTACTCATTGGGTATTTCTCTGTTCATTGAACAGTCTTATTGATGATGCCTGTTGTCTGTAGGAAAATCCACGGCTGGAAATTTTCTTGTTAATCCCCTTGAGCCAAAAAATGCAGAAAAGCTCAAGGTGAAGATTGCTGATCTTGGAAATGCTTGTTGGGTGGTAAGTTAAACTTGTCTCAATGGTGTTTTGAAGTGACTAGGAGAATGAATGAGAATTTGGACTTAGTTATGCAAAACATCTGTAGTTCTGTACCCAGATTGACACAACACTTCAGTGAATATTTTTTCACATTTAAAATAACCTTTTACTGTGGAAAAGTTTAAATATACTTATGAAAGTAGAAAGAATGGTAATGGTGATCATGAAAAGTCCTTCTGTTACCCCACCCCACTTCCGATACCCATTACCCAGATTCAGTAATCTCAACTCCTGGCCAGTCTTGTATATATATATTTCGTTATTAACTTTTAGACACTCAGTGTTTATGTTGATACTCCCCTACTCCCATTTTCAAAATGATGACTAACTTATAAATTGTAACCTCCTTTTAATTCACTTAACATATTTTGGACACTTTGCTTTGTCAGCCAAAAATTTAAATACAATTCAGTTCATTACATAGTTTCCCTAGTACACTTTAATCTATGTATTTTTGACAGCTCTTTGTGATGAGACTCTGCACACAAATCTTTGTATATTTTCTTAGGACATGTCCTAGACATAGAATTGCTAAGTCAGAAGTTCCATGATTTCTAAAAGGGCTTTATAATGTATAGTGTCATTTAACTTACTTTTAATTATTCTTAATGACATGTAATTATAAATAATTATATATTTTTTGATGTATAGTGTCATATTACACTCTAGAAAAGATACATCAGTTAGCCGGGCATGGTGGCTTACACCTGTAATCCCAGCACTTTGGGAGGCAGAGGCGGGCGGATCACGTGAGGTCAGGAGTTCAAGACCAGCCTGACCACATGAAGAAACCCCATCTCTACTAAAAATACAAAAAAATTAGCCGGGCATGTTGGCGCATGCCTGTAATCCCAGCTACTCTGCAGGCTGAGGCAGGAGAATCACTTGAACTTGGGAGGCAGAAGTTGCAGTGAGCCGAGATTGCACCATTGCACTCCAGCCTGGGCAACAAGAGTGAAACTCCATCTCAAAAAAAAAGAAAAGAAAAGATACATCAGTTATTCTACCTTTAACAACTCAGAAAAGTATTTTCTTCTATGATCTTCAGACTAAATAGTGGAATCTCATTTTAATTGGCAAATTATTTATACTGTTGTTTTTTACTATGTATCTAATAAGAAAGTGTTTTAAGGTTTTTTTGTTTGAGACAGAGTCTCGCTCTGTCACCCAGGCTGGAGTGCAGTGACACAATCTCAGCTCACTGGAACCTCTGCCTACCGGATTCAAGTGATTCTCCTGCCTCAGCCTTCTAAGTAGCTAGGATTACAGGCATGCGCCACCATGCCCTGGCTAATTTTTGTATTTTTAGTAGAGGAGGGGTTTCACCGTGTTGGGCAGGCTGGTCTCAAACTCCGGACCTCAAGTGATCTGCCCTCCTCGGCCTCCCAAAGTGTTGAGATTACAGGCATGAGCCACCATGCCTGACCAAGGTTATTTTTAATGGACATCTTTTTAAAAATCTATGATAGAATGATTCACACATAAATGACAGTACTCAAAGAGCCATATGCTTTTAAATGGGACATGGTTCAGACCTCAGAAGGATCTTATTTCCCATATTGATTCTAGAATATTGTGATAACCTTTTAGAAAAAACAGCTTAGCACTGACTGATAAGAATGTGGAGCAGCTTTCCAAGTAATTAGAATTATTCCACTGTGCTATCATCTGCTCCGGGTCACCCTGGATAACTTCAGTAGTGACTGCAATAGCTTCTTCACTTTCTCCTTTCTGCTGACCTTGCTCCCCATAGACTGTTGGCAACACATCTATCAGAGTGATACTCTTATTTTTTAATTTGTACATGTTCATGAGGTGTAAGTGCAGTTTGCTAGGTTGATATATTGCATTGTGGTGAAGTCAGGACCTTCAATGGACCCATCACTGGAACAGTGCACATTGTAACCACCAAGCAACCTCCCTTCATCTACCCTTTCACCCCACCCTCTGAGTCTTCATTGTTCATCATTCCACAGTGCCTCCACGTGGACACATTATGTAGCTCCCACTTACAAGTGAGAACATGTGGTATTTATCTTTGTTTGAGTTGTTTCAATTACGATAATGGCATCCAGTTCCATCCATGTTGCTGCAAAACATGTGATTTCATTCTTTTTTATGGCTGAATGGTATTGTGTACCATTCCATACCACATTTTCTTTATCTACTCCTAGAAACTTGGGTTGATTCCACAGTTTTTATTATGAATAGTGCTGTGATAAACATACAAGTACAGGTATTTTTTGATATGATTTATTTTCTTTTCCTTTGGGCAGATACCCAGCAGTGGAACTGCTAGATCATGTGGTAGTTTTATTTTTTGTTCTTTGAGAAATTTTCATACTACTTTCTTTTCTTTTTTTTTTTTTTTTTTTTGAGACGGAGTCTTGCTCTGTCACCCAGGCTGGAGTGCAGTGGCCAGATCTCAGCTCACTGCAAGCTCCGCCTCCTGGGTTCACGCCATTCTCCTGCCTCAGCCTCCCGAGTAGCTGGGACTACAGGCACCCGCCACCTCGCCCGGCTAGTTTTTTGTAATTTTTAGTAGAGACGGGGTTTCACCGTGTTAGCCAGGATGGTCTCGATCTCCTGACCTCGTGATCCACCCGTCTCTGCCTCCCAAAGTGCTGGGATTACAGGCTTGAGCCACCGCGCCCGGCCTCTTTTCTTTTCTTTTTTTTTTTAAATGGAGTCTCACTGCGTTGCCCAGGCTGGAGTGCAGTGATGCGATCTCTGCTCACTGCAGCCTCTGCTTCCCAGGTTCAAGCAGTTCTCCTGCCTCACCCTCCGGAGTAGCTGGGACTACAGGCACGTGCTGCCACAGCCGGCTAATTTTTTGTATTTTTAGTAGAGACAGGGTTTCACCTTGTCGGCCAGCATGGTCTTGATCTCCTAACCTTATAATCTGCCTACCTCGGACTCCCGAAGTGCTGGGATTACAGCCATGAGCCACCACGCCTGGCCTTTCATACTATTTTCTATAGAGATTGTGCTGATTTTCATTCCCACCAAGAGTGTATAAGAATTCCCTTTTCTCCACATCCTCTCCAACATGTTTTTTTTGGGTTTTTTGTTGTTGTTGTTGTTGTTTGTATTTTTAGTGATAGCCACTCTGATTGGTGAAAGATATCTCATTGTGATTTTAATTTGCATTTCTCTGCTGGTTAGTGATAGTGGACATTTTTTCATGTATTTGTTGGCCATTTGTCTTCTTTTGAAAAATCTCTATTCATGTCCTTAGCCTACCTTTTAATGGGATTATTTGGGGGTTTTTTCGTTGAGTTGAGTTTCTTGTAAATTCTGGATGTTAGTTCCCTGTTGGGTCATATAGTTTGCAGATATTTTCTCCCATTTTGCAGGTTGCCATTGACTCTTGATTGTTTCTTTTGCTGTGCAAAAGCTTTTTTGTTTAAGTCCCATTTGTCTATTTTTATTTTTGTTGCCTGTGCTTTTGAGGTCTTTGTCATGAGTATCAGGTCTTATATTCAAGTCTTTAATCGGTCTTGAGTTGATTTTTGTGTATGGTGAGTGATAGGGATCTTTTATTCCTCTGCATATGCCAGTGCAGTTTTCCCAGAACCATTTACTGAAAAGGATGTCTTTTCCCCAGTGAATGTGCTTGTTGACTTTTTAAAGATCAGTTTGCTGTTAAGTATGTGGCTTTATTTCTAGGTTCTCTATTCTGTTCCATTGATCTGTGTATCTATTTTAATACTAATACATGCTGTTTTAGTTGCTATAACCTTGTATAATTTAAGTCAGATAGTGTAATGTTTCTAGCTTTTTTCTGTTTGCTTAGGATTCCTTTGGCTGTTTAGGTTCTTTTTTTGTTCCATATGAATTTTGGAATTGTTTTTTCTAATTCTGTGAAAAAATGACATTGGTGTTTTGAAAAGAATTACATTGAACCTATAGATTGCTTTGGACAGTGTGTGATTGTTTTTAAAATTTTTTTTAATTTTTAATGGGTGCATACTAGGTGTATGTATTTGTGGGGTATCTGAGATGTTTTGACACAGGCATGCACTGTGAAATAATCACATCGTGGAGAATGGGGTATCCATCCCCTTAAGCATTTATCCTTTGTGTTGTGACAATCCAATTATACTCTTCTAGTTATTTTTAAATATATAATTATTCACTATAGTCACCCTGTTGTGCTATCAAAGAGTAGATCTTATTATTTGTAAGTAATTTTTTTATACCCATTAATCATCCTTACCTCCCCACTTCTCCCACACTACCCTTCCCAGCCTCTGGTAACCATCCTTCTACTCTCTGTATCCTTGAGTTCTATTGTTTCGATTTTTAGCTCCAACAAATAAGTGAGAACATGTGAAATTTGTCTTTCTGTGTCTGGCTTATTTCACTTAACATAATGATATCCAATTCCATCCATATTGTTGTAAATGACAAGATCCCATTCTTTTTATGGCTGAATAGTAGTTCATTGTGTATATGCACCACATTTTTTTATTCATCTGTTGATGGACACTTCGGTTGCTTCCAAATCTTAGAAAATGTGAACAGTGCTACAACAAACATCAGAGTGCAGATATCTTTTTTGTATACAGTTTTCCTTTTGTTCGATTATTTACGCAGCAATGGGATTGCTGGATAGCTCTATTTTTAGTTTTCTGAGGGACCTCCAAACTATTCTCCATGGTGGTTGTAATCAGTTTACATTCCTACCAACGGTGCATGAAGGTTCCCTTTTCTCCATATCCTTGCCAGCATTTGTTATTGCCTATCTTTTGGACGTAAGCCATTTTAACTAGGGTGAGATGCTCTCGTTGTAGCTTCAATTTGCCTTTCTCTGATGGTCAGTGATGTTGAACAGCTTTTCATATGCCTCTTTGCCATTTGCATGTGTTTTGAGAAATGTCTATTCAAATCTTTGGCCCATTTTTTGATCAGATTATTAGATTTTTTTTCCTATAGAGTTGCTTGAGCTCCTTTTATATTCTGGTTATTCCCCTGTCAGATGGGTAATTTGCAAATTTTTCTCCCATTCTATGGGTTGTCTCTTCACTTTGTTGATTGTTTTCTTTGCTGTGCAGAAGCTGTTTAACTTCATGTTATCCCATTTGTCCATTTTTGTTTTGGTTGCCTGTACTTGTGAGGTATTGCTCAAGAAAATTTTTGCCCAGACCAGTGTCCTGGAGATTTTCCCAAATGTTTCCTTATAGTATCTTCAAAGTTTGAGATCTTAGATTTCAGTCTTTGATCTATTTTGATTTGATTTTTATGTATTATGGGAGATAGGAATTGAGTTTCATTTTTCTGCATATGGGTATCCAGTTTTCCCAGCAACATTTTTGACTGTCTGTATCTTGAAAAGTTGCTGTAGTTATTTTTGATTGGTTGATCTGTCTTTCTACTTAGGGTAAGAATAGTTTACACACTACAGTTAACAGTGTTATAATATTCTGTGTTTTTCTGCATATTTACTGGTGAGTTTTGTACCTTCACATGATTACTTATTGCTCATTAATGAGTTTTTCTTTCTGATTGAAGAAAGATTTTCTTTCTTTAAGATTTCTTATAAGGACAGGTCTGGTGTTGATAAAATCCCTCAGCTTTTTTTTTTTTTAATCCCTCAGCTTTTGTTTCTTGTGGGAAAGTCTCCCCTCCCTCTCCCCAGTATTTGCCTGGGGATCAGTGGGCCTCCTGTATCTGGATGCCTTAACTCACTTGTTAGACTTGGGAAATTTTTATCTACTATTTTCTTAAAAAGGTTTTCTAAACTTAAAAAAAAAATTTATTCATTTAATTAATTAATTATTATTATTATTATTTAGAAACAGGGTCTCTGTTGCTCAGGTAGAAATGAAGTGGTGCCATCATAGCTTGTTGCAACCTTTAACTCCTGGGCTCAAGCAGTCCTCCTGCCCTAGCCTCCTGAGTAGCTGAGACTACAGGCACATACCACCAGGCTCAGCTAATTTTTTTTATTTCCTTATATTTATCTGACTAGAATATTTCAGAGGACCTGTCTTCAAGTTCTCAGATTCTTCTGCTTGGCCTAGTCTATTATTGAAGCTTTTGAATGTATTTTGTATTTCCTTGAATAAATTTTTTATTTAATTTATTAATTTATTTGAGACATTGTCTCACTGTGTCACCCGGGCTGGAATGCAGTGGTATGATCACAGCTCACTGCAGCTTCAATCTCCTGGGCTCAAGCGATCCTCCTGCCTCAGCCTCCTGAGTAGCTGGGACCCCAGGTGCATGCCAACACACTTATCTAATTTTTTTTAGTAGAGACAAGGTCTCACTATGTTGCCCAGGCTTGTCTCGATCTCCTGGACTCAAGCACCTTAGCCTCCAAAAGTGCTGGGATTACAGATGTGAGCAACTGTGCCCTGCTTCAATGAGTTTTTTAGTTCTAGAATTTCTGGGGTTTGTTGTTGTTGTTAAGATATCTGTCACCGTGGTAAATTTCTCATTCAAAATCTTGAATGGATTTTCTGATTTCCTGGTATTGATTTTCAGATTTCTCTTGCATCTAATTGAGCTTCTTTAAAATTAATATTTTGATTTATTTGGCATTTCAAGGGATTCTTTTTTGTTTGGATCTGTTGCTGGACAATTGTTGTGGTCCTTTGGTGCTGTCATATTTACCTGTTTATGTTTTCTGTGTCTTCCATTGAAATCTGCATGTTTGTTGCAGTAGTCACTTGTTTCAATTTTTTTGAAATTGCTTTTGTAGGGGAGAATATTTTTCTGAAGTTGTATATATATGTTGTTGGTTAAGTAAGATACTTTTTGATTTTGATTTTGGGTACCTCTGGTAGTATGGTTTTTGTATAACTTTTTTGGCAGTACACAGGGTCAGGGGTATCTGCAGTTTCCTCTGTGGCTTAGGGTACAGTTTAGGTTGTGGTGAGGTTTTGCTGCGGACTTGGATGCCAACTGAGCCAGTCTTTGAACCCTGATGGTGGCATTAGTGGGCTGAGTGTTCCTGTTTTTAGGCCCCAGAGCAGTTTACGTTGGTTCCCGTGTTAATGGGTCTTGGAGGGGTGAATTCTTGGGTCTCTGACTGGGTATATGGGCAGGTTCTCAGGC
Organism: Chlorocebus sabaeus; assembly: GCF_047675955.1. NCBI lineage: Eukaryota > Metazoa > Chordata > Mammalia > Primates > Cercopithecidae > Chlorocebus > Chlorocebus sabaeus. The sequence continues at coordinate 35,992,774 of NC_132920.1, read as the reverse complement.
CCCTGGGCAGCTGGTATAATGTGGGGGATGGCAGTTAGAGTGGTGGAGCAACCCGCTGGGACCCAAGCAATCTGTGTTGTTGTTGTTGTTAGCTATGATGGGTCGGAGGGGGCTAGTCCCTAGTTTTACAGCCGCTCATAGCAGGGCAATGGATATTTTCCTAAGTGTGCTTAGAGAAGCTTGGTCTCTGCTGTCCGTCTCCCAGCTGGGTGGCAGTTGCAGCCGTGTCACCCAAGGGCAGCGCATAGCCCAGCTGTAAACTCTCAAAATGGTGCCAGCTGTTGGCCTGTGACTGAAAGGGTAGATTCCCTCTCAAATGAACAGCATGGGCAAGAAACTGTGGGGAGTTATGGTACACTCAGGTCTCAGTCTCACAGAAGCCTGTTTTCTTAGGTATGCATAGGAGAGCCTGGTTTCCCTGTCCCTCCTCAGCCAAGTGGCAGCTACAGCCAGGTCAGCCCAAAAGGGCAAGGCACAACCTAGCATTAAACTCTCAAAATAGCACTTTATGCCTGGGACCAGAGAAGGGAGGGTCCCTCTTAGGCCAGCAGCATGGGGAAGGAGCTGTGGTCCACTCACATCTTGGTCTCAACAGCAGCCCATGGCAGGGTGATAGGGACCCTCCCGGGAGTGCATGAGAGTGCCTAGCCTCCCCTCTCCTTCCTCAGAGCAGTGGAGTGACAGCAGCTGTGTCTGCAGATCCCTGGTATCAAGGCTGTCAAAATGGCACCCAGCTGAAGCCGCTTAGACTCAGATGCCTGTGGGATTCTCTTTGGGTTCCCTTTTTGGAGCAACATCTGTCCAAACTTTAGGCAGTTCTGTATGTCAGGCCTGAGGCCCTAGTTGGTTCAGGGTTTCTCCCATAACCAAGGTCATAAAACCCATTTTCAGAATGTGGAATGCTGGGGATTTTTCTCTTACTGTATGCCCATGCCAGTTTCCTAAAACCCTTTCCTTACTTCTGGTGCTTCCTATCACTTCTCTGGTGAATCCTAGCATTCTTTCCTGGACAATCTGTTCAAAATGTGGGTATCTTCTGACTGTTCTAGTTCCTTTCTGTGGATGAGGCACATACTACCTGTGTCTAGTCAGCCATTTTAAATGTAAGTCAAGTCATATATTCTCTAAACTTTGCAGTGGCTCCCTTCAGAATGAATACCAAAGTCCTTACCCGCACACCACCAAGCAAAGAGAACTTACTCTTCCTTCTGCTTGGAATCCTCTTCACGTACAACTCCTTCATTTTCTTTAAGTTTTTACCCAGATATCACTTAACAGGGAGATCTTCCCCCCTAAACACCTAATGTAATTAACAAACTGCCACTCCGCAAACACTTATACCTTTATCATATTCACTCATGTATTTGCCTACTCTTCCTTTCTCCCTGTAACTTTTTTTTCTCCACAACACTTAACACAACCTAATATTGTATGTTTATTTGCTTAATAATCCTCTCAATAGAATGTACATCGTATCACAACAAAGTTTTTCTGGTTTACTGCTGTATCTATATTTAGTACTTAGAACAGTGCCTGGTACATAGCAGGTACTCAGTAAATATTTTAGCAAATAAATTGTGGAGAAATGTATTGACTCTAACAAATATCACACTGCACAAACGTCAAATGCCAGTTTCCTGTCCACACCATGTTTCAGGCTCCTGTGCCTTTATGTTTGGAACACCTTCATGTGTGTTTTGTTACCTATGTGGCACACTTTTCTTTATTCCGGTAGAGTCGTCTGTCACTTACATCACAACAGAATTAATCTCTCTTCAACTTTTATAACAAGTCTACTCTGTTAATTCATTCCCACTCTGTGATAACCCGTTAGTCCATTCGTGAAGGCAACCCCTCATGACCCAGCCACCTCTTAAAGGCTTAAAGGTCCCACCTGCTAGTAGTACTGTGAACATCGGACATGAAATTTCAATATTAGTTTCAAAGGGGACAGACATTCTAACCATAGCAGTGTCTCTGCATTTAAAATGACTGCGTTCTTGGCTCACACCTGTAATCCCAGCACTTTGGGAGGCTGAGGCGGGCGGATCACGAGGTCAGGAGATCGAGACCATCCTGGCTAACACAGTGAAACCCCGTCTCTACTGAAAATACAAAAAAGAAATTAGCCGGACTTGGTGGCGGGCACCTGTAGTCCCAGCTACTCGGGAGGCTGAGGCAGGAGAATGGCGTGAACCCAGGAGGCGGAGCTTGCAGTGAGCCGAGATCACACCACTGCACTCCAGCCTGGATGACAGAGCGAGACTACGTCTCAAAAGAAAAAAAATGACTGTGTTCTTTTCACCCATTCACTCATTCAGCAAACATATTGGCACATACTCTGATGTAGGCATTAGGACACAGTGGTGAACAATACATGTGTGTTGCACCCCATTGGATTCAGATTGGATCTCACTTCTTGATCTCTTCAGCACATCAGCATATGGCATTCAGTAATGGAATTTTACATAATTTTTAATGAGCTGTATTATTAAAAATATTAAAAATACAGTCAACTTTTGAACAACATAGGTTTGAACCACACAAGTCCACTTAATACACAGATTTTTTTTAACCAAACAAGGATCGAAAACAGTATTCGAGGAATGTGAAATGCACATATATGAAGGGCTGGCTTTTTGTATATTTGAGTTCTGGGCCAACTGTGAAACTTGAGTTTGCACAGATTTTGTTATGCTCGGGGAATTCTGAAACTAATCCCCAAAGTACACTGAGGGACCACTGTACTAAGCTTTTTATTCTTTTTTTTTTTTTTTTTTTTCTTTTTCTTTTTTGCTTATCAGGCATGCATTTATTTACACAGTGGGGGAGACAGTGAGTTATTGAAGCTTTTATTTAAAAATCTGCCTACTTCTTTCACCAGTTTTTCATTCCCCGTAACAGTATTTACCTTTATATTACTAATAACAGGTTATATTACTCCAATTTTGTTTTCAGTGTTACATATTATTTTTTTCCTCCTGGAAAATGGGACTTACCTAGCATCACAGCACAAATTCCTCATTTCCCCAGTGTAATCTAATTTTTGGCTACATGATCATTCCATGTTTATATCATTGAGACTCTAATGCTATCCTCAGCTGAACTGAGCATATATTGTGGTTCCTTTTCCTTTCTGAACCTTTCCATGGTTTCCTTCCATTCTGAAACATGTTATGAAACATAACATAATGAAACATAACATGTTTCATTTGCTTAGTTTTCTTTGTACTGTTGATCACTTAATTCAATCCCATACTTTTACCCAGTGTTGTAAATACACTTTAATATGTACAGATACATTGAGTGTTCGTTCTACTATTATCTTTCTAAAGCGCTCTATCCTAGAACCTGGAGTCTTCTAATCTCTGTTCATCTGATTGGGTTGCCCTGTAGGTCTGCTACATAACTAACATTTGGGATTTCCCTTCACCGTCATCCTGGAGATTTATTATTTTCTCTCTATATATATCCCCTGTTTTCTGTGTCTCCTTTCTTTCTTGGTTTATGTCATCTTTTTTTGTAGAGTACATGCAACATAAAATAGTTTCCTGAGAAAGGGTATGAGATTGGGTGGGAGAAGGGTAGGATTTGCACATCTGATTGTCTTTATTCTGCTTTCACACTCAGTTTCCTATGTAGAGAATTCTAGGCCAGAAAACATTTTCTTTCAGAATGTCGTTGCTCCATTGTTTTCTAGTTTCCAGTCTTGATGGTACTAAAGACCGATGCCATTCTAATTCTTAATCTTTATATGAAACCTCTTCCCCCAGTGGAAGTAACATAATTTCATAGTGATGTGCCGCACTCAGCCTGTTTTCACCTCTCATACTAAAGATTTGATGTTCACTTTCAACATTGAAACTCTGATTCTTTGGTTTTGAATCTTAATTTTTTTTTTTTAGGTGACAAAGTGTCACAGTTAAAAAGAGTACTCTTTCAGAAAGCCGTATTTATGAATGAAAATAAAATGTCTAGTATGTACTTCAAAATCTGGTGTAGGTGCAGTGGCAGGGTTGGGATACAGTTGAAAATAGACTGGCAATGAGTGGTAATTGCTTTGTGACACTAGTATAATAAATGGCATGGAGTTCATGATTCTTTCTACTTTTGTATATATTTGAAATTTTCCATGATAAAAATAAATGAATAATGAAGGAAAAAAGAAGCTTAGTATGAGTCATATACAGGAAACAAAATTCAGTTATTCAAATGTGATAGGAAAGTGTGGAAGATGATTCTCTAATCCTATTGAAATTTAAAAACAGGGAACAGTGTTTGTGAAAAGAGGAAATTACACAGAGAAAGCCTTCAGGTAGAAAACTAGTATAGACCAGGGCTTCAAAGGGTACTAGATGAAATTTGACTAAAACAGCAAAAAGTACTCTAGGTAGAACATCAACATCACCAATAAAGGCACAGAAAGCTACTTATTAAAGACAAGTATAGTAAATTGCAAGGCTAAAGAGTTTGGATTCCTTGGTGTGGTAACTCACGCCTGTAATCCCAGCACTTTGGGAGGCCAAGGCGGGTGGATCACTTGAGCCCAGGAGTTTTGAGTCCAGCATGGGCAACATAGCAAGACCCCATCTTTACTAAAACAATTTTTAAAAAGAATAAAGCTGTTGTTGTTTCCTAGACCTGTGTATCTATATTAAGTTTAGGCTCATTTGTTTGTAAAAATAATTTGGAGTAGCTGTGTGTAAGGCAAAGGATTGTTGGAGCTAATAACATAAAAATGTTATTTAAGAAATAAGCAAAGTGAGAACTTTGGTTTGGGAAAAACTTCAGAGAGTTTGTTTTCATCTTCATTGTTAAGCAGTATTGACTTGTTACTTTTTAGAATGAAGTTTAAAATACTATTTCCTTCATTTTCTCAGCACAAACATTTCACTGAAGATATTCAAACAAGGCAGTATCGTTCCTTGGAAGTTCTGATAGGATCTGGCTACAATACCCCTGCTGACATTTGGAGCACAGCATGCATGGTAATGTTTTTTCCCCTTGGCTTTCACTTGTTAGGTAGTACATATCTTGCGCTGTTTGCTAATTTCAGTAAACCAGCAAATTAACTAGCAGAAAAGAACGTAACACAGATGATTTACCATAGGAATTCTAAATTCTATGTCTAGAGAGGTCCGAATTCAAAAATCTGTCTGGCATTTCATTTGGTTACTGCCAAGTTCCTGTTAGGTGAAGGAACTAAATGTTTCTTACTACAGATTGTTGGGGGGAAAAATAATGAAAATAACTACTAAGAGGTGTTGTTGGTTTTGATTAGGAGATTACAAGTATCTTTGCATTTTTAGCACTCATCTGTTTTCAGATCAGAGAAACCCCTGGAAACTGCTTCATTTTGTACAATTTTGCAGCTCCTCAGATATCTTTGTAGCTCCCAAGATGTGAAGTCCAATCATTCATAGATTCGTAAATGGCTATTTAGCCCCCGGCAAGCAACTATTCTAGTGGTCAGATTTAGTTGATCATAAATGATTTCCTACCAATAGCCTCATGTTGGAATGTGTTACGTTGTTTCTTAAAATGTATTATACTCCTTAATATCTTTAATCACCACAATTTCTAACCATGTTTGTTTACTTGTTTCTCTTCTGTGTTGTAAGCCCCATACTGTCAGGAATCATGGCTGTTATGTATTCATTGCCTGACACATTTTGAGTGATCGCTTACAATGTAGTTCCGATGCTAACTACCCAGAGTTATCGCACCCTTCATAGGTTAAGAGCATGGTTCCCCACAAGATTGCTCTCACTTCAGACACTAACCACAAGCCTCAGGATCCACAAGCCACCTGTACTTCTAACCAACTGGCTACAAATTAAGAGGTTTGCATTACGCCCTCAGAAAGTGCTAAGCTTGCTATGGTTTGTTTATAAAGAATACAAATCAGGACACATAGGGGAAAGTCTGAGAGGGTACTAAACATGAAGCTTCTATGTCCTCAGGACTTGTCACCCTCCTGGCACATTGATGTGTGTCGCCACCGAGGGATGCTCACCCAAGCGTCAAGTGTTCAGAGTTTTATTGAGATGCCATTAATTAGGTATTGATTGAATCATTGGCCATGTGATTGAGCTCAGTCTTCAAGCTTTCCCTCCCTTCCCTGGAGGTTGGGAAGTTGGAAAGCCCCAATCCTCTGATCATGTGGTTGGTCTTTCCCGTATGTCCAGCCTTGATCTTAAAACTATGTAGGGGCTGGCCGCAGTGGCTCATGCCTGTAATCCCAGCACTTTGGGAGGCCAAGGCAAGTGGATCACTTGAGGTCAGGAGTTTGAGACCAGCCTGACCAACATGATGAAACCCTATCTCTACTAAAAATTAGCCAGATGTGGTGCATGCCTATAATCCCAGCTACTTGGGAGGCTGAGGCAGGAGAATCGCTTGAACCTGGGAGACAGAGGTTACAGTGAGCCAAGATCACACCATTGCACTCCAGCCTAGGCAACAAGAACGGAACATCAAAAATCCAACTATATAGGGCCCCAACATGAGTCACTTTGTTAATATAAACTTAGATATGGTCCAAGAGACCCACCATGGATAAAGACACCTATCTCTTGGAAATTCCAAGGGTTTAGTGAAGGGGTGGCCTGCCCCTCCACACCTGTGGGTGTTTCTCGTTAGGTGGAAAAAGAGACTTGAGAAAAGAAATGAGACAGACAAAGTATAGAGAAAGAAAAAGTGGGCCCAGGGGACCAGCGCTCAGGATACAGAGGACCCCCGCCTGCACTGGTCTGTGAGTTCCCTCAGTATTTATTAGTCATTATCTTTACCATCTCAGAAAAAGGGAAGTGGCAGGGCAATAGGGTCATAGTAGGGAGAAGGTCAGCAGTAAGACATAGGAATAAAGATCTCTGTGACTTGAATAAGTTTAAGGAAAAGTGCTGTGCCTTGATATGCATATGTAAACATCTCCATAAACTTTTTTAGTGCAGAAAGAGCAGCATTGCCGCTAGCACATCCCACCTTCAGCCCTAAGGCGGTTTTCTCCCATCTCAGTAAATAGAACGTGCAATGAAGTTTTACACCGAGAGGTTCCATTGCCCAGGGACGGGCAGGAGACAGATGCCTTTCTCTATCTTAACTGCCAAGAGGCCTTCTTTCCTCTTACACTAATCCTCCTCAGCACAGACCCTTCACGGGTGTCAGGCTGGGGGACAATCCAGTCTTTCCCTTTCCACAAGGCCATATTTCAGACTATCACATAGGGAGAAAACTTGGACAATACCTGGCTTTCCTAGGCAGAGGTCCCTGTGACTTTCCGCAGTGTATGTGTCCCTGGGTACTTGAGATTAAGAGAATGGTGATGACCTTTTTTTTTTTTTTTTTTTTTTGGGGACGGAGTCTTGCTCTTTCGCCCAGGCTGGAGTGCAGTGGCATGATCTTGGCTCACTGCAAATTCCGCCTACCCCTGCCTCAGCCTCCCGAGTAGCTGGGACTGCAGGCATCTGCCACCACACCCAGCTAATTTTTTCGTATTTTTAGTAGAGACGGGGTTTCCCCGTGTTAGCTAGGATGGTCTCGATCTCCTGACCTCGTGATCCACCCACTTCGGCATCCCAAAGTGCTGGGATTGCAGGTGTGAGCCACCGTGCCGGGCCCATATCATTGGTCTTTAAAGCTGGTGGACTGTCTGAAGTAAGGTTTTAATATTGTTGCACAAAATGAAAGAATATTGGAATAAAATCTCAGGCTTCTTTCTTGCCACACTTTAAAGCTTTGTATTTTGAGGAATTTTATTTGAGTTAATTCGCTATAGAAAATGATAAATGATGGAGATGCCGCCAGCTATAAAGTGTACCTGGTTAATAGATGGCATCTGATTTATTAAAAAGTGGATTTGCTAAGATGTAGTTTTTAGTAGTGGATTAATTGTTTACTGTAAGAAGATGAGGACTTTTTTTTCTTATTCCACAGTTCTATTTTGTTTGGGGGCAGTAGATCCTGCTTGATATTTAATAAAGTATTTCTAATGTCAGGCTTAAGAAGTAAGGCTGAAATAAAGGTGTCATTAATCTTGCCTGATAGTTCTGGACCCACTCACATGTCAGAATTTTCTTCATCAAGGAACACAAGGTACTTACCTGACATGAGACAATATCATGAAAAATTGAACCCCATTTGATCCTCAAATTTTATTTTGCCAGTCGACATAGAAAAACAAAATGTTGCTTTAAATTTGAGCATAGAGGCCAGGCGTGGTGGCTCACGCCTGTAATCCCAGCACTTTGGGAGGCCGAGGCGGGCGGATCACGAGGTCAGGTGATCGAGACCATCGTGGCTAACACCGTAAAACCCCGTCTCTACTAAAAAATACAAAAAAAAGTTAACTGGGCATGGTGGCGGGCGCCTGTAGTCCCAGCTACTCGGGAGGCTGAGGCAGGAGAATGGCGTGAACCTGGCAGGCGGAGCTTGCAGTGAGCCGAGATCGTGGCACTGCACTCCAGCTTGGGTGACAGAGCGAGACTCCGTCTCAAAAAAAAAAAAAAAATTGATCATAGAGCAAAAATTCTGGAATATCAGAAGTGCCTGAAGAGATGGATCATCCTGCATCCAAAGTAATTAATTGATGGAAAGATTAGAACCCTCTCTGAGAGGTAATGAGATGAACAAGTTGAGATTGCCTACCACATTGATGATTGAGGAATAGATAGAAGGGCAATTATAAAAAGGGAAAAGGCGACCCAGGTGTGGTGGCTTATGACTGTAATTCCAGCACTTTGGGAGGCTGAGGCAGACAGATTACTTGGGGTCACGAGTTCAAGACTAGCCTAGCCAACATGGAGAAACCCTGTCTCTACTAAAAATACAAAAATTAACTGGTCGTGGTGGCACATGCCTGTAATCCCAGCTCCTCGGGAGGCTGAGGCACAAGAATCTTTTGAACCTGGGAAGCAGAGGCTGCAGTGAGCTGAGATCACACCACTGCACCCCAGCCTGGGCAACAGAGCAAGACTCTGTTTCAAAAAGGGGGGGGTGGAAAGGAGAAAATATTTGTGTAGAACATGACAGAGGGAGACTCTGTCTCAAAAAAAAAAAAAAGAAAAAAAAATTTTCGAACATTGGAGTCAGGACAGGTAGGACCATAACTGGCAGGATGAGATTATCTTCTTCTCTGGCCTTTGAATGCCCTTCCTCCTGCTGTGGGGAAGTATGTTTATAGTCCCCAGTTGTCTTCCTTTTCTGGTAAATTCCTCTTTTGAAGTGATTGCTTTCTGGCATATGTTCCTTTTCTTCACCTTTTGCTCTCTGAAATTCAGGACAGGATTTGTGGGACTCCCATGGGCACTTGTGAGAGGTTCGGTGAGTATAGCTACACATATTTAGGACATGGGGTGAAGTCCATGTCTTTGTCAACCCCAGAAGTTGGCCAATTACTAATCAAGGGAAAGGTTAGGGGAAAAGCTAGAGAATATGCAGTCATCCCTCAATGTCCTCAGGGGATTGGTTCTAAGACCCCTTGCAGATACCAAAATCCACAGGTGTTCAAGTACTTTACATAAAATGGCGTAGTGTTTGCGTATAACATATATAACCGTATGGCCTCTGTATACTTAAATTGTTTCTAGATTACTTATAATACCTAATATAATATAAATGTTATGTAAAGTTGTTGTACCATATTTTTTTAACTTGGTTTTTTTGTTGTTGTTTCATTTTGTTTTTTTTAGGGATGGGATCTTGCTCTGTTGCCCAGGCTGGAGTGCAGTGGTGTGATCATAACTCAATATAACCTCAAACTCCTGGGTTCAAGGGATCCTACCACCTTACTCCCCGAGTAGCTAGGACTGTAGCATGTGCCACCCACTTGGCTCATTTTTAAATTTTTTTCTCATAGAGACCAGGTCTTGCTATGTTGCACAGACTGGTCTCAAACTGCTGGCTTCAAACAATCCTGCTACCTCAGCCTCCCAAAGCACTGGGATTACAGGCATGACTCACTGTGCCTGTCCTTTACTTGTTTTTTTATTGTGCTGTTGTTGCTGTTTCTGAATATTTTTAATCTGCAGTCAGTTGAATCTGAGCATGTGGAACCTCAGACACCCAGGGCTGACTAACTTAATTCTTGGTCAGGTGTTTCAGTAAGGGAGTGAATCTTTCAGAAATGGGATCCAAAGGGGTTTATCCGTAACTGTCTTTGTCTAGAATTCTTAAGGCTACTGAAATCCTTAAACTATCAAAATCCAAAGTGTAGTAATTTAACCCAAGAGCTCTTTCTCCATCATCACCAATTCACAATCTGAGCTGCCTGAATGAAAAGGCAGAAATGTCTTCAGGTGGTTATAACTTTCTAGCACTATGCACAATAGCTGTTTAGATTTCACCAGATTGTCACCTTTGTTCAACAGCAATAAGTCAGTGGAGGCCAGATTTTGAATGCTATTTTAGTAAGTAATATTTTGAGTTCTTTTTGTACAATTTCCTTATCCTATACAATGAAAGCTATAGGTTTGCTTTTATTTATTTTTTTGATTTTGCTGCCACAGTGTTCTGCTAAACAGAGGTAATACAAACACCAAAAAACAGAGTATAATCTCATCTCTTTCACAGTTCTATAATAAAATCACTAGGACCTGTGTCTTACAGTAGATTCCTGCAGTTGGTATGTGCAGAAATATCTGGATCCCAGGCATTGCTGTCAGTGAAGGTAAAGGAGAGCTGGGTATTTGCTGTATTCAAGAGATGGGAGTGATTAAATGCACAGCTCCCAAAGTTAGACATTCTAAACAGGGAAAGAAGCAGGAGGAATTGAGAGAGGCAAGCATTTATTCCCCAGGAATGATGGAGTTATGGTTAATTAACTATAGGACCTTCATTATAACCCCAGTGAATAGCACACAGTTGAGAGGAAGGCTTTAAGCTGACACCAGCCAGGGTGCACTAGATCCCTGGGGCAAGATAGTCTCCATTTTAATCATTCATAGCTTGTACGTGTCTGTTCACGTAACTGTATGTTGGAATATTTATTTTAGGCATGCTTTGATTACCAAAGAAAAATTAAAGCTTTAAGTCTATAGTAGTACCTTGCCCTTATTGTTTACTTTTTGTCTATATCAATTAATGAGAACTTAAATGGATAGGCCTTTCCCCTTAACTGAAAAAGGACTCAGCCATTGGCCCTCTTCTCTCTCTTCCTGGGGGATTTCATCAAGTCCCATGATGTCTCTAGCCTCAGCTCATCTCTATACTTAATCCAGCTTTTTATGTCCAACTGTCTGCTTGACAACTCCATTTGAATATCTGATAAATATCTCAAATGTAACATTTTCAAAATAGAGTGCTTGGTTCACCCTACACATCCTGTTTTTGTAAATTATCCCCCTGTTCACCCAGCCACTCAGACTAAAAGCTTAGAACCTGAACCTTTTAGGTTAATTCTTAATTCTGTTTTCCTCTGTCTACATCTAGTCCATCAGCTGTTTTTATGTGTTTTACCTTCAGAATATATCCAATACCGGCTAGGTGCAGCTTATACCTGTAATCTCAGCACTTTGGGAGGCTGAGGCAGGTGGATCACCTGATATCGGGAGTTCAAGACCAGCCTGGCCAACCTGATGAAACCCTGTCTCTACCAAAAATACAAAAATTAGCCGGGTGTGGTGGTATGCAACTGAAATCCCAGCTACTGGGGAGGCTGAGGCACGAGAATTGCTTGAACCCAGGAGGCAGAGATTGCAGTGAGCCAAGACTGCACCACAGCCTGAGTGACAGAGCGAGACCCTGTCTCCAAAAAAAACACAAAAAAAACAAAAACAAAAATCCAATACCAACCACTTTTTACTTTTTCCATCAACTCATTATAACCCATGCCATCATCATTTCACAAATGGATCAATACAGTGACCTCCTAATTTCCTTTCTCTGCTTCTGTTTTTCTCCCTTCATGTCACATTATCACATAGTGGCTTAAGTGGTCTTAAGTGTTAATCAAATCATATTACTCCCCTGTTTTAAATCCTCTAATTGCATCTATTCCACTCAAAGTCCTATTTTCTTTCCCTAGTCTTGTGAAGCTCATTCTTACCTTGGACCTTTGGATGTGCTTTCTCCTTCACTTTATGCAGGTCTTTGTTCAACAGAATCTCTTTAGAGATATCTTCCTGATGACTTTATTTGAAATAACCCCCACTTTATCACTTTTCTTTGTCACATAGAACTTGTGACTCCCTGAAATACATGGGGTTTTTTTATGTTTGCTTTCTATATGAGGCAGGGAAATTGTCTGTGATTCTTAAATAGGAAAGGGATATGTGTAGTAGACATATGCATTTTGGAAAAGTTCTTCAGCAATTCTTACGTACACCTTTGATACAGAACCATTTATTTGCTTTGACTAATATAATTTACAGCTGTGTTAAGACTGGAAAAATGCTACTTTTAAAACTGGAAGTGAGTGGTAGAATATATTTAGTAACAACAAAAAAACTAATAACTGAATTCTGGAGTTTCCCAACCGTCCTTTTTGACCTGTGGCTATTATAACCCTCTTTCATCCTTTCTAGTGCTGAAACATTGCTTCCTTGCTGTTAAGACATCTTTCCTTTGCTTCATTCCCCTGCTATTGGTTGTTTGCAGAGCACTAACCACTAGGACTGGGTACTTAATTATGTTACTTCTCCATATCAAGAGGAGCAGTAAGTAGACTTCTAAACAAAATTTGAACAAAACTTGGCATATCTGGTTTGAAATGAGTTTCAAAGCCACCTTCAACTTAGTATCTTCATGATTTGAGCAATTAAATATGGTTAGTAACAGAAATAAGGTATGAATGATACTCGTCAGATATTTCTAGAAATATTGTTATAGTTAAAACTAAATTTACTTTTTCCCTTTTTTTGTCTTTTTTAACTCTTTAATCATTGTCTCCCCATTATCTTCACCCCCCAGCCTCTGTAACCACCGTTCCGCTCTCTGCTTCTATGAGTTCAATTGTTTTAGATTTCACATATAAGTGAGAGTGTTGCAGTATTTGTCTTTCTGTGCCTGGCTTATTTCACTTCATATTATGTTTTCCAGTTCCATCCATGTCATTGCAAATGACTGAATTTCCATCTTGTTTTTAAGACTGAATAGTATTCCATTCCATTGTGTGTACAAGTTGAATATCCCTAATCTGAAACACTTGGTACCAGTTTCAGTTTGGGAAATTTTTTAGATTTTGGAATATTTGCAGAATACATACTGTCTGAACATTTCTAATCCAAAAATCTAAACTTCGAAATGCTCCAAATGAGCATTTCCTTTGCATGTCGTGTCAATTTTGGATTTTGGAGCAACCTGTATATACCACATTTTATTGTCTGTTTATCTGATCTGTATAGACTCTGATTGATGTTAAAATCAACTTAGGTTGATTCCATAACTTGACTATTGTGAATAGTGCTGCCGTGAATATGGGAATGCAGGCATCACTTAAACAAACTGATTTTAAATCTTTGAGGTAAATATCCAGAAGTGGGATTGCTGGATCATATGGTAACTCTACTTTTAGATTTTTAAAGAACCTCCATATAGTTTTCCATGAGGGTTGTACTAATTTACATTCCCACCAATAACATTCAAGACTTCCCTTTGCTCCACATTCTCACCAGCACTAAATCTTTCATCTTTGTGATAACAGACATTCTGACAGATATGAAATGATATCTCATTTTGGTTTTAATTTGCATTTCCCTAATGATTAATGATGTTGAGCTATTTTTTTAGTAGATCTGTTGGCCATTTGTGTGTCTTTTCAGAAATGTGTATTTAGGTCCTTTGCCTGTTTTTTAATAGGGTTTTTTTGTTTGTTTGTTTTCTTGCTATTGAGTTGAGTTCCATATTATTTTGGATATTAACCCCTATCAGATGTATAGCATGCAAATATTTTTTCCCATCCCATAGGTTATCTGTGCACACTATTGTTTCCTTTGCTGTACAGAAGTTTTTTAGTTTGATGTTATCCCATTTGTCTGTATTCGCTTTTGCTCCCTGGGCTTTTGGGGTCAAATCCAAAAAAATCGTTGCTCAGACCAATGTCATGTGTGTTTCCCCCTTGTTTTCTTCTGGTAGTTTTTCAGTTTCAAGCCTTATGTTTAAGTCTTTCATCCATTTTGATTTTTGTATTCGGAGTGCAATTTCATTCTTTTTATATCCAGTTTTTCCAACACCATTTATTGAAGAGACCATCCTTTTCCCATTCTGTATTCTTGGGATTTTTGTCAAAGATCACTTGACCATACATGCATGGGTTCATTTCTTTTTTTTTTTTTGAGTCAGAGTCTCACTCTGTTGCCCAGGCTGGAGCGCAGTGGCACGATCTCAGCTCACTGCAAGCTCCGCCTCCTGGGTTCACACCATTCTCCTGCCTCAGCCTCCCCAGCAGCTAGGACTACAGGCGCACACCACTGTGCCCAGCTAATTTTTGTATTTTTAGTAGAGACGGGGTTTCACCATGTTAACCAGGATGGTCTCAATCTCTTGACCTTGCGATCCACCTGCCTTGGCCTCCCAAAGTGCTGGGATTATAGATGTGAGACAACGCGCCCAGCCATGTGGGTTCATTTCTGGGCTCTCTATATTGTTCCTTTGGTCTATGCTTCTGCTTTTTTTGCGAGGACCATGCTGTTTTAATTACTATAGCTTTGTAGTATAGTTTGAAAGTAGGTAGTGTGACGCTTCCAGCTTTGTTCTTGTTTTGAGATAGGGTCTCATACTATCACTCAGGCTGGAGTGCAGTGGCGCAATCATGGCTGTCTTCAGCCTCCGCCTCCTGGGCTCAAGCGATCCTCCCACCTCAGCCTCCCAGGTAGCTGGGACTACAGGTGTGCCCCACCACATCCAACTATTTTTGTATTTTTTGTAGAGATGGGGTCTCCTTGTGTTGCCCAGGCTGGTCTCAACTCCTGGGCTCCAGTGATCTGCCTGCTTCAGCCTCCCAAAGTGCTGGGATTACAGGCGTGAGCCTCCACGCCCAGCCCAACTTTCTTCTTTGTGTTTGTGACTGCCTTGGCTATTTGGGATTTTTTGTGATTGCATGTGAATTTTAGGATTGTTTTTTCTATTTCTATGAAAAATAACATCGCAATTGTGATAGAGATTGCATTGATGAATCTGATAGATCACTTTGAGTAGTGTGGACATTTTAACAATAGTAAGGCCAGGCACGGTGGCTCACACCTGTAGTCCCAGCATTTTGGGAGGCCAAGGCAGATGGATTGTGTCAGACCAGCCTGGGCAACATGGCAAAATCCCATCTCTACAAATAATTTAAAAATTAGCCGAGTGTGGTGATTCATGCTACTTGGGAGGCCGAGGTGGGAGAATCACCTGAGGTCAGGAGGCAGAGGTTACAGTAAGCCAAGATTGCACCACTACAGTCCAGCCTGGGTCATGGAGCAAGACCCTCTCTCATAAAATTAAATTAAATTAAATTAAAATTAAAATCTTCTAAACCATGAACATAAGATATATTTTCATTTATTTGTGTCTTCAATTTCTTTTCTCAGCATTTTATAGTTTTCAGTGTACAGGTCTTTTACCTCCGTGCTTAAATATGTTTCTAAGTGTTTTTTTTTTTTTTTTTTTTTTTTTTTTTGTAGCTATTGTAAATGGAATTGATCTCTTGGTTTATTTTTCAGCTAGTTGTTAGTTTACAGAAATGCTGCTGATTTTTGTGTGTTGATTTTGTATCCTGCAACTTTACTGTATTTGTTTGTTAGTTCTAATGGGTTTTTGGTGGAGTCTTTAGGGTTTTCTGTATATAAGATCATGACGGGCCAGGCTTGGTGGCTTATGCCTGTAATCCCAGCACTTTGGAAAGCTGAGGCAGGAGGATCACTGGAGCTCAGGAGTTTGAGACCAGCCTGGATAACATAGTGAGACCCCATTTCTACCAAAAGAAATGAAAAAATTAGCCAGGTGTAGTGGCACATACCTGTAGTTTCAGCTACTTGGGAGGCTGAGGCAGGAGGATCAGTTGAACCCAGGAGACAGATTGCTATTAGTTTTTCATTAAATATTTGGTAGGATTCAGCAGTGAAGCCATCAGGTCCTGGGCTTTTCTTTGATGGGAGACTTATTACAGATTTAATCTCTTATTTTTTATCTGTTCAGGGTTTTTATTTCTTCATGGTTCCATCTTCATAGGTTATATTGTCAATGAATTTTTCCATTTTTTCTGGGTTTTCCAATTGGTTGCCATATGATTATGCATAGTAGTCTCTTATCCTTTGTAGTTCTGTGGTATTCATTATAATGTCTCCTCTTTCATTTCTGATTTATTTATTTATTTATTTATTTTAATTTTTTTTTTTTGAGATGGAGTCTTGCTCATCGCCCAGGCTAGAGTGCAGTGGTGCAATCTCAGCTCACTGCAAGCTCCGCCTCCTGGGTTCACGCCATTCTCCTGTCTCAGCCTCCCAAGTAGCTGGGACTACAGGCGCCTGCCACCACGCCCGGCTAATTTTTTGTATTTTTAGCAGAGACAGGGTTTCACCACATTAGCCAGGATGGTCTCTGTCTCCCGACCTCGTGATCCGCCCGCCTCGGCCTCTCAAAGTGCTGGGATTACAGGCGTGAGCTACCATGTCCGGCCCATTTCTGATTTCTTGAGTCTTCTTTTTTTTGGAGACAAGGTCTCACTCTGTCACACAGATTGGAGTGCAGTAGTGCAATCTTGGCTCACTGCAACCTCCACATCCCAGGCTCAAGCAATCCTCTCACCTCAGCCTCCTGAGTAGCTAGGACCACAGGCATGTGCCACTATGCCTAGCTAATTGTTTGTATTTTTGGTAGAGACGGGGTTCACCATGTTGCCCAGGCTGGTCTCGAACTCCTGAGCACAAGTGATCCACCTGCCTCAGCCTCCCAAAGTGCTGGGATTACAGGCATGAGCCAGTGTACCTGGCCTGTATTCACATTTTAATACAACTTGTCTTTAGAATTTTTTTTTAAGAGATGGGATCTCACTATATTTCCCAGGCTGGTCTTGAACTCCTGGGCTCAAGCAGTCCTCCCGCCTTGGCCTCCCAAAGTGCTGGAACTACAGGTGTAAGCCACCCTACCTGGCCTCTTTAGAACTTTTTTTATCTTTCAAAACTGAAACTCTATATACCATTGGAGAAAAACTCCTTGTTTCCCTTTTCCCCTATTCCTTGGCAACCTTTTTAATTTAAAACAGACTTAATTGTTCCAGCCTCCAGCCCTGCTCTGGAATTTTACTTCCCTTTGGTATAGATTGTTGAAGACAGGAAATTTGAATCATCTTTTAGTTCCTTTTTTCTAAAATAACGTATCCAGCACTTCAGCCCTTCTTAATGTGGTCAAACCTGGGGTCAATATAAGGGGCCTTCAGTTAATACATTAAGCACACCTGTATCTCTGCAGAAGGACAAGCATCAGAACTCTGACTTGTCTTCCTCACTTTGAGACAGCCATTGGCCAGCCCATTGATACAGATGATGGACATGTTACTTTGTAGAAACAGCTCTTACCTGAAAGTCCTCATTTTCTGTTTGGTAGTCACTCCTTGCATTCTGACCACACACAAACATTGCTTATGAAATGCTAGATTGCCCCTTAAGCTGTGTCAGTATTCCTTTCTGCTACCTAGTGTTTGCAAGTTACTTCTGGATCTGAATGTGATTAGTCTGTTTAAATTGTCATTGTTTTAACTTTTCCATGCATTTCATGCTATCTTCTAAGCCATTTTTCTCAAAGGCAGTAGTCTAGAGAAGGTTAACAAAGGATGGTACACTGGTTTGTTTCTTAATAGACTTTATTTTTTAGAGCAATTTTAGGTTCACAGAAAAATTGAACAAAAAGTACAAATAAGTTTTATATGCTCCCCACACACAGAGCCTCCCCCATGAATGGATCTGCTGCTCCACAGTGATACATTTGTTACAATGAACCTACATTGACACATCATTATTAACCAAAGTCAGTAGTTTACATCTCATTTCACTCTTTTATGAGTTTTGACAAATGTATCTATCATTATTATATGCAACATCATTTCACTGCTCTAAAACTCCTCTGTGCTCTGCCTGTTCCTCCCTTCCTTCCACCACTCCCTGGCAACCACTGATATTTTTATTGTCTCCATAATGTCAAATAGTTGGAATCATACAGCATGTCGCCTTTTTAAAGATGGGGTTCTTTCACTTAGTAATATGCATTTAAGGTTCCTGTATATCTTCATGGCTTAATAGCTCATTTCTTTTTAGCACTGAAGAATATTTCATTTTCTGGCCTCCTGAATAGCCGGTACCACAGGCATATAGCACTGCCATGACTGGCTCATGTGTTTTTTTGTTTTTGTTTTTGTTTCTGTTTTTGTTTTTGTTTTAACTTTAATTTCAGTATCTTTACTGAACTCTATGAGACCATGAGTTGTTTTTTTTTTTAAGTCCTGGTGTCAGGAATGATTGACAAGTTTTGGTGAATAAGAATCATGATTTGTTTCTCTGTTGCTTTGGGACTATAAACCTCAGGACAACTCAGGGTGGAACAAGTATCTGCTCTATCACTGTGGTTCAGTTTCATAATAAATGAGTGAAGTGTAAAACAAGCAATGCCAAGCAAGAAGCCATATAGCACTCTTGACATTTAGAGATAGTATTTGATTCCTAAACCTATCCTGAAACTTCTGGTTTTGAGGTCTCCCTCTGGACGGTAGTACTGTTTTGAGAAAGGCTGTTCTGTCATGAAATTGCAGGAACTGACACTGGTTAGCCACCAAGACCTAAACTTGGGTCTAAATTGAGAATATGCCCCAACTAAGTCCTGGAGTCTACAGGTTGAGGTTGTTTGGACCACTTAGTACCATTGATTTAATCAAAATTGACCTATGACTAGCACTTATTTTATAACTGTGTTTCCCTATCAATAAGGTTATTTTTAAAAACTGCTGTTGGCCGGGCGCAGTGGCTCACGCCTGTAATCCCAGCACTTTGGGAGGCTGAGGCGGGCAGATCACGAGGTGAGGAGATCAAGACCATCCTGGCTAACACAGTGAAACCCCATCTCTACTAAAAATACAAAAAATTAGCCAGGCGTGGTGGCGGGCACCTGTAGTCCCAGCTACTCAGGAGGCTGAGATAGGAGAATGGTGTGAACCTGGGAGGCGGAGGTGGCAGTGAGCCGAGATCGCGCCACCACGCTCCAGCCTAGGCAACAGAGCAAGACTCTGTCTCAAAAAAACAAAACTGCTGTTGTACTGATTTTTAAAACTCAATTTATAATCAGTGAGATTTATGTAGCCCCGCTGTTACCCTAACACTATCATTTCATTCTGCATGGCACTTATTCCTAAGGATATCATTTCCTAAGACGCTCTCGAACACTGTAAGAGGTTTTTCTATTACAGGAGACAGGCTTTTCTTTTCCTGATTAGGGAGTACTGACTTGCCAGTCACATAGGCTAGGCTCCTGACTCCCTTTACACTTAATCTTCTGATTTTCTAAAAGACCTACGAATTGGCCAGGCACAGTGGCTCACGCCTGTAATCCCAGCACTTTGGGAGGCCAAGGCGGGTGGATCATGAGGTCAAGAAATTGAGACCATCCTGGCCAACATGGTAAAACCCCATCTCTACTAAAAATACAAAAATTAGCTGGGCGTGGTGGCATGTGCCTGTAGTCCCAGCTACTCCGGATGCTGAGGCGGGAGAATCACTTGAACTCCGGAGGCAGAGGTTGCAGTGAGTTAAGATCACGCCATTGCTCTCCAGCCTGGTAGGCAGAGAAAGATTCCATCTCAAAAAAAAAAAAAAAAAAAGACCTAGGAATCAGGAACTTTCCATCTGGGACAGTCTAGGGAGTACTTCCTATGCAAAAGTTAATAGTGTACTTGTCGAACACTAGAGTCATAAGTAGACATCTGAATTTTTTTGTTTGTTTGGTACAGAATCTCAATTTCTAGCCGTGTGTGATTATAATGTAAGAAAGACCTGTTCTTCTCATGCATAATAATTTAGAATCACCTTAATATCCAGGTGTGCCTTTTTCTGGCCAAAAAAGGGAAACTCAGGAGGGCTGAATTGCTGGGGTTTAGGGTGGGGAGGTCTAGGCATGAGATAACCCACATGTTAGTATTTACTGAGTCTTTGCTGTTTTCTCCATTTTATTAAGATAGGGATGTGGAAGATGCTTTAGGAATAATCTTATGGGTTTTTTGTTGTTGTTGTTTTAATCTGTAAATTTTCCCAAGGGAACAAGAGTTACTTCATATTGAGCCAAATAGCAGTAAGCTTTCCAAAGGCCTTCTTTTCTGTTGTGCTTTCATATACTGTCCTCTTTTTTTTTTTTTTTAGGCCTTTGAACTGGCCACAGGTGACTATTTGTTTGAACCTCATTCAGGGGAAGAGTACACTCGAGATGAAGGTGAGAACCCTTAACCGTGGATGTGTGTGTGTGGCATTTACACTTTCCACATTTAGCTAACATCATTTGTTAGTACTGAAGAGCCTTAGTCTTGTTAGTGTGCAAAGCATATGCAAATCCCAGAACAGTTAGAAATATAAAAGACATTTTATAGTAAGTTTTTAGATATTTTCTGAAAAATACTAAAGAGCTCTGTCAGAGTCAAAAGGCCACAGTTAACCTAAAACTTCTGTGTGCTGGACAATTTTTTTCTTCAACATCTAGTTATCTTCCTTTCTATATATATCAGTGGTTCATTCTTTACCCAGTTTGAGTTTACCTGTTCATCAACCTGTTGCTCAATTATGCCTCCAAATTTATTTAGAGGTCAGTAACTTTAATATACGCACACTACTTAAATGCAGAGACTATATCCTATTTCTATAAATTCTGCCAACATTTAGCATTCTTTTTTCCCTTTTCTGAATATAAAACTGTAATTTTTTCTTCTTTGGAATTCCATTTTAAAACAAAATAGAATGGATTTACATGTTGTGGTAGCCAGTGGGAAAAGCTTAAGCTGCCAGTAACTTTGTCTGAGAGACTGTGGAAGCAGGCAACTGTATATGTCTGATTTTTCTATTATGATGGCATCCAGATAACTAAATGGGTTAATAATTTGAGTGAACAAACAAATTTTTTTTTTTTTCTTTTTGAGACAAAGTCTCACTCTGTTGCCAGGCTGGAGTGCAGTGGTTCAAGTGATTCTCATGCCTCAGCCTCCCGAGTAGCTGGGACTACAGGCGTGCACCACCACACCCAGCTAATTTTTGTATTTTTAGTAGAGACGGGGTTTCACCATGTTGGCCAGGATGGTCTCTATCTCTTGACCTCGTGGTCCACCCCTTTCAGCCTCCCAAAGTGCTGGGATTACAGGCATGAGCCACCGTGCCCAGCCAAGAAAATGTTTTATACAGTTGAGGCAGCTTATGTTTTATTTGTAAGATTAATGAGGATTATTTTGAGAGATCACTACAGCATCTACCCTCCCAATGTAGAGAACATGTTCTTTTTGTACTTTCCTTGAGTCTTTGGGAACACGTATTTCATGCTCCATGGAACCAGGAGTGCTCTTTGTTTCTCAAAATGTGGTCTTCTGGGATATTAATAGGTAATGTTAGTAGGACCTGCTAATATCCCTAATGAATACCATTTGGAAAATGCTATCTATCTAATTCCCGTGAATGCCTATTTAAGTGAGTACATATTTTGTATGTATAAGCCCCATGTTAGAGGATACTATAATTACTACTTGATTTTACCCACTCTCTGCTTGCTATTTTTTTGGGTTATAGGCTTGGGGTTATAGGCTTACAGTGTTTGGGGTTATAGGCCTAGAAACTACCTACTATATTTGTTGGGAGGGTAATTAATTTTTTTTTACTTCCCTAGATTCTCCATAAATGTTAGTGTGTGGTACAGAACACGTATAGTGGCTAGAATTATATCAAGTAGTATTATGCTACCAAACCTGAAAATTTTAATATATATGCAGAGTCCCAAATAAGGGGACAGGGAAAAACTATCTTCCCTAGATATTTAAATTCTAATTTATTCCATCCTATTCTAGTTAGTACTAATAGTCCTTAGGTCAAACATCAACCCTACCTGTGCTATTCTACTGCAGTTTGGCCTGTAAGAGCAGGAACAAGCAAACCCTTACCCCTGACTAGTGTGTGCAGTTTGTTAGAAGTCATGGTAGGACAGGAGCCTGAGTACCATGTCCTCTACTCTGGCTTTCCACAGCCCTAACTCATGGGATAATACTTAATAATTTTGTCTGTCAAGTATATCAATCCTCATAAGCCAAAAATAGGTTGCAGGAATTAAATGTAAAGTAACAACTTCAAGGGAATTCCTTGAAAAATAGGAAAAATATTTAAAGAACCAATATTTTACTTGGAAGTTTACTTAAGTTTCTAAGAACTTTAAGAAGCTCTCTTAGAAACTATAGTCTAAGTTTTTCCTTGGTATTCTCATTTTGGTTATTGTTAATGGTAAAAACACATTTGCAGGTCCTGCCAAAAACCAGCAGAAAAATTCTTGGCATGCAGGTACTTGTTACCAAACCATAAATTCAGTCAAAACTGCTCAAAGGTTGTAGGGAAGTCATAAATGTGAAGTCTTCTTTAAATGACACCTACTCCTTTACATGAGAAAGATATAACCTGAAACCTTCACAAATTCCCAGATAATATGAATGTCTCTAGCATGTTATTTCCCCTGTAAGATACATAACTGGAAGTGTAACACTTAATGGTTCTGTAACTACAGGATAAAAGTATTTAATAAAGCTTTTTTTCTGGCCAGGAGCCATCATTTTTTTAAAAAAAACTTTTATATTCTGCCTGGGTGTTCACGCCTGTAATCCCAGCACTTTGGGAGACTGAGGTGGGTGGATCACTTGAGCCCAGGAGTTTGAGACCAGCCTGGGCAACATGGCAAAACCCCACCCATCTCTACAAAAAATACAGGCCAGGCACAGTGGCTCACACCTGTAGTCCCAGCATTTTGGGAGGCCAAGGCAGGCAGATCACCTGAAGTCAGGAGTTCAAGACCAGCCTGGCCAACATGTGAAACTCTGTCTCTACTACAAATACAAAAATTAGCTGGACGTGGTGGTGTGCACCTGTAATCCCAGCTACTCAGGAGGCTGAGACACAAGAATCACTGGAACCCAGGAGGCGGAGGTTGCAGTGAGCCAAGATCATGCCATTGCACTCCAGCCTGGGCGACAGAGCAAGACTCCATCTCAAAAAAAAAAAAGGTTTTATATTCTTAATTTCTGTCACCTGCAGAGGAAAAAAAAAAAAAAAGACAGTAGATCTGCCTGAGGTGTGTGTACTGGTTGTTCCCAGACTCACCTCCTGGTTAAGAGGCTGCATGCCTCCCTGGTGGCGCTCATGATCCATATTCATACTGTGACGATTACAGATCATCAAGTAGCTATACTTTAAAATGTTTGTGCTAATCTTTTAAAAAATGATTTTAGGAAAAAAAGCTTTAGACAAGACATAAGATAATTGGTTTTCATTTGACTTTTAGCTCATATTAGCCCTGAAGTTTCAAGTTAGGCCATTTGTGCTTTTTGAAGTTCTGTTTTCTCATCTTTAAAATGGGGTATCAGCCAGGTAGTGACCCAGGCCTGTGATCCCAACACTTCGGGAGGCCAAGGCAGGAGTATTGCTTGAGCCCAGGAGTTTGAGACCAGCTTGGCAGTATGCCATGACCTCATCTCTCCAAAAAATATTTTAAGTCAGCAGGTGTGGTGGCACATGCCTGAAGTCCCAGCCACTGGGGAGGCTGAGACAGAATGATCACAAATAATAGTTCCAGAATGTCTAACACATATTTGGACAGTTTTTTAAATCTTACCTGAAGAACCTACCTGAACCTAGATATATAGACAAAAGAGAAGTAAAGATGAAGATAAGCCTCCAAAATCCAGAATGGTACTTGCCCGACACTATTGGGTGACCAATCACCAGAAATAATTCTTGGCCTTCCCAGTCAGTCTTCCCTTCATTATCCTTGGTTTTATTTGTAGTTACTTTTAAACAGCTAGTCCTTGAAAAAGCTAATCATAGAAAAACCTCTTTTACAGCTTGTCCTTGATCTGTTCTTCTTACCCTTCTATTTTAGACCACATTATGCACATTATAGAGCTGATAGGCAGAATTCCAAGATGCTTTGCCCTCAGTGGGAAATATTCACAAGACTTCTTCAATCGCAGAGGTAGTATTGTTACATGAGTTTTAATCTAGGACCCAGGGGATACTTCAGGAAGCAGAGCATTCACACCAAGATTGTTTTTAGTTATCACTGAATCCACAAAAATTTGACTTTGTGAATTCTCCATTAGATGGATAGAGTCTTCCTCTTCCCATTTAGGATAGCAAGCAAGCCTGATATGCTTTACAAAGAGGTGTGCATGCTACTCTTTCTGCTGTTTTCTAGAGCTGCATTTGTTACTCTTGCTATGTATCTTTTTTTTCCCCCTTCTTGAAATGTTTGAAATATACAGATCACATTGCATTGATCATAGAACTTCTGGGGAAGGTGCCTCGCAAGCTCATTGTGGCAGGAAAATATTCCAAGGAATTTTTC
The DNA here is from genome assembly GCF_047675955.1 of Chlorocebus sabaeus. Taxonomy (NCBI): domain Eukaryota; kingdom Metazoa; phylum Chordata; class Mammalia; order Primates; family Cercopithecidae; genus Chlorocebus; species Chlorocebus sabaeus. The sequence goes on along the minus strand of NC_132920.1, from coordinate 35,968,243 downwards.
ACCAAAAAAGGTAAAGTAAATGTGTTCCCAGACATTAAGGAGGCAGAAGTGTTTTAAGAGGTAAGCACATATTCCCAATATCCTACAGAATGATGGGCCTACCCTGAGTGCTAACCTGTGACTTAGCAAAGAGGTAAAAAAGTGGTCAAGAGCAGAGACTGAGCCAGGCGCGGTGGCTCATACCTGTAATCCCAGCACTTTGGGAGACTGAGGCAGGCAAATCACAATGTCAGGAGTTTGAGAACAGCCTAGCCAACATGGTGAAAGCCCATCTCTACTAAAATACAAAAAATTAGCTGGGAATAGTGGCAGGCGCCTGTAATCTCAGCTACTTAGGAGGCTAAGACAGGAGAATCACTTGAACCTGGGAGGCAGAGGTTGCAGTGAGCCAATATCGCGCCATTGCACTGTAGCCTGGGCAACAAGAGCGAAACTCCATCTCAAAAAAAAAAAAAAAAAAGGCAGAGACTGGAGCCGGGCATGGTGGCTCACGCCTGTAATCCCAACACTTTGGGAATCCAAGGCAGGATGATCACTTGAGTCTAGGAGTTCGAGACCAACCTGGGAAACATAGGAAAATCCCGTCTCTACAAAAGTTTTTTTAATTAACTGAGCATGGTGGTACACACCTATGGTCCCACCTACTCCAAAGGCTGGGGTGGGAGGATCACTTGAGCCTGGGAGGTCAAGGCTGCAGTGAGCCATGATTGCCACTGCACTCCAGCGTGGGCAACCAGAGCAAGATCCTGTCTCAGGGTAAAAAAAGAGCAGAGACTGGAGCCAGACTGTCAAATCCTGGCTGCTCCCCTAGCCATGTGACCTTTGCCAGGATCTAACTGTGCCTCAGTTTGCTGATTTCTTAATGGAGATAATAATAATGTATACTTCTTACTAAGTTAGTTAATATGTATGGTGCCTGCATGCAGTTGGTTGATTACTTCTATAGCAATTCTGAAAAATGGACAAATTTTTTGCTGGCGTTTGGTCTAAGAACTGCCTCTACCAAAGGGCAGGTCATTTAAGCTTCTTACATAAGGGCAGGGACTACATCTCACTCATCTTTGTATCCAGTGACACCTAACACAGTCACTCGAAGTACATTAGTCATACAAACGAACTTTACACTTTTTAGTTTTATGTATTTGTTATTAACAAAAAAAAAAACTTCCAATTTTTGACTTGATAATATATTTCTTAAGCATTGCAAAAAAAAAAAAAAAAAAAAAAATTGAAATGTGAAAACCTGACCTAGAAGCATCTTAGGAAACGGTCTGGTTTTTTTACTCCCATTGTGCCATGGTTCCCTTTTTCCTCACAACTTCTACAGAAGTGCTGAGAAAAGTGACTTTTCTTAATCCTTGACAGGAGCCATCCTCAGAAACATTACCCTTTCTTAAACCTCTTTTAGGTGGGAAAATTTTAAAATGTTTCATAAGAGTTCCTCCTTATGTACAGTCAGATTAAGGCATGTGTGTTTACCAGGTAGGTAATCAAATAGGCACTCACTGCTCACAAAAGAGACTTAAAATTTTTATTTTAAAAAAAAAATTATTATTATTATTATTATTGAGACAGGGTGTCACTCTGTCACCCAGACTGGAGTACAGTGGTGCAATCTTGGCTCACTGCAACCTCCACCTCCCAGGTTCAAATGATCCTGCTGCCTCAGCCTCCCAAGTAGCTAGGACCACAGGCAAGTGCCACCACACACAGCTAATTTTTTGTATTTTTGGTAGAGGCAGGGTTTCACTATGTTGCCCAACTGGTCTTGAACTCCTGAGCTCAAGTGATCCACCCAACTCAGCGTCCCACAGTGCTGGAATTACAGGCGTGAGCCGCTGTGCCTGGCCAACTTAAAATTTTAAAGCAGCATTTGCCTTAGCTATTAATAATTGACTATCTTTTAAATTTTTTTCACTTCAAAGAAGCAATTAGGTTGATACTCCAGTATAGTATAGAGCAGCGGTCCCCAATCTTTTTGGCACCATGGACTGGTTTTGTGGAAGACAATTTTTCTAGGGACAGTGTGGGGTGGGGGGGTAGGGGGATGTTTTAGAGATAAAACTGTGTCACCTCAGATTGTCAGGCATTAGGTTCTTTTATGGAGCATGCAACCTAGATCCCTACTGCAGTTACAGTAGGATTCACACTCCTATGAGAATCTAATGCAGCCACTGATCTGACAGGAGGCAGAGCTTAGGCAGTAATGCTCTCTGGCCCACCACTGACCTGCTGCTGTGCAGACCTGAGAGACCACAGACTGGTACCACAGAGGGTATTGGTATAGAGTTGAGGACCCCTGGTATAGAATATATGAAGCTGTTGTATCTGAAAGCTGTGTAGGATTTGGGGGTTTTTTTGTTGCTTTTATCCATGCTTGACGTGATGATTTAATTTTAAATTACTGCCTCATTGTGAAGCAACATATACTAAACTATTGAGCACATACACAAAAAAGAGTATAAGCAAATTATTCTTGGTATGTGGTGCTAGAGTGCCTCTGCACACCATATAAGACCATGTTGAAGACAGGCATTTCATGTTTATTTTAGTAGTAAATACCTATCCTGATTGTCATACCCAGTTTGACTGGGACCCAAAAAATCCTAGAATAGGGGAAAAAACAAATTACCTTAAATTTTTAGAGCCTTATGAAAAATAGAGGCACTTCTTTCTGAGGCATATGCCAGAAAAAAAATGCTTTGTGAATGCAGGATTAGATTCTGATTGCAAAATCTGATTCCTCATAGACTACATGGGTTAGTTCCACAAGAGGACCTTGTCATTTGTCTGTGTTGATCAGTGACTTTTTCTATACTGTCTTCACTGCAGGTGACCTTAAACATATCACGAAGCTGAAACCTTGGGGCCTTTTTGAGGTTCTAGTGGAGAAGTATGAGTGGTCTCAGGAAGAGGCAGCTGGCTTCACAGATTTCTTACTGCCCATGTTGGAGCTGATCCCCGAGAAGAGAGCCACTGCCGCCGAGTGTCTTCGGCACCCTTGGCTTAACTCCTAAGCCCCTGCCCACCACCACAGCAGAGATCACACACTGACCCTCCGCCCTTCCCCTCCAAGCATTTTCCTCTTCCCTTTTCAGGGTGAAGCTCTTCCTTCAAGAGTTTCTAGATCTTGTTTTTTTTTAATCCAACATGTTCATTTGGGTTTGCTTACTTGACCCTGTGGAGATCCCCACAGCCATTGGGCATCCTAGGTGAATTTGGCCTTGGTTGGGCTCTGCCAAAGACTAATGGACTAAAATGTGAAACAGCCTCTTGCCCTGTACCTTTCCTTCCCATTAGGACATCCTTTAAATTATAAGCATCCTTTTTGAAAAGAGCTATGAAGGTGTATGAGCCCATCCTTTTATTCATTGACTCTAAGAGTCAAATTTTCTAGTGCATATCCTATTGCCAGCATAAGGATGAGGAGGGGAAAGGGTGTTAATTCTGTGTACAGCAGAGACATTAAACTTGCTGTGTCCAGGCTGCATCATCTTCCTGGACTGTTTCTGTTGTTCTCTATGTTCACATTTTTTCCTGCAACTTTTAAGCTACTGTCTTTTAATTAGCTGTATGAACACCAAATTTGGGTACCATTTTATCCTGTTCAAAGCACTGTCGAATTCCTTTCATCCTTTAATAGTTAAGATCTTTGAATCTTCAGTCTGATTTTTAATGTAAGCAAAAACAGAACCATTGAATAGTAATTTCTTGAGAACCTCAGGTGTTCTATAAACAGTCCTTTCCTATATGTCTTCTGTTACCCTAAGACCAGAGTTATTTTGGTTGGCTGTTTTGTTTTGTTTTGTGTTTTTGTATCCTTGGCTGGCACTTTACTCATTGCACTTGAGTTTATTGCCCCATAACTAAAGGATCAGGATGACGTTAGAACGGAGATCTGGATTTCAGAGCTTTCCCACTTAAGAGAAGTAGATCTTGAGATTCTGATTCTTTTCCAGACAGTCCCCTGCTTTCATGTACAGCTTTTTCTTTACCTTGCCCAAAACTCTGGCCTTGAAGCAGTTTTCCTCTATGGCTTTGCCTTTCTCATTTTCTCAGAGGCTCGAGTCTTTAATATAACCCCAAATGAAAGAACCAAGGGGAGGGGTGGGATGGCACTTTTTTTTGTTGGTCTTGTTTTGTTTTGTTTTGTTTTTTGGTTGGTTGGTTGTTTTTTAAGATTAGCCATTCTCTGCTGCTATTTCCCTACATAATGTCAGTTTTTAACCATAATTTTGACATGATTGAGATGTACTTGAGGCTTTTTTGTTTTAATTGAGAAAAGACTGCCATTTTTTTTTTTAGGATGAGCCTCTCGTAGACTTGACCTAGATATTACATATTCCTCCAGTAATATTGAAGAGCAAAAGAGGGGCAGGACTGGGGTCACAGCCGCTTCTTCAGCATGGACCAAGTGGGCCTTGGGGATTACAGCATTCTCGAAGTGGCTATAGGACTCGAATTTACAGAAAGCCACAGAGGTGCAACTTGAGGCTCTACTGCTAGCAAGCCACCAGTGAGGCTGTTGGGTAACCACCTTTCTATACGGGAGATTGGAGTCTACTTTGTCATTTATCCACCAACAGTGACAAAGGAAAAGTGGTGCCGTTACGCAATCCATTTAATTCATAAACATATTACTCTGAGTAACTGGCCAGCCATTCTTCGGATCCTTCATTGGGTACTCCTGAACTCAGACATGTTCCTGTAGAAAGAATTTTAAGTTAGGCTTTCTATGCACCTATCAAGAATCAAGAGAATAGATTGTATCAAACAACGGCAGGGAAATCCTTCAGCAATTCTAATCCACTTTGGGTTTTCAGCTGTTTTTACATCTAAAGCAATAGACTAGAACTGAATTATCTTCTACACTGTAAAATCACAATTGTGGAATTACAGGAATTCTGGTGATATTAAGGTGAAATAAAACATGCAAAAGGCCCTATTTTAACAGTTGATGTGACAGTAAATTTTAATAGAACCTGTAACTTCATTTTGGAAGTGCTCCTCCACCAAATAAGGGCTTTCCCCCCTATTGTTTAAGGAGCCAGATGGATTGAAAGATGTGGAAATAGGCAGCTGTAGAACTTGATCTTCCAAGTACCCCATGTATCTTTATTGAGCTTAATTATAATACTGTCAAATTGCCATGATCTCACTAAAGGATTTCTATTTGCTGTCAGTTAAAAATAAAGCCCTAAATACATTTTTATTCTTTCTACTGAGTGCATTGTCTGTTTTCTTTGTAAATGCCGTACAATAAACAAATTATTTAATAACCAACATGTTTCCAAAAATCTCTGTTCATTTGTTGTCCAAATTGCTCTGCCCTGAGTAGTTGGAGGAAAAGATCGGTTGAGTATGCTTTTTTAATTTAAATGTGGAATGAAACAGTACAGATTGCACACTTGCCATTTTGTGGGGTTCATAGTTTTGCTTCTGCTTTAAATTGGGAGTGGGATAGAATTAACAGCCAAATTAACATTTGTGGAATACTATTTTTCAGCCTGTTTTTTTGTTTGTTTGTTTGTTTGTTTGAAAATTGTTTTTCCCTATGTCCAATAGATAGCACTTTCTTTCAGAAGATTTGTCAGGGGGTTGTTGTTTTTCTCAAATTATAAATGCACAGTATGTGCAAAATCCAGAAGACTTAGAAATACAAGCTCTTACTAAGGCAATGGCATGATGTGTTACACAGGCTTTCATACACTTGTCTCTTCATTTCTTGGATAGATTCTTGAACTGTCTGGGTCAGAGAACACATTTTTGAGGCTTTTAATATTGCCGCCGGGCACGGTGGCTCACACCTGTAATCTCAGCACTTTGGGAGGCCGAGGCGGGTGGATCACAAGATCAAGATACCGAGACCGTCCTGGCCAACATGGTGAAACCCCGTCTCAACAAAAAATGCAAAAATTAACCAGGTGTGGTGGCGGGCACCTGTAGTCCCAGCTACTCAGGAGGCTGAGGCAGGAGAATCACTTGAACCTGGGACGCAGAGGGTGCAGTGAGCCAAGATCATGCCACTGCACTCCAGCCTGGGTAACAGAGCAAGACTGTCTCAATAAATAAATAAATAAATAAATAAATATTGCCTAACTTATCTGGACAACTAGCAGAATGGTCGGACTGTTTCTCTGTATACACCAGTGCATGAACAGGCCTCTTACAAATCACTAGTTTGGGCCCTGCGCCTTCCCCACAGGAATATCATAATTTGCATATTGGATTACTAGTGAGGTCATAAACTTGTTTTCATAGGTATTTGCATTTTTTGATTTTTTGTGTAAATTGTCCAGCTTTGTGTTGGAGTGCTTCTGTATTGGATGACTTGGTCAGGACTTGTTATACTAGAGAGAATTTATTTTTTGCTTCATACACTTGTCTAGTTTTTAATTTTCATTTTTATTTGTGGTAGTTTTTAGTGTTATTTGTCTTTTCCCACCTACACCTGAACTACATAAATTGTTCTAGTTAATTTGTTTTAATTGCGCAATACTCAGAACACAGTGTTTTCGTAGTGTTAAAATGTAACCTGTTGGGATCCGTTAAACCAGTTTGTTCACCAGACTGACCAACCTAGGCAGGCCCTCCTACACCTTGTGTTAAATATATGGACCTAGAATTCCCAGTTTGGGGGAACCTTAGTGCTGTTATAGGAGAGCTTGTAGTTCTCTCAAAAGAGCCAACAAACAGGTGGGTTTACAACCCCCTTTAATTCTGAATTTGCTCTGCGTGTCCACAGGGAAATTAGCTGCTGCAGAGCAGTCTCAGCTTCTAAGTGGACTTCGTTACTGCCCATTCTTTTCTTTTGAAACCTGTACTCTTACCAGTTTAGCCTTGTAAGGAAACTGCTTTGCCTTAGATTGTTATATCACAGAAAATTGGCGATTTGCTGATAATAGAATCTGAACTTATATTTGCTTTAAAATAAGGCCTTATGGCCGGGTGCAGTGGCTCACACCTGCAATCCCCACACTTTGGGAGGCCAAAGCAGGAGGAACACTTGAACCTAAGTGTTCAAGATCAGCCTGGGCAACATAGTGGGACCCTGTGTCTATAAAAAAATTCAAAATTAGCCAGATGTGTTGGCTGGCACCTGTAGTCCCAACTACTCAGGCTGAGGCAGGAGGATTGCTTGAGCCCAGGATTTCAAGGTTGCAGTGTGCCGCGATCATGCCACTGCATTCCAGCCTGGGCAACAGCATGAGACTCCATCTCTACAAAAATAAAAATAAGAACTTCAGGCACCAGAGAATTTTGAGTTAGTGCAACTTGGGAGTTAGCAAAGCTTTATAGCATAGCATAAAGCTGTTACAAAATCTTCAGAATATTAATACAGAAAAGTGACTAAACCTGAGGCCAACTGAGAAGGAAGTCTGTTTTTGTGTTGCTAAAGACATTTAAGTTGGAGGTTTGGGAAGGTAGATTCCAATAAAATAAAAGTTGGAGTTTAAAAACTACATGTGTAGGCCAGGTGCAGTGGCTCACGTGTGTAATCCCAGCACTTTGGGAGGCCAAGGCGGGCAAATCACCTGAGGTCAGCAGTTCGAAACCAGCCTGACCAACATGGAGAAATCCCGTTTCTACTAAAAAAAAATGCAAAAAAATTAGCTGGGCGTGGTGGTGCATGCCTGTAATCCCAGCTACTCAGGAGGCTGAGGCAGAAGAATCACTTGACCCCGGGAGGCAGAGGTTGTGGTGACCCAAGATGGAACCATTGCACTCCAGCCTGGGCAACAAGAGCAAAACTTCATCTCAAAAAAATAGAAACTACATGTATAATATGCATTTAACTTTAAGTCCTTGCAAAAGTATTAATCCACACCAAGTTCTTATGATACAAGAGAAATATCCCCGTTTAAAGGCCAGGACACTTGAGATAATGTTAAGTGTTTAGAAATTTGGGGCCGGGCGCGGTGTCTCACGCCTGTAATCCCAGCACTTTGGGAGGCCAAGGCCGGTGGATCATTTGAGGTCAGGAGTTCGAGACCAGCCTGGCCAACATGTTGAAACCCCATCTCTACCAAAAATTTTAAAATTAGCCAGGCATGGTGCTGCACACCTGTAATCCCAGTTACTCAAGAGGCTGAGGCAGGAGAATTGCTTGAACCTGGGAGGCGGAGGTTGCAGTGAGTGGAGATTGCGCCACTGCACTCCAGCCTGGGTGACAGAGCAAGACTCTGACCCCAAAAAAAAATTGTAACCAGGGAATTAAGCAAGTTTACTTCAGTACGTAGTTGTGTTTACAGGCTGCACCATTTCTTGTAAAGGGAGGAGACTTTCTAGTACGAACATCATATCCTTCCAAGTTCACTTTTTAAAATAATAATACCTGCCTATTGTCCTTAATTTAGATCTAGTTTTTGCCCATTTTAATACAATAACAGGCGTTGCCCTCCAAATGACAGAATGAGACGGTTTATTGAAGTGCATCAGCTGCCTGCCATTTGAGCTGTTCTTAATAGTTGTGCCACTAAGACTGAGTGTTTGCATTGGTTGCTTTGGATTCACTAGGTATAGAGGAGAGAGTGGTTGATGTTGGAAATAAATTTAGTAGACCTTAATTACAAATCCTTTGAAGATAGATGACAAAAGTGAGATGGGTTTTCAGGGTTGGAATCCTTAACCATTCCTCTTCATCAACTTAATTTACAACAAAACCAAGTATCCATCAGCATATGAGGATACCAGAATCTAATTTCTGTCCTGATAAAGCATTCTGATGGCCAGGTGTGGTGGTTCAGGCCTGCAATCCTGGCACTATGGGAGACTGAGGCAGATGGATTTCTTGAGCTCAGGAGTTCAAGGCCAACCTGGGCAACAGGGTGAAACCCCTATCTACAAAACAGACAAACATTAGCCCGGTGTGGTGGCGCATACCTAGTCCCAGCTACTTGGGAGGCTGCAGCGGGAGGATGGCCTGAGCCTGGGAAGTCGAGGCTGCAGTGAGCTGTAATCACACCACTGTACTCCAGCCTGGGCAACAGAGCAAGCAAAACCCTGTCTTTAAAAAACAAAAACAAAACAAAAAATTCTGATAAATGCCCATTTCCGCAGAAAATTTAAGTAATTGTGAAAACCTTTAAAAAGGCCCCTGTGATTCCCACCTGTTGGTATTCATATAATCTATTTGCCTTCAGTGTGGGCTGAACTTTCTTCTGTTAGAAAAGGGCAGAAGCAATGGGATATCACTTCTGAGACAGTTACAAATGGTCTGGCTTCTGCCTGTGCACACTACCTTCCTCTCCTTTCAAAACCTTGTCCTAGGAAACAAGCTGCCATATGAGTAACCCTAAGCAGAGGCTAACAGCCAGCAAAGAACTGAGACCCTCCATCCCAACAAACTGAAAAACAATCCTGCCAACCACCACTGAGCTTGGAAGTGGATCCAACACAATTGCAGCTTGTGAGAAACCCTGAGGCAAAAACACTTAGCTAAACCTTGTCAGGATTCCTAATCCACAGAAACTGAGATATGTATGTTGTTTTAAGCCACTGCATTCTGGAGTAATTTGTTAAGCATCTGTAGGTAACAGGATCATCAGGTCATGAACACTGAGGATATTCTTCAGGTTCATGTTTCACCTGTAAATGACTGGCCCTTCCTATTTCGACCATATCTACTCAGGGCTGTCAGTGAAGCCTGAGCACCATAACTGACTCTACAGAATAGCCCAAAGCAGAGAGAGGCAAGCCAGAAGTGAGAAAATAATAAAGTTGGCCGGGCACGGTGGCTTACGCCTGTAATCCCAGCACTTTGGGAGGCCGAGGCGGGTGGTTCACGAAGTCAGGAGTTCAAGATCAGCCTGGCCAAGATGGTGAAACCCTGTCTCTACTAAAAATATAAAAAATTAGCCAGGCGTGGTGGAACGTGCCTGTAATCCCAGCTACTCCGGAGGCTGAGGTAGAGAATTGCTTAAACCTGGAGGGGTGGAGGTTGCAGTGAGCCGAGATCGCACCACTGCACTCCAGCCTAGGTGACAGAGCAAGACTCCGTCTCAAAAAAAAATAAAGAATAAGGTTGACTTGATAAGAGGAGTGCTAACATTATTGATTTTTCTTTGGTTTTTTTTGTTTGTTTGTTTTATTTTTTGAGACGGAGTCTCGCTCCGTCGCCCAGGCTGGAGTGCAGTGGCACAATCTTGGCTCACTGCAACCTCTGCCTCCCAGGTTCAAGCAATTGTCCTGCCTCAGCCTCCGGAGTAGCTGCAATTACAGGCACCCACGACCATGCCCAGCTAATTTTCGTATATTTAGTAGAGACAGGGTTTTACCATGTTGGCCAGGCTGGTCTCAAACTCCTGACCTCAGGTGATCCACCTGCCCTGGCCTCCCGAAATAACTTTTATTTTATATGCTTTCAAAGATTAATGAGATTTGAGATGGCTTTAAGAATTTAAAGATAAAGCCCCTGAAAAGAGCTGATACAACATTAGCTACATGTATGAACCAAAATCATTGTGGTTACTAGACTGAATTCTGAGTTTCTTTGAAGATAAAGCACAATATGAAATACTGAGTCATTTGACTCATAAAAAGATTTGCAGGTCCCTCCCCAGCACTGGTCATTAGTGAACATCAGCTCCTACTTTGGTGAAACTCACTGTTCTGGCGGGAGCAAGGTGGGATACAGGCAGATGCACCTTAAGTCCTCTAGCAGCTTCTGCGGACCACTAAAGTTGCCGTTTCAGTGACATATTTTGAGAATAGACTTTTTTTTTGAGACACGGTCTTGCTCTGTTGCCCAGGCTGGAGTGCAGTGGCACAATCATGGCTCACTGCAGCTTCAACCTTCCAGGCTCAAGTGATCCTCCCACCTCAGCCTCCCAAGTAGCTGGGATTACAGGCGTGCGCCACCAGGCCCAGCTAATTTTTGAAATTTTTGTAGAGATGGGTTTTTGCCATGTTGCCCATGCTAGTCTTGAACTCCTGGTCTCAAGTGATCCTCCCACCTCAGCCTCCCAAAGGGCTGGGATTACAGGCGTGAGCCACTACGCCTGGCCAAGGATAGACTTCTGGAAATTTTTTTGTACCTCTTCAAAAAGTAAATTATGATATAAACAAACAAATAGAAAAGTCACTAAACTACAGAATTTGTCAAATTTTGTCATTCATCAAGCCTGCATAAAGTAGATACCCAACTGTGAATTTTTTTTTTTTTTTTTTTTTGACACAGAGTTTCACTCTTGCTGCCCAGGCTGGAGTGCAATGGCACGATCTCAGCTCACTGAAACCTCCGCCTCCTGGGTTCAAGCCATTCTCCTGCCTCAGCCTCCCAAGTAGCTGGGATTACAGGCATGTGCCACCACGCCCAGCTAATTTTGTATTTTTAGTAGAGATGGGGTCTCACCATTTTGGTCAGGCTGGTCACAACTCCCAACCTCAGGTGATCCACCCACCTTGGCTTCCCAAAGTGCTGGGATTACAGGCGTGAGCCACAGTGCCTGGCCGACTGTGAATTAATTTTATCAATAAAAGAAAATATGAATGTCCAGGCTGGGCAACATGGTGATACCCTGTGTCTACAAAAACTAAAGATTAGGCAAATGTGGTGGTACATACCTGTGGTCCTGGCTACTTGGGAAGCTAAGGCAGGAGGATTGCTTGAGCTCAGGAGACTGAGGCTTCGGTGAGCCATGTTCACTCCACTGCACTCAAAACATACATACAGGCTGGGCATGGTGGCTCATACCTGTAATCCCAGCACTTTGGGAGGCCGAGGATTTTATACACACACACACACACACACACATATACACACACACAAATTTGGTTGCGTGTGGTGACTCATGCCTGTAATCCCAGCACTTTGGGATGCCAAGGCGGGTAGATCACTTGAGGTCAGGAGTTGGAGATCAGCCTGGCCAACATGGTGAAACCCCGTCTCTACTAAAAATACAAAATTAGGCTGGGTACGGTGGCTCACGCCTGTAATTCTAGCACTTTGGGAGGCCAAGGTGGGTGGATCACAAGGTCAGGAGACCAAGATCATCCTGGCTAACATGGTGAAGCCCCATCTCTACTAAAAATACAAAAAATTAGCCGGGTGTAGTAGTGGGTACCTGTAGTCCTAGCAACTCAGGAGGCTGAGGCAGGAGAATGGCGTGAACCTGGGAGGCAGAGCTTGCAGTGAGCCGAGATCATACCACCACACTCCAGCCTGGGTGGCAGAGCAACACTCCATCTCAAAAAAAAAAAAAAAAAAAAAAAATTAGCCGGGCGTGGTAGCACACGCCTGTAATCCCAGCTACTCGGGAGGCTGAGACAGGAGAATTGCTTGAACCTAGGAAAGAGAGGTTGCAGTGAGCCGAGATCGTGCCATTGTACTCCAGCCTGGGTGAGAAAGCGAGACTTTGTCTCAATACTTGGGAGGCTGAGGCAGGAGAATTGCTTGAACCTGGGAGGCAGAGGTTGCAGTGAGCTGAGATCGTGCCGTTGCACTCCAGCCTGGGCAACAAGAGCGAGACTTCATCTCAAAAAAAATAAAAATAAATTTTATATATATATATATACACACACACACACACACACACACACACACACAAATGTGATCATTCTCATAAACTAGCTGCCATGGACCAAGTGACAAGATCAAATCCCATTATGGAAGTTCCCACCACCAATTACTGTGACAACACTGGGATACTCATTCCTAGTGACAGAGCAGGTTGTCACAGTGCATTGGCCAAACACAACTGACAGCCAAAGATAGAAAAACTTTCTGTATCACTGATCGGTTGATCAAGCAACAAGATTCATCTGTTCAGCTCTTTACCCACACTTCACCTATGAGAGAACAGCACACCCAGGTAGTTTCTTTACCAACTAAATGGACAAGGACCAGAAAAAACACCTTTTCCTCAGAATCATTCACTGCAGACAATCAACAAAACCCTGTTTTTATGCACCACTCCCCAGGAAGGGGACAGCCTGGAGAATCCATTTCTGTCTTGGCTTTTGCTACAATGAACTATTACCTAAATTGAATTCCCCTTTGGAGGCCAACTGAAGAGTCACCATTTAGTAGCTGGTCCTCCATATCTGTGGGTTCCGCTTACCAGAGTCAATCAACCACAGATGTAAAATATTCAGGAAGAAAAGCCAGTAAAGAATAACAATACAGGCCTGGCACGGTGGTTCACACCTGTAAACCTAGCACTTTGGGAGGCCGACGAAGGCAGATCAGTTCCAGACCAGCCTGGCCAACATGGTGAAACCCCATCTCTACTAAAAATACAAAACTTAGCCAGGCATGGTGGCAGGTGCCTGTAATCCCAGCTACTCAGGAGGCTGAGGCAGGAGAATTGCTTGAACCCAGGAGGCGGAGGTTGCAGTGAGCCGAGATCATGCCACTGCACTCCAGCCTGGGCGATAGGACGAGACTCTGTCTCAAAAAAAAAAAAAATTAGCCAGGTATGGTGGCACATGCCTGTATTCCCAGCTATTCAGGAGGCTGTGACGGGAGAATCGCTTGAACTTGGGAGGCAGAGGTTGCAGTGAGCTGAGATGGCGCCTTTGCATCCCAGTCTCAGCAAGAGGGTGAGACTCTGTCTCAAAAATAAATAAATAACAATACAACAACAAATACAAATTAAAAGCCACACAGTACAAGTATTTACATAGCATTTACATTGTATTAGGTATTATAAGTAATCTAGAGATGATTTAAAGTATACAGGAGGATGTGCATAGGTTATATGCAAATACTACGCCATTTTTAGCTGAGGACTTGGGCATCCATGTATTTTGGCATCTGCAGGCGATCCTGGAACCAATTCCCCTATAGATGACGATATGCCAAATCCAAAGTTTTTGAAAAAAAAAGTAATCTATTCCTATAACAAATTACTTGAACATAAGTAACACATTTCTGAAGCTGGTAGCCAGTTCTGGTTGAGTCAGTGTGGGCACCATAGGGAAATGTGATATTTGGTTCCTGGGAGGAAAAATGTCAAATTAGTCTCCAGAGATTTTAGATCCTATCACCCACTCTAAATAAAACTTCCTGGTGGATGTTAAAGGATTCAGGTTCTGATGGCCCCTCCATTCCTTACCCCCCTCTGAGCAGCAATAAGAAAACAAAATATGAGAAGGGAGAAGCAAAAGACCCCCTACACCTTACCCTAAAATGACCCAGCACATGTCCAGCCACCTCTTCAGTAGCCGTCTTAGAGCTGGTTGGGCATTGTGTGTGTGTGTGTGTGTGTGTGTGTGTGTGTGTGTGTGTGTGCACGCTATCAGACACAGACCTGGAAGGGAAGGTCCCTAGAGATGGACCCATTTAGCCCTCTCGCTTTACAGAGGAGAGGCCTCAGGAAGGTGAAGCGATTTGCTGCTGTGTGGAGCTAAGAAGAGGACTTGGATCTCATCCCCAGCAAGTGAGCACTCCCCGCACCGCTCAGCCTCTGAATATCTTTGAAGTGGGTAATTGCAGTTCTGCTTCCCTGGAAAGAGTACAGTAGGAGGTCTTGTCTCAAGAGACTGTCCGGTTTTAGTGTTATAATAAAAGGCTTAAGGCGTCAGACCTATAGCAGCCAGGAACAAGGAAACTTGGAAGAACAAGTTCTTATCTCTGAAGAATTTGATTCCCTAGTTTTCCATTGTCTGGGAAATAGATGACCTGTGGTATAAGAACAAAAGATTGCAAGAGTTTAAAATCAGACATTTTAAAAACCAATATAGGCTGCGTGAGGTGACTCACGCCTGTAATCCCAGCACTTTGGGAGGCCAAGCCGGGTGGATCACTTGAGGTCAGGAGTTCGAGGCCAGCCTGGCCAACATGGTGAAACCCTGTCTCTCTTAAAAATACAAAAAATTAGCCAGGCATGGTGGCACATGCCTGTAGTCACAGCTACTTGGGAGGCTGAGGCAGGCTGGGTGACAGAACAAGACCCTGTCTCAAAAAAAAAAAAAAATTGTTGCACACTAGTGCTGTGGAGTTTCTGGCTTTGAAAAACCTAAATTAAAAACATGGCAAAGGCTGGGCGCGGTGGCTCAAGCCTGTAATCCCAGCACTTTGGGAGGCCGAGACGGGCAGATCACGAGGTCAGGAGATCGAGACCATCCTGGCTAACCCGGTGAAACCCCGTCTCTACTAAAAAATACAAAAAACTAGCCGGGCGAGGTGGCGGGTGCCTGTAGTCCCAGCTACTCGGGAGGCTGAGGCAGGAGAATGGCATAAAGCCAGGAGGCGGAGCTTGCAGTGAGCTGAGATCCGGCCACTGCACTCCAGCCTGGGCGACAGAGCGAGACTCTGTCTCAAAAAAAAAAAAAAAAAAAAAAGGCAAAAACATAAAAACAGGAGCCACGCATGGTGGCTCACTCCTGTAATCCCAGTGCTTTGGGAGGCTGTGGCGGGCAGATCCCCTGAGGTCGGGAGTTTGAGACCAGCCTGACCAACATGGAGAAACCCCATCTCTACTAAAAATACAAAATTCGCTGGGTGTGGTGGTGCACGCCTGTAATCCCAGCTACTTGGGAGACTGAGGCAGGACAATTGCTTGAACCCGGGAGGCGGAGGTTGCCATGAGCCAAGATCGTGCCATTGCACTCCAGCCTGGACAACAAGAGTGAAACTCCGTGTCAAAAAAAAAAAAAAATCCACAAAACACACACACCCACACACACATACACACACACCCCAAGGTTATGCTCTAATGCTTTTTTATTCAAAGTGTGATTCTTGTTTGAGCAGCCCGTCACCCAAAAACTGGTTAGAAATGCAGGATCTATGGCCCCAGACCCACCCAACCAACTGAATCAGAATCTGCAATTTTTTTTTTTTTTTTTTTTTTTTTTTTTTTTGAGATGGAGTCTCGCTCTGTTGCCCAGGCTGGAGTCCAGTGACGGGATCTCAGCTCACCGCAACCACCACCTCCCAGGTTCAAGTGATTCTCCTCCCTCAGCCTCCCGAGTAGCTGGGATTACAGGTGCACGCCACCACACCCAGCTAATTTTTGTATTTTTGGTAGAGACGGGGTTTCCCGATGTCGGCCAGGCTGGTCTCCAACTCCTGACCTCAGGTGATCCGCCTGCCTCAGTCTCCCAAAGTGCTGGGATTATAGGCGTGAGCCACTGCGCCCAGCAGAATCTGCATTTTAACAAGATCCCCAGATGACTGTATGCACACTGAAGTGTGAGAATCATGCTCTAATAAGTGCGGGAGGTGGAGGTGACAATTTTATGTATGATTATTTTTAAAATATATGTGGTCAAGAATTGGAAGGTACTTGGCAAAAATAAAAACAGCTTAAATGGAGGTAAACCCTCTTTCCCACACAAAGTGCCTGGCCAGCTGTAGGTCCTCAAGGCAGCTGTTAGGGAGGCAACACTGTTGTGAGGGTTTCTTTTTCTTTTTTTAAATGCATTCCTGAATGTTCTTGTTAAATCACATTTAACAAATGTTTGGAAACTTAAAAGATGAATGAACATGTTGCACTTCTTTTTAAACCAGACATTAAAACTGGTTAACTTACTGTTTTCCTTTTTGCCTCAGCTATCAGGAATCAGAGTTAAATTTAATACTCAAGACAGTAATACTATTAGCCTAGTTTTTTGAATATTTTTCTCTCTATGACTTTTATTTTCTATTTTATTAGGTTTTCTAGTATGTTTCTTACAAATCACTTAAAAATTCTTTTTGAAAATAAGGGTCCAAATTATAATTATGACTTCTAAAAACAGCCTGTTCTTGTGTGCCAGGCTCCACAAAACATAAATTTGTGAAACTAACTACCTGCCTGTTTTAAATTATTTCTTATTCCCCTGATCATTTTTCACCTCTCAAGACACAAGTAAAGCCAGACGCGGTGGCTCATGCCTGTAATTCCAGCACGTTGGGAGGTGGAGGCGGACAGATCACCTGAGGTCAGGAGTTCAAGACCAGCCTGGCTAACACGGTGAAACCCCGTTTCTACTAAAAGTACAAAATATTAGCCAGGCATTGGGGCACGCGCCTGTAATCCCAGCTACTTGGGAGGCTGAGGCAGGGGAATGGCTTGAACCTGGGAGGTGGAGGCTGCAATGAGCCAAGATCACGCCATTGCATTCCAGCTTGGGCAACAAGAGCAAAACTCCATCTCAAAAAAAAAAAAAAAGACACAAGTAAAACTAAAGGTTTCCTGTTTGCTCCACAGTAAAGGTCTCAGAGGCCAAATAGCTCCTGCCCCAGTGGGGTGTTGTTTCTCTCTACCCAGGCAGCATCACAGCCTTACAGCCCAGTCCCTAGTGTCACGCTGCCTGAGGATTCGGTAAGGAAGCAGAGAACCCCAGCCCTTCTAAGGACACGCAGACCACCCTCCCATAGAATTACTCACCGACCCTTCAGCTGCTTCACACCTCCTCTGTAATGAAGGAGAGAACAGTATATGTTACTACCAAGCCTCGTTTTTAGGATAATTTGCTGCACACTACTCCGTCTCCAAACTCCATCAGATTCCTCTTACTCACTCTCAAGAAAGCTTGCACTTTTTTGTCATGTCATTTATCAGCTTGTAACTGTATTGCATGATTCTCCCTTACCAGACCATAAGCTCCAATTGAGATTGCCCTTAACCACTGTACTTCCAGTGCCTAAAGGCATTGTTCAGCAACTAGGGCACATTAGCTGTTATCGGTTGGGCAGATGGGTGATGTAAAAAACGAATATGGCCCGATGCAGTGGCTCACACCTGTAATCCCAGCACTTTGGGAGGCTGAGGAGGGTGGATCACTTGAGGCCAGGAGTTCGAGACCAGCCTGGCCAACATGGTAAAACCCCATCTCTACTAAAAATACAAAAAATTAGCCAGACATGGTGGCAAGTGCCTGTAATCCCAGCTGCTTGGAAGGCTGAGGCAGGAGAATCGCTTGAACCCGAGAGGCAGAGGTTGCAGTGACCCCAGATCATGCCACTGCACTCTAGCCTGGGTGATGACAGAGCAAGACTTTGTCTCAAAGAAAAAAAAAAAAAAGGTGAAAATACTGGAAAGACAGAAAGGAGAGAGAACTATCAGACTTGCTACTGTGGCATCAAAAAAATAAATAAATAAGGGAGAACTAATTTATTAATCACTTGCAATGTGCAGGCATTGTTAGTGCTGTATATACGCTATGGGATCCTCAGCACAATCCCCCCTTTTTTTTAAAATTAATATAATTCACTAACAAGCTGGGTGCAGTGGCTCACGCCTGTAATCCCAACACTTTGGGAGGCCAAGGTGGGCACCAGGAGTTTGAGACCAGCCTGGGCAACATGGTGGAACTCCGTCTCTACAAAATTTTTTTTAGAAAAAGCGAAGTGTGGTGGTGTGGGCCTGTAGTCCTAGCTATTTGGGAGGCTAAGATGGGAGGATCACTTGAGCCCAGGAGGTGAAGGTTGCAGTGAGCTGCAGTGAGCTGAGATCGTGCCACTGCACTCCAGCCTGGGTGACAGGGCCAGAATCTGTCTCAGAAAAAAAATATATATATATATAAATATATATATATATATATATATATATATTTCACCAACATAAAATTCACCCATTTAAGGTATACAATTCAGTGGTTTTTAGTATATTCACTAGATTGTGCAGCTATCATCACTAATTCTAAAACATTTTCATCACCCCAAAAAGAACCCCGTGCCCATTAGCAGTCACTCTTGTTTCCTCTCCTTCCTAGCCACCTCCTAATCTGCTTTCTGTCTCTATGGATGCCTATTTTGAATATTTTATAGAAATTGAATCACATATGTACAAATGGAAGCCAGTCTTTTGTGTCTGGTTCCTTTCATTTAACATGTTTTCAAGGTTCATCCACATGGTAGCAATTCTTACTACTTCATCCCTTTTTATGGCTGGATAATATTTCATTGCACGGATATACACATTTTGTTTATCTGTTCATCAGGAGATGGACATATATATGAGTTGTTTCCATTTTTTGGCTATTATGCTGCTATGAACATTTGTGTATAAGGTTTTATGTGAACATTTGTTTTTAATTTTCTTGTGTATGTACCCAATAGTGGAATTACTGGGTCATATGGTAACTCTATGATTAACCATTTGAGGAACTGTCAGGCTGCTTTCTGCAGCAGTTGCAACATTTTAGATTTGCGTTAGCAGTGAATGAGGGTTCTAATTTCTCCACTTGCTCACCAACACTTGTTATTATTCACCTTTTTTATTATAATCATCTTAGTGGGTGTGAAATTGTATCTCAATGTGGATTTGACTGGCATTTTTCTAATGACTAATGATGTTGAGCATCTTTTGGTGTGCTAATTGGCCATCTGTATATCTTCTTTGGAGAAGTATCTATTCAAATCCCTTGCCCTTTTTTCTTTTTTTTTTTTTTAAGATGGAGTCTCACTCTGTCACCCAGGCTGGAGTGCAGTGGTGCGAACTTGGCTCACTGCAAGTTCTGCCTCCCGGATTCACGCCATTCTCCTGTCTCAGCCTCCCGAGTAGCTGGGACTACAGGCACCTGCCACACGCCTAGCTAATTTTTTGTATTTCTAGTGGAGAGAGGATTTCACCATGTTAGCTAGGATAGTCTCAATCTCCTGACCTCATGATCTGCCCATCTTGGCCTCCCAAAATGCTGGGATTACAGGCGTGAGCCACCGTGCCCAGCATCCCTTGCCCATTTTAAGCATTGGGTAGTCTTTTTATTATTGTGTTGTAGGAGTTCTTAATATATTCTGGATTCTAGATCTTATCCAATTATAATTTGCAAATATTTTCTTCCATTCTGTGGGTTGTCCTTTTACTTTCTTAATGGTGTCTTTTTAAACAAAAAAAAATTAAATTTGATGAAAGCCAATTTACCTATTTTTTTCTTTGGTTGCTTGTGCATTAGGTGTCATATCTAAGAAGCTATTGCCTAATCCAAGTTCACAAAGATTTACAACTATATTTTCTTTTAAGATTTTTATAGTTTTATATCTTGCATTTAGGTCTTTAATTTGTATATATGGTGTGAGGTAGGGGTTCAATTTCATTCTTTCATATATAGATATCTGATTGTTCCAGCATCATTTGTTGGAAAGACTATTCTTTCCCCTATTAAATAGTCTTGACATCCTTGTTGAAAATCAATTGGCCATAAATGTTTGGGTTTATTTCTTTTTTCCCTTTTTTTTTTTTTTTTTTTTGAAGATGGAGTCTTGCTCTGTCGCCCAGGCTGGAGTGCAGTGGCACAATCTCGGCTCACTGCAAGCTCCACCTCCTGGGTTCACGCCATTCTCCTGCCTCAGCCTCCCAAGTAGCTTGGATTACAGGTGTACACCACCACGCCTAGCTAATTTTTGTATTTTTAGTAGAGATGGGGTTGCGCCATGTTGGCCAGGCTGGTCTCCAACTCCTGACCTCAAGTGATCTGCCCACCTTGGCCCCCCGAAAATGCTGGGGTTACAGGCATAGGCCTCTGCACCCAGCCCTACTATTTCATTTTTTTTCTTCCCTTTATAGAATCCGCAAGGGATCCAGGCCCTAGGTGTTTCCCTGGCCCAGGAACTATGGAATCTACCCTACTGTGATGGGAAGAAATCTCCCTCTTCTCTCCTCCTTGGCCCAGCTCTTTCTAGTAATTTGTTTTCTTTTTCGTTTTTTTGAGACAGAGTCTCACTCTGTCATCCAGGCTGGAGTGCAGTGGCATGATCTCAGCTCACTTCAACCTCTGCCTCCCAGGTTCAAGAGATTCTCCTGCCTCAGCCTCCCGAGTAGCTGGGACTACAGCTGCAAGCCACCACACCCAGCTATTTTGTATTTTTAGTAGAGATGGGGTTTCACCATGTTGGCCAGGATGGTCTTGATCTCTTGACCTCATGATCTGCCCACCTTGGCCTCCCAAAGTCCTGGGATTACAGGCATGAGCCACCGCACTTGGCCTGTTTACATCTTTAACCACATAACAGGTGGGTTATCCTTGTCCCACTCCCAAAGAAGGAAGAAATGTTTCCTATCACTTCTTTATGGAGAAGTGAGCCCCAGTCTTGGCCAGAGAGGACCTGAGTTCTGGGCTCTTCTTTGCCATTGCCTTTCTGGGAACTTCTGAGTTACTCTCCCTTTGGGGCTTCAAGTTCCTCATGTGGGAAGAGTCCTTGGTTATAGTGGACAGAGGAGTTTGGCTGCTTCTTCTAGTCCAAGGGCTAATGTGAAGACAGCTATAGGGAAAAGAGACTGGAGAGGTCCCTGAGATGTAACAGGTCCCCAGTGATGGCCACCTGCTGAGACCAGGCATTTGGGGATCCACAGGGGTGCAAGACAGTCCTTGCCCTTGACTCAGGGAAGAAATTAATGCTCTGAAAAAGTTAGCCTCTCAAAATGGGCAGGGGAAGAGCCCAATAAGAAACAGAAGTGAAAAGCACCCTAGGAAGAAGGGAGGTAATGGGAAGCAGTCAGGGAGGGCTTCCTGGAGGGTCTGCTTGGGCCTCGAGGATCAGCTACAGCTAACTTTTATGACTGACAGGTAGGATTTGGATGTGAGGGAATTGAAACAGGATGAACATTACGAGAATCCCAAGGCTGCTGTTCCTCCAGGGATCTTGGGCTCCCACCAGCTGCACTCCAGGAGCTGTCACTTCTGCACCCTCATTGATCTGTTCTAAAGGTCTCTGCCTTCCTACTTCCTCCCCAGCAACTCATCCCCCTGTTGTTCTCCTCTCCACCGAGCAAGCTCCCAGGAATATTACTTCGAGACCCAGCCTCAGTGCCTCCTTCTAGGGCAGACCACACTTAGCCCCCAAGGCTAGATTGCAGCTCTCTCCCCTATAGTCTCTGAGAGTGTAGAGGGGTGAGGGGGACATTCCTTTATCACAGATCACCTTATCACCTGCTAGCTTGCAACCCTCCACTGGCCTTTGATTTCAGGGAGGACATGGGCTGTGTCTGATTGTCCCCATCCCTTGGCCAGGGACCAAGCCTTAGAGAACTGGCTAAGATGAACCCCTACCCACATCCCAGGTTCTCCAGACAGGGGACACCATTGTGGAGTTGGGGGATTACCAGTTCCATCTGCCTTGTAGTCATCAGGGAGGAGCTTGTCCTGCCGGTAGCCCAACACGAAGGCCAGGAAGGAGAGGATGAGGGCATCGCCAATGCTGAGGATGGCCAGCATGAAGGCCCAGCGGATGGTGCAGTGACCCAGCGTGTACTTGCCCGTCTGCTCCCCACACATGCGCCGTACCTCACTTGAGTCCCAGCCGTCAGGGTAGACCAGGCAGCCAATCATTAGACCTGTGGCTGAGGGAGAAGGAGGGGTGCAGATGGCATCAGGCTGAGTGTGCCCAGTCCACTACCTCCCACTTTGCACTGCTGTTATATTGTCACCTCCCTTCTCCTTCTGTTAACAGCCTCTGGAGGCATGAGAGGTAGCTTCTACCATCCTTCTTGCAGAACGCAGGTGAGAAAACTGAGGCTCTGAGAGTTAAAGCAACTGGCCCCTGAGACCCAGCAGTTGGGGCAGAGGCAGAGAGGTGAACTCCTCAGCCCAGGCAGGCTCTGCCACCACACCGGGTGGTCCTCCCAGGCCCTCAGCCATTCTCCTCACCTTGAACTCAACAACGTACCACCTGCCCTAGCTTCAAAGCCCTCCAGTATCTGGTCCCAGCCCAAAGACCTCATCACTGCTGAGATGCACATTTCTTCATACTTACAACATCTGTGAAATAAGTGTAATAAGAAAGTGTCGGCCAAGCACACTGGCTCACGCCTGTAATCCCAGCACTTTGGGAGGCTGAGGCGGTTGGATCACCCGAGGTCGGGAGTTGGAGACCAGCCTGACCAACATGGAGAAACCCCATCTCTACTAAAAATACAAAATTAGCCCGCCGTGGTGGTGCATGCCTGTAATCCCAGCTACTCAGGAGGCTGAGGCAGGAGAATTGCTTGAACCCGGGAGGTGGAGGTTGCAGTGAGCTGAGATCGCACCATTGCACTCCAACCTGGGCAACAAGAGCGAAACTCCATCTCAAAAAAAAAAAAAAGAAAGTGTCTAGGCTGGGCGCGGTGGCTCACACCTGTAATCCCAGCACTTTAGGAGGTCGCAGCGGGCAGATCACCTGAGGTTGGGAGTTTGAGACCAGCCTGACCAACATGGAGAAACCCCGTCTCAACTAAAAATACAAAATTAGCTGGGTGTGGTAGTGCATGCTTGTGATCCCAGCTACTGGGGAGGCTGAGGCAGAAGAATCACTTAAACCCTGGAGGCAGAGGTTGTGGTGAGCCGAGATCACGCCATTGCACTCCAACCTGGGCAACAAGAACAAAACTCCATCTCAAAAAAAAAAAAAAGAAAAAGAAAAAGAAAGTGTCAAGCCGTGGTTGGATTATCAGTATTTTTTGTTTTTATAGTACATAGAATAACACTGTGTCCTAAAACTCAGGTATCTTAAATTTGATGAATACAGGAAAGCTTTCCAGACTGTCCCTGGCTGCTTCCTTCAAAAGTCTTCCATTCAAGCAAACAGGTTTCCTCCTCACTCTTACCCAGTACAGCATAGTCCAGTTGCTACACGTCCCTAAATTTAAGAATCCCTTGGAGGCTGAGTGCAGTGGCTCATACCTGTAATTCCAGCACTTTGGGAGACTGAGGCGGGTGGATCACCTGAGGTTGGGAGCTTGAGACCAGCCTGACCAACATGGAGAAACCCCGTCTCTACTAAAAATACAAAAATTAGCCAGGTGTGGTGGCACGTGCCTGTAATGCTAGCTGCTTGGGAGGCTGAAGGAGGAGAATCGCTTGAACCCAGGAAGCAGAGGTTGCGGTGAGTCGAGATTGTGCCATTGCACTCCAGCCTGGGCAATAAGAGTGAAACTACATTTCAAAAAAAAAAAAAAAAGATTCCCGTGGAATCTTTAACGTTGGTTCCTTCACCTATAACCTATGCACAAAAAAATAAGGTAAAAAGCTAGTTCCTAGGTCATGGTTGGGTTCAATAATCTCTGTTTTCAAAAACACTCTTCCAGGTGATTTTCTCAGTAGGAAAAGCTGATAAACACTAGACTAGGCTGCCTGGATTTCAAGCCCAGCTCTGTACTACCTAGCTATGTGACTCAGAGCAAGTGACTTAAGCTTTCTTTTTTTTTTTTTCCTTTGAGACAGAGTCTGTCTCTGTTGCCTAGGCTGGCGTGCAGTGGCGCGATCTCAGCTCACTGCAAACTTCGCCTCCCGGATCCAAGTGATCCCCCTGCCTCACCCTCCCGAGTAGCTGGGATTACAGGCATGTACCACTGCGCCCAGCTAATTTTTGTATTTTTAGTAGAGACAGGGTTTCACCACGTTGGCCAGGCTGGTCTTGAACTCCTGGGTTCAAGTGATCCACCCACCTCGGCCTCCCAAAGTGCTGGGATTACAGGCATGAGCCACCGTGTCCAGCCATACTTAAGATTTCTTTGCCTCAGTTCCTCATCTATAAAACGGAGATAATAATAACCCCAACCTTCCTGTTGTGGTTACAGCAAGGTTCAAATGAGTTAATACTGGAAAAGAGTGTAGAACACTGGCACAGACTTGGCCCTCCATAAGAGTTGACTGTGAGAGTTATTATCCCACTCTGTGCCTTCCTTGACTTAGTATTTACAGCTAAAAATTCTGTTGCTCCCACTTTCCCCCCACTTCTTCCATCCCTTTCCATCAAACTACTCCCTCAACTTAGTTTCGCTGGGGTGAAGCACAGACAGGTGACATAATCCAGGATGCAACTGGGGCAGCCCCAGGCACAGCTGCCCCACGGGCAGGGGGTGCTCCCCTTATCTGTGCCGCTTTCCCACAGGTCTGGAGGCTCTCTAGTCCCAAGGTTGTACCCTACTCAGAAGCCCCTCAGAGAAGCACCTCTTCGGGCCCAAAGTTACCTTCCCTGTACCCAGCTTGTTCTGCAAAAAAGGTCAGGAGGTCAAACAAATGCACAGTAAATGGAAATATCAGGATCCCACCTCCCCACCTAAATGTATCACGCTTCCTCCAATTTTTTTTTTTTTTTTTAGGAGAAGCTTATTTAGATAGTTCTTTATAGATCACAAAATACTTCATGTACCATCTTGACTGTGACCACTGTTCTGTGAAGTGGGCCAGCTATTAATATCCTCATTTTACAGATTAGAAAACTGAGGGCTTGGCCAGGCGCGGTGGCTCACACCTGTAATCCCAGCACTTTGGGAGGCTGAGGTGGGCAGATCATGAGGTCAGAAGATTGAGACCATCCTGGCTAACACAGTGAAACCCCATCTCTACTAAAAATTACAAAAACATTAGCCTGTACTCCCAGCTACTCTGGAGGCTGAGGCAGGAGAATGGCGTAAACTCGGGAGGCGGAGCTTGCAGTGAACCGAGATAGCAATCCACTGCACTCCATCCTGGGTGACAGAGCGAGACTCTGTCTCAAATACATAAATAAATAAAATAATAATAATAATAATAAAACTGAGGGCTCAGAGAAACCAGGTGACTTACCAGCCATCCAGTCATCCAGCTATGACAGGACCAAGGCCTGAATTCTCCATTCCTGACTTTCCTGACTTCAAAGTTTATTCCCTCCACCCCCAGAACATGACACCTCTCCTGGGAGCTGAATGCAATTAGTGGTGACATTTCAGACTTCCTACGTGTTCAGCGATCAACTAAGTTTTCAGGAAGATACCCACGGTGGAGGAGAGGGAGCCATCCACAGCTCGGTGGTGAAACCTATGTAGCCAGCCCTTCCCCGACTTGGTGTGAGTCCAGCCCTCCAGTGCCTGGCAGGGCCCCTGGCTTCAATGGCAGAGGTGAAGGTGGGAAGGAGCTGCCCTTCCAGGCTTTGCATTCTCTCCATCACTTCCTCCCTTGGCCCCTCCCCTCCTGCACCATCTTCCTGTGGGGGCTCTGGAAAAAAGCCCAGGGCCTCTGACCTGGAAACAAGTGTGGGTGCCACAGTCCCCTGTGAGCATTCCACCCGTCCACCCATGGTTCTGGGGACAGTGGATGTCAGCTCCAGTTGTGGCATTTCAAGGCTCTAAGTAGCAGCCAGCACAGTGTTCTCAGGCCGAGTTACTTCCTCTCTCTGACTACTGCCCTGTTGTCTCTAAAGTACCTGACTCATAGCCGTACTGTGAGGATTAAGTGTGATCATTTACAGAAAACACTTACTACGATGTCTTGTACATGGTAAGTGGCCAATTAATGTTAGTCACTGCTATTATTATTGACATTGGAGTCAGACAGAAGCTGCCTCAGTGACATGGATGCCGTTAGAGCTGCTCATGAATATTCCAGATGCAAGGCAAGGTTGTACTTCCTTGCCCCGCTCTCTTGAGGTTAAGTGAGGCCATCTGCCTTCCTCTGGCCAATGACATGTGAGCAGAGATGTGTGTATTTCTGGGCCATGGCACTTAGCTGCAGTGGGAGACCTCCCAGAGCTCCCTTCCCTCCGATGCGAGGACAGCTGATGGTGAATGATGCCCCTAGTGATGGTCCCAGGAGAGAGCAGAGTCCCCACCGATCCCCAGTTGGCATGGACCATAAGCAAGAAATACATAAACCTTTGTTCTAAGCCACCAAGATTTGGGAGTGGTTTGTTACTATGGCATCACTTCTCATGCTCACTGATAAAGTCGTTTTTTGTGTTTTTCACAGGTAC
Organism: Chlorocebus sabaeus; assembly: GCF_047675955.1. Lineage (NCBI taxonomy): Eukaryota > Metazoa > Chordata > Mammalia > Primates > Cercopithecidae > Chlorocebus > Chlorocebus sabaeus. The sequence goes on along the minus strand of NC_132920.1, from coordinate 35,941,662 downwards.
TGAGCACCTACCATGTGCAAGGTGTTTTACATCCATTCTATTATCCCATCTTCACAGAACCCCAATGAAGCGGGTCCTGCTGCTATGTTCTACAAATGGGGTACAGTGGAATGTTTGTTCCCCCCAGAATTCCTGTGTTGAAATCCTAACCTCCAGCGTGGTGGTGTTAGGAGGGGGGGCCTTTGGGAGGTGATTAGGTCATGAGGGTAGGGCCCTCACGAATGGGATTGGAACCCAGAGAGGAGGGGGAGCAGCTAAAGGTTGGTTAATGGATACAAAAGTATAGCTAGACAGGAGGAATAAGCTGTAGTGTTCTCTAGCACTGTAGGGTGACTATAACCAACAACAATCCATCGTATATTTTCAAATAGCTGGAACAGCAAATTTGAAATTGTCCCAACTCAAAGAAATGTTTTAAATGTTTGAGGTGATGGATATGCTAATTACCTTAATTTTCTCAGTAGGAAAAGCTAGGAAACATTAGACCAGGCTGCCTGGATTTCAAGCCCAACTTGTATACATGTAACAAAATATCACAGTGTAACCCATAAATATGTACAATTATCATGTCAATTAAAAATAATAATAAGGCCAGGTGTGGTGGCTCACGCCTGTAATGCCAGCACTTTGGGAGGCTGAGGCAGGCCGATTGCCTGAGCTCAGGAGTTCCAGACCAGCCTGAGCAACATGGTGAAACCTCATCTCTACAAAAATTAGCTGGGTGTGGTGGCATGCTCCTGTAGTCCTAGCTACTTGGGAGGCTGAGGAGGGAGGATCACTTGAGCCTGGGAGGTCAAGGCTGCAATGAGCCGTGTTCATGCCATTGCAGTCCAGCCTGGGTAAAAATAACAATTTTTGAGAAGCTGACTCAATAATAATAATCGTCAATGCAAATAAATAAATAAAAGGGACCTCAGAGAGCCCTGTCACCCTCTTATAACCATGTGAGGACATCAAGAAGTCAGCAGTCTGCAGCCTAGAAGAGGCCTTCATCAGATATCTTGTGCTGATGCCATGCTGGCACCCAGATCTCAGACCTCCAGCCTCCAGAAGTGTGAGAAATGAATTTCTGTTGTTTAAGCCCCCTGGTCTGTGGTAATTTGTTATGGCAGCCCTGACTAAATAGAACTAAGTAAAACTGACTAAGACATGAAGTTACCAAGACTCAGAGAAGACAAGCAGTTTGGCCTACCTGTGTTTCTAGGGGCTGGGACCACTCCCAGCCTACACCTGGCACCCAGAAGCCCAATTAATCTTGTTAAGCTGCAGCCCCACATCACCCAAGCATCAGTCCTCATCCTCCCCTGCCCCTGTCCCTTCCCTGCTCCCAGGCTTCTTGGCAAGGGTACTAATAAATGGATGTATCTCCCAACTGCTGAATGTGGGACCCACCCACTCTGCATCTCTCCCTTCAGCTCATTTCCCCTTCTGCAGCACAGCAGAATGGAACATGACACCAGTCTTGCCTTCCCCAACTTAAATGTTGCATGAGATGGCACCTGGCCACCTCTGCTATCAGTGTCTCCAGCTCTGCAACCCAGATAGTGTCTGACTCAGATGGCCTGGCAAACCCTCCCGCTCCTGGCACTGCCTGCTCACACATGGCACCTGTTGGGGGATGTTTCTGGAGAAGGGGGGTTTGCAGACAGCCTTGAGACTGAGAGATGATTGTGTCTCCAGCATCCCATAACCCTGATATGGAAGAACAGCTGGCAAGCATTATTAGGGTCTATTTCACTCCTCTTTGGCATTAAACTGCTACATCTTCATTTCCCCTTTGTTCATATATATATATATATATAAAATGAATACACATGTTAAAGAATATATATATACTCAATATTTATATTAAATCAGCTAATTTTTGTATTTTTTTGTAGAGACACAGTTTCACTATGTTGCTCAGGCTGGTCTCAAACTCCCAAGGTCAAGCAATCTGCCCACCTCACCCTCCCAAAGTGCTGGGATTACAGGCCTGAGCCACTGCAGCTGGCCTTATTATTATTTTAATTGATATATATGTGTCAATTATATATATACATATAAAATATATTATGTACATATATAAATATATAAACATATATATAATACATATAATTTAATGTATGCATACATTAAATATATATGTGTATATATAAAATAGAGATAGGGTCTCACTATGTTGTCCAGGCTAGTCTTGAACTCTTGAACTTCTGGCCTCAAGCAGTCCCCTCTCCTTGGCCTCCCAAAGTGCTAGGACTACAGGCATGAGCCACTGTGCCTGCCCCCACCATCATTCTTGACATGGCCACTACCTACCTTGCTCCCCACTGCCCACCCCTGCCCCAGACTCTCCCTTATCATACAGAGAGACTACAGAGAAGAGGGAGGTGGCAAGGCGATTTGCTCTGAAGCCATGGGGGGAACTCTGAAGCCATGTGAGTAGCCTGGGTGCAAGATTTGGAATCAAAGGTGAATCCCTTCCTACTTGTATGCTCAAAATGAGTTACCCACTAGGGGCCTTCTTTGTAAAATGGAGAAATACCCACCTCAATGGGTTTTGCTAGGGCTCCTCCAGATAATATATGTAAAGATATTTCATAAATCATTATACTTATGTAAATATGTGGCTCAGTAAAAACATCTTAGGAATACATCTAGTTTCTTGGGAACTGCTGCCTTAATTCTTCCAGGTCCTCAGTTGCCCACTGATCTGCTATAGCCTTGGCCAAGTCTGGTCCTCTCCGCAGCAGATCCCTCATCTATAGTTGGGGGGTGGATATAACTCTCTGGGGTCCCCTCCAACTCTGCAGTCTTGACTCTGTGTGTTTGGTGGCCTGGGATTCAGAGGCTTGTTTCAGTCTCCCTCTTAAAGATTACAGCACTTCTCTTTTTTTTTTTTTTTTTTTTTTTTTTGACATGGAGTCTCGCTCTGTCATCCAGGCTGGAGTGCAGTGGCGCGATCTCAGCTCACTGCAGGCTCCACCTTCTGGGTTCACACCATTCTCCTGCCTCAGCCTCCCAAGTAGCTGGGACTACAGTCACCCACCACCACGCCCAGCTAATTTTTTTTTTTTTTTTTTGTCTTTTTAGTAGAGATGAAGTTTCACCGTGTTAGCCAGGATGGTCTCCATCTCCTGACCTTGACAGCACTTCTCATTCTGACCAATGATATCAAGATGGTTTCACTCTAGTTTCCAGTCCCTGGCACTACTCCTGGACATCTCACTGGCATGGACAGTTTATGTGTGGTCCCTGAGGTGGGCAGGGACCAAGGTACCAGAGCCTGCAGCACAAGGTGTTAACCCTCTTCCTGGGCTACAGAGAAGAGCAAGATCACTTGGCACAAGGACCAAGAAGCCTTCCTGAGCTAGGAGCAGGAAAAAGGACCAGGGAGGTCTTGCCTCAGGACAAAAGTGGCTGCCTACCCCACAGTTTTATTTGTTTCATTTTATTTATTATTATTTTTAGAGACAGGGTCTTGCCATCTTGCCCAGTCTAGTCTCAAACTCCTGAGCTCAAGTGATGTTCTCTCCCAAAGTGTTGGGATTATAGGTGTGAGCCACTGTGCCCAGCCCCCACATTGTTTTAAAGGACCCTAGGCCAGGTGCTGTGGATCATACCTGAAATCCCAACACTTTGGGAGACTGAAGCGAGCAAATCGCTTGAGGCCAGCAGTTCGAGACCTGCCTGGGCAATATGACAAAACCCCATCTCTACAAAAATTACAAAAAAATTAGCCAGACATGGTGGTGCACACCTAGAGTCCCAGCTACTTGGGAAGCTGATGAGAGAGGATCACCTAAGTCCAAGGAGGTTGAGGCTGCAGTGAGCTGAGATCATGCCACTGTACTCCAGCCTGGGCCAACTCTGTCTCAAAAAACAAACAAACAACAACAACAGGACCCTAAATAGCTTCCTCCACCTCACACAGTATCACTCCATTTGCTGCCTTAAGTATAAAATCCCATAATCAAGGAGAAAAGACTTTCACTCCACAATGAAAGAGGGGACTTTAGATGAAAGTTTCTATAGGCAAGGTCATACCCTGCATAATAGTAACACTCCAAAATCAGCAAGAGACCTTAGAATCTGAGAGCAGTTTGGAGTGGGAGAGAGAGAATGAGGACAGAGTTCTGGGCACTCTTAAAAAGAACAAAAGCCCAGAGGTGGGAGATGAGGGCATCTAGAATGTGCTTGACTGGTGTCACTACTTTGTGCTGGGGTTGAGTCCTGTTCCCACATGGCCAACAGTGGAAGCTTCCTTCTTTCTCTCTCTCACAGCTGCAAAAGCTGATGTGATGGCCTGGGAGTCAGGACCAGCAACTGTGTACTCCTGGGCAAGTCACTTCCCCTTACAGATGAGAGGGTTGGACAGCTTGATCTCTAAGGTCTTTTCTGCCTCGGCCATTCTAAGATTCTCAACTCCTCAGAATCTTCTCAGAGCACTGAGTAGGACTGGGCTGTAGGAGAACAGCTAAATTTAAGGCCCAGAGCCCCAGCAGAGGGTGGGATGGTGCAGCTGCAGCTGTGGCCCCGGGGTGGGCCCCTGCCTGCCCTCCCACCATCCCTGCTTACCCGCAGCCAGCTGCATCCATGCACAGATCTTGTAGACTGTGGCCGTGTTGCAGATGAAGAACAGGCTGAAGCAGATGATGGAGCCAATGATGAGGAACATGCCCAAGGCCACAAAGAACATGGCAGTCTTGAAGGCTCTAGAGGGGATGGAGGAGAAGTCTAGGGGACCACCCTTGCAGATGAGCTCCGAGGAGAGCACATTACCCACGCAGTAGGAGAAAAGGCCGAAGTAGCCTGCCTGCGGTGTGTTGACGCTGTCGCCGATCCAGTAGGGCTGGATGAAGAGGGCCATGACCAGCACGGAGAAGCAGATGGTGAGTGTACCCCACATCACGCCCACGGCCCGCGAGTTCCGCACATAGTTGGTATGGTAGATCTTGGCTGCCTCCTGGGCCGGCAGCAATTTCACCATGGTGAGGGCAGCAGGCCCTGAGCTGGGGTCCCGTGGGCTGCAAGTCCGTGGCTTTGTGGATGGAGGCCTAGAAGCAGATCACTCCCCAGCGGGGTTTGGGGAGGAGGCTGAGGTCAGGGCACCAGATGAGGTCCCTTCAAGGCAAGGAGAAGAGGCTTAATAGGACAAGGACAACCTTGGCTTGATCAGGGGAAGCTTGCCAGGTGCCTGTGTCCGCTCTAGCCGAGGTTGTCTCCAGTATCCTGCCCCCTCCCAAGCCCCCCAGGGTCTCGGGCCTGCTGGCGCCGCCCTGCCCCTCTCCCTTCCCGGCTCACGGCTCCCGAGAGCCCCGCCCCCTCCTCCGTCCGCGGAGGGCGCCGTTTCAGCACCGCGGCCAGCGCCCCGGGGTTCTGGGCGAGGGGCGGGGCCTGCAGCCGAGGCGGGGAAGGGACCGAGCGCCCACTGCAGGCCCCCGCCGCGGGGAATCGGAACCCAGTTCACCTTCCTGAACCGAGATGACAAGAACTGGGAAGGTGGGGTTGTGGCTGACACATTCCTACCGCTCAATTCCAGCCGCAAAAACGCTTTCCCCCCGCAAAAGCGCTGTCCACATCCCATTCCACCCCGCCCCTCCCTGGTTCCCTAGTCGGCTTCCCAGAACCTCCAATCCCACCACCCCGGAGGTCAACAAAGCCTTTCCTGGTTGCCTTCTGGTCACTGGTTTTTCGTCCTTAGCATTCAGTCAATGATTTCTAAAAGCATACTATGTGTTAAGGTTATGTTAGAGGACATCTAAGCAAAATATTTACATATATAATATATGTATATATGTAGTCTATATAAATATATATATAAAACGCCTGTATATGCAGACTGTGTGATAACAGAGGCAACTACAAAGTATAGCAGACAACATTCTTTATGAGCCTTCTCAGACCTGAACATATGTGTTTTGTTCAATACAATGCCTTTCTCCCCTTGTTTCTATGTGTTTGTTACATATTTCCCCCTTTAAATATATGTATGTTTTTATATGTTATATATATACATATTTCTCCTGATTTTATAGGTAAATACAAGGCTAGTGTAAAGAACTAGGAAAATTCCATCAGGCGCGGTGGCTCACGACTGTAATCCCAGCACTTTGGGAGGCAAAGGTGGGCAGATCACGAGGTCAGGAGATCGAGACCATCCTGGCTAACGCACTGAAACCCCGTCTCTACTAAAAATACAAAAAAATTAGCCGGGCATGGTGGCGTGCACCTGTTGTCCCAGCTGCTGGGGAGGCTGAGGCAGGAGAATGGTGTGAACTCGGGATGGGGAGCTTGCAGTGAGCTGAGATCGCACTACTGCACTCCAGCCTGGGCGACAGAGCAAGACTCCGTCTCAAAAAAAAAAAAAGCTTCCTTTCCAACTTGGACCCAGCAGAATGGCTCCCGCAAAAAGGGTGGCGAGAAGAAAAAGGGCTGTTCTGCCATCAACGAGGTGGTGACCCGAGAATACACCATCAACATTCACAAGCGCATCCATGGAGTGGGCTTCAAGAAGCGTGCCCCTCTGGCACTCAAAGAGATTCGGAAATTTGCCATGAAGGAGATGGAAACTCTAGATGTGCTCATTGATACCAGGCTCAACGAAGCTGTCTGGGCCAAAGGAATAAGGAATGTCCCATACCGAATCCGTGTGCGGCTGTCCAGAAAACGTAATGAGGATGAAGATTCACCAAATAAGCTCTATACTTTGGTTACCTATGTACCTGTTACCACTTTCAAAAATCTACAGACAGTCAATGTGGATGAGAACTAATCGCTGATCGTCAAATACATCAAATAAAGTCATAAAACTGAAAAAAGAAAAAACGAAAAAAGAATTAGGAAAATTCAGGAAAGTATACACAAAAGAATAAAAATCATAACACCAACGTCAGGAGCTACGGAAAGACAAGACAATCTTAAAAACATGGACTTTGGTGTTCAACAGGCCTGGATTTGAATGAGCTACTTACTAAGTAACCATCCATGGACTTAACCTTTCTTCCTGAGCCTCAGTTTCTCCATCTATTAAATGCAAGAAATGATGGTATCGATCACACAACGGCTAAGTAAAATACATGTATAAAATCTTTAGCCCGGGGCACACATAAAAGTGCTCAAAGGGCTGGGTACGGTGGCTCATGCCCGTAATTTCATCACTTTGGGAAGCCAAGTCCGGTGGATCACCTGAGGTCAGGAGTTTAAGACCAGTCTGACCAACATTGTGAAACCCCATCTGTACTAAAAATGCCAAAAATTAGCCAGGCATAGTAGCAGGTGCCTGTATTCCCAGCTACTCAGGAGGCTGAGACAGGAGAATCGCTTGAACCTGGGAGGCAGAGGTGGCAGTGAGCCGAGATTACACCATTGCATTCCAGCCTGGGCAACAAGAGCAAAACTCCATCTCAAAACATAACAATAATAATTTTTTTTTAAAGTGCTCAAAGGCACATTAGTGGTCTCTAATCCCAGCACTTTGGGAGGCCAGGCAGTCAGACCACTTGAGCTCAGGAATTCTAGACTAGCCTGGGCAACATAGCAAGACTCCCATCTCTACAAAAAATACACAACTTAGCCAGGCATAGCCAGGCATGGTGGTGCCCGCCTGTAGTCACAGCTACTTGGGAGGTTGAGGTGGGAGAATCACTGGAGCCCAGGAGGTCGAGGTTGCAGTGAACCAAGATCACACCACTGCACTCCAGTCTGGCTTTAACAAAAAAAGAGAAAGTACTCAAAAATGTTGGTGATTACTGTTATTACCACTGTTAGTCCCTGCAGTTTCCCCCTTCTGAACATACTCCTTTACACGACTGGATGATGTATGTACAATTTTATTTTATTTTTATTTTTTATTTATTTATTTTTGAGACGGAGTTTCACTCTTGTTGCCCAAGCTGGAGTGCAATGGCACGATCTCAGCTCACCACAACCTCCACCTCCCTGGTTCAAGCAATCCTCCTGTCTCAGCCTCCCAAGTAGCTGGGATTACAGGCATGCACCACCACGCCTGGCTAGTTTTTTGTTTTGTTTTGTTTTTTGTTCTTTGATACGGAGTCTCGCTCTTGTTGCCCAGGCTGGAGTGCAGTGACGTGATCTTGGCTCACCGCAACCTCCACCTTCCTGGTTCAAGTGATTCTCCTGCCTCAGCCTCCCGATTATAGGCATGGCCACCACACTCGGCTAATTTTGTATTTTTAGTAGAGACGGGGTTTCTCCTTGTTGGTCAGGCTGGTCTCAAACTCCCGACCTCAGGCGATCCTCCCGCCTTGGCCTCCCAAAGTGCTGGGATTACAGCTGCGCCTGGCCAGTAAGGTTGTTGTTTGTTTGTTTGTTGTTGTTGTTGTTGTTTGACATGAAGTTTCACTCGATGCCCAGGCTTGAGTGCAATAGCACAGTCTTGGCTCACTGCAACCTCCGCCTCCCAGGTTCAAGTGATTCTCCTGCCTCAGCCTCCCAAGTAACTGGGATTACAGGCATGTGCCACCAGGCCCGGCTAATTTTTGTATTTTTGGTAGAGACAGAGTTTCATTATGTTAGTCAGGCTGGTCTTGTTATACCCAGACCGTTTGTTCCCCAAAGAAGACCACCAGAGTCCAGAGTCAAAGCCAAGCGGCAAGGATCTTTACTACAAATTCGAACTTGGTCCCTCCATTCCACAGCATACAAGAGGGCCCCGAACAATGCGAGTGCTTGCTTTTTATAGCCGGATGTAAACAGGATATGTAAAGTTACAGGGAACAAGGTAGTTCTCTCGGTTACTGCATTACAATTGGTTAACATTATACATTTAGCATTCCTTATCGGAGATCTCCCAGGTGATGTTTTTCTGAAGTTTGAAAGAAATCTGGAGGAATGTGTTTGTGCTGGGCTCAGGAAGTTGGGAGATATATGGGGGATGTGCCTCATTCCTTTCAGTCTCAAACTCCTGATCTTAAGTGATCTGCCCGCCTCAGCCTCCCAAAGTGTTGGGATTACAGGTGTGAGCCACCGCGCCTGGCTCAGGTTGTTTTTAATAGTAAGAAAAGTGGCTGGGCGTGGTAGCTCACGCGCGGTGGCTCATTATTAATGTTGGGATTAATGTCATAATCCCAACATTAATAATAATTTTGAAGCTAGCTTACTTATTAAAGATTTTACTGACATTACGTAAACTTGAAACAGCATTTGACTAGTCTTTTCTTTTTTCCTGATAAAGTGTTCGATTCAAGTGCTTTTATTTTCTTAAGCCAATTAGAGCTCTTTTATTTATTTTCAGTAGTGAAACATTGTGCCCATCACCCATAAATACATAGACATATCAGGCATGCCTATAGAAGTACATCGTATAGATTTATTAAAACTTTTTTTTTTTCTATTTTAATCTTTCAGATTCTTTTTGTTTTTGAGACGGAGTCTCGCTCTGTCACCTAGGCTGGAATGCAGTGGCGCAATCTTCGCTCACTGCAACCTCTGCCTCTCAAATTCAAGCGATTCTTCTGCCTCAGCCATAGCTAGGATTACAGGTGCCCGCCACCATACTCAGCTAATTTTTCTATTTTTAGTAGAGACGGGGTTTCGCCATGTTGGCCAGGGAGGTCTCAAACTCCTGACCTCAGGTGATCCACCCATCTCGGCCTCCCAAAGTGCTGGGATTACAGGTGTGAGCCATCGTGCCTGGCCTTAAACTTTCAAATTCTTGAAAACCTGTTTCACAACCCTAGGCAGCTGACAGCTAAATAGCCTTAAATTTGCATATTAAAGGAAACAGTTCAGGTGAAAGTCAAATAGCAAAATTTACATTATAAGGTGTGGCGAGAAAAGTCTGGTGTTCCAGAGGGAAATTAAAACAGATTTAATTGCCAATTAAACATAAAATTGTGGAAATTATAAAGGCCTTTTAAATACACACACACACACACACACACCCTGTAGCTTTTACTTCAGAACTTTTAGCCATGAGATAAATACAAATTCATTGGCTTGCAAAAAGAACTTGTTGGATCTAAAACAGTGGTTTTTATCTTAAGAGAAAAATAACAGCAGATTGCTGGGTGCGGTGGCTCACGCCTGTAATCCCAGCACTTTGGGAGGCTGATGCAGGCGGATCATGAGATCAGAAGTTCGAGACCAGCCTGGACAACATAGTGAAACCCCATTTCTACTAAAAATACAAAAAATTAGCTGGGCATGGTGGCAGGTGCCTGTAATCCCAGCTACTCAGAAGGCTGAGGCAGGAGAATGGCTTGAACCCTGGAGGCAGAGGTTGCAGTGAGACGAGATTGTGCCATTGCACTCCAGCCTGGGTGACAGAGCAAGAATCTGAAAGAAAGAGAGAGAGAGAGAGAAGAAAGAGAGAGAGAGACGGAAGGAAGGAAGGAAGGAAGGAAGGAAGGAAGGAAGGAAGGAAGGAAGGAAGGAAGGAAGGAAGGGAGGAAGGCAGGAAGGGAGGGAGGGAGGGAGGGAAAGAAAGAGAGAGAGAGAGAAAGAAAAGAAAAGAAAGAAAGAAAAGAGAAAGAAAGAAAAGAGAAAGAGAAAGAAAGGAAGGAGGAAGGGAGGGAGGAAGGAAGGAAGGAAGGAAAAGCAAGCAAGCAGATTTAGAGCAGGCAGAAAAGAAAAACAGAGAAAAAGACGACTTAGGAATTCTATAGTTTACAGGTCAACTTTAGGGCTCTTTTTCCTTAACGTAAATGTGCACAAAGACCATGTTATTTCAATTTTACATAAACTTTGGCAAGTAGAGATGCCATAAAAGCTATGGAGTGCTCAAAAGGGGGTCACTTTCTTTGTTTTCTCCTATTCCGAAACCCCCTTTGCAAAATTATGACTGAGACAGTGAAAGAGATCTGACTTAACTGACTGCATCTTGCTTCTAACCTCCTAGCTGTCCTTGTTTATTCCTAGGCGTAAGTTGAACTAACTATGGGAGAAACTTAGTTTATGGTTTAAACAAAGACAGTAACAGCCCTTTCCCAAAGCAGACTTCATTCTTGCCTGGGGACTAGATTGCCTTTGTAGGACTAACATTAGCCACAAGATTAGAAATTATGACTTAGGAGTCATGCAGCTGGAACCTACAAGACTCTGATCCTCCCTAAACCACTCCTAAGATCAGGGCTTGAGATATTTTGCAGACCCTGCACTTGATAGATCAGTTGGCACCACCCAGATCAATAAACTGGCTCATCTGATCTTGTGGCCCCCACCCAGGAACTGACTGAGTGCACGAAGGTAGCTGTGAGTCCCTATGATTTCATATCGGACCAATCAGCACCCCTGGCTCACTTGCCTCCCCCCCACCCACCAAGTTATCTTTAAAAACTCTGCTCCCTGCTGGGCGCCATGGCTCACGCCTGTAATCCCAGCACTTTGGGAGGCTGAGGCCGGTGGATCACTTGAGGTCTGGAGTTCGAGACCAGCCTGACCAACATGGTGAAACCTTGTCTCTACTAAAAATACAAAATTAGCCGGGCATGGTGGCACATGCCTGTAATCCCAGCTACTCGAGAGGCTGAGGCAGGAGAATCGCTTGAACCCAGGAGGCAGAGGTTGCAGTGAGCCAAGATCACGTGATTGTACTCCAACCTGGGCAACAAGAGTGAAGCTCTGTCCCAACAACAACAACTCTGTAAAACTCTAGTCTCCCGCACCTGCACAGCTGGCTCTGCATGAAATACTCTTTCTCCACTGCAATTCCCCTGTCTTGATGAATCGGCTCTGTCTAGGTAGTGGGCAAGGTGAACCCCGTGAGCAGTTACATTCCGAGGGCCGTGTCACAGGCCACAGGCGCTCATATTTGGCTCAGAAGAAATCTATTCAAATATTGTACAGAGTTTGACTCTTTTCATCGACAGGTACTTAATTTTTGCTTTCCTATTAGAAGCACATACAATGTCAAAGTTCTCTTTGCTATACTTCATTTGTGATGGAAAAAACTCCAGTCTTTTTCCTCTGTGAGATTGGCTGAGACCAACTAGGGACAGGGCTGCTGGTTTTCACGGCTCCCTGCGTGGATAGAAATCTCTCCTCCGGTGCCTCCGCCAGTCTCCATCTTGACTTGTGAGGAGGGAGTAGTGATTCCCTTCCCCGTGGCTCACCTCACAGAGGTCCCGGGGGTGGAGAGCAGGTAAAGAGAAGGAAGGATCAGAGTGAGCTCATAGGAAAAAGTGGTTTCAAACATTGAGTTTTGTAAAAGAGAGAGGGGATAGTGTTTCATCAGTGGCATTTCTGCATCGCTGGAACCAAATAGGTTTTTCTCCTTTTGAGAGTCTCTTGGCTGTTCCTCCAGCTATTCCTCTACATTCCACACCCCAGGGATGTAAAGGTGAGAGCAAGTGGGTCATATTATATGGCTGGGCACCCACCATGTGCCAGGCACTTCCGAAGGGGTTCCACAGGCATTGTCTTAATCATGGCCTCAGGAAGTAGGAGGCATTATCTCCCTAAGGTAAATAAGGAAAGTGAGGTTCAGGGAGCTTCACTTTCAATAATGTGTCTGAGGCCATGTAGCTCTAGTAAATGCTGAATTTTGAAGCCAGCTTGGTCTGGATCAAAGCTGTGCTTGAGGCTGGGTACAGTGGCTCACACCTGTAATCCCAACACTTTAGCAGGCCGAGGTGGGAGGATTGCTTGATCCCAGGAGTTTGAGACCTGGGCAGCTGAGGGGGAGGATTGCTTGATCTCAGGAGGTGGAGGCTGCCGTGAGCCAAGATGGCACACTGCACTTTGGCCTAGGTGACAGAGTGAGACCTTGTCTCAAAAAATTAAATTAAATTAAAAGCTGTGCTTGAGGCCTGGGCCTCTCAGTGGAGCTGTCTTCTACCTCCTGGGATGGAGAGGGGAAGGGCATGGGCCTCTGGCTGCCATGACTAGTCCTTCAGGAAAAGCTGCTCTGTTCCCATGCCTAAGCAAACTCAGGCAGCTGTGCCCTTCCCAGCTTCCTGAGGCCCCTGCTCCATCTGAGGCTGACAAGACCTCTTCATTCTCAGCCAGGACTAGCGACTGCTCATGCGCACACGTGGCCTTGGGTAGTGGGCAGCGTGAGTGGAAACCTTAACTAAAGGTGTATCTGATGCTGGGATTGCAGATAGTAAGTGAGGTAGAAAGAAAAGGGGAGAGAGGCATTTAGGAAGGGCCTCCTAAGGGCCCTTGAGTCAAGCCTGCAGGCAGCCCCCTGGTGTGAGGGCAGGGGGAGGGTGTCAGAGTAAAAGCACACACACCCTGGCCTGCTGGGGGTTGCAGAACTGTCAGCCCCAGGGATCTGGGCCTGGCCTGGAATCCCCCGAGGAGACTGAAGGAAGGTTGAGGGGTGGGAGGCTGGGATCCTCATACCTGGAGTCTGACACTGCTAGACACCCGGGCTTGGGTGGGCCAAAGGCAAGACCTGACTATGGTGAGGCAGAGAGGCCCCGAGTACACAGAATGTAAGCAGGCACTCACACTATAGGTGCCTCTCTTGCCTCAGACTTGTCCAGGCACTGCCCAGGAGCTCAGGACACAAGGGCAGCTGCCCTTACCCACTGCTTATGTGGCATATGGGAATATACAATATAAATATATTCTTATAATTGTATATAATCATGTTTATATATGTAACACATATAAATGTGCATTAATTCAACACTCACAACTCTTTAAATTATCCTTAGTTGACAGATAAGATGAAAGGCAGAATAGTTGGAACAGATAGTAAGTTTGCCTCACTAATAACTTGTACACAGTCCACATTCTTAACCATGATGCAACACAATTATCACCAACACACACACACACACACACGTGCACAAAAGGCCACCAGGTACTCACCCAGCTTCCTTATCAGGACCCGCCTCCCAGCAGATTGGCCACAGCTGCACCTCTGCCCACGGCCAGCCCTGTGGGATGTAGGTGGGTCACGTGAGGTCAAGGCCCCTTTTATAGCCCCATCACCACAGCTGGCTCTGTCTCCTGCCACCCACACCAGCTGTCCCACTCGCCATGGAGAAGATCCTGATCCTCCTGCTTGTCGCCCTCTCTGTGGCCTATGCAGCTCCTGGCCCACGGGGGATCATTATCAACCTGGTAAGAGGGTCTTCAGGGAAGGGGCCTCCTGAGTCCCCAGGTGAAGACGTCCTAAGCTTGGACCTTGACCTCTGATGTCCCCACCTGGACTGGCAGGGGCTGGGAGGAGTGGCATCTTGCATCCATCTGTTTACTTCCATGGCCTGTTGTATGCCTCTTCCCAGGGGCCACAGGAAAGGCTGATCAGCCCCTCTCCAGCTCCAACTGGAGCATGCTCAGAGCAGCAGCTCAACCTGGCTATGAGGGACCTTTTTTCTTTCTTTCTTTCTTTCTTTTTTTTTTTTTTTCAGATGGAGTCTCACTTTATCACCAGGCTGGAGTGCAGTGGCACAATCTCGGCTCACTGCAACCTCCACTTCCTGGGTTCAAACGATTCTCCTGCCTCAGCCTCCTGAGTAGCTGGGATTACAGGCGCCCACCATCACGCTCGGCTATTTTTTGTATTTTTAGTAGAGACAGGGTTTCACCATGTTGCCCAGGCTGGTCTCGAACTCCTGACCTCATGATCCACCCACCTCGGCCTCCCAAAATCCTGGGATTACAGGCGTGAGCCACCTCGCCTGGCCCTATGAGGGAGCTTCACAAAAATCCAGAGCCCTGGGCTTCCATCCTGAGAAAATGCTTTGTGCCAATCATTCCAGCTTCTAACTTATGGTGGCATCTTACTGTGTGTCCAACACAGTTTGAGATGCCGCGGAGATGTTTGCTCATTCTGTCCTTGTAATAACCACTGAGGGAGGTACTTTCATAGTCAGCCCTATCTTCAGACAGAGGCAGGGTGAGCAACCTGCCTGAGGTCACACAGCTGGAAAGTGGTTAAGCTGGGGCCCTACGACTGGCCCACACCACCTCTCCACCATGGGTCTTGGCTGGGAAAGCCCTTCCAGAACATCCATGAGGTTGAAAGATTCTGAACTCTCTTAACTTGGGGCCATGGCTGGACTTGGAGGTCCAGGACCCTGGAGATGATAGATCAGATCTGTTGCGGAAGGAAGGAGTCTTGCAGGGAGAGGCAATCTTCACTGCCTCCTTAAAGGTGTGTGGGACCCAGAGAGATTTGGAGAGCCTGTCTAGGGGCCTCGTGTGCACATTCCAGATGGGAACACTGAGGCTTGAGAGGCAGTGACTTGCCCAGAGTCACACAGGGAGTTGGTAGTATAGCCGGTACTAGAATCTGGGGGTCCTGACCCTCTGTGCAGGCTGCTTCTCTGTCACCGCATGCCCACTTCTCATGTGGGTGGGGGGGGCACAGAGGACACCAGACCCACGGGTTGGACTCCTTCACATACATCCCCAACAGGGGAGACACCGTTAGCAGTAGTGCATGGTGGGTGTGGGTCTGAATGGAGAAGGGACCTGAGGGAGCGGGGCCTGGGCTGACTGGCTGCCCCTTGCAGGAGAACGGTGAGCTCTGCATGAATAGTGCCCAGTGTAAGAGCCAATGCTGCCAACACACGGGTGTGTTGGACCTGGCCCGCTGCATACCCTTGGCCAGTGAGAACAGCGAGTGTTCTGTGAAGGTGGGTGCCTGAGGACGTGGCATGGGTCTGGGAGAATGGGGAGGAGGGCCTTGAACACTTATGAGTGGGATCAGGGAGGAGGGTCAGCCTGGACACTGAATGTTGAGGAGACGAGAGGGAGGTCAACAGGTGTCAAAGCACTTTCCCATCCCATCATCTCTCTTGACCCGAGTGACCAGTGAGATGGATGGGGGTGAGGATTTGTTATCCCCATTTCATGACTGGGTAAGTAGAGGCTCCCCAGAGAGATCAAGCCAGTAAGAGCAAATGAGCCAGAGCAGAGGTCAGAACTGGGGTCTCTAGGGCCCACAGCACCCCTGGGGAGGTAGGTGGGAGAGGCACTCCCTGAAAACACAGGCTGGCCTACTGGTTCTATAGGTCAGGCAGGGGACAATTGATGTCCAAAGTATCCCCCCATAGCCTTGACTTCATTGGCTGTGTCTCTGCAGACGCTCTACGGGATTTACTACAAGTGTCCCTGTGAGCGTGGCCTGACCTGTGAGGGAGACAAGACCATTGTGGGCGCCATCACCAACACCAACTTCGGCGTCTGCCACGACATTGGGACATTGGATACTCCAAGCAGTGAGACCGCCCACCCACTAGCCCAAAATGCTGCAGGCCACTAGGCTCAGGGGCACCTCTCCCCCTGCTCCAGGGCATCTCCCGGGCTGGCCACCTCCTTGACCAGCACCTCTGTTTTCTGATTGGACTCTTCACAATTAAAGGCCTCCTGCAAAAATTTCCCAGTCTCCTGCGTATTCTCTCTGAGTCAGCATCTTCTCTGAAGTTGCATCAGGCCTTTGGCCCACCAGGGCAGGCTTCAGGCAGGTCAGAAGAACAAGGGATGGGTCTGGGGCTGGAGAGGATGTGGCCAAACAGATTGGATACTGGAGACAAAGCTGTGAAGGAGGCCCAGCCAGACTGGGAGGCCCTCCATTTCTGGGGAGCAGTCACGCCTACCTGGGATGCCCTCCTTGTCCCGCTGGTTCTCAAAGAGACAAGCGGGCACATGTGCACACACAGACACACACACCCTTTCGGGTAAGGAGTTTTAATGGCCCATGTTAGTCACCCTGCATCAGAGGCATCAGTGTCCTGGGCTCTCACCTCTTTTCTGTACACAATTCTCAAATGTGACAGCTAGCTGACACAACTCATGTGTTAAGGGGTCAGACCACTCTCAATTGCTATGACCTTACTCTCTGCCAGCAAATGCTCACAAGGAACCCAGGAGGGAGAATTTCTCATCTCCACTTTATAGATAGAGACCAAGTTTCAGAGAGGAGCTTGCCCAATTTCACATAATCAGAAAATGTTGGCACTCTACCATCTAACTCCACTGCCCCGCTTCTACGATTCCTTTTTTTTTTTTTTTTGAAACAGAGTTGCCCAGGCTGGAGTGCGGTAGCTTGATCTCTCGGCTCACTGCAACCTCTGCCTCCCAGGTTCAAACAATTCTCCTGCCTCAGCCTCCCCTAGTAGCTGGGATTACAGGCGCCCACCACCATGTCTGGCTAATTTTTGTGTTTTTAGTAGATATGGGGTTTCATCATGTTGGCCAGGCTGGTCTCAAACTCCTGACTGCAGGTGATCCACCGCCTCAGCCTCCCAAAGTGATGGGATTACAGGCGTGAGCCACCGTGCCTGGCCTTATGATTCCTTTTTCTTTCCCAATTATTCACACTAAGAAAAATGGGTGGAAATTGTAGGGAATTTAATTTTGCCTTAATATAAAGATTGTATATGCCCTGGAGCCATCAAACATGAGTTACCTTAGGCAGTACTGAGGTTGCCATCCTCCAGGTATGCAAGCAGAAGCTCACCGACCCCTCGGTGGAGATGCCCAGAGAGTGAGGGACAGTGAACTGAATGAAACTTCTATGTTGCCGGGGGCGGTGGCTCACACCTGTGATCCCAGCACTTTGGGAGGCCGACGTGGGCTGATCACCTGAGGTCAGGAGTTTGAGACCAGCCTGACCAGCATGGAGAAATCCCATCTTTACTAAAAATACAAAACTAGCCGGGCATGGTGGTACATGCCTGTAATCCCAGCTACTCGGGAGGCTGAGGCAGGAGAATCTCTTGAATCCAGGAGGCAGAGGTTGCAGTAAGCCGAGATCGTGCCACTGCGCTCCAGCCTGGACAACAAGAACGAAACTCCGTCTCAAAAAAAAAAAAAAAAAGAAAGAAACTTCCATGTCGTGCCGGCCCTAGGATCTTGCAGTTTTGTGATCAGTGAATCCCCTTTTAACCACAGGCTTATGAGTTAGGATTGCATTCAGCTGTAAGTTGCAGAAAACCCAAGTAATTACAGCTGAAGCAAATAGGAACATATATTTCTCATGAATCCAAAGCCTAGACATAGGAAGTGCTGGCATTCTTTTGGTGGCTGGTAGCTCTGCCTTTCTCTTGACCTTCTCTTCAAGGTTGCCACATGCCTTAGGAGCAGCTCCTGACTTCATGTTCCCACCATACTCAAAGGCAGGAAGCATGGAGTAGTCGGTGGCTGGGAAGGGGGGAGAAGGAGCAGAGAGTTTCTTCTTGCACACCCTCTTTTTTTTTTTTTGAGACGAAGTTTCGCTTTTGTTGCCCAGGCTGGAGTGCAGTGGCGTGATCTCGGCTCCCTGAAACTTCCACCTCCTGGGTTCAAGCAATTCTCTTGCCTTCAGCCTCCCGAGTAGCTGGAACTACAGGCACCTGCCACCACACCCAGCTAATTTTTTGTATTTTTAGTAGAGACGGGGTTTCACCATTTTGGCCACGCTGGTCTTGAACTCCTTACCTCAGGTGATCCACCTGCCTTGGCCTCCCAAAGTGCTGGGATTACAGGTGTGAGCCATGGCACCTGGCCCATGCTCTCTTCTTGTCTTTCCCCAAATGCTCAAGGCCGACTTCTCTTCTTACCTCAGAGGCTAGAACTTGGTTATCTGACTACCTCTAGCTGCAAGGGATGCTGGGAAAGCAAAGGGAGTAAGATCCTTCTCCTGGGGCCAGGCATATTGATGCCCAAACAATGTTGGGTTTCAGTTGGCAGGGAAGGGGGCAATGGCTATTAGGAAACCAGGTAATGGTGTCTGTGAATTATGTGCTCAACAAGAGAAACTTTCAATACCTTAACCCAGGAGGAGTCTCAGGCCCTGAGGCAGGGCTGAGTCATGCTTCTTGGTGCCACATTCCGTCCTGGAGATCTGCATTCATGTCCTCTTCATGTGTTCACTGAATGACCATAATGTGCCTGGCACCATGTTTTGGACTGTGGGGGGCATAAGGAAAATGACCCTGGTCTCCAAAAGTAAGTAGGCAGTTGGGCTTTGGGCTCTGCAGAAGCAAGTGACCAAGAGCCCAACCTTTATATAGCTTGCATTTTGTTTCCAACGGCCAGTACTGCTGTAGACTCTCAATTTCTGTTGCTTTTCAGCATCACACGCCTGCACAGCAGAGGCATAGTCTAACCACAGCTCAAAGAACCAGATGGTCCCAACTTACAATGGTTTGACTATTTTTCAACCTTATGATGGTGTGAAAGTGACATGCGTTCAGTAGAACATCAGTAAATTATATGAGATACTTGACACTTTATTCTAAAATAGGTTTTGTGTTATTTTGCTCAGCTAATGTAAGCATTCTGATTGAGCACATTTAAGGTAGGTTAAGCTAAGCTATGATGTTCAGTAGGTTAGGTGTGTTAAATGCTTTTTTTTTTTTTTTTGAGACAGGATCTCACTATGTCACCCAGGCTGGAATGCAGTGGCATGATCATGGCTCACTACAGCCTTGACATCCTGGGCTCAAGCGATCCTCCCCCCTCAGTCCCCCAAGTAGCTGGAACTACAGGCCTGTGCCACCATACCTGGCTAATTTTTTTTTTTTTGGCTGGGGGTGGAGATGGAGTCTCTCTCTGTTGCCTAGGCTGGAGTGCAATAGCACGATCTTGGCTCACTTCAGCCTCCACCTCCCAGGTTCAAGCAATTCTCCTGCCTCAGCCTCCTGAGTAGCTGTGACTATAGGCGCATGCCGCCACATCCAGCTAATTTTTTTTTTTTTTTTTTGTATTTGTAGTAGAGATGGGGTTTCACTGTATTGCACAGGCTGGTCTCGACCTCCTGAGCTCAGGCAATGTGCCCACCTCGGCCTCCAAAAGTGCTAGGACTACAGGCATGAGCCACCAGGCCTGGACTTATTTTTTTATATTTTTAGTGGAGATGGGGTTTCACCATGATGCCCAGGCTGGTCTTGAACTCCTAGGCTCAAGCAATCCATCCACCTCAGCCTCCCAAAGTGCTGGGATTACAGGCACGAGCCACCATACCTACCCATTAAATGTATTTTCTTTTTTCTTTTTTTTTTTTTTTTTGGAGAGAGTCTCACTCTGTCACCCAGGCTGGAATGCAGTGGCACGATCTCGGCTCACTGCAACCTCCGCCTCCCGGGTTCAAGTGATTCTCCTGCCTCAGCCTCCTGAATAGCTGGGATTACAGGCATGCGCCACCACACCTGGCTAATTTTTTGTATTTTTAGTAGAGACGGGGTTTCACCGTGTTAGCCAGGATGGTCTCGATCTCCTGACCTCGTGTTCCACCCACCTCAGCCTCCCAAAGTGCTGGGATTACAGGCATGAGCCACTGCGCCCAGCCTAATTTTTGTATTTTTAGTACAGATGGGGTTTCACCATGTTGGCCAGGCTGGTCTCGAGCTCCTGACCTCAGACGATCCACACCCCTTGGCCTCCCAGAGTGCTGGAATTACAGGCATGAGCCACCGCGCTGGGTCCAGAGCTTTTCAGCATGTAGTCTCATGTGTTTATTTTTGCTATTGTTGCCTGTGCTTTTGGTGTCTTATCCAAAAAATCACTGTCAAAACTAATGTCGTGTAATAGTTCCCCTATATTTTCTTCTAGGAGTTTTAAGGTTTCGGGTCTTATATTTAGGTCTTTAATCAATTTTGAGTTTATTTTTGTATGTGCTATAAGATAAGGGTCCAATTCCATTCTTTGGCATGTGAATATTCAGTTTTCCCAACACCATTTATTGAAAAGACTATCCTTTCCCTAGGGTGTCTTCTTGGTGCCCTTGTTGAAACTTAATTGACTGTACAGGCTTGGGTTTATTTCTGGGCTCTGTATTCTCCCCTTCCCCTTCTAACTTCTTAGACATTGGGTATCCTTGGGAACTTCTTAGACACTGGGTATCATTGGGTTTCCAGCTTGCCACCTCTCCTTCATAGGTTTTCTCTGAATGGGGAGAGCTCATGTAACACAATGGAAGTCTGGTTATCAGTCTGATACAGTTAGTACAGGACAGCATATTCTACCAAGGTATGGTTCACATTGTTTTGCTGTGACTTACAAGGGGGTGTTCTAAGTACAACCATAGATTACCTCCAAACTCCCCAGCCCTTGCATCCTAAGCCCAACATTCAGGACCGCACGTTTGGCTCAGTTCTGGTGGCGGAATGTGGAACCTTAGGTCCAAAATCTGAAATAATTAACTCCAAAATGTAACCTGAATATAACAGGCACCACGCACAAACAAGCGAGCTATCATCTAACTCGAAAAGCCTCACCACACACTGAGACTTCCTAAAACTCCACTTGACTCATTCTCCCCAACCCCACACCACAGTCACTGCTCCAGTCTTTCTTTCTCACTCTTTCCTAGGCTCTCCTTCCTTTCTTCTTTTCTTGTCCCTCTTTTCTCTTGCCTCCCAGAAGATTCAGATTCTGCACTTTCCAACTGTGTGACCTTGAACAAGTTGCTCAACCCCTGTGTCCCTACCTGCAAAACAGAGGTGGTAACAGGACAGACCCCACAGGTTTGCTGTGGGATGAGATGAGATCATGTGCGTAAGGCACCTAGAGCTGCCCCTAACATCTAGTAAGTGCTCCATAAACATCATCAATTCTTCATACACATGGATGTTTTGTGTACCTTCTTTCACATTTCTGAAATTTAAGGTCGTGGAACTGAAATATCACGTGTGAACTGGGCTTTCGGGGAGTAGATTACAGAGTGGGCGGAAGGCAGAAAGGGGTTGGGGTGGGAAGGGAGCTTTGGTCTCCTCTGGGGGACTTTCATTCATGCCCCAACTGGGAAAAGACCCCAAGCCCAACAGTGTCCCTTCCTGCTTCCTCCCTCATATCACCTCCCGCCCCCCCGAAACCTGCACCATGCCCACCCCAGCCCAGCCCACCCAGGCCCCAACTCTGTGGGCAGCAAACATTAAAAAAGCTCTTTATTTCAGTGATGGCGCATCACTCCTTCCCCCTTCCCTCCACTCAGGGCAGAGGCTCTGGGGAACAGGGCAGAGCACAGAGCTCTGGGTAGGGAGGACAGCAGGTGTAGGAGGAGGCAGCAAGAAGGAGGGAGCGCTAGAAGAACATTTTCTTAGCCAGCTTCTGCCTTCCAATTTTCTTACAACGGCCATAGGCAATGGCAGACCATTTCTCACTCTTCCAATATACACAAGTCAGGTTCTGCAGGCAGGGACACTGTCTATATTGGCCAAAGAATGCCTAGGAAAGACAAGACTTTGACCTCGACCTTGCGGGCAGCTCGTCCCTGAGCCCCCAAGCCCAGCCCAGCCCAGCTCCAGGGCCTCCGTGCTTGCCCACAGCCAGGAGCCAGGGATAAAGGATAACTTGACAGCTGCTCAGAGTGGCACCTCTGGCTGCCTTCTCCAGGCTGGCTCCTGGATTGCTCAGTGCCCTCCCGGCTCCAGCCCTTGTAACCCTGCCTGTCACTGATCCATCTGCCTGTCCTCAGTCCATGAACACACCATTGTAAGGCCTCCATGTCTTGTCTTTAAATCCTTCTATGGGCAAATCCACTCCCTCCCCTACCCACCCAGCTCAGAGGCTGCCTCTGCCCATCCTCCACTAGGAACACCCGGGGCCACAGCAGAACTCCTGTACTGGATGAAGACGGGGCTCTGGGGCAGAGGCCAGACCTAGCTGTGCCCATTTACTGTACTACTTTCGGCACTTGCTGAGAGGACCCCTGGAGAATGAGAACCCACATTAGGGAGTGAAGCATCCCCTCCCCGCCCCCAACCAGGATTCCAAGATCCTAGGGTGGGCTGCCATTTTGGTTCCGTCCACAGGCTCCCCCAGAAGGCTTGGAGGTGCAGTCCCACGGGGGAATTCCAGGCTCCGGGACATTTCCGCCCACCTACCCTTCTTTCCTCCCCAAGAATCTGGCCCGCCCTGGCTCCCCCTTCCCCTGAATCCCCTTTGGCTCCCCCCAGGCGCCGATACCCACCAGCATTTGACACAGGCTGCCCTCGGACCCCTTCTCCGTGCAGTGCGACTCGCAGATGTCTGGAGCCCGTCGGCAGCACCCAGTCTGGCAGTCCTGGTTCCGGATGCAAATCTCCTTGAGGTCCTGCAGGGAGGCACACGGCCCCGCCAAGCTCCACCGCCCGCCTTCCGCCCTCGCCGCCCAGGGCTTTCTCCCTACGGGGCTCTCCCCAGACTATGTTCCCACCATCATCTCTGGCTCCTGCCAGGCAGGGCGGTCTCTACGTGGGGGCCAGGGTAAGTCTGTACAGATGGAGGGTACCTGGAGGGGACTGAACGGTTTTTAAAAGGTTTACTCTTGGTGCCCTCAACACAGGCTGCTTCTCATACACACCAGGGTGGTCTAGACTTCCCTGTCTCTCTCTTGCACTTCATTCTGCTGCAGTCTTCTCTCCCGAAAACGCATACTTACCCTTTCACCGGTGGCTGATGGTCACCTACATTCCCCCCCCCACTCCCCCCCACCACACACATCAATGACCTCCACCCAGTATTGGGGCTTAGGACAGTAATTAACATTATTGATCACAGCCACCCATCATCTCTGACAATTTCAGTAGTCATTCAACAGGCAAATACTGAGCACCTACTGTGTGCCAGGCACTGTTCCAGGCACTGGGAATACAGCTGGGAACAACAAAAACAGAAATCCCTGTCCACCTGCAGCTGACATTCCGGAGCAGCACTGTCCAACAGAGCTTTCTGCAGTGATGAAAATGTGCTTTTTCTGCTCAGTCCAATAGCCACTAGCCACTGCTGAGCACTTGAAATATGGTAGTGCAACTGAGGAGCTGAATTTAAAACTTTTTTCTTTCTTTTCTTTTCTTCTTTTTTATTTTTTTTCTTTTGAGATGTAGTCTCGCTCCCATTGCGCAGGCTGGAGTGCAGTGGCGCGATCTTGGCTCACTGCAACATCCACCTCCTGGGTTCAAGCAATTCTCCTTCCTCAGCCTCCCCAGTAGCTGCGATTACAGCCATGCGCCACCATGCCCGGCTAATTTTTATATTTTTAGTAGAAACACGGTTTCACCATGGGCCAGGCTGGTCTCAAACTCCTGACCTCAGGTGATCCACCTGCCTCGGCCTCCCAAAGTGCTAGTAGGATTACAGCTGTGAGCCACCGCGCCCAGCCCTCTTTCTTTCCTTTCCTTTTTTTTTTTTTTTTGGACAAGATCTCACTCTGTCACCGAGGCTGGAGTGCAGTGGTGCAATTATGGCTCACTGTAGCCTCAGCCTCTGGGTTCAAGCAATCCTCCTGCCTCAGCCTCCCACGTAACTGGGACCACAGGCATACACCACCATGCCCAGCTAATTTTTCTATTTTTGTAGAGATGTTACAGGGAGTTAGACAGGCATGAGCGGGGTAGGAGAGGGCTCTCCCCCTCCCACCAGGAATGTCAGGTGATGGTTCAACAGTTATCACATTGCCTCTCCAAAAATGACAATTTGGCAGCTAGGCTCCAGGGAGAGACAATCTCCTAATGGTCCATAGCTGTTAACATTAAAGTGTTCACTGAATGCAGGGGCCAGAGAGAAGCAAAAAGGGCTTCCAGTAAAATCTCAGGTGGTGGGCGAGTGAGCCCGGGAACGCACATTAAGAGAAAAAATGGAGGAGTATGAATTTCCGTGGGCACACTCCACTGGAAAAGGGAAGAAAGTCTCAAGACGGGCATGCGTACAACTTCCTAAACACACTGCGTGTGCTCACTTCCCAAGGGTAAGGAGGACACTGCACATGTGGTCAGCTCACCCTAATGGAAGAATCAGGGGAGAGAGGCACGCGACGCTGGAGGTGGCCAAGGTTAAACACTGCACTTGTCCTTCAAGTTGCACACTTGGGACTCTTCCAAGTGTACTTTCCATTCTTTCCTGCTCTAAAGCTTTTTAATAAACTTCCACTCATGCTCTGAAACCTGCCTCAGTCTCTTTGTCTGCTTTATGCCCCTCAGTCAAATTCTTTCTTCTGAGGAGGCAAGAATTGAGGTTGCTGCAAATGCATGCAGATTCATTGCCAATAACTCAGATACCTTCCACCAGTAAGAGACAGGAGTCTCGCTTTGTTGCCCAGATTGGTCTTGAACCCCTGGGCTCAAACAATCCTCCCACCTTGGCCTCCCAAAATGTTGGGATTACAGCCATGAACCACCACACCTGGCCTGAATTTTAAATTTTGTTGAATTTTCATAAATTTAAATCTAAGTAACTATATGTGGCTAGTGTAAACCAAAAATAAAATTTGAAGCCTCCCACCACCACCAATCCACAGCCATCTCAATGGACTCCCTCCTTGGCCAGAGCACTCTAAAATTTAACCTGAAAGACTGGTTCAGGCCATGACAGGAAGTGGGGGCTGGACATGCCTCATTAATACCCCATTCAGCATTACCATTAACAAAGACCTTAAGTCTGATCAGAAACATGTACAATCTATTTTCTAGGAAGCCTGTTCCTGGAGGCTTCATCTGCATGATAAAACTTTGGTCTCCACAAGCCCTTATCTTAACCCAGACATTCCCTTCTGCTGATAATAGCTCTTTCAACCAATTGCCAATCAGAATATGTTTAAATCTACCTATGACCTGGAAGGGAAGTCACGCCCCCCACTTCAAGTTGTCCCGCCCTTCCACATTGAACAAATGTAAACCTTACATGTACTGATTGATGTACTGTGTCTCCCTAATGTGTACAAAAGCAAGCTGTACCCCAAAAAACAAAACAAAACAAAACAAAAAAAAACAAGGTGCACCCCGGCCACCTGAGGCTGTATCACGGGTGTGTCCCTAACCTTGGCAAAATAAACTTTCTAAATTGACTGAGACCTGTCTCAGATATTTTGGGTTCACACTAGTAACTGCACTATTGGACAAGTAAAGCTCTAAAGAGGGAAGACAGGGAAGAGATACATAAGTGAAATGATAGGGTGTCACAGATAAAACGTTGAGCAAAATAAGTCAGATTTTTTTTTTTTGGAGATGGAGTCTCGCCCTATCGCCCAGGCTGGAGTGCTGTGGTGCAATCTCAGCTCACTGCAAGCTGTGCCTCCCGGGTTCATGCCATTCTCCTGCCTCAGCCACCTGAGTAGCTGGGATTACAGGTGCCCACCACCATGTCCAGATAATTTTTTTTGTATTTTTATTAGAGACGGGGTTTCACTGTGTTAGCCAGGATGGTCTCCATCTCCTGACCTTGTGATCCGCCCACCTCGGCCTAAGTGCTGGAATTACAGGCATGAGTCACCGCACCCTGCACACCCCCCGCTTTTTTTTTTTTTTTTGAGACAAAGTCTCACTCTACTGCCCAGGCTGGAGTGCAATGGCACAATCTTGGCTCACTGCAACCTCCGCCTCCCGGGTTCAAGCAATTCTCCTGCCTCAGCCTCCCAAGTAGCTGGGATTACAGGCATGTGCCACCATGCCAAGCTAATTTTGTATTTTTGGTAGAGATGGGGTTTCACCATGTTGGTCAGGCTGGTCTTGAACTCTTGACCTCAGGTGATCCACCTGCCTCAGCCTTCCAAAGTGCTAGGATTACAGGCGTGAGCCACTGCGCCTGACCCAGATTTTTTTTTTTTTTTAAGTACATACTGTATGAGTTTATCATACAAAGTTCAAAATCAGTCTATAATAATGGAAGTCGCTGGGCACGGTGTAATCATGCCTGTAATCTCAGCACTTTAGAAGGCTGAGGTGGGTGGACCACGAGGTCAGGAGATCGAGACTATCCTAGCTAACGTGGAGAAACCCTGTCTCTACTAAAAATACAAAAAATTAGCCAGGCGTAGTGGTGGACACCTATAGTCCCAGCTACTCAGGAGACTGAGGCAGAAGGATGGTGTGAACCTGGGAAGCAGAGCTTGCAGTGAGCCGAGATTGCGCCATTGCACTCCAGCCTGGGCGACAGAGCGAGACTCCATCTCAAAAATAATAATAATAATAATAATAATAATAATGGAAGTCAGGAGACAGTTGCCTTTGGTTCTATTGACTAGGGGAGAGTGAGCCTTTTGGGGTGCTGAAAATGTCCTATATCTTGTTCTGATGGCAGTGATGAGGGGGTCTGCATAGATTCAAATCCATTGATTTCTATGTAAACTCAAGATTTGGGCACCTAGTTAGGTGTAATTTTTACCATATATGTTATATATATAAAGCAAGTAATATTTATATTATATATGTATAATCCTATTATGTGTGATTATGTGCTATAAAGAAAATAAAGCAGGAATGGAGGACTGGCTATAGCCACCTCCCGGCCTCCCTGCTTCCACCCTTGCCAGTGACCTCCCCCAGGTGCCCCCTCACCATCCCCATTCTCGCTTCCACCTCCCCAACCTCCTCAAGTCAGTTATTCCTAGAACAGCTAGAGAAGTCTTTTTTAAAAGATAATTTCCACAATGTCATTCTCTGGATTCAAAGCCATCACTGGGGCTCTGAATCCACACCTGGCCTGACCCCAGGGCATCTGTGCTTGCTGGGCCTCTGCCCAGAGCACCCTGTCCTGCACTCTTTGCCCGGCTGTCTCCCGCTCCTGCCTCGGGCTGAAGACTTCCTGGACACCAGCAGAGCAGTCCGCATCACCTGGTTGTACTTTGGTCACAACACTTACGACTCTCTGAAATCATCTTATTTATATGTTTAAAAAATAATTGATCTCCCCCTGCTAGCACCTCAGCTCTAGGACACAGATCTTCTGCTCTCATATTCACTGCTGTATTTCTTAGCCCCTTGGACTAAAGTCCTTACACATTGCAGGTGCTGAATGAATAACTGTTGAATAAATGAGAATATTGTAACTCTGTTCCATTTATCTCTCTGATCTCATCTCCCATGATTTCCACTCTCTCTCACTCCTCTTTGCTATTCCTTGAATATGTCAGCACATTTCCACCCCCAGACCTTTGTCCTGGCTGTTCCCTCCATCTGGAACGCTCTTCTCCCAGAGACCTGCCTGCTTTGCCCGTTAGGAAGGACTTCCCTCCCTGTAGGCCTTTGCTAAAATTTCCCATTCTTAGTAAGCTCTTCCCTGAGCACCCCATTTAAAACTGCAAACGCTGGCCGGGTGCTGTGGCTCATGCCTGTAATCCCAGCACTTTGGAAGGCCAAGGCAGGTGGATTGCTTGAGGTCAGGAGTTCAAGACTAGCCTGACCAATACGGTAAAACCCTGTCTCTACTAAAAATACAAAAAAAAAAAAAAAAAAAAATTAGCTGGGCATGGTGGTGGGTGCCTGCAATCCCAGCTACTTGGGAGGCTGAGGCGGGGGAATCATTTGAACTCAGGAGGTGGAGGTTGCAGTGAGCTGGGATTGCCCCACTGCACTCCAGTCTGGGTGACAAAGCAAGACTCCGTCTCAAAAAAAACAAACCAACCAACAAACAAAAAACCCTGCAAACCCTTCTCATACCACCACGTCCCTAGCCCGTTTCTTATTTTCACTTTCCTTGCTTATCACCTGAGATAGATGCCATTATTAACAGCATCTATTGTAAGGTTTTACTTCTTTGCCTCACACACTACAGTGACTGCTCCACAAGGGCAAGGATTTTTATCTTTCTTGCTCACAGACCTATCACTAAATGTAGAAAAATAATTTACATATAGCAGGTACTCAATACAAATGTGTTGCATGAGTGAATACCTGTCTCCCTCACCACATGTGTGCGTGGGCAGGGGGGGTCTCTCACTTTCACCTCTGTGGCAGCAGCACCTGGCACTGCCCTGGCACAGCTACCAGGACCAGGGTGTCTTCTCTTTCCTCCGAGACATCCTCCACCCAACACTCCCTGCTGCCCCCACTTCTGGCCTTCTCCCACACCAGCCTCCATGCCCACTCACTTCCCCAAATGGTACAGGCCTTAGGACAGTGGAGGAGGAGGTGACTGCACTCTCCAGCTTTCTTACCAAAAGGTTGTATTTTGTTGGAGAAAGCCCCTGGTGAGGAGGAAGAGAAAGGAGAATAGAAGGAACAGCAGCAGTAGCCATTGGGGTAGCATCATGGCCCACAAGTGGTGGTGGCTTTTCTAAGGTCCAGCAAAATATCCTGCACACCAACCATGTGGGTGTGCTCCCAGCTGTGGGAACCCCAGGTAAAACCAGCACCCAACCCTGTCAGAATTTTCCCATCCTGCACAAAACTCAGGCTAGGCCAATCAGCAAATTCCACCACAATGATTAGTTCAGGCAGACTAAGCCAATCCAATCAGAACCGATCTTAGGATGTTTGCTGAGAATTGTGGAACAGAGATGTTTTCTTTCTCTGAAAGGCACAATATTGATGTACATGGTGGATTTTTGGTTAAGAGCCTGGCCTCTGGGGCAGGATTGTCTGGGTTCAAGTTTCAGTTCCAACCCTTACTCTAGGAGCCTCAATACCCTGTTTGTAAAATAGGGATAATTATAACACCTACTATAGCCCTGTTGTGACAAAAAGATGAGTCAATACAGTTAAGAAAGCACTTTGGGCCAGGCGCAGTGGCTCATGCTTGTAATCCCAGCACTTTGGGAGGCTGAGGCAGGAGGATCACTTGAACCCAGGAGTTCGAGACCAGCCAGGGCAATATACTGAGGCCCTGTCTCTATTAAAAAGAAAGAAAGAAAGAAATTGGCCAGGCATGGTGGCACACACCTGTAGTCCCAGTTACTTGGGAGGCTGACGTGGGAGGATCTTTTGACCCCAGGGGGTTGAGGCTGCAGTAGGCTGTGATTGAGCCACTGCACTCCAGCCTGGGTGCTGTCTTAAATTTTTTAATTAAATGAAAAAGAAAGCACCTCGCACAGTGTCTGGAACACAGGAAGTGCTCAATAAATCCTACCTGTTATTTGGTGACACCTGGAATGTCTGAGTACTGGGAAGGAATTCAGCCTGAGAGCTGCTGGCTCTGGCCCCACCTGAGGGCTGCCCGACCTCTGGACTTCCACTTCTGATCACCAGGAAATCCCCTCCTCACCTAGACCAATTTGGGTTGGTTTTTAAGATACTTGCAGCAGAAACAGGCCTCACTGCTACCGCAATTATATGACCTAGGGCAAGTCATGTCGCTTCTCTGGGCCTCAGTTTCTTTGTCCATGCAGTGGAACTGACAATACCTGGGAGAGCAGAGGCATCGATGCACCAGGTCCCTTTCCCACCACAGGCATTTTTGCATTTATACTTTGCACATTCTCACCAACTCTCTAATGACCTCTACCCTTTTGTGCCCCCCAGCCTGCCCCGTGAAACATTCAGATACCTCCACCTAGTCTCTACCTACCACACACCCCTCAATACGCACCCCAACGTACACTCTACAGGCATATTCCTCAATCCCATCTCTTCCACACAGCCCTCCAGCCCTCCAACCAGAGAATCGGCCCTTTCCCAGCCCCAGCCCCTGCTCCACCACACCCTCCCTGCGCCATTCCCTTCCTGGAGTTCTACCCTGAGCTCCGGACAGAGCCAAATCCCATGAGAAGCTCATTCATGCCTCCAGTCTCCCCTTTTGCCTGTCCCCTAGACTGGTACAATCCCCACCAGGTCTCCTCGCCCAGAAAGTACAGACAGAGGCCAGGCCAGGAAGTGACTTTAATGTCTCAGGAGCTGGATTTGGTGCAAGTTGGTGGCACCCAGGGCCTCTGGCCCCAAGGGAGCAGTGATCAGTCTGCATCTTCCTCTAAATCATATGGCACCGGCTGGCACACATCAAGTCCTTGGATATGCATGTCAAGCCCACCCGGCAAGGGCAGATGATGTTGGTAGCTCCCTTGGTCTGCAGGGAGTGGGTATGAGAATTGGGAGTCACCAGGATGCAGGAAGGATGGGGACTTAAACTTCTTAGGGACCAGAACCAAGAGTACCAGGGCTGGAGTAAGACAGACCTAGGCTGTCTCTACAGCTTGTAACTGCATGACCTTCAGCAAGTCAATGAAGTTTCCTCATCTGTCAAATGGGGACAGTAATAGCAACCCACCTCATAGGGTTGTTGTGAGGACTAAATGAGATAGAGCAGATCAAGTGGTGATAATAAAAAGACCCTTTAGGCCGGGCGCGGTGGCTCACCCCTGTAATCCCAGCACTTTGGGAGGCCGAGGCGGGTGGATCACCTGAGGTCAGGAGTTTGAGACCAGCCTGGCCAACATGGTCATGTACTAATAATACAAAAATTAGCTGGGTATGGTGGCGCATGCCTGTAATCCCAGCTACTCCAGAGGCTGAGGTAGAGAAATTGCTTGAACCCAGGAGACGGAGGTTGCAGTGGGCCAAGATCACACCATTGCACTCCAGCCTGGGCAACAAGAGCGAAACTGTCTCAAAAAAAAAAAACAACAAAACCCTCTAGCCACTTCAGCTGCAGGGTCAGGCCATGGTAGGGGCCCTGCTGCTTCCTTAGGGTATTGTCATCTCCCCACACAGGGACATAGAGGCTGAGCCCACCCATCCTAGAAAGGTTTGGGCCCAGGGCCAGGTGAGCAGGAACAGGGCATACTGAGCATTATTCTCCCTGCATTCCTAAAAATGAGTGACAACCACGCTGGTCTGCACGCTGTCCTTCCCAGGACCACATAATCTTCCCAACAGCCTGGTGAGGTAGGTACTTTAGCCTCTCCTTGTAGATGAGGAAACTAAGGCTCAGAGAGCCATGATGACCTGCTTGAGGTCACAAAGATAGGGTGTGGAAAAGTCAGGATTTAAACTCAGGTCCAACTCCAAAGCTGTGGTCCTGCCACTACAGCACCATGCTCCTCTCAAGAAATCATGTCACTGTGGCAGGGAGATGGGGACTAGTAAGGGGAAGGTCATTTCCTACTTACCCTGCCTCAGTGACATGAGAGAAGAGATATTCATTCATTCAACAAGCATTTATTGGCTGGGCACAGTGGCTCATGCCTATATTCCTAGCACCTTGGGAGGCCCAGGCAGGTGGATCACCTGAGGTCAGGAGTTCGAGACCGGCTTGGCCAACATGGCAAAACCCCATCTCTACCAAAAATACAAAAATTAGCCAGGCATAGTGGTGCATCCCTGTAATCCCAGCTACTCAGGAGGCTGAGGCACAAGAATTGCTTGAACCCAGGAGGCAGAGGTTGCAGTGAGCCAAGATCATGCCATTGCACTGCAGCCTGGGTGACAGAGCGAGACTCCATCTCAAAATAAACAAACAAAAATAAGCATTTATTGAGCACCTACTATGTGCAGACACTAAGCTGGGGGTAGGTGCTTCATAGATGAATATGATGCAATCCCTGCCCTTGAAGAGTTCTAATCACTGGGAGAGGCAGAGAAAATACATGGCCAGTTAGGGAGATACATGTCTGACCCCAGGGTACAGGAGCTCCAAGGAGGGAAGGCTTCTCAGAGGAGGTGGCTGGAGTTGTTTTGTACCATGAGTAGGAGTTTGCCAAGTGGAGAAGAGGAAGGGCACCCCAGACAGAGGTGAAAAAACAGGTGGGGCCAGGTGTTTTTTTTTTTAACCTCCTCTGCCCGCTTCTCTACGTGCCAGAAGTTGCCCCATCCTAGGGCCTCACCTGGGGCAAGCAGATCATGGTTATTCTGGCCCTGGGGGCACAGAAGGCTCCACCGGATTCCAAGTCCATGAGGCAGCAGCCACTGTAGCACTCAGAGTGGTGGAAGCACCTGTCTGTGATTTTCTGTGGGGACAGGCAGGATGTCTGCCAGGTTGGGGACAATCCGAGTTGCGTGGGAGGGTAGGAGAGGGTTCCCACCATTGCCAAAGAGCCCAGGGGTCCAGGAGAAGTTATGAGGTTGTCGCCCCCTGGGGGGACTGGTCCCCCCCCCAGCCCCACCCCGGCCCCTCAGCAGGACCCAGGGGAGCAGAGGAGAGGAGAGGGGGGTTAGCACTTTTCCTTCGGCCTCTCCTTTCCTGGACCGCCCTCACCTCTATGAGTCCCATAGGGTGTGTCCCATTTTGCGGGGCGGGGTTGGGGGGTGAGAATGAGGGGACTGCAGGCTCGAAAAAGAGGGAGAGAAAGAGAAGAGGGGACAGCCCTCGTGCCTGGAAGAATCACTAGACAGTGAGGCGAGGCGGAGGAAGAGGGGGAGAAACCAGAGCAGGCAGGGAGGGTTTGGCTGTGAGCACTTTGGGGAGGCAAGTGAGCCCAGGACTGAGGCCATCGGAAGAGGCACGGGCGGGGGAGGTGGGGGGAGCGAGGGTGCTGGTCATAGGCCAATTTCTCTCCCCTCGAGGCCGCCAGGGGAGAGTGAAGCGGATTTTGAAGTCCGTCTGAGGATGCCCCAAGCTGCCCGCCTACGTGTGGTTCCGGACCCACCTCTCCCTTTCAGGCTGCCCGGCGCCTTCGGGCTCCACTGACCCCGCGGCGGGGCCACCCTCCCCTGCGGTCGCGGCGGGCTGGGCGCGTTCCCTGCCTCACCTTTTTATATTGCGGAAGCGCGCTCCAGAGGGGCATCGCCGCCCCCGCCAGGATCCCCGCCACGAGCGCCAGGGCTGCGGCCATGGGCCTGGGCGGCAGAGCAGCGGCGGGGCTCGGAGGGGCAGCAGGATAAACCCTCTTCCCCGGCCACGTGACCCGGCGCCCCAGGCCGCCCCCGCGGAGGAGGGGCGTGGAGGGCGCGGACGCCTGCGGAAGGGAAGGAGGGAGGAACGGACGCTCAGGCTCTCACGGCTGGGATTCTAGACTGTAGGGGCCTCCATACGTGTTACTTCCAAGTAGAAGCTTGAAACTGTAAGATAAAACTATGTTTTTATTGTATTTATTTATTTTACGGACGGAGTCTCACAGTGTCGCCCAGGCTTAAGTGCAGTGGCGCGATCTCGGCTCACTGCCATCTCTGCCTCCCAGGTTCAAGTGATCCTCCTGCCTCAGCCTCCCGAGTAGCTGGGACTATAGGTGTGCGCCACCACACCCAGCTAATTTTTAAAATTTCTGTAGAGACGGGGGTCTCCCATGTCGCCCAGGCTGGTCTCGAACTCCTAGCCTCAAGTGATCATCCTGCTTCAGCCTCCCAAAGTGCTGTGATTACAGGTGTGAGCCACCGCACCTGGCCTCAAAAATTTTATTTTTATAAACGGCACAAAACATATATGCTGAAAGAAAAAGAGCTTCCTTCCTGCTGCTGATTTTCTGTCTGCCCTTGCAACCCCAGATCCTCCCCTTAACTTCAGGATAATCCAGCCCCACCCTCCGGGCTGCTCACACCCGCTGCAGGCCCCATTCTCCTCTTCTGTAAGAACCAGGAGGTGGGACAAGATGGTCTCTAAGTCTTAAATCTCGTGCAGTCCTAATCATTTTATTAATTGTCTAAGGATTCATCTGTGAATTGTGTGAAAGTCAAGATGTGGGGGCAAAATGGAGGGGTGGGAAGAGAAGAAAACTCAGAATGGGGAAGAGGGTTAAGGGAGAGCTGCACAGCGCAATCCTGGAACTGGGGGAGGCAGGTCTTCCTCAGGACTTCCCTATGGATGAAGCTTCCACCTCACCCCGCCTGCCTGCTTCTGCTTTTTTTAATTTCTTTTTTTTTTAAATTTTGTATTGTTAATATTTGTTATAGAGACAGGTTCTCCTTATGTGTCCAGGCTGTCTTGAACTCATGGGCTCTAGAGATCCTCTTGCCTAGGCCTCCTAAACTGGTGGGATTACAGGCGTGAGCCATCACTCCCAGCCTGCTTCTACTTTTGAAGTTTTGCTTAAGAAATGGACTGAGAAATCCTGTCTTGGTGGGGAATAACAGCCAAGAATAACAGCCCCCACCACACTCAGAGGGTCCTGTATCCATTATTTCCGTGAGCCCTCCCTGTACTAACACTAGCTGTCACAGAGTAATTAACACTGGCTGTCACAACAGAACTCCTGGAATTTCATGGCTTGGCACAATAATGCTTTATGCAAAGTCTGATTTGGGGCAAGAGACCCTTCTTCCATCCTGTAGCCACACCATCTATAAGACTTGCCTCTGGCTGGGCATGGTGGCTCACACCTGTATTCACAGCACTTTGGGAGGCCAAGGAGATAGGATCTCTCTCTTTTTTTTTTTTTTTTTTTTGAGACAGAGTCTCACACTATTGCCCAGGCTGGAGTGCAATGGCACAATCTCAGCTCACTGCAACCTCCGCAAAGTGCTGGGATTACAGGTGGGAGCCACCATGCCCGACCGAGTCTCTTGAGCTCAGGAGTTCAAGGCCAGCCCTGGACAATATAGTGAGGCCTCATCATTACAAAAAAAATTTAAGAAATTAGCCAGACATGGTGGCACATGCATGTAGTCCTGGCTACTCGGGAGGCTGAGGCTGCGGTGAGTTATGATCGCTCCACTGCACTCCAGCATGGGCAACAGAGTGAGACCCTGTCTCAAAAACAAAACAAACAAACAAACAAAAAAAACTAGCGTCCAAGGTCTCCATGGAAGACCTGCCTTCTCCATTCACAAACCACCTGCTGGAACTAGTCACATGATCCCAACCTTCTAACCTTCTGCAAGGGAGGCTGGGAAATTCAAGGGAGTCTTGGAATATTTAGCATCTACTCTCATTTCTGCTGTGTAACTCTTAGCTCTGTTTTACAGACTAGGAAACTGAAGGCTCAAGATAAAGTTACTTGCCCAAGTAACAAGATTAAATGGCAGAGTCAGATATAAATCCAGGGCATTCTAGCTCGTGGGTCCAAGTTCTTACCACTAAACTACACTGGGAGCGGCCAGAGGGCTTTGCCCCTAGTAAGGGGGTTCCCATCATTAACTAGTAAGGGGGGTCCAGCAGTCGTGGTCTGAGCTCTCTTCATATGTGTGTTCTGCTACCTTGGCTAACTAGCGACACATCCACACAGATCATTTGTAAACTGGAGAGGAGGCCTGAGGATGGATACTTCTTGTACTGCTTCACTGGCTTCCTTTGCCCATACCCCCATGACCGTTAGACACTTGAGAAGTATTGTTGACTGCTTAGGAAAGTGGCAAATTTGAAGGCAAGGGGCCAGCAACTGTGTGTCAGGGTTGGCAGCCCCTGGGGAACCCACTGAAGGCTCTGAGGGGTGGTGAAGCCACTGGAATTCTGTACAAAATATTATGTACATGGATTTTTTTTTTTTCTTTTTCTTTTTCTTAAGCCAGAGATCTTCTGGTTTCCTCAAAAACAACTGGTTCAGAACCTTTATTTTCAGTTGAGGAAGCTGAGGCCCAGAGAGGGCAAGGACTTCTCCCAGTGACTCAGCTGGTGAGTAGCAGAGCCAGGCCTAGCTCTGCTCCTGACTCCAAGTCCTGTGCTTTTTCTCCTGTACCATGGCCTGCCAGCACTGGTCACAGGCACGTGTCCAGAGTACCTCTGCATTGCGGGGGAGTAGGAACCATATCACCAGGGTCTCCAGCGCTGGGAATCACTGAGCTGCCTGACGTGTGGGCATGGCCACCTCAGACTTCAGTGAGCAGAAGGGGGTCAGTTCAGGACAGGGGAGCACCTTGCTGGTGGACTTCTTACCCCCTATTTCCTGCCCCTTCACCTTCCCCTCCTCTGATAGTCTTTAATGTCTCACTTCTTTTCTTCTGCATCTTTCTGGTGGCCCAAGTGGTGGTTTCCATGACAATGTTCTCACTGGTCTTCAGCAAAATGAAAACAATAAGGATAATGTAGTAGTGTTTTTGTTAAAGGTAAATGTATTAAATTTATTATTAAACAAAAAAATTTTTGAGACGTCACCCAGGCTGTAGTGCAGTGGCACAATCTTGGCTTACTGCAGCCTTCGCTTCCTGGGTTCAAGAGTCTCCTGCCTCAGCCCCCCTCCAAGTAGCTGGGACTACAGGTGCGCGCCACTACGCCTGGCTAATTTTTGTATTTTTAGTAGAGGTAGCGTCTCAACATACTGCCCAGTCAAAGAAATGTATTTAATTTAAAAAGTGATTATTTATTTTGAAATTACGTCTTTTCTACTTCTTTGGTGTTAAAATGTGCTTTTATGAAATAATGGCCGTCAGGGGTTCAAGACCAACCTGGCAACAAAGTGAGACCTCTGTCTCTACAAAAAATAAAAAAATTAACTGGGCATGGTGGCATCTGCCTATGGTCCCAAATACATGGGAGACTGAGGTGAGAGGAGCTCGAACCTGGGAGATTGAGGCTGCAGTGAGCCATGAGATAGACTGTCTCAAAAAAGTAATAATAATTAAAATAAATAAAATGGTGATGGTATTTGGAGGTAAAAAATAACAAATAAAATACTTAAAAATATATTTTAAAAAAGCAATAATAGCCCCGATACAGTAGTAGTTTTGTTTCATTGTTCATGTTCTTTTTTTGGGCATATATACACACACACACACACACACACACACACATATATATATTTTTTTTGAGACTGAGTCTTGCGCTGTCACCCAGGTTGGAGTGCAATGGTGCCATCTTGGCTCACTGCAACCTCTGCCTCCCAGGTTCAAGCAATTCT
This sequence comes from Chlorocebus sabaeus, assembly GCF_047675955.1. Taxonomy (NCBI): domain Eukaryota; kingdom Metazoa; phylum Chordata; class Mammalia; order Primates; family Cercopithecidae; genus Chlorocebus; species Chlorocebus sabaeus. The sequence continues at coordinate 35,904,449 of NC_132920.1, read as the reverse complement.
CCTGCCCCAGCCTCCCAAGTAGCTGGGATTACAGGCACCTGCCACCATGCTCGGCTAATTTTTGTCTTTTTAGTAGAGACGGGGTTTCACCATGTTGGCCAGGCTGGTCTTGAACCTCTGACCTTAGGTGATCCACCAGCCTCCCAAAGTACTGGGATTACAGGCTTGAGCCACCAAGACTGGCTTTTGGCCAATATATTAAATATATGTGCACAAATTCTCAGTCCTCAAAATTTTCTGGAGGTCTTATCAGTCTTTGAAATCCAAAATAAAATCCTGGGGAAAACTGACCTTGTGAAAATTGCGCATTACTCAAGTCCTCCTGAAGGAACTCTAAAAGTCATCTGGGGAGAGTGAGGAATGAGGGGGTGCCCTAAGAGTTTGAAATGCGAAAATAGATCCTCAAAGCCTTCCTAGAGTGGAAGTGTTTGGAGGTGAGGAGGTGGAGGCCTCAAGCTTGTATGTCGTGGACTCTGGCAGGAGAGGGCTGTGCTGTTTCGCTAAGCCTTGAAGGGGGACTGGGATTTGGTAAGCAGAGACTAAGGGTTTCCAAGCAGGGGTACGGGGTGGGTAAAGGTTTGGAGGTGACAGTGAATAGCTGTGAGTAGAACAGCAAGGAGATGGTGTCTGCTTGTGGGGGATACAGACCGGAGATGGGGCGGTCAACGTGCCGGGGAACTTGAGGGTCTGTGAGAATAGCCCCTATTGAGGTGGCTCCTCGGTGGAAAGCTGGGCTGGTGGCGGCAGTGCTAGAGTCAGAGCAGGGGGACCTGAGCCATTGAGCCAGGGGTGCGGGGTGAGGGTGGGGTTGCCCGGCTCTGTCTGTAAGGTCTCTAGAAGGAGAGGCCCAGCAGGCCCAAGGGAGATCAGCTCTTTCCCAGCTTCTAGTCACCCCACCCACACAACATACTCTGAACCAGGGGCAGGGCTCAGCACACACACTTCTCATTTTATTTCTTCCCGGGACAGGCTGGCCCTGCTGAGAGGCTATCAGCTCAGTTTGGGAGAAAGACAGGCCTGGAGGGAGAGGAGGGAGCTGACCTGCCGCCTCCTCCTGGACTGGGCTGGCCCTTTGACCCTAGGGCTTTGGCCTGAAGGACAGAGTGGGCGGTGGAGTCTGGCAACCAGGTGTGCTGCCCCATTGCCTTCACCCATGGGAGGGGACTGAGCTTTTCTAAGCAGCTTAGCCTATGACAGGGCCTTCCTCAGAGGGGCCAAGGAGGGCTCCCTACAACCTCTGTGTTCAGGCAAAAGGTTCATGCACAGAGAGGTCTCCAGAGGGGACATAGCAAGGGAATGCCCCGTTCTACCATCCTGCCACGCCGCCTGTGCGTAGGGTGCATATGTAGACTTGCTGGCACTAGAGTCCCTTCCTTCTCCCACTCGGTGAGTCTGAGCCTCATTTGTGCCCAGTTGCCTTGGCAGTGAGGGCCCCTTGCTTACCTCAAGGAGCCATGAGGGAGTCACAACTCCTGCAGCTGCAAGTGAAAGAATTCCAGCCAAATTATGTAATTTTCACACTAAAAAGCAAAAGAAATAGTATTGGGTGAGTCGCCATGTGAGGCTGGCCTCAGGGCTCCAAAGAGGAACCACTGACAGGTGTCTCTCTCTTCAGCATCAGCCTTCAGGCAGTCTCATTTCCTCTCAGGGAGGGAGACTGCCTCCCTGTGGGGGCAGCAGGGAGCTGTACACAGCTCTATGCACCTCCCTTCAGCACCCATCTAGAAATCCCTAGAAGGCGGCCAGGCGCGGTGGCTCAAGCCTGTAATCCCAACACTTTGGGAGGCTGAGGCGGGCTGACCACGAGATCGGGAGTTTGAGACCAGCCTGACCAACATAATGAAACCCCGTTTCTACTAAAAATACAAAAATTAGCCAGGTGTGGTGGCACGTGCCTATAACCCCCAACTACTCAGGAGGCTGAGGCAGGAGGATCGCTTGAACCCGGGAGGCAGAGGTTGCAGTGAGCCAAGATTGCACCTCTGCACTCCAACCTAGGCGACAGAGTGAGACTCCATCTCAAAAAAAAAAAAAAAAAAAAAAAAAAAAAAAAAAAAGCTGGTTAGGATGCACCAAATTGGTTTCATTGCCCACTTACCATCCATCAATTGCTCTACCACTCTGTTGAGTCCACTAGATTCGTCTGTCCAGCTGACTGTATACATCTTGGTGGTCTCCATTCCATTTACCTATTCATTCATCATTCATTCATGTATTCAACAAACGTTTAGTGATACCTATCATATGTCAGGTACCTTAACATCAGAGCTCAGTTGCAGATAAGAGATACCATCGTACTTATTTTAAGCAGAAAGGAATGTAATACAGATAATCGAGGGCTGACAAAGACATTGAAATGACTGGAAGAGTGGAAACCAGACTGAGCCTCCAAGAATGACTTAAAAAACAAAACAAAACAACCTTGCAGAACTGAGCTACCAGGGGAGCTACTACCCTGCCACCATCAGGCAGGCGAGGAGGCAGATAGTCGTCACTGCAGCTGTGGTCCCGGGAACACACACGTTTAGCTGTGATCCTGGGTTCAGGAAGCTGCCATGAAAGATTATTGCCTGCCAGGTGCAGTGGCTCACACCTGTAATCCCAGCAGTTTGGGAGGCCAAGGTGGGAAGATTGCTTGAGCTCAGGAGTTCAAGACCAGCTTGGGCAACATAGAAAGGCCTAGTCTTTACAAAAAAAATTTAAAAATTAAACTGTAGTCTCAGCTGTAGTCACACCTGTAGTCCCAGCACTTGGGAGGTTGAGGTGGGAAGATCGTTTGAGCCTGGGAGATTGAGGCTGTAGTGAGCTATGATTGCATCACTGCACTCCAGCAAAACTATTGCCTGTAGGCAGGTGTGGTGGCTCACGCCTATAATATTAGCACTTTGGGAGGCCAAGGCAGGAGGGTTGCTTGAGGCCAGGAGTTTGAGACCAGCCTGGGCAACATAGTGATACCCCTGTCTCTACAGGGAAAAAAAAAAAAAAATTGCCGGATGTGATGGCTCACACCTGTAATCCCAGCACTTTGGGAGGCCAAGGTGGGCGGATCACGAGGTCAGGAGATCAAGACTATCCTGGCTAACACGGTGAAACCCCGTCTCTACTAAAAAAATACAAAAAATTAGCTGGGCATGGTGGCGGGCACCTGTAGTCCCAGCTACTTAGGAGGCTGAGGCAGGAGAATGGCGTGAACCCAGGAGGCGGAGCTTGCAGTGAGCCAAGATGGCGCCACTGCACTCCAGCCTGGGCAACAGAGCGAGATTCCGTCTCAAGGAAAAAAAAAAAATTAGCTGAGTGTGATGGTGTGCACCTCATAGTCCCAGCTACTCAGGAGGCTGAGGTGGGAGGATCACTTAAACCTAGGAGTTTGGAGTTACAATGAGCTATGATCATAGCACTGCACTCCAGCCTGGGCAACACCCTGTCTCTAAAAAAAAAAAAAGTATTGCCTGCGTCTTCCCTAGCCAAAAACAAAACAAAACAAAAAAACAAAAACAGTATGCCTCCTACAAATGCCACTGCCCTCCTTTACCTCCACGAAGATTAGGCTTTAGATAGTGTCTGTGATCAGCAATCACACCTAGGTCTACCACTGTAGTATTTAGCTTTCCTGCCCTGCAGTGCAGGAAGGGACACCAGAAGGAGATGAAAGAAAAGCTGAACAAGCCGTGCTACAGCAGCCACTATAGGGAAAAGTGCTTGGAAGTGGCACAGGTTACTTGGAGAGGGTGAAGTTAGTTTTCTACTTCCTATTTGAAATCTTCAGTTTTTACAACTGCAAATCACATTTTTTTTTTTTTTCTTTTTGAAGACAGGGTCTCACTCTGTTGCCCAAGCTGGAGTGCAGTGGCGTGATCATAACTTACTGCAGCCTTGGCCTTCTGGGCTCAAGTGATCCTCCTTCCTCAGCCTCCCAAGGCTAGGACTATAAGTGCACGCCACCACACCTGGCTTTTTTTTTTTTTTTTTTTTTTTTTAGCCTTTTAAAGATTATTTGTCTTTCAGTGCTTCAACATGATGCCAAAACAATAGACTGAATACAAATAGCAAGGAAAGGAATCAAACATTTATAAGATATTTATTATTTTTCTGACCAAAGTGCAATGATTTTTAATTTTTTTTAAACAACTATAAAAAAAGTATTCAAGAAAATAAAACACAAATGGGAAATTTAACTAGATTGCTTCTTCTAATTAATCCTAACCTTGTGTTTGGTCTAGAAAACAAACAAAAAAACATTTGAAGTATTACTAAAATGCTAACTGAATCATTTTAGCATAAATCTAGCCACATGCATTTCAAGCTTCCACTGCTAGAAATTTTGTTAAGATCAGTTGAATCATGAGCAACACCATATAATAGAGGATGAGGAACACAAGCATTAGATGTGATCCTTGCCCTATACCCTTAGATTATGTCAGAATAAAGCTGCCAATTCTGCCAGGCTCTGAACCCCTAGTGCCTCCAACCCAAAACTTGGAAGCAAAGAATATGCCCTGTCATACAACATTGTACAAGTTGTAGTAAATCAAAGCCTATGTTTTCTTACTTTTCTATAGGAAATGGTTAGTTATTTGATATGTACTAAAACACTGCTAAGAATCCACTTCGAGTTTGTTTACTAAACACATTGTGTGCAAGAACTGACTCCACAAAAAGTTCCTTTGAAATCTGGTCCACAAATTCACCTAAGGTTGGAAATTTACAACTTGCAAGAAAAGGAGGAAGTGGGTATCCCTAAATCCTAACATGTTGTAATTACTAAATTACAAGCATTCTGAAAGGTTTTGCTCATAGAAGGCACAAACTATAAAAGGGAAAGTCTTTTTGAGTTAAAACAAAAAAAAAACTAGCTTGTTTAGTGAGCACCGTAACTAAGATGAAGTTATGTCTCTTAATTTACTGTCTCTCCTGTGACCAAAAAAAAAAAAACATAAAAAATTTAATTTGTCTTACCATATACTTTCCAGCCACTAATTGAGATGTAGTTATGAAAGATTAAAGTTGCCTTAAAAGGGGGTCGCGATAGCAGTTATCAAAGCAATATTCAAGCAAGATTTCAAGGATGCTTTCAGGAATTAGTTTAGAATTAGTTTTCCTTGTCAAAAATCTTCACAACTTCAAAAACTTAACAGATTGAGAAGCATTTATTTTCTTGACTTTCTCCATTTCTTTATATAAGTCAATAACTGGCTTTGTTGTCTGAAGGTGGGGCTCAGTTCTCTTTCCTAAGCTTTCTCTGTTGTCATCACTCTTTCTTCTCCCAGGACATCATTCAATACAGATCTTATTATTACAGTATATATGTATGTGTATATATATACACACACAGAATGAAAGATACATCAATCTGCCTTCCCATCCATTGTCTTGTTCCAACCTTGTTTTTGTGCGTGCGTGTGTGTGTGTGTGTGTGTGTGTGTGTGTTTTGAGATGGAGCCTCACTCTTGTTACCAGGCTGGAGTGCAGTGGTGGGATCTCGACTCCCTGCAACGTCCACCTGCCGGATTCAAGAGATTCTTCTGCCTCAGCCTCCTGAGTAGCTGGGATTCCAGGTGCACACCACCAGGCCCGGCTAGTGTTTTGAATTTTTAGTAGAGACGGGGTTTCATCATATTGGACATCATGTTGGACAGGCTGGTCTTGAACTCCTGACCTCAGGTGATCCACCCACCTCGGTCTCCCAAAGTGCTGGGATTACAGGCGTGAGCCACCGCGCCCGGCCTATTGTTTCAACCTTGAAGGTTGTCTTGACTTCTTGGAAACCCATCCATCAAGGATGTACTCTTTTGAGTACTGACAGCCATTGTCATAAACTGATGGTTATCTCCACTGGTCCCATGTTTCTTTCTTTAATGTAATTTTCAGTGAGTTCACCATACTGTGAATCTGGGCTCTTCCTTTCATCATGAAGCAACTCTCCTGCAGAAAGGTGTGTGTAGTCGTCTTTCTCAAGGATGCCTGTGCGCCGGGACCGCCGTGGACAAACACCACCAGCGACTTCATGAGACTGGGAGGGCAGAGAAGAATCGGCCTGCAGGTCTGCAGCGGGAAGCTAAGGCCCAGGACGTGGAGCAGCGGCTCAGGCAGCGGCTCAGCCTGCACCGCACCTCAGCTCAGGCGGCTGACAGCGGCCAGCGCAGCGTGGGGCGGAGAGGCGGCGTGGGAAAGGGGCGGGCTACCAGGGCATCTGCGCCGCGGTCGGAAGGGAACTTGTTTTTTTTTAAATTATTTTATTTTATATTTTATTTTTTTGTACAGATGGGACATGTTGCACAGTCTGGTCTTAAACTTCCTTTTTTTTTTTTTTTTTTCTTTTTTTGAGACGGAGTCTGGCTCTGTCGCCCAGGCTGGAGTGCAGTGGCGCGATTTCGGGTCACTGCAACCTCTGCCTCCTGGGTTCAAGAGATTCTCCTGCCCCAGTCTCCTGAGTAGCTGGGATTACAGGCGCCTGCCACCACGCCTGGCTAATTTTTGTATTTTTAGTAGAGACGGAGTTTCACCGTGTTGGCCAGGCTGGTCTCAAACTCCTGACCTCAGGTGATCCGGCCACCTTGGCCTAGCAAAGTGCTGGTAATATAGGAGTTATTAAGAAATTATTTTAGGCAGATAGTAAGGATAAGGAGTCCTCAGTAAAGCTTTTTCTTTTAATAAAAGCAACTCCCCCAAACATTTCAGGGTTTTTTTTGAGATTCACTCAGTTGCCCAGGCTGAAGTGCAGTGGCGCGATCTCCACCTCCCATTTCAAGCTATTCTCCCTCCTGAATTAGCCTCCCGTGTAGCTGGGATTACAGGCGCCTGCCACCAGCCCAGCTAATGTTTTGTATTTTTAAGTAGAGACTGGGTTTCACCATGTTGGCCAGGCTGGTCTCGAACTCCTGACCTGGTGATCAGCCCCGTCCACCTCAACCTCCCAAAGCTCTGGGATTACAGGCGTGAACCACCGCGCCCGGCCACATTTCTCTGCTAACAGAAAGCAGCTTAAAAAGCCAGGCCTGCAAGCTTTGATACGCAAACACAAGCGGTTAGAATCTGGGTCCATCCAATGTGGCAATTCCTGCCCTCTTCTCCTTGTCCCAAAGTGTGCCAGCTGTCGTGACCACCTCCAGATGACTCTAAGAATGTAGGACATCCCGGAGACCTGCAGTTGCATATTAAAAGGCCAGGGTGGGAGGGCCAGGTTTTTCGCAGGCTCTGTGAATGACACACCTGAACAAGCCAATCCCCTGGGCCCTATGCACATCAGACACTGCCTCCTCCAGCCTCCCAATATAAAGGACTACTTTTCCGCGGCACACGGGGTTTGTCCGTTTGGAGCCCCGCTCCCTCTTTATGGCGGAGTCGTTTTCTTTTTTCTTTCTTCTTTCTTCTTTCTTGCCTGTTAAACTTTCCGCCCTTTGAAACCACTCCACGTGTGTCCGCGTTGTTTATCTAATCAGCAAGAGACACAGAACCCTGGTGTTTCTCCAGTCATCGGAGCTGTTATCACTGGGATTACAGGCATGAGCCACCATGCCTAGCCTGGTCTCAAACTCTTTGCTTCAAGGGATCTTCCTGCCTCTGCCTCCCAAAGAGCTGGGATTACAGGTATGAACCACTGTACCTGGCCCTATACCACATTTTCTTTACCCACTCATCTGCTGTTGGACATGTAGGTCGATTCACTTTTTCCCATTCCCACATACGGCACAATCAGGAGCTGTGCTATGCACTCTCCTGGCTCTGCTTTCCAGCGAACAGAAGTAGATATAACAATTTGAATTTCCCCATTATAATCTGAATCGATGACTCCTGTATGTATTTGTACGCCTTTTAAACTTACACTAGACCTTCCTAAAAGTAATCCTATTGTCCCTGCTGGCAAGGGTCCACAGACTCCTGCTGGGACCTTTTGCAGGGGTTCCCCAGGCAGAAGGCTCACAACTTTGTGCAGCAAAAATCTACTGTGGCACTACCGGCTGTGACGGGGGACAGACATTGTACAGGGGTGAGGGAATGGCCTGAGCTGGAAATGCCCCAGTTTAGAACGGGGTCTGGGACGGGCCCCTCATGGCGTTTCCCGAAATTGGGTTCCCTTCTTTATCAAAAGTGATAAAGTTCCCACTTATATCAAAAGTGACACTGACTAACCCCTGTTTTCCTTTTTTACATTTTGGACGTATTTCAGGATCAGCAGTTTTTTCCCCTATCTGGCAGCCTGACTTGCTGATTTTTTCTACATTCTTTTTTAGTATGACCATGCATCCCACAGTTAAAACAAGCTCCAGGAAATGGAGTATTTCCTTTATCCACTCTCAGTCCTGCCATTGCCTGTGCCAACAAGGTAGCTTTATGCAAATTACCTCCGATACCATCACAGGCCTTGATATAATCAACTAAATGTGCTTTCCCTCTGATAGGTCGCAGAGCAGCCTGGCAATTGGGATTAGCATTGTCGGAAGCTAATAACTGCAACACTATATCCTGAGCAGCCGAATCTGCAATCATCTTTTTAAGAGACTTCTGTAACCGAGCTATAAAGGCAACTTATGGTTCTCTTGGTCTCTGTTTTGTAGCACTAAAGGAAGGGTATTGTTCCCCACCTGAAGTGATTTTTTTCCCAGGCTCTAATGCACGCTCCTCTAAGCTGTTCTATGGCATCATCCTGCATGACCAGTTGTGCTTCTAAACCAGCCCAGCCGCCAACCCCTCAGAAGTTGGTCTGCAGTTATATTAATTTGAGGTTGGGCCTGGGCATTGCGAGCAGCCTGAATGGAAGTTTCATCTGGCCACCAAGTTTTAAATTGTAAGAACTGAGCAGGAGTTAGACAAGCTCGAGTAAGAGCATCCCAGTTAGTAGGTATCATTTGACTGGAAACAGTAACATTCTTTGACAGTCTTGTGGGGAAAAGAAAGAGATCAGACTGTTACTGTGTCTATGTAGAAAGAAGTAGACATAAGAGACTCCATTTTGTTCTGTACTAAGAGAAATTCTTCTGCCTTGAGATACTGTTAATCTGTAACCCTACGCCCAACCTTGTCCTTGCAGAGACGTGGGCTGTGTCTACTCAAGGTTTAATGGATTTGGGGCTGTGCCAGATGTGCTTTGTTAAACAAGTGCCTGAAGGCAGCATGCTTGTTAAAAGTCATCACCATTCTCTAATCTCAAGTACCCAGGGACACAAACACTGCGGAAGGCCGCAGGGACCTCTGCCTAGCAAAGCCAGGTATTGTCCAAGGTTTCTCCCCATGTGATAGTCTGAAATATGGCCTCGTGGGAAGGGAAAGACGGGTGTCCCCCACCCTGACACCTGTAAAGGGTCTGTGCTGAGGAGGATTAGTAAAAGAGGAAGGAAGGCCTCTTTGCAGTTGAGATACAGGAAGGCATCTGTCTCCTGCCCATCCCTGGGCAATGGAATGTCGTGGTGTAAAACCTGATTGTATGTTCTATTTACTGAGATAGGAGAAAACCGCGTTAGGGCTGGAAGTGGGACGTGCTAGTGGCAGTGCTGCTCTTTATGCCCTGAAAATGTTTATGGAGATGTTTGCATATATGCACATCAAAGCACAGCACTTTTCCTTAAACTTATTCACGACACAGATCTTTATTCATATGTCTTCTTGCTGACTTTCTCCCTACTATGACCCTATTGTCCTGCCACTTCCCCCTTTCCGAGATGGTAAAGATAATGGTCAATAAATACTGAAGGAACTCAGAGACCGGTGCCTGCGCGGGTCCTCCGTATGCTGAGCGCTGGTGCCCTGGGCCCACTTTTCTTTCTCTATACTTTGTCTCTGTGTCTCTTTCTTTTCTCAAGTCTCTCGTTCCACCTGACGAGAAACGCCTACAGGTGTGGAGGGGCAGGCCATTACAAAAGGAGAACCTGGTCCCTACTGACATTGCTTGTTTTAATTCTTTGAGTAATTTAGAAGGAAAAGGTTCAAAATAGCTGTAACATTTCCCTCTTGATCTGGGGGGTATATTCTAACAGGGAACTGCCAAGCCTCTAAATCACCCTCTCGCCTAGCTTGCTGAATTCCTGCCTGAATAGAACTAACAGCAGTCACTCAAGGTGCTGCTCGAACAGTCACTGGGGCAACTACTTTTCGCCCAGTGTCCTCCGGAAAAGAAAGATCTGGGGGGTCATTTTCTTCAAAATAATAAGGAGGGGGTGCAGAAGGGTAAGGATGAACCTCTCCTTCCTTTGGCGCTTTACCTTCAGCTGGCAAATAAACATGCTCTGTAACCTCTTCTGTTACTTCAGTATACTCTTATTCCTCCTCTTCATCAGTGCGAAAAAGTTCCAAGGTGGAACGAACCAGACCCCAAACTTGCCCCACTGTTACCCTGATGCTTCCGAGCTCCCCTCCTTACCATGGGGATTGCTTTAAGAGTACTCGGGTGTCCTCCAGCTAGTGTTCCGTTCCAACTATCTCTCCGGGGGCTCTTCGACCTGGATTCGAGCCCCCACGATGGACGCCAGTTGCCGAGACCAGCTCGGTCGGGGAGTCCCTAACCCAGTGGCGCTAGAGGAATTAAAGACACACACACAGAAATATAGAGGTGTGAAGTGGGGAATCAGGGGTCTCACAGCCTTTAGAGCTGAGAGTTCGAACAGAGATTTACCCACATATTTATTAACAGCAAACCAGTCATTAGCATTGTTTCTATAGATATTAAATTAACTAAAAGTATCCCATAACCTTATGGGAAACGAAGGGATGGGCCGAATTAATTGCAGCAGGAACATGCCTTTAAGACACAGATCGCTCATGCTTTTGTCTGTGGCTTAAGAATGCCTTCAAGGGGTTTTCTGCCCTGGGCGGGCCAGGTGTTCCTTGCCCTCATTCCCGTAAACCCACAACCTTCCAACTTGGGCATTAGGGCCATTATGGACGTGTTGTAGTGCTGCAGAGATTTTGTTTATAGCCAGTTTTGGGACCGTTTATGGCCAGATTTTGGGGTACTTACTCCAAACACATTAATTAATTTCTAGTTTCTCTATTTGGTTCCATTGGTTTACATGTCTGTTTTTATGCCAGTACTATGCTGTTACTATGGCTTCGTAGTATATTTTGAAGTCTGGTAATGCGATACCTTCAATTTTGTTCCTTTTGCTCAGGATGGCTTTGGTTATTTGGGATCTTTTGTGATTCTATGCAAATTTTAGTGTTTTTCTATTTCTGTGAAGAGCGTCAGTGGTATTTGGATAACAACTGCATTGAATCTGTAGATTGCTTTGGGTAGTGATATGGTTTAGCTCTGTGTCCCCGCTGAAATCTCATCTCAAATTGTAATCCCCACGTGTCAAAGGAGGGACCTGGTGGGAGGCGATTGGATCATGGGGACAGGTTCCCCGTGCTGTTCTGGTGATATCGAGTGAATTCTCATGAGATCTGATGGTTTAAAAGTGTGGCACATCCCCCCTCGCTCTCTCTCTCCTGCCGCCTTATGAAGAAGGTGCTTGCTTCTCCTTTACCTTCCGTTATGATTGTAAGTTTCCCAAGGCCTCCCTAGCCATGCAGAACTGTGACTCAATTAAACCTCTTTTCTTTATAAATTACTCAGTTTGGGCCGGGCGTGGTGGCTCACACCTGTAATCCCAGCACTTTGGGAGGCCAAGACGGATGGTTCACAAGGTCAGGAGATCAAAACCATCCTGGTCAACATGGTGAAACCCCATCTCTACTAAAATGCAAAAAAATTAGCCAGGTGTGGTGGCACGCATCTGTGGTCCCAGCTACTCAGGAGGCTGAAGCAGGGGAATTGCTTGTACCCAGGAGGCGGAGGTTGCAGTGAGCCAAGATCGTGCCACTGCACTCCAGCCTGGCGACAGAGCAAGATTCCATCTCAAAAATAAATAAATAAATAAATAAATAAATAAATAAATAATCATTCTCAGGTAGTTCTTTGTAACAGTGTGAAAATGAACTGATACAGGTAGTATGGAGCATGCCTTCTAATTCCACAAGTTACACTCCCACCTATGCCTAAGAGTCCTGTCTCTAAGCTCCTTAACTACAAAATCTCCATTCTTTTTTTTTTTTTTTGAGACGGAGTCTCGCTCTGTCGCCCAGGCTGGAGTGCAGTGGCCGGATCTCAGCTCACTGCAAGCTGCACCTTCCGGGTTTAAGCCATTCTCCTGCCTCAGCCTCCTGAGTATCTGGGATTACAGGCGCCCGCCACCTCGCCCAGCTAGTTTTTTGTATTTTTTTTTTTAGTAGAGACGGGGTTTCACCGTGTTAGCCAGGATGGTGTCAATCTCCTGACCTCGTGATCCGCCCGTCTCGGCCTCCCGAAGTGCTGGGATTACAGGCTTGAGCCACCGCGCCCCCGGCCCAAAATCTCCATTCTATGACCTCTTTGTCTCCTAGACTCGTATTTGACTCCAACATCCCCCAGAATACAATTATCCAGGATGATATGAGAATGGAGAGATTCCATAGTAAGAATTAGATTCCCTTTGTCATCCTGCCTCACCCCCACTGACAGGGCTGTACCAGACACAGTGACCCACATTTCCAGCTCTTACAAACAACAAAAATTTGCCAACCATGTCCTGAGAGGATGTCACTGATGCTCAGCAGTTAGCTTTGATGGTTTCCAGTGTTAGCAGACAGGATACATTACACAGTGCCTCCTCCTCACTTTCCAGGGATGTGGCCTGGAGTACCTTCGGCCTTGGGGAATCTTCCCCCAGATTCCACCCATGGGTCAAATTTTAGGAATCAGCTCACTCCCTTAGAAGCAGCTGTGATTCTCATGCTTGTCCTGATGATCTGGACCTTCTGGTGCTCTCTGTAGAAACCAGGAAACATCAGGAGATTTAATCCCACCTCAGGAATTCAGTTTTCTTTCTCTCTGTCTTCATTCCCTCTTCTCACTCTATTGCATGTAACTAGGTCACTGCATCTCAAAAAACACATAAACTTTTTTTTTGTTTATTTTTGGGTTTCCTTTTATTTTTATTTTTTGAGACACAGTTTCACTCTGTCACCCAGGCTGGAGTGCAGTGGAACGATCTCAGCTCACTGCAACCTCTGGGTTCAACTGATTCTCCTGCCTCCGCCCCCCAAGTAGCTGGGACTACAGGTGCATGCCACCACACCTGACTAATTTTTTTGTATTATTAGTAGAGACGAGGTTCCACCATGTTGGCCAGGCTCCTGAGGTTGAACTCCCAAGTGATCTGCTTGCCTCAGCCTCCCGAAGTGCGGGATTACAGGCGTGAGCCACTGCACATGGCCAATACAAAAACTATTTTAAGAAATCACATTTCTGTGTTTTTCTAATACTCTTTGCTCCTTGCTCATTCATTTGGCCATCTGTTACTCATCAGCAGATAAGCCGTAGCAAGTGGGAAAATGGGAAAAAGTATCTATTCACTTAACTTTTCCTTCCACACGATGAAAAATAGGCATCGCTTTTTTTTTTTCTTTGAGTTGGAGTCTTGCTCTGTCACCCAGGCTAGAGTGCGGTGGTGTGATCTCAGCTCACTGCAACATCTGCCTCCTGGGTTTAAGCAATTCTTCTGCCTCAGCCTCCCAGGTAGCTGAGTCTACAGGCGTGCACCACCACGCCTGGCTAATTTTTGTATTTTTAGCAGAGATGGGGTTTTGCCACGTTGGCTAGGCTGGTCTCCAACTCCTGACCTCAAGTGATCCACCCACCTCGGCCTCCCAAAGTGTTGGGATTACAGACGTGAGCCACAACACCCAGCAAAAATAAGCATCACTTTGTTTGTTTGTTTGTTTGTGACAGAGTCTCACTCTGTCCCCCCGACTGGAGTGTAGTGGCACAATGATGGCTCACCATAACCTCGACCTCCTGGCTCAATCCATCCTCCTTAGTAGCTGGGATTACAGGCGTGCGCCATCATGCCCAGCTATATTGTTCTTTTCTTTTCTTTTCTTTGGTGGAGGTGGGATTTTGCCATGTTTCCCAGGCTATTCTCAAACTCCTGAGCTCAAGCAATCTGCCCTCCTCAGCCTCCCCAAGTGCTGGGATTACAGGTATGAGACACTGTCCCTGGCCATCACTTCCTTTTGACTGTAGAACTCCTTGGCCCAGCTCATGGGAAAGAGCATTCTAAGGTGGCAATTACTGAGCAGCTCAGGGGCAATAAGGGGATTTTGAGGAAAGGAAGACATTGGAGAGGAAAGGGGGCCTCCCAGGCTGGGGTTGTGGTTTATTCTTGGGCTCAGGGGGAGCAGGTGTTGTAGAAGGGGAAGCTACCTCCATGCCCTTCCTGCTTCTCTGGAAGGAATCCATGTCATGTTCCAGGACACACAGAAGGCCATAGTTACTTGTGGGGAGGAGTCACAGGCATTAAAGGCTCACACTTGTCGCATTGAGTATTCTTCTTCCCATCCTTGAGTGGAAGAAGAGAACTGACCCAGTGCCTGGACCCTTGGAACAATCACCTGTTGTATTGATTACCTTCTTGCGTAAACAAAATCCCCCAAATTTTAGTGGCTGTATTAGTCTGTTCTCACACCGCTATAAAGAACTATCTGAGATGGTAATTTATGAAGAAAAGAGGTTTGTTGACTCACACTTCCACAGCCTGTATGGGAAGCATGGCTGAGGCATCAGGAAACTTACAATCATGATGGAAGGCAAAGGGGAAGCAGGTACATCTTACCATGGCAGAGAGAGCAGAGGGGGACGTGTTACACACTTTTAAACCATCGGATCTCATGAGAACTCAGTCACTTTCACGAGAACAGCAAGCGGGGATCTGCCCCCATGATCCAATCACCTCCCACCAGGTCCCTCTCCCAACGTTGGGAATTACAGTTCAACAGGAGGTTTGGGTGGGGACACAGAGCCAAACCATATCAGTGGCCTAACTCATTATTTTTTATCTCACGGTTTCTATGTGTCAGGAATCTATTACAGCTTAGCCATGTACTCTGGCTCTGAGTTTCTCACAAGGCTGTGGTCGAGGCTGCAGTCATCTTCAATTTCCACTCAGGGGTGCATTTGCTTCCAAACTTATTCAATAGGTTATTGGCAGGTTTTGGGTCCTTACAAGCTGTTGGACTGACAACTTTGGCTCTGCACAGTCTGTTGGCCTGGGTCCTTCCCGGGTTCCTTACCATGTAGGCCTTTCCACAAGGAAGCTCACAACTTGGCAGCTGCCTTTATCAGCATGAGCAAGTGAAAGGGCAAGAGAGAATGGGAACAAGAGGAATCACAGTCTTTCGTAGTTTAATTTCAAAAGTAACATGCAGCCAGGCGCAGTGGCTCATGCCTGTAATCCCAGCACTTTGGGAGGCCGAGGCAGGTGGATCACCTGAGGTCAGAAGTTCAAGACCAGCCTGGCCAACACAGCAAAACCTCGTCTCTATTAAAATTTAAAAAATTAGCTGGGCATGGTGACAGACGCCTGTAATCCCAGCTACTTGGGAAGTTCAGGCAGGAGAATTACTTGAACCTGGGAGGCGGAGGTTGCAGTGAGCTAAGATCGTGCCACTGCACTCCAGCCTGGTCGACAGAATGAGACTTCATCTCAAAAAAAAAAAAAAAGGAGCATGCTCTCCCTTTGCCATATTCTAGGTTAGAAGAAAATTACTAGGTCCAGCTCAGATTCAAGGGCAGCAAATTAAACAGGGCATATTTAAGAAGTTGGGGTCACTGGATAGTTTTAGAAGGCTGCCTACCACATTTGCCATTTATTATTATCAGAGATGTATAAAGGTTATACAAAAAATATATACAAATATATTATGAAATATTTAAAAAATTCTTATTTCATAAAAGTGAAACCAATCTCCGCTGGGCGTGGTGGCTCACGCCTGTAATCCCAGCACTTTGGGAGGCCAAGGTGGATGGATCACAAAGTCAGGACATCAAGACCATCCTGGCTAACACGGTGAAACCCTGTCTCTACTAAAAATACAACAAAATTAGCTGGGCGTGGTGGCGGGCGCCTGTAATCCCAGCTACTCCGGAGGCTGAGACAGGAGAATTGCTTGAACTTGGGAGGTAGAGCTTGCAGTGAGCCGAGATCACACCACTGCACTCCAGCCTGGGCGACAGAGCAACACTTCATCTCAAAAAAACAAACAAAAAAAGAAACCAATCTCTTTCTTCTCTCTTCTTTGTTTCTTCACTCATAAGGGCAACTCTAGAGTTCTTATTGCTTTGGGCTCAGAGAGCCGTCGTTGGTAACATGTGAGTTTAGAGAAAATGAAAGGCTCTGCTTTAAAAATTTTGTTTTTGCTTTTTTTCAGAGAGAGGGTCTTACTCTGTTGCCCAGCCTGGAGTGCAGTGGCACAATCACAGATCACTGCGGCCTTGAACTCCTGAACTCAAGTAATCCTACTACCTCAGCCTCCCAAGTAGCTGGGAGGCTACTGTGCACACTGCCACAACTGGCTAATATTTTAATATTTTGTAGAAATGGGGGTCTAGCCGGGCGTGGTGGCTCACGCCTGTAATCCCAGCACTTTGGGAGGCTGAGGTAGGTGGATCACGAGGTCAGATCGAGACCATCCTGGCTAACACAGTGAAACCCCATCTCTACTAAAAATACAAAAAATTAGCCAGGCGTTGTGGCTGGCGCCTGTAGTCCCAGCTACTCCGGAGGCTGAGGTGGGAGAATGGTGTGAAATCCAGGAGGCGGAGCTTGCAGTGAGCCGAGATCGCGCCACTGCACTCCAGCCTGGGTGACAGAGCGAGACTCTATCTCAAAGAAAAAAAAAAAAAAGAAATGGGGGTGTCTTGCACAGTGGCTCACGCTTGTAATCCCAACACTTTAGGAGGCCAAGGCACATGGATCACCTGAGGTCAGGTCGGGGGTTCAAGACCAGCCTGGCCAACATGGTGAAACCCCGTCTCTACTAAAAATACCAAAAATTAGCCAGGCGTAGTGATGGGCGCCTATAATCCCAGCTACTCAGGAGGCTGAGACACAAGAGAATTGCTTGAACCTGGGAGGCGGAGGTTACAGTGAGCCAAGATCATGCTGTTGCACTCCTGCCTGGGCAACAAGAGTGAAACTCCATCTCAAAAAAAAAAAAAAAAAAGAAAAAGAAAAAGAAAAAGAAATGGGGGTCTTGCTGTGTTGTCCAGGCTTGTCTGGAACTCCTGGCCTCAAGTGATCCCCCTGCCTGTCCTCCCAAAGCACTGGGATTACAGGTGCCCGGCCCCTGCTTTAAGTTTTAAGACACACCTGGCTACTCCAGCCCAGTTTTGCTTGAGAACCCTGTGTTGGGGTCCTACTGGAAGCCATGCAGTGGGGCTGGAGTTCCCTTTGTCTCTGTCTCTCATACATCTCCTTCAGGTAATCAGTTAGAGAAGTAACTGGCAATCAGCCTGGCCAAAATCATCTACCAGCACCCTACCCCTATCACAAGCCCATCAGAGGGAAACTCTGATGGGTTTCCCTTCCTGTAAAGTCCAAGTCTCCCAACCTGGAGAGCTCTTCTCTCTCCTCGCTGGAGATCCAATTCAAGCCACTCCTCTTCTCTGAAACGTTAGAATTAAATGAGAAGATGGGAACAGATGTTTCTTTGTAAATAGAATTGCCTGAGGGTCAAAGAGGCCTGCAAGTGAGAAAACAAGCTAAACAGCTGGAAAAAAAGACACAGGGAAAGGATGGAGTGTCAACTACTGGTTATAAAATTTCTCTTCTCCTTGGCAGGGAATGTCTCTGTGGGGATACAGATGCATCTAGCTGCTGAGCACACAGTAGGTGTCCAGTTAGTCCTTGTTGACAATGTACTTGTAGTGGTTTTTAAATGTTCACAAATTCCTTGATATTCTTCCATTAATAGGTAGAGCCTAATTCCCTTCCTTTGAATGGGGGCTAGACTGACTTCTAATGAATAGAATGTGGCTGAAATGACAGTGTATGACTTCTGAGGTGAGGTCAGAAAAGGCATTGCAGCGTCTGCTCTGTTCTCTCTTGGATGATTTACTGTAAGGCAAGCCAGTTGCTATGTCATTAAGGGAGGAGACCACCCTTCATATTGTCTTACGCCCAATTTCTGCCTCCAAAGAAAGAAAAGTAAAAACTAAAAGGCAGAAATGAAATCCACAAGGAGACAGCCCAGCGCCACACCCTGGGCCTGGCAGTTAAAGATCGACCCCTGACCTATTCAGTTATGTTATCTATAGATTACAGACATTGTATAGAAATGCACTGTGAAAATCCCTATCTTGTTTTGTTCCGATGTAATTACCGGTGCATGCAGCCCCCAGTCACGTACCCCCTGCTTGCTCAATCAATCATGACCGTCTCACATGCACCCCCTTGGAGTTGTGAGCCCTTAAAAGGGACAGAAATTGCTTACTCGGAGAGCTTGGCTCTTGAGACGGGAGTCTTACCGATTCCCCTGGCCGAATAAACCCCTTCCTTCTGTAACTCGGGGTCTGAGGAGTTTGGTTCCCTGTCTGGGAAGCAAGGTGATTGGCAGATGGTCGAGGCAGCTCCTTAGGCGGCTTAAGCCTGCCCTCTGGAACATCCCTGCAGGGGACTCCAAGCAGCCTGAGTGAGGCAGATCCTGAGAGCGCTCCTGGGTAGGCATTTGCCCCAGTGGGACACCTCGCCAGAGCAGTGTGTGGCAGGCCCCCATGGAGGATCAACACGGTGGTTGAACACCAGGAAGGAATAGGCACTTGGAGTCTGGACATCTAAAACTTGGTAAGACTAGTCTTTGAAACTTGCCCACTCCGTTTGAGTGGAAGTGTGGCCTGATCACCCATGGCGTGCCTTTATCGGCACTTTGGTTTTGGTTTTGACTTGGTTTGGATTGCTTGACAGGATTGGTCTTGGGAACTTGCCTACTCCATTTGAGTGGAAGCGTGGCCTGATCACCCATGGTGTGCCTGTACCAGGACATTGGTTTTTGGTTTTGACTTGACTTGGATTGCTTGATACTTTGGTTTTGGTTTTGACCTGGCTTGGATTTCTGGATACTCTGATTTTGGTTTTGATTTTGGTTTGGTGCAAACTGCAAAAGTGTGTGCGTGCCCTTTTTACCCATTCTTTGTTTTGTGGTGTGCGTGTGGTGTGAGCGCGGTGTGCGCGTGGTGTGCGCGTGGTGTGCGCGTGGTGTGAGCGTGGTGTGAGCGTGGTGTGCGCGTGGTGTGCGCGTGGTGTGCGCGTGGTGTGAGCGTGGTGTGCGCGTGGTGTGAGCGTGGTGTGCGTGTGGTGTGAGCGTGGTGTGCGAGTGGTGTGAGCGTGGTGAGAGTGTGGTGTGCGTGTGGTGTGAGCGTGGTGTGAGCGTGGTGTGCGTGTGGTGTGCGCGTGGTGTGAGCGTGGTGTGCGTGTGGTGTGAGCATGGTGTGAGCGTGGTGTTTTGTCTCAGAGAAGCACAGGTCAGGCACAAATAAGCCCGCCCTACTAGGAACTATGTTGAAACATTTCAAAAAAGAATTTAAGGGAGACTATGGAGTACTATGACACCAGGAAAACTTAAAACTTTGTGTAAGATAGACTGGCCAGCATTAGAGGTAGGTTGGCCATTAGAAGGAAGCCTGGACAGGTCCTTTGTTTCAAAGATATGGCACAAGGTAACCTGTAAGCCAGGGAACCCAGACCAGTTCCCGTACATAGACACTTGGTTACAGCTGGCTTTAGACCCCCCACCCCCAATACGCAGTGGTTGAGAGAACAGCAGTATAAGAGGCTGGCAAAGGCAAGGAAAGACCAGCAGAGAGAGAGAAAGGAAGAGACAGAGAGGCAGAGAGAGAAAGAGAGAGAGAGATACAAGTAGTTAAGAAAAAAAAAAAGTGTACCCTATTCCTTTAAAAGCCAAGGTAAATTTAAAACCTGTAATTGATAATTGAAGGTATTCTCCCTAACCCTATAACACTCCAATACCACTTTGTTATCAGTGTAAACAAGGGCGTATCCCAAAAGCACTAAGACCTTCCTATCAAAAATCCTTAACCCAGTAACCCGCGGATGGCCCAAATGCATTCAATCTGTAGTGGCAACTGCTTTGCTAACAAAAAAAAAAAAGTAAAGAAATAACTTTTAGAGGAAACTTCATTGTGAGCACACCACACCAGTTCAGAAGTATCCTAAGGAAAAAAAAAAAAAAAAGGAAAAATAAAGGGGGGCGGAATTTATATAAAAAGAGTATTATACGGTAGATTCTTGTCCTGAAATAAATTAACTGGTTGTTTAAAGAAAGAAATATTTGTAATAAGTCAGAAAGTTGAGGCATGTCAAAGAATTGTCTGCGAAAGTCACGAAAAAGAAAAATGTTATAAAAAAGAATTTATGCAAAAAAAGTTATGTAATTTAAAAGTAGCCCTCCTGAATGTAAAACTATTGAAAAAAAATTACTGTTTTGAAGGTTTAAGCAAGTTTTAAAATGTTAATTGTAAAGAAAATCCTGTGTGTAAACATATTAGCTAAAGTTAAAGAAGTATCATCCAGTTTTTCTGTGAACTGGACATTAAAGTGAACACATAACAGGTTGTTCTTAAGGTGCCAACCTGCTCTTTAGCAAAAATTATAAAAGGTTAAAAAGAGTCTATAAAATCTTACCTTATGGTCAAACATTAAAAATTAGATAAATATGTCTATAAGGTTTTATTAAAATTAGGTTTAACATTATTAACACACTAATATAAAGATAAAATTTAGCTTATCTGGTATAAAAATCATACAACAAGCATTGTTAAATGTAAAATCGTATTCGGCTTTCTTTGGTTTAAAAACTAATAAAAATAGGTGCTAAAGGAAATTTCTCAGTAAAAAGGCACTAAGGACTATAAAGTCCACTGCCAAGGTCCCCACACTTAAAACAAAAGGTCAATTTCTTAACAATTATTTACTTGGTTTATCTTCCACTTTCCTTTCTCCCAAAAACTAAAAGTCTTTCAGCACATGTACCACCCCCAGAATTTCCGGTAAACCAGCACCAGCCTGAAGATCATGTTCTCATCAAAGGGTGGAAAGAAGAAAAACTCGAGCCAGCCTGGGAAGGACCTTACCTTGTGCTGCTAACCACCGAGACTGCCGTTCATACAGCAAAAAAGGATGGACTCATCACACTCAAGTCAAGAAAGCGCCACCCGCTCCAGAGCTGTGGGCCATAGTCCCAGGCGAAAACCCTACCAAACTAAAGCTAAGAAAAAGTTAACTATTTTCGTCTGTTCTATTACTCTTTCTTCTTTCCTCATTCTGTTGCTGACCATCTAGTTATTAACATAACCAAGTCAATTTTGCCTCAAACTATTGCATTTAATGCCTGCCTTGTTATATACCCTGTGGAGACTTGCCAAGTCAAAGACAGCCCTCTACTTCAGAAAGTACTTCTGTCTCTCCTGAGTCTCCTCAGATGGCATTAGTAAACTAGGACCATTTAATCCAGGGAGATTTCGATCAAGATTCCAGTGCCAACCAGAAGTCTTGCCCCCCGATGTAGGGCTTTCATGCCATAGTTGGTCCAACATTCTGTGGACCACTAAAGAGCAAGGATGGACTTCCCCAACCGGTTTTTGTAATTTTCTAAAATCATATATTCATTTTACTAGAGGATCATAGAAGTTAAAGACTTAAAACAAACTTTAGCAATTAAGACAGGATACCAAGATGCAAATGCCTGGTTAAAATGGATCATATATTCCATCTGCACATTAAACAAAAGCAATTGCTATGCTTGTGCACATGGCAGGCCAGAGGCCCAGATTGTCCCCTTTCCACTAAGGTGGTCTTCCAGTCGACTTGGTGTGGGCTGCATGGTAGCTCTTTTCCAGGATTCTACAGCCTGGAGTAATAAGTCATGCCAAGCTCTCTCTGCTATATCCCAAAGTCCAGCACCCTCCGGGTCAGCCCCCAAGGGCCATCCAGCCTCCATCTCCCAATACTAAGTTCACTTTGTGCCTCTCACAATAGGGAGGAAACTTAGCGTTCCTTGGAGACCTCAAAGGATGCAGTGAGCTTAAGAATTTTCAAGACCTTATCAGTCAGCCCTTGTTCATCCCTGAGAGGACGTGTGGTGGTATTGTGGTGGACCTTTACTGGGCACTCTGCCGAATAACTGGAGTGGCACTTGTGCTTTAGTCTAATTGGCTATCCCTTTCACCCTGGCATTTCATCAACCAGAAGGAAAAAAATAAGACATCATAAAGCGAGAAACCCGTTATGGGTCTTTTGACTCTCATGTCTACTTAGATGCAGTTGGAGTCCCACGAGGAATACCAGATCAATTTAAAGCTTGAAATCAAATAGCTGCAGGATTTGAGTCAATATTTTTGTGGGTGACAGTTAACAAAAATGTAGACTAGATAAACTACATCTATTACAACCAATAGCAATGAGCTTTTCATGAGTTAAAAGAAAAACTCATGTCAGCTCCAGCCCTGAGGCTACCTGACCTGACAAAACTCTTTACACTCTGTGTCAGAAAGAGAAAAAATGGCAGTTGGAGTTTTAACAAAGACTGTGGGGCCCTGGCCAAGACCAGGGGCCTATCTCTCAAAACAACTAGATAGGGTTTCCAAAGTCTGGCTTCCAGATCTAAGGGCCCTAGCAGCAACGGCCCTGTTAGCACAAGAAGCAGATAAACTAACCCTTAGGCAAAACCTGAATATAAAGGCCCCCATGCTGTGGTAACTTTAATGACTACCAAAGGACATCATTGGTTGACAAATGCTAGATTAACCAAGTACCAAAGCTTGCTATGTGAAAATCTCTGCATAACCATTGAAGTTTGCAACACCCTAAAGCCTGCCACCTTGCTCCCGGTATCAGAGAGCCCGGTTGAACATAACTGTGTAGAGGTGTTGGACTCAGTTTATTCTAGCAGGCCCAATCTCCGAGACCATCCTTGAACATGAGTAGACTATAAGTGGTACATGGATGGGAGCAGCTTCGCCAACCCCTGCAAAGTGACTCTGAAGAAGACGACAAGCCCTGCTCCAGTCACACCCGGAAGCTGACTGGTCCACACATGGCCGAAGCATGAGAAAACTCATTGCAGGACTCATTTTCCTTAAAATTTGGACTTTTACAGTAAGGACTTCAACTGACCTTCCTCAGACTGAGGACTGTTCCCAGTGTTTACATCAAGTCACTGAGGTAGGACCAAAGGTTGCTACGGTCCTATGATTTTATGGTTATTATAAGTGTACTGAATTCTAAAAAGAACTTGTTTGTATAATGTTATTCTATATAAGGTATGTAGCCCAGGAAATGACCAACCTGATGTGTGTTATGACCCATCTGAGCCTCCCATGACCACAGTTTTAAAAATAAGATTAAAGACTGAGGGCTGGTGGGGGCTCATAAACGATACGAGTAAAGTGTTAGCCAAAACAGAAGAAAAAGCAATGCCCAAACAAGTCACCTTAAAATTTGATGCCTGTGCTGTCATTAATAGTAATAAGTTAGGAATAAGGTGTGGCTCTCTTAATTAGAAAAGAGGCTATATGGCAGAAAATAAGTACATTCATCATAAATTAGAACTGTGTGGAAATAAATGTAAATACTTGTCTTGTGTCATTTAGGCCACTTGGATTAAAAAAAAAAAAAATGAAAAGGATCCAGTCCACCTTCAGAAAGGAAAAAATGGCCCTCCCTGTACTAAGGGACAATGTAACCCCTTAGAGCTAGTAATAACCAATCCCCTTGATCCTCACCGGAAAAAAGAGGAGCATGTGACCTTAGGAATTGATGGGGCCAGACTGGATCCTTGAGTAAATATCTTGGTTCTAGGAGAAGTTTACAAACACTCTCCTGAACCAATGTTTCAAACTTTCTATGATGAACTAAATGTACCAGTACCAGAAATTCCAGGAAAAATAGGAAATTTGTTTTTGCAATTAGTTGAGCATGTAGCCCAGTGTCTCAATGTCACTTCATGTTATGTATGTGGAGGAACTGTAATGGGAGATCAATGGCCATGGGAAGCCCGAGAATTAGTACCTGTTACAGACCCAGTTTCTGATGAATTCCTGGCTCAAAAGAATCACCCCGATAATTTTTGGGTCCTAAAAGCCTCAATTATTGGACAACATTGCATAGCTATAGAAGGAAAAGAATTTACTAACCCTGTGGGACGACTTAGTTGCCTGAGACAGAAACCGTATAGTGGTACCACAAAAACAGTCACTTGGTGGAGTTCAAATCACACAGAGAGGAATCCATTTAATAAATTACCAAAGTTGCAAACCGTGTGGACCCACCCGGAGTCCTACCGGGACTGGACAGCCCCCACTGGATTATATTGGATATGTGGGCATAGAGCTTACGCCAAATTACCTGACCAGTGGGCAGGTAGTTGTGTTATTGGCACTATTAAACCATCTTTCTTCCTATTGCCCATAAAAACAGGTGAACTCCTGGGCTTCCCTGTCTATGCTTCCCACAAAAAGAGAAGCCTAGCTATAGGAAATTGAAAAAAATGATAAATGGCCCCTGAGAGAGTCATACAATATTATAGGCCTGCTACTTAGGCACAAGATGGCTCGTGGGGATACTGGACCCCCATTTACATGATCAACAGAATCATACGGTTACAAGCTGTCTTAAAAAAAGAAAAATCACTCATAAAACTGGCAGAGCCTTGACTATTCTGGCCCGGCAAGAAACTCAGATGAGAAATGTTATCTATCAAAGTAGATTAGCTCTTGACTACTTGCTAGCAGCTGAAGGAGAGGTCTATAGGAAATTTAACCTTACTAATTGCTGCCTACACATACATAATCAAGGGCAAGTAGTTGAAGACATAGTTAGAGATATGACAAAACTGGCACATGTGCCCGTGCAAGTGTGGCATGGATTTGATCCTGGAGCCATGTTTGGAAAATGGTTCCCAGCGCTAGGAGGATTTAAAACTGTTATAATAAGAGTTATAATAGTAATAGGAACCTGCTTACTGCCCCGTTGTTTGCTACCTATACTTCTTCAAATGATAAAAAAGCTTGATCACTACCTTAGTTCACCAAAATGCTTCAGCACAAGTGTACTATATGAATCACTATCGATCTGTCTTGCAAGAAGACATGAGTAGTAAAAATGAAAGTGAGAACTCCCACTATTGAGTGAGAGTCTCAAAGGTGGGGAATAAGGGAGGAGAGCGCCCCTCACATTGTCTTATGTCCAATTTCTGCCTCCAAAGAAAGAAAAAGTGAAAACTAAAAGGCAGAAATGAAATCCACAGGCAGACAGCCCGGCGCCACACCCTGGGCCTGGTAGTTAAAAATCGACCCCTGACCTAATCAGTTATGTTATCTATAGATTACAGACATTGTATAGAAAAGCACTGTGAGGCTGGGCGCGGTGGCTCACTTCTGTAATCCCAGTGCTTTGGGAGGCCGAGGCGGGCGGATCACAAGGTCAGGAGATCGAGACCATCCTGGCGAACACGGTGAAACCCCGTCTCTACTTAAAAAAAAATACAAAAAATTAGCCGGGCGTGATGGCGGTGCCTGTAGTCCCAGCTACTCAGGAGGCTGAGGCAGGAGAATGGTGTGAACCCGGGAGGCGGTGGTTGCAGTAAGCCAAGATCGCGCCACTGCACTCCAGCCTGGGCGACAGAGCCAGACTTTGTCTCAAAAAAAAAAAAAAAAAAGAAAAGAAAAGCACTGTGAAAATCCCTACCCTATTTTGTTCTGATCTAATTACCAGTGCATGCAGCTGCCAGTCATGTACCCCCTGCTTGCTCAATTGATCACAACCCTCTCACGTAGACCCCCTTAGAGTTGTGAGCCCTTAAAAGGGACAGGAATTTCTCACTCAGGGAGCTCGGCTCTTGAGACAGGAGTCTTGCCAATGCTCCCGGCCGAATAAACCCCTTCCTTCTTTAACTTGGTGTCTAAGGAGTTTTGTCTGCGGCTCGTCCTGCTACAGCATGAAGACTCTCAAACACCCCTGTGGAGATGCCCACGTGTAGGAAGACTGAGGCCTCCTGCCAACAGCTGGCACCAACTTGTCAGTCCCATAACTGTGCTGTCTTGGAAGGGGATCCTCCAGCCCCAGTCAAGCCTTCAAATAACAACAGTCCTTGGCAAAAGCGTAACTGTAACCACAGCTTGACTGAGCCAGAACCACCCAGTCAAGATGCTCTCAAATTCCTGTGAGAGGTAACATATGTTTATTGATATTTAAATGACTAAGAGGAAGGGAGCTGGAGAGACTTTGTGGGAGGAAGAGGTTTTTGCTTCCTGGTTCCAGTGTGCTTGATTGACAAGCTCCTACTGTGCAAACAGCTTTCAGTGCTCAGTTTCTGGAGTAGCCAGCAACACCCGGAGGCTAGCAGCTTCTCCTGGCACTGCCCACCTTGGGCTGTAGTGTAAGCAGAATGGCTCCAACTTCTGCCTCACATAGCACCTGTGTGCATGTGGCTTCTCCCGCATCAGGCTCCTGCAGCACCCACAGGTTCTCCAGTGCCGGCTCCCGCAGCACATGAAGACCGGCAGGACCCAGTGGGCAGCAGCTTCCCCTGCACCCCACTCAGTTAGCTCTGTAGTGGAAAGTCTCTAGTTCCACACCTCCCTGGGGAAGAGCTTTCCCTGGCATCCTAGAGGGCATATTTCTGGCAAGTTCCACTGGCATGACAGTACAGTGACTTTTCTGCCACCTAGTGAGCTGTGGGCTGTGCTCTACTCAACAAGGTCTGGATCTCAGCCCTGGGTGGGGAGAGGATACCTCTTTCTTGGGTGCTATATCTCAGCCTTGGGAGGTAGGAGCTGCGCCACATGCCAGCTATTCATTATTCCATAGGGTTCTCATAACTCCTTACTAACCAATTCTTTGTTACTCCAATTCCCTGTTTTAATAATCATATTCAAATTTCCTATTAAATTACTATGCGGTTTCTCTCTTGATCAGACCCAGACTGATACACCAAGTTTTCTCATAATTTGTTACATGGCAACAGATAACTAATACACCACTCCCATCTGATCTGCCCACTGCCAATTCCTTTCATTACCATCAGCCGATTGCTATCATGTGCCTGCCCTGAGCAGCCTCTTCAAGGCTTTGATAAGCAGTCAGGTATGTCCTACTGCAGGCAGGCTGGGTACAGTGGCTCAAACCTATAATCCCAGCACTTTGTGAGGCTGAGGCAGGCAGATCGCTTGAGGTCAGGAGTTTGAGACCAGCCTAGCCAACATGGTGGAACCTGGTCTCTACTAAAAATACAAAATTTAGCCAGGCATGATGGTGCACATCCATAATCCCAGCTACTTGGGAGGCTGAGGCAGGAGAATTGCTTGAACCTGGGAGGCAGAGTTTGCAGTGGGCCAAGATCGTGCCACTGTACTCCAGCCTGAGCAATAGAGCAAGACTCCATCTCAACAACACCAAAAAAATAGCTGGGCATGGTGGTGGGCACCTGTAATCCTAGTTACTCAGGAGGCTGAGGCAGGAGAATCGCCTGGGGATGCAGAGGTTGCAGTGAACCAAGATCACGCCACTGCACTCCAGCCTGGGCCACAGAGTGAGACTCCGTCTCAAAAACAAACAAACAAAAACATATGTCCTACTTCAAAAAAGAATAAAAGTACAAGGTATATAAGATTCAAGCTTTAATTTGCCAAATGCCAAGTGAGAGGTTCAGATGAGAAGTGCTGCAGGATGCACCAAAGGCTGGTATGCTTGAAAAAAGATCTCGGCTGCAGTGGGACGTCAACTTTAATGACACTAGAAGGCACAGTCCAGTGGGAAGAAGAGGGAAGGCCATTCTAGCATTCAAAGCAGCAGGAAAGTTGTATCAAAAGTAGGCCGGGCGCAGTGACTCATGCCTGTAATCCCAGCACTTTGGAGGCCGAGGCGGGCAGATCACCTGAGGTCAGGAGTTTGAGACCAGCCTGACCAACATGAGAAACGCTGTCTCTACTAAAACTACAAAATTAGCCGGGTATGGTGGTGTATGCATGTAACCCCAGCTACTTGGGAGGCTGAAAGGGAGAATCGCTTGAACCGAGGAGGCAGAGGTTGCGGTGAGCCGAGATTGCGCCATTGCACTCCAACTTGGACAACAAGAGCAAAACTCTGTCTCAAAAAGAGAAAAAAAAAAGTTTGGAGGCATATTCTCTTTATAATAGTAATTTAAAGAAAAAAAAGAGAACAAGTTTGGAGCAAGAGTACACATGGTATGATTAGGGAAGCAATGACTAGGTTGCTCCAATTTGGCTGGAGCAGAGATTTGGCACAGTAGGCTTGAGGCAGGCAAGAGGATCACATTGTGAAGGGCCTTGAATGCAAAGCTAATTCATTTGGTTTTGTCATGTAAAAAAGGGGTGCAGCTGGGCGCGGTGGCTCAAGCCTGTAATCCCAGCACTTTGGGAGGCTGAGATGGGCGGATCACGAGGTCAGACCATCCTGGCTAACGTGGTGAAACTCCGTCTCTACTAAAAATACAAAAAAAATCTAGCCCGGCGAGGTGGCGGGCGCTTGTAGTCCCAACTACTCGGGAGGCTGAGGCAGGAGAGTGGCGTAAACCCGGGAGGCGGAGCTTGCAGTGAGCTGAGATCCGGCCACTGCACTCCAGCCTGGGCGACAGAGCGAGACTCTGTCTCAAAAAAAAAAAAAAAAAAAAAAAAAAGGGGTCCAGTGACCACATCTTTGAGGACAAAACTCAACCTTTTACTGAGAATACATTTATACCTATCAGATCACGTGACTTTGCTTTGAGGCTGAGAAAGATTTCACCACGGCAATGGGGAGCCCCTGAAGGTTTTTGAGAATGGTGCCATGTGGGATTATCAAATTAGCCTGGAGTGTGTAGGGCTGGAGAGGATGGAAACCAGGAGGAGGAAGAGTCAGGCCCAGTGTGGTGGCTCACACCTGTAATCCCAACACTTTGGGAGGCTGAGGAGGGTGGATCGCTTGAGC
The DNA here is from genome assembly GCF_047675955.1 of Chlorocebus sabaeus. NCBI lineage: Eukaryota > Metazoa > Chordata > Mammalia > Primates > Cercopithecidae > Chlorocebus > Chlorocebus sabaeus. The sequence goes on along the minus strand of NC_132920.1, from coordinate 35,875,659 downwards.
CCAGGAGTTTGAGACCAGCCTGGGAAATGTGCAAAACCTCGTCTTTACAAAAAAATACAAACGATTAGCTGGGCACGGTGGCACATTCCTGTAGTCCCAGCTACCCAAGGAGGCTGAGGTGGGAGGATCACGTGAGCCTGGGAGGTCAAGGCTGCAGTGAGCCGTGTTTGCACTTTAGCCTGGGAGACAGAGTGAGACCCTGTCTCAAAAAGAAAAGAGAAAAAAAAAAAAAGAAGTAGGCAAGTCCTGATGTGGAGGACAGAGCAGTAGCAATGGAAATGGGGGAACGAGGTGGATGTGGTGGGGAGGAGAATTTGAAAGTGATGCCCAACACCTTGTTGGTGACATGGGTACACATGGAGCTGGTCGAAAGGCAATGCTGGCATTTGACAAGTTCCACTGGGGTGGCTGCAGTATATCCAGCAGCAAGAAGGAGCAGCCTCAGGCCTGAACTCAGGAGGGAGACAAGGGGTGCTGATTCAGATCTGGTAGTGACTGCCCACTCATTCTGGGAGACAGTGACGGGGCTGGCCTCTCTATAGGTTCTGGCTCTTTCTCATCAGCCCATCCTCATCAAGAAACACCCTCCCTATTCCACCTGAGTGATATGACCTTGGGCCAGGGATTAAGTGGTGACAGATTTCCTTAAGTACTTCAGTCTTAAACTGGCCTCTAAAATCCAGAAGCATCAAGATACTCCTCAATTTCCATAGGTTTTGGCTTAGAATCCATGACCCACTCTTAAGGGGCTTGGACCAAAGCATGTGAGGGGAAAAGCAAAGCTCAGTAGTAGGAGGTTCTAATCCTATTTCTGCCCTAGACCAGTCATGTGACCTTGAGCAAGTCACTTTTCCTTTTTGGGTTTGTTTTCCATGCCAGGGTTGGTCCTGGACGAGACTGGTTTTCAAATCCTACTTCTGAAGAACACCAGGAGCCCATGGCTGGACCAGCTTCTTTGTCCTAGATCGAGCAGACTCAGGCTGGGAATAGCTCCAACATTAGGTTTCTCTCCCATAGTATTTTCTTTTCTTTAATTTTTTTTTTTTTTTTTGAGACGGAGTCTCGCTCTGTCGCCCAGGCTGGAGTGCAGCGGCCAGATCTCAGCTCACTGCAAGCTCCGCCTCCCGGGTTTACGCCATTCTCCTGCCTCAGCCTCCCGAGTAGCTGGGACTACAGGCGCCCGCCACCTCGCCCGGCTAGTTTTTTGTATTTTTTTAGTAGAGACGGGGTTTCACCGTGTTAGCCAGGATGGTCTCGATCTCCTGACCTCGTGATTCGCCTGTCTCGGCCTCCCAAAGTGCTGGGATTACAGGCTTGAGCCACCAAGCCCGGCCTAGCATTTTCTTAAACCATTAGCAATCCCTACTGTTTCCCAGCAAGGATTCACAGATAAAACAATGAATGAGGGCCGGTGACCATATTTGGTTTGACAGTCTTCTTGTTTCAGGAAACTTCGTGGTTATGGTGTTATATTACTCACACCATTGTTCTGGTTTCCAAAGCTTAAGTTTCAATGACTTTTCAGGGTGCTTCATGGAGGACTCCAGGACTCCCCAGTGCCTATAACCTGAAGAGACTGGAGAAATGCTGGAGGCAACACTCTCCAAGGACTTCCCCAGGGATGATTTCTTTTTTTTTTTTTTTTTTTTGAGATGGAGTTTCACTGTTGTTGCCCACGCTGGAGTGCAATGGTGCAATCTCGGCTCACTGCAACCTCTGCCTCCTGGGTTCAAGCAATTCTGCTGCCGCAGCTTCCCAAGTAGCTGGGATTACAGGCATGTGCCACCACACCTGGCTATTTTTGTATTTACTTTAGTAGAGACAGGGTTTCTCCATGTTGGTCAGGCTGGTCTCGAACTCCCAACCTCAGGTGATCTGCCCGCCTCGGCCTCCCAGAGTGCTGGGATTACAGGCATGAGCCACCGTGCCCGGCTTTCTCAGCAATGATTTCATAGCTCCTCAGAGCCCATCTTTGAGGAATGCATGCAGAACACTGTGGCTTACATTCTTTAACTTGTATAATCCCCCTTTCTTTTTCCCAACAGCCTCATGAAATCAGTACTATTATTATATGCATTTGACAGATGAGGGGCCTGGAGCTCGAATAGGGTTAATGGCTTCCCTGAGGTCACACAGTTAGTAAGTGACAGAGCTGGGACTGCAAGCTAGCACTCTGATTCCAGAGCTCCCTGTCTGACCCAGTATGCCCCAGATCTCTGTCATTAATGCTGTCACCAAGTATCATCAGCTCTTGCTTGGACACGTGGAAAGAATGATCTTCCTTACTCCCTTTGGCTAATGAGATGTGAGCAGCAGTGATGACATTTATCACTGCCATGTTCCCTTTCCTTCTGTAATAGTTGTAGAAACACAACGAAGAAGCCTCCCTCAGCCTGGGTCTCTGTGTAAGGATGTTGTGAAGCAGAGGCCTGCCCTTCCACCCCCACCGCTGATCTGCAATGGGCATGCAGTGTAAACAAGAATTAACCTTTGCCATGTTGAAGCCACTGAGATGTGAGTGTTGTTACTGTGGCATAGCCTCGCCCATCCTAATTAATCCAATGCTATACTGTGTCCTGTTGATTATCTTTGGCTTCAATCCCCAAGCCTGCCTTCTTCCAACTCCCTGAAAGCAATGGCTCCACACTGATTTGAAAAGCAGCAAGAGCCAGCCTGGCCAACATGCTGAAACCCCATCTCTACTAAAAATACAAAAATTAACTGGGCGTGGTGGTGGGCGCCTGTAGTCCCAGCTACTCGGGAGGCTGAGGCAGGAGAATGGCGTGAACCCAGGAGGCGGAGGTTGCAGTGAACCAAGATTGTGCCACTGCACTCCAGCCTGGGCAACAGAGCAAGACTCCATTGAAAGAAAAAGAAAGAAGAAAGAAAAGAAAGAAAGAAAGAAAGAAAGAAAGAAAGAAAGAAAGAAAGAAAGAAAGAAAGAAAGAAAGAAAGAAAGAAAGAAGAGCAAGACTCCATTGAAAGAAAAAGAAAGAAGAAAGAAAAGAAAGAAAGAAAGAAAGAAAGAAAGAAAGAAAGAAAGAAAGAAAGAAAGAAAGAAGGAAAGAAAGAAAGAAAGAAAGAAAGAAAGAGAGAAAGGGAGGGAGGGAGAAGGGAGGAGAGGGGAGCCAGTCCCCCAAACATAGAAGCGGGGATGTGCTTTGGGAGATAAGCCCACGCTGTGCCACACTCTGGAGCAGAAGTTATGCTGAATGAAATCTCCATCCAGCCCTGGAAGGCCACTGACAGACAATCAAACTTCAGGAAACTTCAAGTTTCTATCCCATACTCATTTATTGGCTCTCCTTAATTTTATTCCGTGTTTTTAAAGTATGAACAACTGGGCTGGCAGGAGGAGGGCCGGGATCTCAAGTCCTGGGGATACTGCAGGCTGACAATGACCTTGCATGCCTGGATCTGAACATCCTCCTCAGGGTGGATGACCAGAGCAAGTAGTCGGTCTGCTAGTCGTGACTCTTCCCCAAAGAGGGATTCATGCAGGGACTGTTCGTTGTAATGCCATTTCACCGTGCGGTAGTGCGGTGCGTTCCGGCCCTCACTCAGCCGCTCAGCAAACACCAGTACCTCATACAGGAGACTCCCTGGTTGTGTGGGCTGGAACAGGTTTAGGAAGTTGGAGTGAACCTGTGATGGGAATAGAGAAAAAATGGGAATAAACTCCTAGGCAAGTTATAAAATTCTTGTTCTTGTATATTCCTATCGCCTAAACTCCCAAACATGCCTAAATTTCAGACTCAAGTATGTAGTAATTTTTTAGTTTTTCTTTTATTATTATCCTCTAACTTAATTGCCTTGTGATAAAAAAAAAAGAGTGATATGATAATATTCATTCTGGAAAATTTGTTGAGACAAACTTTAAGGCTTAGTGTGTAACTTCTTAAATATTGTGTGTATGCTTGAGAGGACTGTGCATTTAATCCTTGTAGACTGTTCTGGGTATGTCTAATGGCTCAAGCTTATTTGTGTTATTCACTAAGAGTATATCCTCACTAGTTTTGGTTTTTTAAAAAAATCTGGCTGGGCGCGGTGGCTCAAGCCTGTAATCCCAGCACTTTGGGAGGCCGAGACGGGTGGATCACGAGGTCAGGAGACCGAGACCATCCTGGCTAACACAGTGAAACCCCGTCTCTACTAAAAAATACACAAAACTAGCCAGGCGAGGTGGCGGGCGCCTGTAGTCCCAGCTACTCGGGAGGCTGAGGCAGGAGAATGGCGTGAACCCGGGAGGCAGAGCTTGCAGTGAGCTGAGATCCGGCCACTGCACTCCAGCCTGGGCAAGAGAGCCAGACTCCGCCTCAAAAAAAAAAAAAAAAAAATCTATCAGTTGCTGCCAGAGTGGTAAAAATATTCCAAATCTCCCACTATAGTGATATATTTGTCAATTTCTCCTTTCAATTTTTGTCATATATATTTTGAGACTATGTTATTAGGTGCATACAAGTTTAGAGCTGCCCTACTGTTCTGGTGAACTGAACCACTGATTATCACAGAGTAACTTTTTCTATCCCTAATAAGGCTCTTTACCATAGTAATTTCCCCCCAATATTAAAATACCTACGTTAACTTTTGTTTTGTCTCCTGTGTCCCTAACTCTCAGAGTTCAGGAAACTCCTCAAGGGGGAATCCCGGCCAGGCGCAATGGTCCACGCCTGTAATCCCAGCACTTTGGGCGGATCATGAGGTCAGGAGATCGAGACCATCTTGGCTAACACAGTGAAACCCCATCTCTACTAAAAATACAAAAAATTAGCTGGGCGTGCTGGTGGGCGCCTGTAGTCCCAGCTACTCGGGAGGCTGAGGCAGGAGAATGGCGCAAACCTGGGAGGCGGAGCTTGCAGTGAGCTGAGATCGCGCCACTGCACTCCAGCCTGGGCGACAGAGTGAGACTCGGTCTCAAAAAAAAAAAAAAAAAGGGGGGGGAATCCCTCTCCCAACAAAATGGCATCTCCTTCTACTGCAGGGAACAGAACAGGGATGATTTTCAATACGTTTAGTGCAGAGGCAGGAAGATAACTAAAACAACTCATCGGGGTAAATCTGTCTGGAGATGCTATGATTCTTCCCTCCCCCTATACCTGAGTTGCCATTCATCAGCCCTTCTTCAATTTCTTTCTCACCTGGCAGTTGAGAATGTCATAGAGAAGATCATTCTTCTGTGCCAGGTAGCTCAGCAGTCGTACGGCTTGCACCTGAATAAAGGAAAGAGTAAAGCATGAGAAGGCAGGTGAGTCTGAGCCTAAGCAAGGAAGACATGAACCTCTGCTTCTCCCTCTAAGTGCTGTGCTAGGGCTGGTCAGCAAGGCAGGGCCTTGGCCATGGTCTTCAGGCACCTGTGCCAGGATGTAGTCTGACTGCAGGATCTCCATCAAGGCAGGCATCACCCGTCGCAGCTGTGGATGCACATAGTCGGGCAGCGGAAGGTTGTTGAGGAGTCTGAGGCCCGCAATGTGCAGTTCTGTGTCCCAGATGGTGGAGATCAGTTCGAGTACTTTGATGGAGTGTTCCTGGAGTGGGGGAGAACAAAAGGGCTTACTTTTACAGGTGATCACCACTATCCCAGTATCTGACTTTACTCTTCACTCTCCCCATGGATGTCCCCTGGGCCAAACCCAATAGACAATTCTCCCTAACTCTCAACATCATTTGACCCAGTGACCCACTCCCACACCTTGAAATTCTTTATTTGGCTTTTTTTTTTTTTTTTTTTTTACAGACTTCTTTCCTAGCTCTTCTGCCCAACCTCCTCTTTTCTACCTTCCTCATTCCTGTACTGGTATCATCCAGACTCACAGTGTTAAATACAATCCACATGCTAGTGATTCTCCCCTTTATGTCTCTAGCTCCAGCTATGTTGCCCCTCCCCTGAACTCCAGACTCATATATGCAGCTGCCAATTCCACTTTTCTCCCTGAATATCTAACAGAGCTCTCAGAGTTAACACGCTCCCCCATCCCCAGACCTGCTCCTTCTATAGCTTTCCCCATCTCAGCTATGGGTTACACTTTCCTTCCAGTGGCTCAGGCCAAAAACTGTTGGCATCAACTCCTTTCTTTCTATCACACTCCTTTTCCAATCCTTCAGAAAATCCTGTAGGCACTACCTTCAAAATCTATCAAAATTCAAGCCACTTCTCCTCACCCCAACTTCTACCGCCCTCTTTCAAGCCACTGGCATCTCACCGGGATTTCTGCAATAGCCTCCTGTCTCCCTGCTTCCATTCTGCATCTACTTTCAGAGCAGCTGACATGTTAGACATGTCACTCCTCTGCTCAAGAGCCCCCATTTCATTCAGTGTAAAAGCTAAAGTCCTTACAGTGGCATATGGTCCGATGTGATCTGCCCTGCTCTCCCTACTATTTCTTGGACTCCATCTTCTCTTCTCTCCCTCATGACCAAGGTTCCCATCACAATGGCCTCTTACCCCTTCTGTGAACATGCCAGGTACACACCTGTCTAGGGTGTTTGCATAGGCTGTGCTCTCTGCTTAGCACACTCTATCCCCAGAGACTCACAACTCACTCTCACACCTCCTTTAAGACTTCATTAAAATGTTACCTTCTCAGTAAGGCCTTCTCTAACCACCCCTCTCCCAGCCTTCCTTACCACCCCCCCACTGTTATTTTATTTTTCTCTATAGCACTGTCACTTGTAACACACATTTTCGTTTTTTAAATTTTGTTTTTTATTATTTATTTATTTTGAGGCAGTCTCACTCTGTTGCCCAGGCTGGAGTGCAGTGATGCCATCTCGGGTCACTGCAACCTCTGCCTTCCGAGTAGAAGCGATTCTCCTGCCTCAGCCTCCTGAGTAGCTGGGATTACAGGTGTGCACCACCGTGCTCAACTAATTTTTGTATTTTTTAGTAGAGACAGGGTTTCGCCATGTTGGCCAGGCTAGTCTTGGACTCCTGACCTCAGGTAATACGCCCACCTCGGTCTCCCAAAGTGCTGGGATTACAAGGCATGAGCCACTGCACCCGGCCTTTATTTTGAAATGATTATAAATTTACAGGAAGTTGCAAAAATAGTACAGCGAGGTCCCAGTGCTCTTCACCCAGTTCCCCTCTATGGTCATATCTTGCATTATAGTACAATTTCAAAACTAAGAAATTGGTGTTGGTGCAATATGTGTGCATAGTTCTATGTCATTTCAGAACATGCACATATTTGTGTAACCACAACGGCAGCCAACAGATTATCCCACCAGAACTGTCCCATTGCCACAAAGATCTCTCTCAAGAGACCCCTTTAGAGTCACTCCCACCTGCTCCCCCAGCCCAAAGCCCAGGCAACCACTTATGTTTTCCATCTCTATATATGACCTTTTAAATTTGAGGATGTTATATAAATGAAATCACACTTTATGTGATCATTTGAGATTGGCTTTTTTCACTCAGCATAATGCCCTTGAGAGCCATCCAAGTTGTTGTGCATATCAATATTACGTTTTTATTTTTATTACTAAGTAGCATTCCATGGTAATGGCTATACCAGTTTGTTTAACTATTCACCTATTGACAGACATTTTTGGTTGTTTCCAGTTTGGGTCTATTCCACATAAAACTGCTATCAACAATCATGTACTGGTTTTTGTGCAGATGTAAGTTTTCATTTCTCTAGGATAAATGCCCAAGAGTTCAACTGCTGGTTGGTAAATGTATGTTTAGTTCTGAAAGAAACTGCCAAACTATATTCCAGAGTGGCTGCTGTACCATTTTATATTCCCACCAGCAACATAGGAAAGATCCAGTTTTTCTATATCTTTGCCAGCATTTGGTATTGTCACTAATTTTGATTTTAGATCTTCTAATAGCTGCACAGTAATATCTCAGCGTGGTCTTCACTGCATTTCCCTAATGGCTGGTGATATTACACATGGTTTCATGTGCTTATTTGCCATCCATATATTCTCTTCAGTGAAATAACTGTTCATGTCTTTTGCCCATTTCCTAATTGGACTGCTTGTTTTAACATTCAGGGTTGTTTTTGTTTTTGTTTTTAGACGTAGTCTCACTCTGTCACCCAGGCTCTAATGCAGTAGCGTGATCTCAGTTCACTGCAACCTCCACCTCCTAGGTTCAAGTGATTCTCCTGTCTCAGTCCCCTGAGTAGCTGGGATTACAGGTGCCCACCATCACACCTGGCTAGTTTTTGTATTTTTAGTAGAGACAGGGTTTCACCATGCTGGCCAGGCTGGTCTCAAACCCCTGACCTCATGATACACCGTGCCCAGCCTAATATTCAGTTTTGAAAGGACTTGATATAATTTAGCTGAGTCCTTTATCAGATATGCGATTTTCAAATATACTCCCCCAGCCAGGCACGGTGGCTCAAACCTCTAATCCCAGCACTTTGGGAGGTCAAGGCAGGCGGATCATGAGGTCAAGAGACCAAGACCATCCTGGCCAACATGGTGAAACCCCATCTCTACTAAAAATACAAAAATTAGCCAGGCGTGGTGGTGCATGGCTGTAGTCCCAGCTACTCAGGAGGCTGAGGCAGGAGAATGGCGTGAACCCTGGAGGCGGAGGTTGCAGTGAGCCGAAATCACGCCACTGCACTCCAGCCTGGGTGACAGAGCAAGACTCCATCTTAAACAAACAAACAAACAAACAAACAACAAAAAAACAAATATACTCTCCCAGTCTGCAGCTTTTTCGTCCTCTTAACAGGATCTTTCATGGAGCAAATGTTTTTAATTTTAATAAAGTCCAATGTATTGATTTTCCTTTTATAGATCATGCTCTTGGTGTCATGAGCTCTTCACCAAGCCCAACATCCCAAAAGACTGTCTTCTCCCTTTTTTTTTTTTTTTTTTGAGATGGAATCTCACTCCCATCACACAGGCTGGAATGCAGTGTCGTGATCTCGGCTCACTGCAACCTCTACCTCCTGGGTTCAAGTGATTCTCCTTCCTCAGCCTCCTGAGTAGCTGGGATTACAGGCCTCCTGGATTCAAGATTTTCTTCTTGAAAACTACATCACCCCTACCCAGTCTCCTTTATCCACTCCCCAACTTTTAGTTTACTCCATGGCACTTACCACATGAAACACACTATATATTTTACTTATTTGTGTATTGCTTGCCTTGCCATGTTAGAATATAAATTCCACAAGCACAGGGATCTTCCCTGTTCTGTTTACTGCTTTCTCTCCTGTACTTAGAGAGCGTGTTGGCACAAAGTGTTCAATATTACATTTATTGAGTGAATAAAGGGATCTTGGGTCCTAGGATGCAAGATGTGTGCAGGATGCGGTAGCTCACGCCTTTAATCCCAGCACTTTGCGAGGCCGAGGCAGGCAGATCACCTGAGCTTGGGAGTTTGAGATCAGCCTGACCAACGTGGAGAAACCCTATCTCTACTACAAATACAAAAAATTAGCCGGGTGTGGTGGCGCATGCCTGTAATCCCAGCTACTTGGGAGGCTGAGGCAGGAGAATCGCTTGAATCCGGGAGGCAGAGGTTGTGGTGAGCCGAGATCGCGCCATTGCACTCCAGCCTGGGCAACAAGAGCGAAACTCCGTCTCAAAAAAAGGTAAGATGCTTAGACCTAGAGGTATTACCAAAGACAGGTAACCTCCCGAGCTGCACCTTTATGAGCCATGTAAGAAGCAAGCAAGAGTTCTGGAGTGGAAGTGAGCACTCCCATCAGTGCTCTTCCCTTCCCCTACCCCTCAAAAACCGTGGAGACCTGCGGGACAGGTGGGAGTCAGCAAGTCTGGGACAGGGTTTTAGAATGAGGGAACAGCAGCAGGGGAGCATGCATGAGGGCACAAAGCATGCATCGTACATTGCTGGGGTTAGGGCAAGGAGGTGCAGCCCATCGCCAATCATGCACTTTATGCTGAGAGCCTTGAGGCAGACCCAAAGGGCCTGATGGTCCAAGAGCCCCCTAGAGAGAGTGGGCTGATTTAGGGAATGGGGTGAGCTCCATTTTGGATATGTTGGGTTAGAGAACTTGGAGGGCATCTAAGTGGATATGCCTAGTAGCAGCTGGCCATGGGGAAGGCAGGGGAGCCCACAGGCTGCAGAGATCCAGAAGGGCACAGCTCGATGGAAATTTAGACCAAGGAGTAACTACTTTCACCTGAAAAGAAACCAGGGGTCAGGCCCTCAGGAAAAAGACACTGGAGAAAAGGAAGAAAGGGGCTCAGGCTGCCTGCATTAGAATTTCCTGGGGGATTTGTGAAAAAGTTCTCCTGTTGAACTGAACTCTCTGGGCATGCAGTCCCAAAATCTTTGGTTTTTTTTGTTTGTTTGTTTGTTTTTTGAGATGGAGTCTCGTTCTGTGGCCCAGGCTAGAGTGCAACGGTGCTATCTTGGCTCACTGCAAGCCTCCGTCTCCCGGGTTCAAGTGATTCTCCTGCCTCAGTCTCCTGGGTAGCTGGGATTACAGGCGCCCGCCACCACGCCTGGCTAATTTTTGTATTTTTAGTAGAGACAGTTTCACCACGTTGGCCAGGCTGGTCTCGAACTCCTGACCTCAGGTGATCTGCCCACCTCAGCCTCCCAAAGTGCTGGGATTACAGGCTTGAACCACCATGCCCAGCCAAAATATTTGCTTTTAACAAGCTCTCCAGGTGATTATAATATGCTTGAGAATCACAACCTGACCAGGCGTGGTGGCTCACACCTGCAATCCCAGCACTTTGCGAGGCTGAGGCGGGTGGATCACTTGAGCTCAGGAGTTTGAGACCAGCCTGAACATGGCAAAACCCCACCTCTACAAAAAGTACAAAAATTAGCCGGGTGTATTGATGCATGCCTGTAATCCCAGCTACTAGGGAGGTTGAGGTGGGAGGATCACTTGAGTCCTGGAGGTGGAGATTGCAGTGAGCCAAGATCGCACCACTGCACTTGAGAAGGCTGAGGGATAAGGCAGCAAGCAGAGATCTCTCCAGGTATATTTTTCTGTTTGTTTCTCAATCTGTTTTTATTCTTTTGTGTGTTTGCTTTTATTGATATATCATAGTTGTGCATATTTTGAGGATACATGTAGAGAAGTTTTTCCCCAAAAAAGTTTGATACCAAAAAGTAAAATGTGGATCACACACGGTGGCTCATATCTGTAATCCCAGCAGTTTGGGAGGCCCAGACAGGCAGATCACTTGAGGCCAGGAGTTTGAGACCAGCCCGGTCAACATGGTGAAACCCTGTCTTTACTAAAATACAAAAAAAATTAGCCAGGCGTGGTGGTGCACGCCTGTGATTCCAGCTACTCTGGAAGCTGAGGCACAAGAATTGCTTGAACCTGGGAGGCAGAGGTTGTAGTGAGCCAGGATCGTGCCACTGCACTCCAGCCTGGGCAACAGAGCAAGACTCTGTCTAAAAAAAAAAAAAAGTGAAATTATCAAATGTTAGTGAGGTTATGACACAATAGAAAACTCGTGCAGGGCTGGTGGGGTGAAAATGGATACCACCCTCCTGGAAAAGTTGGGCATACCCTTTGACCAAACCATTCCACTCCTGCGTACACACCCTGTAATCCTCTCAGGCACACAAGGGAAATGAACACAAGAACGTTCACAGCAAAACGTGAGTGTGACAAGCACCTGGAAACAATGCAAATGTCTACCAACGGGCAAGTGGCAGAGTGTCACGAAAGAGACTGCCGTAGAGCGGTGAAAGAGACCCAGGCGGGAGGATCCCTTGAGCCCAGGAGTTCAGGGCCAGCCTGAGAAACATAGTGAGGCCCCGTCTCTACAAAAAATACAAAAATTAGCCAGGCATGGTGGTGCACACCTATAATCGTAGCTACTAGTGGGGCTGAGGTGGAGGATTGCTTGAGCCCAGGAAGTCAAGGCTGCAGTGAGCCAACATCGCGCCACTGCACTCTAGCCTGAGCAACAGAATGAGACCTGCCTCAAAAAAAAAAAAAGAAGGAAGCAGAGCTGCCCAACCACAGAATAGAAACCATCTACTTGCATGTACATGAAGCTTAAAAACATACCAGACTATATTTTACCTCTTTATTATCTGCTGTGCCCTGCTAGAATGTGCAAGGATACATACATATATGGTAAAACTACAAAGAAAATTCGGAACTGCTAAACGAAATGCAGGGCAATGACTGCCTCTGGTGGGGGAGGCAGCTGAGATGTGGGAGGGGGCTGTGCTCTATTTCTTGGCCTGGGCATGTTCTGTTTTATTGTTATTCCTTCTACCGTACACATATACGATATTTGCGAGTTTTACGTATTTCATTTGTTTTTAATTTGGGAGAGATAGACTATTTGCCAGGAAGAGATGTGGAGGTCAAGGAAGAGGTTTTTTTGGTTTATGCTTTGTAAGATGGGAGGGGTCGGAGCCTACTGTGTGCTGACGGGGAGCATAAGCAATCAGAGAGGCCCTTAAGGAAGGGGTGGGAGGCAGGATTGAGACTATCACTGGCCAGAGACCAGGAGAAAGCCATTTTTTCATGGCAGCAGCAGGAAAGCAGGGAGGATGGGTGTGGATACTATAAGTTTGGGGGTATAATAGCAGGGAAAGGGGGAAGTGACATGTGGTATTTTACATTTTCTCTATGGAGAAATGGAGAAGGTATCTGTGGCCCTGACAACCTCCGATTAACACAGCCACAGGGGATGGAGTATAAAAAATACATCTGATCTTTGTCCCTAGTTCCAGGAACAGAGCTCCTGAAACCTTTGGAATTTCCTGAGTGACAGCAGTGTCCTTTGTTACTGCAAACCAACCCTTTTTGGTCACAACAGAGCTTATGCTAATGAAGTGACTCCAGGCAGGGCCCTTGGATAGCTTCTGGTTACCAGAAAGACCAAGGCATGATTAGAAGGTTGGGATTTTCAGCTTCGCTCCCAACTTCTGGGGAAGGGTGAGCAGCTGGACATGATTTAATTCATCAAGACTACATAATAAAAACCTCTAATAAATGGAGTTCAAAGAGCTTCCTGGTTGTTGAACACGTGGAGGTACTGGGAACAGCAGGGCGCTCCTGAAGTGGGCCTGTGGCAGGCCTCCATAACAACTGTTTCAGTGCTGACTGCGTGGTTAAGTTAAATGTTAAAAGCCAGTGCCCTTACACAAAGGCTGGGATGTAACAAAAGCCCACCAAGAGTTTTGCTTAGGCTTTTCCTGGGCCTTAAAGCATGACAAAATAACGAAGGAATTCTTAATGGGACCCATTCAGGATTAAACAAGCTTTACTGGGGGTCTGAGGAAGCTCCCCAGGCCTCCACAAACAAGTTTATTGGGGTCTGAAGGAATTCCTCAAAACTCCTTGATTTAGCAGGAAACAAAATAAGGGTAATCATCTCAGCACCTGGACCCATTTAGATTAAGTACATTTACTGAGGCTTCAGAGGAAGGTCTTCAGGACTCAGACCTTAGTTATAGATTAAAATAAATTAATCACTTATGTCTTTTGATGAATGCACACTTACACATAGACATATAGCTTAGAAGGTATACAAGCTCTAAAAAACTTTGTAATTTTGAGTTGGTCTGGCGATAATGTCCAGGCCTTCTCCCTGTAACCGGTTACAGAAATAAAAACTCTCTTCCTCCCCAGTTCATCTGCATCTCGTTATTGGGCCACGAGCAATAGCAGCCCGACCCTCAGTTTGGTCTGGGAACAGGCCTGGAAGCTCCATGCCCTGACACGCTGCCCTATGTGTCTCCTCCATTTGGCTGTTCCTGAGTTGTGTCCTTTATTGAAAAACAGTAGCAGTAAGTAAAGTACTTTCCTGAGTTCTGGGAGCCATTTTAGCAAATTACTAAATCTAAAAAGGGAGTTGTGGGAACCCCCGAATTCATAGCGGGCCAATCGGAAGTCAGACCTATGACTGGTACCTGAAGTTGGGGGGAAGTCTTGGCGGACTCAGCACTTAACCTGTGAGGTCTGCCCTAACTATGGATAGTGTCTGAACTGAATTGGATTGTTGAACACCCAGCCAGTGTTGGGAATTGGTTGGTGTCAGAAAAACGTGGCAGTGGCAGTAGCAGGGAGCTTGTGGGGTAGCGGGGGTCCTTCTATTTGGGGTTGAGAGATACCACTAGTGCCTCAATTCAGTTTCATCCTGAAATTCAAAGGCCTTCATGACCCTGCTGGGAATCTGACCACCGTTTTCCCACTTATTTCTGGGTTACAAATTCACACCCAAACAAACTTCTGGAACATGCCCATTTATCCTATGGCAATTAAAGGACTTAAGGACTATAGGCATCCTGCATGCCCCACCACTCATCCCTAGGCTCACCTGGATTTTAAGCCTGAATTTTCTGATGCCAGAGAAAGCTTTAAGTGTATTCAGAGCTTGGGTTTTGACACTGTTGTCCTTGTCATCCAGCATGTAGCCCAGCAACACGATGTCATCCGTAGTACAAGCAGAGGCCTGGAGTATGTGGGGAGAGATGGAAGAGGCAGGAGAAGCGGGTGTTCTGGGCCCACTGACCCCCACGTCACCAAGATCCCTCAGCACACCCCTCCCACTATCAGCCAGAGAGAGGTCCCAGGATACAGTCTGGCCATTCCAGGGGCAGGGATCGGCCGTAACCCCCAGGGGCCGGGCCGGCTAGGGGGGACCTCCTACTTCCCTTCCCTCACCTCAGCCTCCAGCAAGTACACACAGCGAGTGATACTGTGCAGGATCATGCTCTTGGCGTACTCATCCTGTTTGCACTCCAAAGAGTTGAGGAGCCTCCGGAGCTCACCTGAGTCCCGCCCATGCCGCTCTCGTTCGACTGCCAGGCCTAGACAGCCACCCCAGCCCAGTTCAGGCTGTGGACTCAGAAGTGATGAAAGAATGGGGTTGGGAAGTGGGGTACAGGGACCTGGGGACAAGGCTGTCTTGCCTTTTCTTTCTTTTTTTTTTTTTTTTTTGAGACGGAGTCTCACTCCATCACCCAGGCTGGAGTACAGTGGCGCGATCTCGGCTCACTGCAAGCTCTGCCTCCTGGGTTCATGCCATTCTCCTGCCTCAGCCTCCTGAGTAGCTGGGACTTCAAGTGCCCGCCACCATGCCCAGCTAATTTTTTTGTATTTTTTAGTAGAGATGGGGTTTCACTGTGTTAGCCAGGATGGTCTCGAGCTCCTGGTCTCAAGCTCCTGACCTCATGATTCGCCCACCTCAGCCTCCAAAAGTGCTGGGATTACAGGCATGAGACACCGCGCTCGGCCTTGCCTTGCCTTGCCTTGCCTTTTCGGAGAAGCCTTCTCACCATATGCAGGACCACCATGTACAGTTGAACGAATGTTTACTGCACAAGGGCACCCTATCTAATATGGTATTGTCCATAATGTACCATCATAGATTTGTCCATTTACTCTAACAACTGTCTGGCATATGGCGGTAACAAGTAGTATTTTTATCATAACCAGTATATGGCAATGATATTCCAGCAGATGGCAATAAAGAGTCTTGCAGAAGGGGCTCATTTTCCTACTCTGCACAAAAGAACATGTGGACTAGTGGAAGCTGTGGGCATATAGTAAGTCCTTCAATTTTCCCTTTCCTTAAAGCCTCAAGTTCCTGGGGCAGAAAATGCAGGGAGCTGCTGACACCAAGTTTCCGAGAAGTGGAATCCTGCGAGCCAGAGGAAATGTAGCATTTGGAGACCTGCCAGATGAGTCTGAGGATCCACTTGAGTGAGATCCAGGGACCCTGAGCTAGCATCTCTAGCAGGGCCTTGCCTAGGGCGCTGCAGGGTGGGCTTGAGGAAGGTGGAGAAGAGAAAGACAAAGGAAAGAGGAACTTGGAGGCGTCACCTTTGGGCCCTCCCACAGCAGAGGCCTCGGGAGCAGGTGCCTCCTGGGGCAGAGCCCTCTCCCCAGGGCCCGGACACTCACGGGCAATGCAGATGGGTGAGTTGGTACAGAGGGGCGGTGTGCATTTTATGCCGGCCTTGATGGCCTTGTAGAGCAGGTAGATCGCCCCGGCGCCTGTGGCCAGGCTCACTACACTTTTGCGGATGTCCAGTTGCCCCAGGTATTGGGGGATGCTCTTGCCCATGACTTCAGTGTTGCCCTGGGCCTGGGTGAGAGCTAGGCCCAAGGCACCTATGGGGGGCCTTCCGGAACCAGAACTCTGGCAGGGTCAGGAACCAGGGTACCAGAATTGGAACCCAGGCAACAAAGGAAACTGGGGAGATGATGGGATGGAGGGTAGTGGTCAGGAAAAGGGGCAGCCAGGGGTGCTTGAGAACAGATGGGGCCAGTCACAGTGGCCCACACCTGTAATCCCAGCACTTTGGGAGGCCGAGGTGGGTGGATCACTTGAGGTCAGGAGTTCGAGACCAGCCTGGCCAATATGGTGAAACCTTATCTCTACTAAAAATACAAAAAAATTAGCCAGGCGTCATGGCATACACATGTAATCCCAGCTACTCAGGGGACTGAGGCAGGAGAATCACTTGAGCCTGGGAGGTTGAGGTTGCAGTGAGCTGACACGCCACTGTACTCCAGCCTAAGCAACAGAGCAAGACTTCATTTCAAAAAAAGAGAGAAGATTCTGCTTTAGAGACCACAGGAGATGAAACATAAGACAGAAGGGGAATAAAAGGGGAGAGGGCAGAAGGGTCCTTCACATCCCCTCTTCTTTAAGGTAGGGCCCCAGTAGGTAGTGCCAGAGGCTGCCCTTCTGCCATTAGAGGGCAGCAGAGGTCCATTTCTGGGCTGAGCCCTTAGGGCATTTCTGGGAGGGGTGTTTGGGGTATGCCTATTGATAACCCTGTTCCTTTTCTTTCCAGGCCTTCCCATCTGTGATCGCTCCACCCTAGATCTACCCCTGGGCCTTAGGGTGTTTCTTCAGGTAGGGTTCCCTCCCTGCATCAGAGGATGAAAAGGAGGGGAGCATCTTAGAAAGCATGCACAGACTCTGAGGCAAATCCACCCTTTTCCAGCATCTGCGCATGGCCCTAAAGTTTACCTGTTTGATAAAAAGCTCTTGAGGACAGCAACCTTTGCATCTCCAGCATAGAATCTTGTACTTAGCAGGTGGTTTAAGTCATGTTCTACCATTCTTTAAAGACTTGGGGGCAGAACAATGACAGCGTCTAGTAACTGGGGCTCCAGACCCATCTAACCAGAGTGACCTTGGAGGAGAAAGGATTGCCTTTGCCTTAGTCTGTTTCTGCATTTGTAACCTAAAGGGATTCAGATTTACCATTGTAAAACTCAAAGATTAAAATGTGAGTAAGTCTGTGCCTTTCAGCAAAATCTGGAAGTACCAACTCTCAGCCTCCCCAGAGGTACAATGAGGCTGGAGTCAGAAGATGCCACCACCCCAGAAGATGTGAGCCTACCTGTGGAGGCCTTGATCCCCACCACTAGGATGGGGCAGGTGAGACCAGACCCTTCCCTCTTCCCCACCATGGTCTCCCTACACCCTCTGACCCCACTCTCTGTCACAGAACAGGCAAGTGGCCAGCTCCAAACTAGGGTGACGCCCACAGCCAGTGCTGAGCATGCTGCACCAGAACAGGTGTTCACCCACCTGGCCCTGAGCCCTTTTTTGGGAGAACTGGGACAGAAGGCTCTGAGTCCTGGGCTGCACCCAGGATGGAAGGAGGTAGGGAAACAGGCAAACAGCATATCCGATGATGCTGTGGCCAACCAGGCCTGCCCACTCAGAGCCTTGGCCCAGTACACCCTAGGCGGCAGGCGGGGAACAAGCAACACTCCTGGGTGGCCATTCTCTTCCCATCCTCATGCCTCCTCAAGGGTCATTCCTGGCACTCTACTCAGCCCCAAGGTGGATGACTGCATGAACTCCCTGCGGTGAGGGGTGAGTAGAAGCCCACGAAGCCCCCCTACTGCTATGCAACCCCATCGCATCTCCACTGAACTCTGGGCAGAAAACGGCTGCCTGATGGGAGCTGTCATTTAGTTCCAAGACTACTTTGGTGGATCTGAGAATAAATTCTTCAAGGCAATGTCCTTGCTCTGCCCTTCTCCAGGGTGGGACCCAGAGTTACTGGCCCCTCCATCCCATGGAGCTGATTCTGCAACCCTCACTTCCTAAGCACATTGTAAGGCTCACCTGTTCTTTAAAGACCTGCAAAAAGTGTTCTTTCTTGGCTGCAACCTAACTCCCTCCTGCCACACCTAAGGCCCATTTCTTCTGGTTCTGCCCTCAAATGATTCAGAGAGATTAGAGGCAGAGTCATTCCTAGAGTGACATTTTTACTAGTCTACAGTACAACAAAAAAGTAAAGACAGTGGAATATCTATTTGTTGGCATAAAGTCCATTGACCATCTTTTCTTGGGAATAATTGTTTTCCTTCTTTTTTTTTTTTTTTCTTTTTTGAGACGGGGTCTCACTCTCTCACCCAGGTTGGAGCTCAGTGGTGTGATATTGGTTCACTGCAACCTCTGCCTCCCAGACTCAAGCAATCCTCTCGCCTCAGCCTCCCAAGTAGCTGGGAATACGGGCATGCGCCACCACACCGGGCTAATTTTTTTGTATTTTTGGTAGAGACAGGGTTTTGCCATGTTGCCCAGTCTGGTCTCGAACACCTGAGCTCAGGCAATCCATCCGCCTTGGCCTCCCAAAGTGCTGGAATTACAGGCATGAGCCACCGTGCCTGGCTGGGACTAACAGATTCAGATAATGTCATTCCTATTTTGAGAATTAAAATGTATTTATTAGGTCAGGCGTGGTGGCTCACACTTGTAGTCTCAGCACTTTGGGAGGCTGAGGTGAGTGGATCTCTTGAGCCCAGGAGTTTCAAGCCTGGCCTGGGCTCAAGCAAAACCCCCCCTCTACAAAAAATACAAAAATTAGTTCAGCATGGTGGTGCATGCCTGTAGTCCCAGCTACTCTGGAGGCTGAGGCGGTAGGACTGCCTGAACCTGGGAGGCAGAGGTTGCAGTGAGCTGAGATCACGCTACTGCACTCCAGCCTGGGTGACAGAGCCAGACCCTGTCTCAAAAAAACAGAAGTATTTTCTTTAATGATGGTGATAATAGATGGTAGGTACGTTCTGCATGCTCTTAGGGAGCATAAATTAAAAGCTGCAGCTCTTTATGGGAAGCTGGCTTTCACTTGTTTTCTTGCTTTTTCTGTCAAATCCAGAAATCTGGAACCACTGGTTAAAGAGAAGCCTGAGAGCCAAAATACACACAGCCAGCTGTGAGTTACTTACCTGCCTTACCCAGGAAAAGGACATGGGCTGCTCAAGCACACACCTCTTTGCCATCTATGCCAGCATTTTTACCTTCACGGCCGATGTTCTCATCACGTTAAGTACATTTGAGTTTAGTAAATAAGTACGGGTTCTAGCCAGGGTTCAAAACCAGTTCAGGGCAGGGCGCGGTGGCTCACGCCTGTAATCCCAGCACTTTGGGAGTTGGAGACAGGCAGATCACAAGGTCAGAGTGGCCAGCCTGGCCAACATGGGGAAACCCCGTCTCTACTAAAAAATACAAAAATTAGCTGGTGATGTGCACCTGTAATCCCAGCTACTCAGGAGGCTGAGGCAGAACTGCTTGAACCCAGGAGGCGGAGGTTGCAGTGAATCGAGATCGCACCACTGCACTCCATCCTGGCAACAGAGGGAGACTCCGTCTCAAAACAAACCAGTTTAGTCGCGGATTTAGCTTTGTGGTTTCCTTGTGCCTCATTTTCCCCACCTGTAAAATAGAAACAATAAGACTTACTTCATGGGATTGTGAGGATTAAGTAAAGCACTTGGAACAGTGCCCAGCACACAGAGCTCAACAAATGTTGACTATAATCCTAATTATCTCCGCAGGTTTCACCTGCACAACATGTGGGGTGTGGGCAGGCAGTGAGAACACAGATGGTAGTCCTCAATGCATCCCAGCCTGAAAAGCACATGAGTCAGCCCTTCCTTCCACTTACCCACTACCTCTCACGCTAGTCGTTGTCTTTTTTTTTTTTTTTTTTTTTTTGAGACGAGTCTGGCTCTGTCTCCCCGGTTGCAGTGCAGTGGCGCCATCTCGGCTCACTGCAAACTCCGCCTCCCAGGTTCGAGCAATTCTTGTGCCTCAGCTTGCCGAGTAGCTGGAACTACAGGCGCGCACCACCGCGCCTGGTTAATTTTTGTATTTTTAGTGGATTGGATTTCACCATTTCGGCCAGGCTGGTCTCGAACTCCTGCTCTCAGGTGATCTGCTTGCCTCAGCCTCTCAAAGTGCTGGGATTACAGGCGTAAACTACCACACCAGACCTCCCTGGTCTTCTTAAAGTGAATCAATCCGAATTCCTGTAATCCATGTAACTGCTTTGAGTGACTCTGGAACCCTCTTTGAAGCCCCCACAAATACCTAAAAGAGGAGCAGGAGCGCTACACCACATCCCCCTAAACTGTGTTTCTAAGAACCATCCAACTACCTGTGGAACCCTAAGGCCCCTTCCTCATTCTCTTTACCAATATCCTGGCAATGGTTGTTTGAGCCTAGTTAATGACAGAAGCTCCAGCCAGATGCTGTTGGGGGTCCTCTACGAAAAGACACCGCCATTCCCGAGGGTGATACTGCAGCGGCCCAGTACTTGTGCGCATAGAAGCTAAGGGGAAATTGCCCTACCCTAAACTCCAGTGAAAAGCCCTTTGCAGTCCGACAGGCTTGCATTCACATCCCAGCAGTGTGGGGTTTGGACAAATTCCATAATCTGAGTCTGTTTCCTCTTCTAGAACGCGAGTCTATGAATTCCTGTCTACTGCCTGGAAGTGCCGCTGTCAGGACTGACTAAGATAATGTGTGTACTTTCGGTGCACAGGGGACGCTCAACACGTGCGAGCTTCCCTTGCAGAAAACCAAGAGATGAAAGGCTGGGGGCCGCCCCTGCCTTGACGTGCATCCCATACTCTCCGAGATCATCTCTCCCCAGCTAGCGCTTACTCCTGCCCAGGAACCAGATCCTGGGGCCTCCGGGTAGCTCCGGCTAAGGAGCGGGAAAAAGAGGGGGCCAGCGCCCCCAGAGGAGGAGGCTGGGGGGGAAGGAGGCCGCGCCTTTCCCCGCCCCGGGCCTCCCCCCGTCTTGCTCTCCCTCCCCGGACTACCTCCTCCCCCCGCGCGCATCCGGCGACGGGCACAGGATGTTCTTTCGCTCCCGTCCCCGCTCCGCCCCCGCTCTCACTTTCTCTTCGCTCCCCTCCCCCACTCGCGCCGCGCCCGGCGCCGGCACCTAATTTAACTCTTTCTCTCCCGCGCTCGGCGGCGCCTGTGCGCCTCCTGGGCGGGGGTCCCATCCTTCCCGCCCGACCCCCAGGACGTGGAGCGAGGGGGCTGCCCGGGAAGGGGCGGGCCTGAGCTGAGCGCTGGGCCCAGGTTCTCAGGATCCTTCAGCCCGCAGCTGGTGGAGAGGGCTCACCGGGACCCGGCACTCTAGAACCCCCGCTAGTTCACCCGGGTAAGGGTGGGGGTGGAGATGGGTACCCACACTCGAGACAGCTGCGCGCCCAAGAAAGGCGGCCAGGCGGGCTTAGATGCTGGCCCGGCGGGGGGCCGAGTAGGGTCAAGGGCCACCAACCTCATCCTCCCCCCAGGTTCGGATGCGGAGGGGCCCAGGGCACCAGCAGAGGATGGAGAGAGGCCACGCCCCTCGGCGACGTCACTGATGCCAAGGCAACCGGGGGCGGGACGGTGGGCTACTGAAGGGCAGACCTCAGGGAATTGAGGCTGCCGATGGCTCTGGGACGGGGTGGGGGTGGGGTCGCAGCAGGGGCGGGCTTTTCAATTTGCTTCAGTCAATGATGTCCAAAAAACGGAGTGAGGGTCAGCTTCTGTTCGCTCTTTGATTCAACAGGCATTTATTGAGCGTTATGCTTGGGGCTGTGCTTAGGCACTGGGATATTGCGTGCCATCCGAACCCTGCCAGTTGTTGTGAACTACGGTAGGGTGGCTCTGCGTCCCTGGAACGGACATAATTATTAACAGTGCCCCTTTTCAAGTTTAAAGTGTCCCAGTATGGGCAGTAGTTAAGGAACACCTTTCTCCCAATTCAGAAAAGGCTCCAACCATACGGGGAAGGAATATAAACTATTGGGTACAACAGGCACTTTCCTGGTGCTTTGTATTCTCTGTAATTTTTGCCCCTCATTCTGCAAAACGAGTGTCACTAGCGACTTTTACAGACGAAGAAACTGGCTCAGAGAGGTTAAGAGACTTACCCAGGGCCAAACAGCTAAGTTTTGGAACCAGGATCCAGACCCAAGTTTTATGTGCCCTCCAAAGTATTTCGTGCCCGCTTCTCAAAATAAGTAGATGATGTCAAATAAATAAAAGACACTGTCCCTGCCATTAAAAAGCCTACAGCCTATGGGAGAAAAGGTTTAAAATACTGCAGGACATAACTAAGCAATAAAACATAAAAAAGATTAGGTGGGGCATGGTGGCTCACTCCTGTAATCCCAGCACTTTGGGAGGCTGAGGCGGGTGGATCACTTGAGGTCAGGAGTTTGAGACCAGCCCGACCAATATGGTGAAACCCCATCTCTACTAAAAATGCAAATATTAGCTGGGCGTGGTGGTGTTCAACTGAAGTCCCAGCTACTCGGGAGGCTCAGATAGGAGAATTGCTTGAACTTGGGAGGCAGAGGTTGCAATGAGCCGAGATCGCCCCACTGCACTCCACCCTGGGCGACAGAGCAAGACTCCATCTCAAAAAAAGAAAAAAAGAAAGGAAAAGATTAAAGGCAGCTCACAGGCTCAGAGGGAAGCCACTAGTTATGCCACTCTCCTTTCCACCTTCTGCCCTCCTCTGTGGTTTTGTCTCTTACTGAACAGGGACTCCTAGCAGGCATCTGCCCTCATTCTACTCTGCACCCAAGGTTTTGCAGTTGGTATTTGCCACAACCTTCCTGATATTAACTTGGATGTCAGCCTCTCCCTTCCCCACCAGCTCCCCCCCTCCAGCCACCTAAGATTGTGGGGAAATGAAAAACAGTGGCCCTTCAAAACAAAAGGGCCCCAGTGAGCACTGGGAAGCCAATAGGCTTGATGGGACTGGGGAGACCAAGGCAGGAGAGAGAATCAGAACGGTGGAAAGGGAACACCACCAAATGGATGGGTCACTTGAGGAACATTTGCTGCCCTCCTGCTGTGCAGGAGGCACTGCACTCAACCCTGTGGCCTGGACATGCCATGAGTGAATTCAGGTCCCATCTCACAGAGAATACACAGGTTAGCTAGTGTACTCACTGTGCTTGGTTGAGGAGTCTGAAGTTGATAACATACACAATAAATGATGTTTGAGAAAGATTATTCCAGCAGGGTGTGTAGGAGGAAGGAAAAAGAAAGGACAGTGTGGCAGCTGCTGTTAGAATTTGGGCCAAAGGTGGAATCTATGGGGCTGGAGGGGAAAGGGTGAAGGAGAAAAGTAATGAACAAACAATATATTTTGAAATAAAAGCAACAAAGGGAAGAATTTGATAAGATATCAGATATAAAGATGATGAAGGAGAGAAAGTAGTTAAACATTAATCTACCTTTGCAGTGAGTTTCAGGACTGGGAGGGTCATGGTGGGCAATGGGGAGGAGCTGGTGTGAGGGACATGAATATGAGTTCAGTCACTTCTAGGCCATGTAAGGGCAGGTGTCCCGTAGGTGACTGGACTTGGAGATAGGGAAGTCCAGAAGAGCAGTGGGCTGCTGTCTGAGAGTGTCCCTGTCATAGCCTCGAGCAATCACTGACCTGGGATCACAGACAGATTTCAAGCATCAGGAAGAAGGTGGGAGTAGATGGCAGTGAAGGTGCCTCCCAACTGGGAGATGCAGTGTGCATTGGCTGGGTGAGAGCCTGTGTGGGAAGTGTGATGTATGTATGGGAAGGGGGTCCATGGCTCAGGCCTGTGTTGGCATCTTTAGCCACAGAGAGTGCCAGAGATGCCATCAGATGGCAGGAGGCCCAGGTAAGGCACTTCAGCAGCCTGAGGTCCCTCCCCTAGGCCCACCCTCAAAGGCCCTGGAGCCCAGGCCTATGCTGCCTGCCAGGGCCTTTCCCGGAACCACTCCTCCCCGCCTGCCCTGGCACTCTCCAGGCACAAAGCATCCCTCAGGGCACTGCGCAGGCACCCCAGGAAGCTGGGACGTGGGACAGGTCCCCATCCCCAGGAAGAGCCCTGCTCTGGGCTGCTGTCATCATCACAATGGCCCCACAAGACGCCAGGAGACAGCATAGGGACAGCATAAGTCCCCAGTGGGGACCCCAAATGGGACCCCATTTCCCCTGCATAGAGGTGGAAGGAGGAGCTTTGTGGCTAGGTGGCAGGATTCCTGGGTCTTTATTGTGGTTTGGGGGTGGGGGCAGAAAAGCAGGGTCTCAGGCTTCAAAACACCACACCACCTGCCTGTCCCTCCCTCCGAGGAGGAAATCTTCAGGGGCCTTGTGGTTTTGAGGGGAGGGGGCAGGAAGAGACTCTGAACTCTGGGTCAGCTGAGGACAGAGATAGGTGAGATCCTCTTGCCCTATGTCCCACTTTTCTCCTAGGATCCCCCTCCTCGGCTCCCTACTCGGCCACTACCCCAGAACAAACTCCCACCTCTGTTTGCAACTAAAAGTTACATCCCCCATGCCAAGACCTTCCGAGGCGTCCCAGAGGGGTGAGGTTTGGGGAAAACAGAACATGTACACAGCAGCTGTGTGCCTGGCCACACCTGTCGGGTGGGGTGAGGAGAGTGCTCCTCCCAGGTGGGCAGAGCTTGCTGCGCTCAGGCTGGGGGCTGGGAGACGCTTTATTACAGGGGCTAGATGGCAGAGAGATGCGCAAACCGGCCACGTGGAGGTCCAGCGCGGTAGGCTCGGGCGCAAGCAGAGGAGCGGGCCGTACGCTCGCCCCTCCCGTTCCAGGGAGCCGCCGAGTGCCGGGTCGTCGCTGACCGCAGGCTGCAAGAGCGGTTGATCTGGTGAGCGAGCACACCCACTTACCCAGCTGCTGAGTCAGGCTGTTCTCGCTCGCGCTCGCCCGCCCGCCCGCCCGCTCGGGACATTGTGTTCCAGCCCCGGCGCGCTGGCAGCGGGCCCAGGCGCTCACACCAGCCTCCTCGCCCTGTTTGTGCTCGCGGCTTGCGCTCGGCGCGCAGCCTCCCGGCCGCCGCAACCATGCGATTGCACGCTGGGGCAGGGTCTGGCGAGCAACCTCCGGGGTGCGCGTGGGCCTCGCAGCCCTGCCCACTCACCGGCCTTGGAGCACCCAGGCCTAACCATCCCCCATTTGCCCCTGGTTGGGTACCCCAGGCTTAGGTGGCGCCTGGATTAGCACAGCTGGGGGAGGGAGCAGGTGTGGGGAGCTCTACGAGCAGAAGGAGCCACCCAAGCTGCCGCCAGCGCTCTCCAGCGCTCAGTCCGTGCCTCTCCAGCGCTCAGTCCAGGAGGCAAGAGGAGGATAGCTGGAGCTCGCCAGCCCCAGACTTGCGAGACCTGGGACGCAGTCATGTGACAACGGAAGCCCGTGTTGAGGGGGCCAATTCAAGCAATCCCCAGGAGGAGCCTCCCCTTTCCTAGCCTCCCTTCCCTGATCCTTCACAGCAGCCTGGAACACGGAGACTCCAGGGATTCCCGGGGCTGGCAAACCAAGCCCAGCCCTTTTGGACGGTTTGGGAAATCCCTGGCAGGACGCCGGGAGTAGGGAGAGCCCAGACACTGGCGGGTGGGTGTGGACGACAGGGTGGAAGAAGGGCAAGGCCAAGGAAGACGACCCCAAGCTGACCCTGGAATCTGACCCTTCCCTGTGTTTAGCTCCAAACCCCCGGTTTATTCAGAGCCACGTTTTCTCCTTACCCATCCTTCTGTGGAAAGACATCACTAAGTGCTGGTCCTAAAGATCCCACTGTCTCCAAACCAGGGAGGGGACAAAGCATTTATATAGCACGTCTGCCATGAGGAAGGCTCTGTGTTGGGTCCTGCTAGAGAATGTCACTATGAGGTTAAGACACAGTCCTGAAGTCCTTTGTTCTCTCTCCTTCCCACCTCCACAGTTTGCTGTGCCGTTTCTCATGCCAGGAGTGCCCGTCCTCCCTGTCTACCCATCTCTGCTGCTCCAGTTCATAAAGCTTCCTTGAAACAGTGCCAGCCAAATCTGATTCCCGTCTCCTCTGAACGCCTAGCACACTCAGTTTGTACCTTTCTCACGGCACAGCGTGTGGCCTGTCTCATATTCTAGCGATCTGTTTACTAATCCTGTTCTTCTAACCAGATTAGAAAGTCCTTGAGGCAGAAACAAAGTCTGCTTCTTCTTTGAGCCCTCTCCTCTACTGCCCCCGCCTCCTGCCACCATTCCAACTCATCCCCCACAGGCCAGGCTCGGCACCGGAGTTCATGTTCAATAAATATTGGGTGTATTGAAATGATATCCTCCCCTTGGGCAATTGAAGAGACAAACACCCTGCATGTTAGGTTAAATAATAACCCAAGCCAGCAGGTGGTGAGTACCAAATGTGTGTAATAGCTATAGGGACTCAGAAGAAAGAAGGTGGTGATATGGGAGAAAGATCCCAGGAGGTTCTAGGCCTTGAGCTGTGTGTGTGTGTGTGTGTGTGTGTGGAGGAGGAGGAGAGGGGAGGGGTGGATGTGACTCATTCTGGTTGACATCACCACAAAACAACCTCCACGCTAGGCACTTCACATGCATTATCTCTAATATTTAAGGTTGGGGGGATAGGATTGGGAGGCTGGGAGGGGACGGTGCCCAAGCCAGGCCCGCCTTCTCAAAGCCAACCAGAGCACAGAGGCAGCCTTGGATCTGGGCTCCCCACCCTCAGTCCCTGGGCCCTGTCTGTTCTCTGGCCTGCCACTCCTACATACTACACCCAAGAGAGCTGCCCAGCACTGCCTAGTTCTGGATGCACTCTGGTCCCACCCTGGTGAACAACTGCCTGTGTGACCTTGGACAAGGCACTTCCTCGCCGTCATCTGTGCCTCTCTTGCAGCCCTTACAGGCTGTGACTTCCAGTCAGTATCCAAGTGATGTTTGCCGCCTTTCCGGGTGTCACCTAGGCTGCTATGGCTGTCTGCACCCCACATTCCCCCAAACACCCCATGCATACACACTTATTGCTCCTTCCCAGTCTGGAGCTGCTGAGAGGAACAGGGTACAGAGTGTGAGCAGGGATGGTAGGTTTCCTGTGGTTGCAAAAGGAACATCAGGACTTTCCCTGCGGTGCCCCGAGCTGTGGGAGAAGTGGGGGAGGAGGAGGCAGGGCCAACCTCGAAGGAACCTCTGCTCTCTTCCCTCCCCTTTTTAGTGCTCACAGCTCTCAAAAAGGCTGGTACAGTTTGTTACGCTGGGGCCGGAATGTACCGTGTGTTTCATATGGCCTCTGTCCAGTCCTACGCTGGCCGCTTTATATTTATACTTCCTTCTTTAGCTGTGGCATCCTGCTGTCAGTTACCCCTACTCTCATCTCCCCATCTTCCACTTGGGCTCCCCAACCCCCCATGGATCAAGAAATGAGTCTCCTGCTTCCCACTCCCAGTCTTTAGGTTCTAAACTCTTGCTGGGGGTGGGAGGGTGAGGTGCAGAGAGACCCTGTAGAAGTTAGACTCCAGAAGGGTGAAGTCCCCAGTCCTTTCTCCCATTACCCACCCTTGAAACTGCCTCTAAAGCTATGGAATCTCCACACCAGGTCTGGAGTTTCTCTGGACCCTTGAGGCTGATCCCTCTCCCCTTGCTAGCCTTGTTTCCCAAGCATTTTAGCAATATTCCCAAGCCCAGCTAGACAAGCCCAGTGACAGCACTATGTAAGTTGCCTCCAAAAGCTTGGCAGACCTGGTAATCACAGATCCTTCCTTGTCAGTCACAGAGAACAGAGGCAGAGGTGGGGGCCTGGCGGCAGGGAGGGGAATCTACCTATACTGTCACCCGCAGGAGTCACACATTCCTAATGGAATTTGATGCTTGATGATTTCTCAATGATTTTCTGAGTTGTGACCAGTTTAATCTCCTCAAAGTGGCTTAGATATTGAGAGATCAATATGTTTATGATCTGGCCTTCCTCCCGCAGGAGCATGGGATATTGTTATTCACATCGATGGCTAATCTTGATTGCTTATATGGAGAATTATCTCTGCACAGCAACCCCCACCAGTGTTTGGAACCCAAAGGCTGTGGCGCAGGAGACTCACTACTAGACCCACGGTTGAGGTTCAGGTCTTTGTTTACAGGATCTCATTTACTCCTCAGAACAATTCTGGGGTGTGGATGCTATGGTTAGCCCTCTTTGACAGTTAAGGAAACTGAGGCTCAGAAAAACAACAGAGCTCAGCTGAGATTCACACTCAGGTCTGTCTGACACCAAAGCCAGCACTTTTTTTTTTTTTTTTTTTTTTTGAGACAAGGTCTCACCTTGTTGCCCAAGCTGGAGTACAGTGGGGAGATCATGGTTCACTGCAGCCTCAACCTCTGGGGCTCAAGCAATCCTCCCACCTCAGCCTCCTGAGTAAATGTCCCAAGTAGCTGGGATTACAGGTGTGTACCATCACACCTGGCCAAAGCCCGCACTTCAAAATAGTCTTTGAGTTTGCTCAGATTATGTACCTAAAATGCAAATCCTCTATTTCTCAAGCCTCCAGTCTTACTCCCTCCTCCCTTCAAATGAAGGAGAACTCTGCCTCCTTGGAGCTCCTACATGCCTTGAGGTGTGATCTGACAGCTAGAAAATTGTTTTTAGCCCATTTGACAGGCAGCAATCTGGATGCTAGCAAGGCCCCAGAGGACAGTCTCAGCAGTGGAGTTGGACAGACAGGCCTGCTGGCTGTGGGCTCCGTGTGTCTCTTGGCTGCTTGGCATGCCTGCTGCCCCTCACCCTTCACCCAGGAATAAACTGTCTGGTTGTATTGATTTGGCTCTGGGATCCAGAAACCAAGGGCTGAGCCTGGGTTCCGGGGCTCTGAAGTCAGGTTTGTGTGTGGCACCCAGTGACAGTGACACAGCCTCTCTTAGGACCTGTTCACAGCAGACCTTTGGGAGAAAGCACCACCATTATGTCAATCCCTGGCATTTGTATCAGGCTGTGTACATTTAATGTACCTGCCTTAACTCAGTATGATCTTAATATGCCTCTAAAGTAAGAATCAGACCCACTTTCCTGCTGGGAAAACTGAGGCAAGAGCAGCTAAGTTGCATGCCTAAGGGCAAGAAACTAGGTTTGTAGTTGCTGTCTGGGGTGCTTTGTTTCCTATCACAGGGCCTCTCCTGAGCTAAGAGAGGAAAAGTTTTCCAAGATGTCCTGATGATGTGTGGGCTTTCACTCAGCCCTATCACCCGAGGAAGGGACCACAGCACCACGCTGCCCATGCCAACCTTATCTGCCTACCCCCAGGGGATGAAGCAGGAACACCAGACATAATGTATTTAGTTGGCCTGTCCTGGTCTCTGGCAATCTGTCCTCTATGGCTTTCATGGGCACATTTTGTCTTTCTGAACTTTTTCTTTCTCTGAGTTCATTTTTCTTTGTTTATCTTTCCTTCTGAATTTCTCTCTCCTTGTTCACTGAGAGTCCTGTTTGCCTCCATCTATCTGTGTTTACTTTTTATTTTTGCTTTTTATATTTCCAGTCTTCTGGGAATTTTCCCAAGATCCCTTCTGCTTTCTTCCCTCTGACACCATCTTGTTTCCCAGAAAGCATCTTCCATTTGTTCCTACCCCCATGCCCTATGCCTCACCTTGTCCCAAGCTTCTTCCAGTATCAGATTGCTCAGCCTTGTTAATCCAGTGGGTACTTATGGAGCACCTACTGTGTGTCCCAGGAATTGAGTTAATGCCCTAGGAACCAAAGTCTAACACTTGTGCCTGAGCATTTATTTATTTTTATTTTTATTTATTTTTTGAGACAGAGTCTCTCTCTGTTGCCCAGGCTGGAGTGCAGTGGTGTGGTCTCAGCTCACTGCAACCTCCGCCTCCTGGATTCAAGCAATTCTCCTGCCTCAGCCTCCCAAGTAGCTGGGATTACAGGCGCCCACCATCACGCCCGGCTAATTTTTTGTATTTTTAGTAGAGACAGCATTTCACTGTGTTGGCCAGGATGGTCTCGATCTCCTGATCTCATGATTCACCCACCTTGGCCTCCCAAAGTGCTAGGATTACAAGTGTGAGCCACCACGCCTGGCCATGCCTGAGCATTTATTAAGCACCTACTGTGTGTGTGCCAAGTATTGTGCTACAAACTGGGGATACAAAACCTGGTCGCTGCCCTCCTATGGGCTACTTGGGAAGTCTGAGTCCCTAGTTTACTTAAAAACAGATCATTATAATGTCTTGGGAAGTTGGGGACTGGGTGTGACCAGAGCAGAAGGTTCAGGGAGAGAGGAACTGGCCAGGCAGAGCAAGGGTGCAGGGCGTTCCAGGTAGAAGGAACAGTGTGTATAAAAGCATACAGGCGTGAAGCAGCCCGGTGTTCTCTGGTGGGCACTGGGAGTTGTTTGGTCTGGCGGGACATGGAGTGCAGGCTGGAGAGCCCGGGGAGATGAGGCCAGAGGCAGGCAAGCCCAGATGGTGCAGAACCTCGTGTTCCAACAAGAGTTGACCTTTATCCTGGAGCAGCCGAAAGCCCAGGCAGCCTCATGGTTCCCTGCAGCCCGGGAGCTTCAGAGCTGAGTCTGGGTCAGAGCCAGGCCCAAAGCACTCTCCTCTGATCCCCCATTAGCCCACATTCACAGCCCTCAGCAAGGCCTGTGAGAGTTAGTCACTTAAATATAATGCTATTTCCAAAGCTCATTCATTCATTCATAAATGTTTAGCAAGCTCTGATGTTTGCCAGGTGCTGCTCTGAGCACCATGAATGGGTCATTAAACCCCACAGAGGTTCCAGCTTTCAAGAAACGTATATCCTTGGCAGTTGGGAAGGGGACAGGCCATAAAAAACCAAACAGAACAAAGAAAGAAAATTTCAGATCACGATATGTGCAAATAAGAAAATGAAACAGGGATGCAATGGAGTGTGATGGGCGTCTGCTGAGTAGTCAGGGAAGGCTGCTCTGAGGAAGGTTATGTTTGAGCTGAGACCTGGTTGACAAGAACAAACCAGTCATGTGAACATCTGCAGGCTGAGGGTTTCAGGCACAGGAAACAGCACAGCACATGCAAAGTCCTCAAGGCATGAAAGAGCTTTGTGTTTTCCAGGTTTAGAAAAAAGTCTGGGTTCAAATCCACCACTCTTCAGTAATCCTCTGCAAGGATTATTATACCCATTTTGTAGAGATGGAAACTGAGGCTTGGTCAGGAATGTTAGTTTGTTGATCAGAATCACAACTGGGAGTACACATTTTGGCTGTAAAGCCACTATTGTCGGCTGGGCATGGTGGCTCACGTCTGTAATCCCAGCACTTTGGGAGGCCGAGGCAGGCAAATCACCTGAGGTCAGGAGTTCGAGACCAGCCTGACCAACATGGAGAAACCCCGTCTCTACTAAAAATACAAAATTAGCCGGGTGTGGTAGCACATGGCTGTGGTCCCAGCTACTCGGGAGGCTGAGGCAGGAGAATCATTTGAACCCAGGAGGCGGAGATTGTGGTGAGCCGAGAGCATGCCATTGCACTCCAGCCTGGGCAACAAGAGCGAAACTCCATCAAAAAAAAAAAAAAAAGCCACTATTTTTGGGGTATTTTGGGGTGTGTGCACGTATGTGTGTGTGTTTTTTTTTAATAAAAGCATCAAGTTCAGCAACCATGTGTCCTAAATTATCTAGAATGGTCAAATTTCTAAAATTCTCTTTTTTTTTTTTTGGAGACAGAGTCTCACTCTGTTTCCCATGTTTCCCAGGCTGGAGTGCAGTGGCATGATATCAGCTCGCTACAACCTCCACCTCTCAGGTTCAAGCAATTTTCCTGCCTCAGCCTCCCAAGCAGCTGAGATTACAGGCGCCTGCCACCACACCTGCCTAATTTTTGTATTTTTAATAGAGACGGGGTTTCACCATGTTGGCCAGCCTGGTCTCAAACTCCTGACCTCAGGTGATCCACCCACCTCAACCTCCCAAAGTGCTGAGATGAAAGGCGTGAGCCACTGTACCCGGCCCTAAAATTCTTACTGTCTCCTGGACAGTCATCTTGGACATGCTCTGTGTTCCATAACATGACTTCAAGTCTTGTCTTTGTCATGTACTACCAGTGGGATCCTAGACTAGCATTTCAGCACTTTAAGCCTCAGTTTCCTAATTTGTAAATAGGGAGGAATTGTAATCATTCCAATATCACAGGCTTGCTGGGAGGATTAAATGAGATCATCCACATCAGGGTTAGCACAGTGCCTGGAATGGCATACCTGTGAAATTAATGGTGATTCTTCTTTATTGTTACCTTGGGAAATGGAGGCCAACTGCAGGATGATGGTGGCTCCAAGCAGCTGGGGACCCAAAACATGCACAGAGAAAGAGAGACCAACAATGTGAGGCCTCTGATGCATGAGACAGGCAGGGGAGTGGTGGGAGGAGAGAGCAAGAGTGAGCAGCCAGGAGGGCCTCTTCCCTTCCCTTTACCCAGCCTCTCACTCCTCTGCTAGGATCCTACATTGACACATCTTGTACTTCCTGTTTCCAGGGAAATTCCTCACTGCCAGACTGCACCCACCCTTGAGGACCTCACAATCTATTTGGGCAGAGCAGAAGCCAGAGACAGGGACTACGAAGCGACAATCCCCAGCCCTGTGTGTTCAAGGAGCCCCCGAGGGGCAGGCAGCCACGCTGCAGAAGGCTAGCCTCACCGACCCCCAGGGAGCCCGGCGTGGGCTGCAGGGACAGAACGCTTCTCAGAGGAGGTAGGGACCCCATGGAGTACGTGACACCGGGCCCTCCAGCTGCATGCTCCAGTTAGCAGGACAGAGACCCCTCCCCACCCATTCCCAGCCTTCCCTGGCTTCCTGCTCTGCTGCTGGGAGGCCCTGTCACCACACATGCGCGTGCACGCGCTAACACACATACCCCTCCCAGGCACCCCCGGAAGACCAGCTGCAGCTGGGGGTGGGGGTGCACAGAGCACAGCCAGGGTTCTCAGATCCCTAGTCTGCTCTCCCACCCCGCCCTAGCCCCCAACTGCCGAGCTGCTTCTAGGTTTAAAGCAAAACATGACTCTGTCCTTCCTGCTGCTCAGTGGCAGCAACACTGCCTCGGGTTATTTTTAGCAGGGATGCAGGGAAGGCACAGTTCTCCTTGACTTTAACTAGGGACAACCCCCAACCCCCAGCCAAGACTCACTGGAGGAGGCCGGGTACGGAAACCCCCCTCCCAGAAAGGGGAAATGGTGTGTTTTCTGTTCCTTCAATTCACTAGAATGGGAGTTGCAGTCAAGCTTGGGGTTGAACTGATGGGAAATTCTAGGTTCCAAAGCCTATGTGTGGGCTCTGCCCCATTCCTGGTCTCTGTGTTTCCATGAATCCGGGAAGCGAGAGGCACACGGTGTCTGGAGTGCCCCGTCTGTGGGTGTTGATGGGGTCCCTGGGAAACTGGTTATAGCCAGGCTCTGTGGACTACACAGGGGCACCAGGCATTGTGGGTGGTGTTTCACAGGCGCTGGCTAAATAATTCATTAAACTGAGCATGTCCATTCCTTGTATTTTTCCCTATGTGTATCTTTTAGATGCTAGCAGTGCTTTATGAGGTATAATGTACATACATTCCACATACAGTAAAATGCACAAATCTTAAGTGTACAGCTTGATGAATTTTGACAAATATATCTGCCCATGTAACCATCACCTAGATCAAGATTTCAGACATTTTCACCACCTCCAAATTCCTTTGTGCCCTCTTCCAGTCAGTCTCCACTGCAGAGGCAACTGATTCTGATTTCTATCTATTACCATAGATCATGTGTGTGTTTTACAAAGTTAAAAGAAATACAGCTGCTGTCATAGAAGAGGGAAATGAGCAATAAAGTTCTTAACATGAAAGGGAGGCCTCAAAAAAGGGGGTTACTGGAACTGGAAAAAAATGAAGGTATCATTGGCCTGGGAAACAGGAGGTTTCAGACTCAGCCCAACCCCTCAGGGTTGGGACCAGAGGGCTTGGGACACTTCTTGGAGCAGAGAGGCTGTGAGTTGGGAGGGGGTAAGGGGAGGGCCAGCCGTGGCTCAGGCCCAGCTGCCTCCTATTCTGCTAGAGGTCCCTGCCCCTCCTCCCGGCCCTCCTCACTGCGCAGTTTCAGCAAGGCCAAGGCTGCAAGGAAAGGTTCTCTCAGGGGCATCCCCCCAGAGGGAGAGTTTAGGGCCCCTGTGTAATTAGGTTATTTGTTTTTCTTGCCTTCCTCTTCAAGGTCTGGGACTCCTACATCCTTTGTCCTACCTGGGGAGAGGAGAGGCTGAGGCTGTCAAAGTAGAGTGCTAGGGAAGAGTCACGATGCTTTTCATTCTGTCCTTCCTTTCTTCACTCAGAAACAGTTATTTAAGCACCTATGTCGTGCTGTAGATTCTGCCAGGTGCTGGGGATAGGAGGATAACTAAGCCACATTTTAGCTTGCTATGGAGTCCCAGTTGGCATTCCCAGGTGAGGCCAGGCCTTATACCTCCTTCATATTGGAGATGAGGGGCCCAGAGAGGGGAAGTGACTTATTCAGAATCACACAACTAGCTGCTGGCAGAGGAAGGCAAAGAACAGGGATCCCTGATTCAGCCCTAGATGGGGACAAGAAAGCAAAGGAAACCAAACCAACAGCCGACTCCTCGGTGTTCCCTCCTGCAAGCTTTTTAGGATAACAAAAAGCACTGACCTGGAGTAAGAGGACCTCATTTCTACTGCTAGGTCTTAGAAACACTTCCTCTCTCTGGGTCTCAGCTTTCTTCCATGAACACACGGGAGGCAGCTTGCAGAGGGCCTCTGACTCTCGCAAGCACACCCTGCATTTTCCTGCCTCTGTGCCTTTGCTCGGGTTGTTTCTGCCGCGTGGAATGCCCCCTTTCCCCTCCCACTTCCTTTCTCTGACATTCTCCTAATCATTTATGGCCTAATTCAAATGCCACCCCCAGAGGCCCCCCAGTCCTTGGACATCTGGGGAGTGGTGTCACCCAGGTCTCCACTACCAGAACAGACAGAGCCTCCTCCATTTTGCAACCCTCCCATCCTAGGGCACAGCCTTCCAGGGAGATGGGGTCAGTCACTTTTGGAGGAATTGAAGGGATTTATTCCTCCCGCCCTACACTTTCACATGCCCCTTTTCAACATTCAGAGACTGATGTCATCCTTCTGCTGGGCCTCTAAGACATTGTGCTTTCTGCTGGCCACGCCAGCCCAGGCTGGAGCATCAAACTTGGGCACTTCTGGCAAAGGTGGCTGCCCTGGGAGGTGACCCCAGGAAGGACAGCGGGGCCTCAGCCAGAAGCACAGCTGCCCCACCTCAGTCGTCCAGTCCTCGTTCACAAATACCCGAGCAGAAATCCTCCTTCCACCACAAACACATGACTCCTGTTCCCACAACCATATCCAGACCCACTTCTACCTGCCTGCCCACAACAGCAAGTTTGCGAAAATGTCCCCCACTGCTCCCACAGCTCCCCTGCCCCTCCCGTGGGTGGGCATTGCCACGGGTGCACATTCATTGCACATACACACAGGGCGCACACAGACATGCACATGGGCACATAATGGGCAACACAGATGTGGACACATGCATGCATACACACAGATGCATACATGGGCACATAGCCCCACAAACACATGTGCACATGGAGCACACACTCACACATACATGAACACACGGGCGCACAGGCACACACACTCACACACTGTCTCATGATAGGGGGCTCCTCTCCACCCTCAGCTCTCAGGCGAGCCTAGCTCACACGCCTTGAGCTGACGACGCTGTAGGGGAAATGTGGGCTCAGTTGCTGGTTCCCAGCTGCCTCTGGCTTTGCATCCAACTGGAGTCTTTTCTATTAATTTTTCCTACTGATGGCTCTATGGGAATGAGAGAGTGCACAAGAGCTGTGGGTTTACTCTGGGACAGCACCTTGTTTGGGTGCCTGGCAGGAATGGGGATGGGGGGGTGGGGTAAGGATTCCATCACTTCTAGGAACAAAGGTCTCCAAGGAGCTGAGGTTTGGTGAGACCAGTAAACACAAGGCTGGTCTTTCCTCTCACTGCCACACTCCTCCCTCCAGCCCATCCATTCTTCCCATTGCTGCAGATGCCCCAGGCCCATGCTCTCCCCTATGGGGAGGTGGGAAGGCTTGGAAGAGGGCTCAGTCCCAAGGTTGATGTGGCAGCTTTGGGACTGGCAGTAGGGTTCCAAGCTGTCTAGACCCCTTCAACAGAAGGGTGGGTTCTCTCAGATTCCTCCAGGGCAGCACAGCAGAAATCCAGAGACCAGCCAGTTAGGGGAAAGTGTTTGCAACCCAGTTACCAGATCTCGAGAGTTGGGCAGGGAGGAAGCTTGGATTCAATTAAACCTGATTCAGCTGCAGTCACTGAGTACAGAGCATATGCCTGGGATGGGTTGGGGCAGGTAGGAAGGGTGAGGGGTGGCACAGAAATCACAAGACACAGTAACTGTCTTCTAAGGGTGCGTGTGTCTTGGTGTGAGAGACTGGGGAACATCACATAGGCAGAAGAACTCCCGAGAGTGGAACTCAAACACAACGTGCTGCACACTGAGGCCATCACCTCTGCCCACCCCTCCCAGAGCATACAGACACTGCCACTTGCCTGATCTTCCTGTTGTCTTCCCTATTTTGTTTTTATTTTAGAGTCAGGGTTTCTGTCGCCCAGTCTGGAGTGCAGTGGCACAATCATAGCTCACTGCAACCTTGGACTCTTGGGCTCAAGTGATTCTCCCACCTTGGACTCTCAAGTACCTAGGACTATAGGTGTGTGCCACCACACCCAGCTAATTTTTTTTTTTTTTTTTTTTTGAAACTGAGTCTCACTCTGTTGCCAGACTGGAGTGCAGTGGCGCGGTCTTTGCTCACTGCAACCTCTGCCTCCTGGGTTCAAGCGATTCTCCTGCCTCAGCCTCCCAAGTAGCTGGGATTACAGGCGTGCGCCACCATGCCCAGCTAATTTTTGTATTTTTAGTAGAGATAGGGTTTCTCCATGTTGGTCAGGCTGGTTTTGAACTCCCTACCTTAGATAATCCACCCACCTTGGCCTCCCAAAGTACTGGGATTACAGGCTTGAGCCACTGCACCCGGCCCTCACCCAGCTTATTTTTTAAAATGTTTTTAGAGACGAGGTCTCCCTACCTTGTGCCCAGGCTGGGCTCGAACTCCTGGCCTCCAGCAATCTTCCTACCTGGGCCTCTTGAGTTGCTGGGATTACAGATTCGAGCCATTGCCCCCAGCTGTCTCCCCTATCTTGGTAACTCATGTCACATGGCAGCCCAGGACAGAAACTTTTGGGCCACCCTAGATTCTGCCCTCTCCTACCCCATCCAATCAGTCCTCACATCCCACGGGTTATTCTTGTCCCATCCTTTCCATCCAACCCCTCCTTCAGGCCTCACCACCACTGCCTTGGCGTTTCTCACCACTTCCCTCCCAGGGCTTCTAATGGCACAGGGGCTGGAAAGATCTCACCTTCAGGTTTATACCATCCTCTCTCTCCGTTCTCCACACGGATGCCAGAATGATCTCAAACTCCTGACCTCAGGTGATCTGCCCACCTTGGCCTCCCAAAGTGTTGTGACTACAGGCATGAGCCACCATGCCCAGCAGAACACAGAGTATTTTTGAAGAAAATACATTTTGAGAGTAAAATCCTATACATCTTTTTTTTTTTTTTTTTTTTTTTTTGAGACAGAGTTTCGCTCTTGTCACCCAGGCTGGAGTGCAATGTCTCCATCTCAGCTCACTGCAACCTCTGCCTCCCAGGTTCAAGCAATTCTCCTGCCTCCTGGGTTCAAGCAGGCACCTGCCACCACACCGTGCTAATTTTTGTATTTTTAGTAGAGGCAGGGTTTCACCATGTTGGCCAGGCTAGTCTCAATCCCCTGACCTCAGGTGATCTGCTCACCTCAGTCTCCCAAAGTGCTGGGATTAGAAGCATGAGGCACCGTGTCTGGCCTTATTTTTTGTTGTTTTGTTTTGTTTTGTTTTTTTCTGAGTCTCACTCCGTTGCCCAGGTGGGAGCGTGGTGGCATGATCACAGTTCACTGCGGCCTGGACCTTTTGGGCTCAAGCAATCCTCCCGCCTCAGTCTCCCAAATCATTGGAATTACAGGCGTGAGCCACCTTGCCCAGCCCATCTTGCTTTTTAAATAGAATTTATGTGAATCTCCAAGCCTAAGATTTTTCTTTTCTTTTCTTTGAGACTGAGTCTTGCTCTGTCACCCAGGTGAGAGTGCAGTGGCGCGACCTCTGCTCCTGTGTTCAAGTGATTCTGCCTTAGCCTCCTGAGTAGCTGGGATTCAGGATTACCCTGAAACCCTGTCTCTACTAAAAATACAAAAATTAGCAGGGTGTGGTGGCAGGCGCCTGTAATCCCAGCTGCTCAGGAGGTTGAGGCAGGAGAATTGCTTGAACCCGGGAGGCAGGCACCATCATGCCCAGCTAATTTTTGCATTTTTATTAGAGATGGGGTTTCACCATGTTGGCCAGGCTGGTCTTGAACTCCTGACCTGAGGTGATCCACCCACCTCAG
Source organism: Chlorocebus sabaeus (assembly GCF_047675955.1). Classification (NCBI taxonomy): domain Eukaryota; kingdom Metazoa; phylum Chordata; class Mammalia; order Primates; family Cercopithecidae; genus Chlorocebus; species Chlorocebus sabaeus. The sequence continues at coordinate 35,837,157 of NC_132920.1, read as the reverse complement.
CCTCCCAAAATGCTGGGATTACAGGTGTGAGCCACCACGCCCGGCCGCCTAAGATTTTTCAAGTCAGTGAAGAGAGATGTCCTCATAACCCCCTAAGGACCTGCTTAACCATGGATGGGTGTCAGCCCCTTACTAAGCAAGCCTTGTGGTTTTATGCCCCCAGGAGACGGATCCACTGAGAAGTGACCCCAGGCCTCAGTTGAAAGAGCCTCACGTCTCAGTGGATGGACTGGGGACAGATTGTTCCAATCAGGGATGTCTGTGAGGGATTTCTGGAAGAGGTGAGATTTGGGCTGAGTCTTGACAGATTTTGACAGTCAGAAGGAAGGGAGAAGGGCAGGAAGTCAAGAAAATATTTGGACCCCGAGGCTTAGTAGTTGGACAGGCAGGGCAGGGACGCAGGGGAGAGAGGATGTGAGGGTGTGAGTCCAGAGAGGCAGGTCACAGCCCTCCTGGGTGGCTGCACAGTTTTGGACAAGTGGTTGCTTTTTACATTCTCTGCTACCGTTTATGCAAATTGAGCACTTAAGTCTGGGAAAAAGCTCACATGAGAATCCCCAGGGCAGGAGCATTTGCTGATCCCTGGGTCCCCACCCTCCAGCTAAGCTGCTTCAGCCTCGTACACTGACTTCTGAGAGGTGTTGTGGCTTAGAGTATATGTCACAGCTCCGCTGCTTGCTAGAAGGGCAGGTCTTTTAAAACCTCTGTGCCTCCATTTCCTTAACTGTCAAAGGGTGGTAGTGTCTATCTCATAAGGTTGTTGTTGGAGACTAAATTAGTTAAGGCACCTTAGACCATCTAGACCACCAGCTTCATTAAGGGCTTAGTAGACATTAGCTAATATTGTCACTGGATCCAACTGTCTTCATAATGAGGCAAAATTCCATTGGACTGTCCCTCTTCTAGGCCACAGGATTTGGCCTTGGCTGCTGCCTCATTCTAGTCCTAGGGTTCCCTCAACAAGTGTGGCTCCCGTTGACCTGAGCCACATCCTTCTCACTCACCACATGCCCCAAGGAGTCACTCCCCTCTTTTTGCCCCTGCCCACTTATGCCCACTCTACTGATACTGGCTTCTTGTTATAAGATTTTTTCTTTCTTTCTTCTTCTTCTTCTTTTTCTTGGGGGGCAGGAACCAGATCTTGCATTGTCACCTGGGCTGGAGTGCAGTAGGGTGATCATGGCTCACTGCAGCCTTAACCTCCTGGGCTCAAGTGATCCTCCCACCTCAGCCTCCCGAGTAGCTGGGACTACAGGCACCCACTACCACCCCCGGCTTTGGGATAAAATTAGTTTTGCTTTGTGCCCACGGGACCTGGACAGGACAGCAAAACTGTGATGAGAGTTTACTAAATAGTTTTGGGGAGTGACCAGGCCACATGGCCAGCTTCAGTTCTAGGGTCGGCCCAGTTCCTGCCATCAGAAGTGAGTCTCAGAAGGCGAGGCACTGGTGCCTCAGCATCTCCCTGAGGGGAGCCAGCTTACCGCCCTGCACGTTGCCAGGCTTGGGAGATACCTGTTGGTTTGCATGCCAGGGTGAAAGCAGCATCTGGCTATGCAATGGCAGCCCTCAGATCTCTGGGAACTAGGCTGGGATGGTAGACAAATCTGGCTCCTTGCTGTGAAGGGGCAGGTAGTGAGGGGATTGGCTTACAAAACAGAGCCTGGGCCCTTTCCTAGTGCCAGGCCCTACGAGCTGTTCCTTAGCAAACCATGAGGGCCTCCATGCTTCTCTTTGAACTTCCAGGTGTATCTCCCTGCAAGATAACTACCACCTTACCATACCTACCCTCCTTACCCACTTCTGGGGCTTTCTCCTGACACCTCCCATTCTACAAAAGCCTTCTCTAAGATTCCGCTGTAAAATGGAAACAAACATCTCTGTGGCGAGGGCTGAGAGGATGGAGTTGGCCTTAATAGTTAGAAATTCCAGGTGATGGGCTTAATTCACTTTGGTGCAGGGGATAAAGGGAAAATAGAGAGCGGGTAACAAACAATTATTTGCAAGCTATTTTCTAGAAAATACAGAGAGGCCCCGTGTGGTGGCTCATGCCTATAATCCCAGCACTTTGGGAGGCTGAAGTGGGAGGATTGCTTGAGCCCAGAAGTTTGAGGCCAGCCTGGGCAACATAGGGACATGCTGTTTCTACATTTTTTTTTTTTTTAATTAGCCCAGTGTGATTGTACGCACCTGTAGTCCCAGCAACTTGGGAGGCTTAAGTAGGAGGATCATGAGCCAGGAGTTCAAGGTTACAGTGAACTGTGATTGCACCACTGCACTCTAGCCTGGGCGATAGAGCGAGACTGTCTCAAAAAACAAAAAACAAAAAAACAGACAGAAGTAGAAACATAATGTACCAGACTAGTAAGTACACACACACACCGTGTGTTTTAAATCAACTTTACAGGGGCATAATTTACATACAATAAAATGCACCTGTTTAGGTATACAGTTTGATGAGTTTTGACAAATGTTTACCTATGTAATGTCTATCACAGTATAGATTAGTTCCTCCACTCTGAAAGTTTCCCCGTTTCTTTTTCTTATCTTTCTTTCTTTTCCTTTCCTCCCCTCCCTCCCCTCCCCTTCCCTCCACTCCCCTCCCTTCCTCTCCTTTCCTCTCCTTTTCTTTCCTTTCCTCTCCTTTCGTTTTTTTGAAGTGGAGTCTTGCTCTCTTGCCCAGGCTGGAGCACAGTGGCACAGCCTCTGCTCACTGTAGCCTCCACCTCCCGGGTTCAAGCAATTCTTCTGCCTCGGATCCTGAGTAGCTGGGATTACAGGCACCTGCCACCACGCCCTGCTAATTTTTGTATTTTTAGTAGAGACAGGGTTTCACCATGTTGGCCAGGCTGGTCTTGAACTCCTGACCTTAGGTGATGTACCCACCTTGGCCTCCCAAACTGTTGGGACTACAGGCATGACCCACAGCTCCCGGCCTTCTTTTTTTTCTTTTGAGACAAGGACTTACTCTGTCCGGCCCAGGCTGGAGTGCAGTGTTGAGATCACAGCTCAGGGAAGCCTCCACTTCCCAGACTCAAGTGATCATCTCACTTCAGCCTCCCAAGTAGCTCGGACTACAGGTGTGAGCCACCACACCTGGCTTTTTTTTTTTTTTTTCTTTTTGTAGAAACAGAGTTTCACCATGTTGCCCAAGCTGGTCTTGACTTCCTGGACTCAAGTCATCTGCCCACCTCAGCCTCCCAAAGTGATGGGATTACGGGCATGAGACACTGCACCGGCTGTCTTTGTCTCTTTTTGCAATCAATCCCTACCTGGTCCAAGCAAGGGCCCATCCCTACCTGGTCCAGTCTGCTTTTTATCAGTATGGATTAGATTTATATTTCCTAGAATTTTACATAAATGGAGTCATACAGTATGTACTCTTTTGTATCTGGCTTCTTTTGTTCAACATAATGTTTTTGAGATTTGTTCATGTTTTTGCACATATTAAGTAGTTTGTTCCCTTTTATGGCTGTATTGTATTCCACTAGATGGTTATACTACAGTTTATTTATTCATTCTTCTGTTGATGGACATTATGGTTGTTTGTTGTTTCGGGCTATTATGAAAAAGTTGCTGTGAACACTCTTGTACAACTCCTTTTGTGAACACATGTTTTTATTTGTCTTGGGAGCAGAATTGCTGAGTCGTATGGCAAATGTGTGTATGCTTAACTTCAAAATAAACTGCTAAACTGTGTTCCAAAGTGACTGTATGTTCTCACCAGCAAAGTATGACAGTTCCAACTGTTCCACATTTTGGCCAGCTCTTGGTATCATTGGCTTTTTATTTTTCACACTTTTTTTTTCTTCTTTTTTTGAGACAAGATCTCACTCTATCACCCAGGTTGGAGTGTAGTTGTGCAATCATGACTCACTATAGCCTCAACCTCTCTGGGCTCAGGTGATCCTCCCCCTCAGCCTCCTGAGTAGCTGGAACTATGGGCACACACCACCATGCCCAGTTAATTGTTTTATGTTTCGTAGAGACCAGGTTTCCTAAGTTGCCCAGGCTGGTCTTGAATTCAAGCAATCCTCCTACTTCAGCCTCTCAAAGAGCTGAGATTACAGGCATGAACCACTGCACCCAGCCCTATGTTTTGCACTTCTGGTTAGGTGCGGAGTATCTCTCGCTGAAGCACACAGATGTTGCCCTGCTACCTTTTCTGAAGCTACTCTTCCTGCCCCTTGGTCTTCCGCAACTGCTCTGAGCATCCTTCTGCTTCTGCATGTGCTAGGATCATTTCCTAGAATTCTCATCATTTGGGCCTTAGCCCAGATGTTACCTCCTCAGAGGTCTTCCCTCACTACCCTCTCTAATGGAATTCTCAACACTTGTTATCACATTACCCTGTTTGTCCCATGAGAACATAAGCTCCATGAACAAACATATCTTGTCTGTTTTGTTTACCTAAAAGCCGTGCCTTAAAGATCACAGATGCTCAATATATGTTGCTGAATGGACTTGCAAGTTTAAAATGTATGTTCAACATATTGACCTTTGGGGTCCTGGGAATGAAAGCGTTTGCATAACATCACATCAGAAATATTTAAAGCCTAAGTTATTTTTATTGTCTGGGACTGTTCTCTTTTGCATGTAAATATCTTAAAATCCTACAAATATGTAAAACAAGAAAGAAAAGAAAAAACAACTATAGTTTCATCAAACTATGTTGATTTCTAAAAAATCAAATTGTTATGGTTTAGAAATACAAATCATTTTTTAATTAGTTTAAAACTGATTTTTTAAAGTTCACTTTTGAATAAGTTATATTTGCACATGGTGAAAAATTCAAACAGTATATACTTCTGGAAAATGCTGCCCATATGCAAACATAGGTATATCTTTCTGCACTTTTTTCCAAAAATAGTATCATACTGTATGCATTGCTTGCACCTTGCTTTTGCATTTAACAATTTATCTTAGAAATCATTCCATGTCATTATATGTGATATGGTTTGGACCCGGCGGGAGGTAATTGAATCATGGGGGCAGGTTTTTCCCATGCTGTTCTCATAATAGTGAATAAGTCTCATGAGATCCGATGGTTTTTTAAGGGGGAGTTTTCCAGCACAAGCTCTCTTCGCCTGCCGACATCCACGTAAGATGTGATTTGCTCCTCCTTGCCTTCCGTCATGATTGTGAAGCCTCGCCAGCTATGCGGAACTGTAAGTCCAATTAAACCTCTTTCTTTAGTAACTTGCCCAGTCTCAGGTATGTCTTTATCAGCAGCGTGAAAACAGACAAATATAATATGTATCAGTTAAGATTAGATTTGGCTGCTGGTGAAAGAAAATTAAAAACATCAGTGCCTTGCAAAATTAGACATTGATTTGTCTCTCTAACGAAGTCCAAAGGTAAGTGACCAGGCAATACTAAGATTCCATAATTATCAGGGACCTAGGATCCTTCTATTGCTTTTATGCCATCTTCAACATGGGGCTTCTACCTCATGTTCCAATATGACTGTCTGAGCTCCTGCCATTACATCTGCATCTATCTAGAAAAAAAAAAAAAAAAAAAAACTTTAACAAGAACACAGGGGCCCACTTACTAGCAAAGGAGGCTGGAAAATTTATTCTTTATTTCAAATAGCCATGTACCCAGCTCAAAAATCAGAGGGGAAGAGGAGGATGGATATTGGGGCACAACTAACAATCTCTGTTATAAGTATACATAGATTTGCCTCATTAAAAAAAACACTATATAGAATTCCATTGTACAAGGCCAGGTGTGATGACTCATGCCTATAATCCTAGCACTTTGGGAGGCCAAGGTGGGTGGATCATCTGAGGTCAGGAGTTTGAGACCAGCCTGGTCAACATGGTGAAACCCCACCTCTACTACACATACAAAAATTAGCCAGGCATGGTGGTGCACACCTATCCCAGCTACTCAGGAGGCTGAGACAGGAGAATCTCTTGAACCTGGGAGGTGGAGGTTGCAGTGAGCCAAGATCACACCACTGCACTCCAGCCTGGGTGACAGAGGGAGACTCTGTCTCAAGAAAAAGAATTCCATTGTACGAATGTACCATTATTTATTTAACCAGTTGGCAGGCCTTAAGTTATTTATACTCAGCACAAATGATGCTGCAAGGAACTAGATCTTTATACCTACCTACTTCCTTGGCATATATGAGAATATTTCTGCAGGAAAATTTCCTAGGAGTGGAATTATTAGGTCAAAGACTGTGTTAGTTATTGCCAAATTTCCCTCTGAAGAAGTTTCATCAATCTTTGCTCTTACCAATAATATTTTCCCACACCTTGACCAACCTACTGTATTACAAAACTGTAGCAATCTTCTAGGGAGAAAATAATATATCCTTCTGACAGGTATAATATGGTCTTGGTTTACATTTCTCTTATCACAAGTTAGGTCAGAAGTCATGAGATCATGTCCTTTGCCAGAACATGGAGCTGGAGGCCATTATCCTTAGCAAACTAATGCAAGAACAGAAAACCAAATACCGCATGTTCTCACTTATAAGTAGGAGCTAAATGATGAGAACACATGGACACAAAGAAGGGAACAACAGATACTGGGGCTTACTTGAGGGTGGAGGGTGGGAGGAGAGAGAAGGGAGAGGATCAGAAAAAATAACTATTGGGTACTAACTTAGTACCTGGGTAACAAAATAATCTGTACAACAAACTCCCTTAACATGAGTTCACTTGTATTACAAACCTGCACATGTATCCCTGAACCTAAAATAAAAGTTAAAAAAACAAGTTAGGTCAAAAGTCTTTTCATACTTACCAGTGATCTAAATTATGAAAGTAGTTCAAGTATCTGGTAATACACTTAAAACAATCTAAAGAGAAATACAATAAAAACTAGTCCTTTTTCCTACCCTAGATTCCCAGTCCCATCCCCTTAGGCATAACCACCATTAAGAGTTTCTTGCATATCTTTCTGTAAAGTTCCACCGGAACTTTAATTACATTTAACTAACTATACATATAACATTTTTAAAAAGTAGAAGTGGGACTATCCATTATATTCTGTTCTATGCTTTGCTTTTTCACCTAATATATTTTATAGATCTTTTTATGTAAGTACATAGATACATATCATATTCTTTTAAATTGTTGCATATGTTGAATGGCAAAGCCATAATTTAGTAAAACAATCTCCTGGTACTGATGATCAAATTATCTTTAGTTTCTTGCTGTTACAAATACCACAGAGAACATCGTTGTATATACAGTTTGGCCAACATGTAGGAGTACAGCTATAGAATGAATTCCTGGAAGTGGAATATTAGGTCATTGAGTATGTGGGTTTTAAAATTTGATAAACATTGCTAAATTATCTGCCAAAGAGGTTACACAATCTTCACTCCCACAAACGAAAATGGCTTTGCCCTATTTCCCACATCCTTACCTATATTGTATATTATCAAACTTTTAAATCAAGTAGATACAAATGGCATATCATTATATTAAATTGCATAATTTTCATTATGAGTGAGGTTCAGTATCCTCTTATGTATTTCTTTTTTTCTTTTTCTTTTTTTTTTTTTGAGACAGAGTTTCGCTCTTGTTGCCCAGGCTAGAGTGCAATGGCACGACCTTGGCTCACTACAACCTCCACCTCCCAGGTTCAAGTGATTCTCCTGCCTCAGCCTACTGAGTAGCTGGGATTACAGGTGCATGCCACCACACCTGGATAATTTTTGTATTTTTTGTAGAGACAGGGTTTTGCCACATTGGCAAGGCTGGTGTCTAACTCCTGGCCTCAAGTGATCCATGTGCCTGGGCCTCCCAAAGTGTTGGGATTACAGGCGTGAGCCACTGCATCCAGTCAGTGTTTTCTCTTATATTATCTTTATAGTTTCATCTTTTACCTTCAGATCTTTGATTCATCTGGAGCATTTTTGTTGTAAGAAACGAGGTAAGGACCTAATTCCCCTCACCCTCCTCATCCCCAGATAGCTAATCAGTTTTTCTACCATTGTTGTTGAATACTTAAATGTTTCCTCACTGCTCTGAAATGTCCATAGGTAGTTAGAACTATTTCTATGTTTTATATTATTTCATTTGTATGATTTGATTAAAATAAATTTGCAGGCCGGGCACGGTGGCTCATGCCTGTAATCGCAGCACTTTGGGAGGCCAAAGCAGGCGGATCATGAGGTCAGGAGTTTGAGACCAGCCTGACCAACATGGTGAAACCCTGTCTCTACTAAAAATACAAAAATTAGCTGGGTGCATTGGTGTGTGCCTGTAATCCCAGCTACTCAGGAGGCTGAGGCAGGAGAATCCCTTGACCTGGTAGGCAGAGGTTGCAGTGAGCCAAGATCTCGCCATTGCACTCCAGCCTGGGTGACAGAGTGAGACACTGTCTAAATATATATATATATATATATGTACACACACGCACATATATATATATATATATTTGGATTTCACATGGCAGAATCAAATTGTTTTAGTGACAGTTTTGTACTATGTTTTCATCTCTGGTGGGGCTATAATTCTTTTTCAGAATTTTCATAGCAATCTTTACATGCACATTTTTCCAAATGAATTTTAGAATAAGTTTGTCAAGGCAAAAAATATATTGTCATTGGGATTGCAAACAGTAAGTATTTTTGTACCTCAGTCTACAAAAATATACAATTTATAAACAAAGGCCGATAAGTGATATGTGGTATCTATAAATCCCACAAAACATGTTGACAAGCTATTAGACCTTCTCCTGAGGCTCCCAGTGATCTTGGTGTCTCAAAGCAGCTTCTGCAACTGGGAAATTGTCTCAGGAGCTAAATCCAGCCACCCAGATATATTCCTAGTTTTTTGAGCAATAAAGATGGAAAACCATTCTTTCCTCTTGAGGTGTCACTGGTACAACCAAGTGAAGGCAGTAGGTGCTGCATTGGAGTTCAGCACCTTAGGAAGAACAGAAAGAAGCAGCTTCAGATCTGGCAGTGGTCATCCTGGAAATACAGCGGGCAACAGGCTTCTCTGGGCTCTCAATTACTTGTCTGTGACTCTGTAGGCCTGGAGCTCCTTTCTAGATACCTGACCCCACTTCTCTATAGAAGTAGAAACTGCAGCATGGAGGGGAGAGAAATTTCTCAAGTTTGCACAACTATTTACTGAAAGATCAGAGCCCAGAGACCAGGTGTATCATTAGTGGATCTTAGTTACAAACAACAGAGTCCTATCTGACTAGAATGAGCAGAAAGGGGACTTATTTCAGGTTGTTAGGTAACTCACAGAATCATTGGGAGGGAGGAGAGAGACAGATTCCAGGCTAAGCTTCCAGGGGTAATGCCTAAAATCACATCGCAGAGAAAATGATTGCTACCACCGTTGCTGAACACTGATGCTGAGAACTTAATGTTAGCACAGCCACTCCTGCCTCCAGCACCAATGCCAAATTCGACTTCAGGAACTTGACCTTACAACCCTGCGAAACCACTTCTGTTGCCATTGTGATCACCAAGCCTCCTTCTGTGCACTTCAGAATTGAAGCCTTTCTTGGGTGTGTGATTTGTAGAACTGGGTCACATGTCAATGTTCTAGCTGCAAGGGAGGCTGGGAATCTGAGTTCTGACTTCTAGTTTGAGAGGCAAAACCCATAATAGAGGAATTTCCCCAGTACAGAAAGGTCAATTAGAATTGGACCAATACTCCAAAGACAACTACATATGCTAGACAAATATCTTTAAATCTTTTATAAAATTGATAAATAATATTAGTACATATTTATGGGGTACATGTGATATTTTGTTACATGCATGAACGTGTAATGATCAAATCAGGGTATTTAGGGTATCAATCACCTTGAATATCATTTCTATGTGTCGGGATTTAACTTTTATTTTTTATTTTTTTTGAGACGGAGTCTTGTTCTGTCGCCCAGGCTAGACAGTGGCTTGATCTTGGCTCACTACAACCTCTGCCTCCCAGGTTCAAGTGATTCTTGTGCCTCAGCCTCCCGAGTAGCTGGGATTACAGGTGCCCAGTACCACACCTGGCTAATCTTTTTTTTTTTTTTTTGAGATACAGTCTCGCTCTTGTTGCCCAGGCTGGAGTGCAGTGGCATGATCTCAGCTCATTGCAACCTCCGCCTCCCAGGCTCAAGCAATTCTCCTGCCTCAGCTTCCCAAGTAACTGGGATTACAGGTGCCTGCCATCACACCCAGTTAATTTTTGTATTTTTAATAGAGATGGGGTTTCATCATGTTGGCCAGGCTGGTCTTGAATCCTGACCTCAGGTGATCTGCCCACCTTGACCTCCCAAAGTGCTGAAATTACAGGCATGAGTCACGGCGCCCAGCCTGAATTTAACTTTGAAAAAAACTTTTTTTTTGATAAAATACAATTTGTTAATGTATTATTCCTTTAGTTTCATATCAAATAAGTCTTTGTTTAACGCAAAGTCACAGAGATTTTCTATGTGTTCTAGAAATGTTAGTGCTTTTGGTTTTGCATTTAGGTCCAGGATCCATTTTTAGTTAATTTTTCTATACGGTGTGAGATGTAAATCAAAGTTTATATTTTGCACGCCATTATCCAGTTGTTCCAGCACCATTTGTCAAAAGACTGTCTTTTCTTTTCTTTTTTTTAAATTTTATTGTAGGTTTGGGGTACATGTGAAGGTTTATTACATAGGTAAACTCATGTCACAGGGGTTTGTTGTAGAGATTATTTAATCACTCAGGAATCATGATTTAAATCTTAAATGCATCAAAAACCTAATGAGATAGTGAGAAATTATTGGACCAAGATAGAAGAAAATGTAAGAGTTAGGTTAGGGTTGCCAGATAAAAATATAACATTCCTGGCTGGATGCAGTGGCTCACACCTGTAATCCCAGCACTTTAGGAGGCCAGGATGGGTGGATCACTTGAGGTCTGGAGTTCCAGACCAGCCAGGCCAACAAGGTGAAACCCCATCTCTACTAAAAATACAAAAATTAGCTGGGTGTGGTGGCACACGCTTGTAATCCCAGCTACTCGGGAGGCTGAGGCATGAGAATCGCTTGAGCCTGGGAGGCAGAGGTTGCAATGAGCCGAGATCATGCCATTGCACTCCAGCCTGGGTGACAGAGTGAGACTCTGTCTAAAAAAAAAAAAAAAAATACAGCATTCCTGGCCAAGTGTGGTGGCTCACGCCTATAATGCTAACACTTTGGGAAGCTGAGGTGGGAGGTGTGCTTGAGCCCAGGAGTTCGAGACCAGCCTGGGCAACATAGTGAGACCCTGTCTCTACCAAAAATAAACAAAATTAGTAGGGCATGGTGGTGCACATCTGTAGTCCCAGGTACTCAGGAGGCTGAGGTGGGAGGATTGCCTGAGCATGGGAGGTTGAAGCTGCAGTGAGCTGAGATTGCACCATTGCATTCCAGCCTTGCAACAGAGTGAGACCCTGTCTCAAAAAACAAACAAACAAACAAAAACCCAGCACTCCCAGTTAAATTCTTATCTGAATTTCAGTTAATGGATAACTTTTCAGTGTGTATCCCAATTAAATTCAAATTTCAGATAAACACTGAATACTTTTTTCATGTGCAAATTATGTTCCTGCAATATTTGGGATACACTTAACATTAAAAAAAGTATTTGTTGCTTATCTGAAATTAAAATTTAACTGGACATCCTATTTTTAAATTTTTATTTATTTATTTTTAAATTTATTTTTTAGATGGAGTCTTGGTCTGTTGTTCAGGCTGGAGTGCAGTGGCCGGATCTCAGCTCACTGCAAGCTCTGCCTCCCGGGTTTATGCCATTCTCCTGCCTCAGCCTCCCGAGTAGCTGGACTACAGGTGCCCGCCACCTCGCCTGGCTAGTTTTTTGTATTTTTTAGTAGAAACGGAGTTTCACCCTGTTAGCCAGGATGGTCTCGATCTCCTGACCTCATGATCCGCCCGTCTCGGCCTCCCAAAGTGCTGGGATTATAGGCTTGAGCCACTGCGCCCGGCCATTTTTTTTTTTTTTTTTTTTTTTTTTTTAAGACAGAGTCTCTGTCGCCCAGACTGGAGTGCAGTGGTGCAATTTCAGCTCACTACAGTCTCTGCCTCCTCGGTTCAATAGATTCTCCTGCCTCAGCCTCCTGAGTAGCTGGGATTACAGGCATGTGCCAACACCCCTGGCTAATTTTTGTATTTTTTTTGGTAGAGACGGGGTTTCACCATGTTGGCCAGGCTAGTCTTGAACTCCTGACCTCAGGTGATCCACCTGCATTGGCCTCCCAAAGTGATAAGATTACAGGCGTGAGCCACCATGCCCGGCCATTTCCTCCTTTTTAGTGAGTGTCAATTATGATTTTACCTTCCCTGCCTCACCACTGTGTGTGGGGAGTGGATAACCTGAAGTTCAAAGGTCTTCAGACCGAAAGCAGCATCAATTGAAATTGAAGACTCATTCGTACCTGGCCTTGATTTAGATGAGGAAAGTATGGACATCAAGCTCAATACTAGCACATTAATGAGGTGAGACCTTGGGGGGAATTAAGGGGCAGTGAGTGTATTGTACATGTAAGAGCAAGTGAATCATTAGGAGACAGAAGATGGACTGGGATAGAGAGTAACCTTAGTGGTCCCCAGAGAACCATATATCTGAATATTCACACCATTGTTAGTTCCCTCCCATTGAAACTGGACTGGGCTGTAACCTGTTTTAACCAAGAGAATGTGGTAGAAGTGATGCTGTGTCAGTCAGTTACAGGTGTAAACCTTAAGAAGGACTGACAATTTCCATGCCTTCCGTGTAAGACCAGTTTGAAAGTGGATCATTCAGCCCTGTTCAAGCTGCCCCAACCCTTGCCACGTAGACTAGAGATCAACTGTCCCTGCTGAATTCTGTTCAAATTGCAGAATGATGAGCAAATGATGTGGTTTGGATTTGTGTCCCCACCAAATCTCATGTTGAATTGTAATCCCCAGTGTTTACAGGTGGGGCCTAGTGGGAGGTGATTGGATCATAGGGGTGGATTTCTTATGCGTGGTTTAGCACTATCCGCTTGGTGCTGTTCTTGTGATAGTGAGTGAGTTCTCGTGAGATCTGGTTGTTTAAAAATGTGTGGCACTGCCCCGCTCCCTCTCTTGCTCCTGCCATGTGAGAGGCCTCGATCCCCTTTTGCCTTCTGCCATGATTGGAAGCAGAAGCAGAAATCGTTATGCTTCCTGTATAGCCTGCAGAGTCATGAGCCAATTAAACTTCTTTTATTATTTATTTATTTACTTATTTATTATTTTTTGAGATGGAGTCTTGCTCTGTCTCCCAGGCTGGAATGCAGTGGCACAATCTTGGCTCACTGCAACCTCCCAGGTTCAAGCGATTCTCCTGCCTCAGCCACCCGAGTAGCTGGGATTACAGGCTTCTACCACCAAGCCCAGCTAGTTTTTGCATTTTTAGTAGAGACAGGTTTCACCATATTGGCCAGGCTGGTCTCGAACTCCTGACCTCAGGTGATCCGCCACCTCAGCCTCCCAAAGTTGGGAATACAGGCGTGAGCCACCGTGCCCGGCCTTATTATTACTATATATATATATTTTTTTTGGAGTTTCGCTCTTGTTGCCCAGGATGGAGTGTAATGGCGTGACCTCCACTCACTGCAACCTCCGCCTCCCAGGTTCAAGTGATTCTCCTGTCTCAGCCTCCTGAGTAGCTAGGATTACAGGCATGCACCACCATGCCCGGCTAATTTTGTATTTTCAGTAGAGACGGGGTTTCACCATGTTGGTCAGGTTGGTCTTGAACTCCTGATATTAGGTGATTCACCCACCTTGTCCTCCCAAAGTGCTGAGATTATAGGCATGAGCCAACGCACCCGGCCGCCTCTTTTCTTTATAAATTACCCAGTCTCAAGTATTTCTTTATAGCAATGTGAGAACGGACAAATAATAGTGAGTGAATATGACAGCTGTTGTTTTAAGCCAGGAGTAGGCAAACTATGACCCATGGCTGGTTATTTGTTCTTTTATTTTTATTAACAACTTTTTTGAGAGATAATTCACATACCATACAGTTCACCCACTTAAAGTGTACAGCACAATGGTTTTTAGTATATTCACATATGTATGCAACCATTACCATGGTCAACTTTATAATAATTTCTCAAAAAGAAATTCTGTATCCTTTACCTATCACCTTCCCATCCTCCCTTCTTTTACACCCCCAGCCCTAAGAAATCTATATATTGTCTCTTTTCTTCCCTGTTCTGGACATTCCATGTGAATGTAATCATATAACATGAGATCTTTTGTGACTGACTGCTTTCATTTATTATGTTTTCAAGGTTCATATATGTTGTAGCATCTATTAGTACTTCGTTCTTTTTTTTTTTTTTTTTTGAGACAGAGTTTCACTCTTGTTGCCTAGGCTGGAGTGCAATGGTGCAATCTCAGCTCACTGCAACCTCTGCCTCCCGGATTCAAGCGATTCTCCTGCCTCAGCCTCCTGAGTAGCTGGGATTACAAGGCATGCGGCACCATGCCTGGCTAATTTTGTATTTTTAGTAGAGACAGGGTTTCTCCATGTTGGTCAGACTGGTCTCGAACTCCCAACCTCAGGTGATCCGTCTACCTTGGCCTCCCAAAGTGTTGGGATTACAGGCGTGAGCCACTGAGCCTAGACTTACTTCATTCTTTTTTTATGGCCAAATAGTGTTCCATTGTGCAGATATATCACATTTTGTTTATCCATTCATTAACTGTTAGACATTTGAGTTGGACCCACCTTCTGGCTATCATGAATAATGCTGATATATATACATTGGTATCCAAGTATCTGTTTGAGTTCCTGCTTTTAATTCCTTTGGATAAATACCTATGAGTGGAATTACTGGAATATATGGTAATTCCATATTGAACATTTTAGGATTGCCAAACTGTTTTCCACAGCCATACCATTTTACTTTCCCATCATTAATGCATGAAAATTCCATTTTCTCCATATTCTCCCCAATGCTTGGCACCTTTGTCAAAAATCAGTTGACCATAGATGAGTGAGATTATTTCTGGACTTTCAATTGTGTTCCATTTCTCTATAAGTCTATCCTTGTGCCAGTACCACACTGCATTGATTATTGCTGCTTTGCAGTAAGTTTTGAAATCAGGAAATATGAACCCTCCTACTTTGTTTTTCTTCTTAAAAGTTGTTTTGGCTATTCTTGGTCCATATGAATTTTAAAATCACCTTGTCAATTGCTATAAAATAGTCATCTCAGATTCTGATGGGGATTGCATTATATCAAAAGATCAATTTGGGAAAAATTGGCATTTTAAACAATGTTAAGTCTTACAATCCATAAACATAGGATGTTTTTCCAATTTTTTTTTTTTTTTTTTTTTTTTTTTGAGACAGAGTCTGGCTCTGTTGCCCAGGCTGGAGTGCAGTGGCATCATCTCAATTTATTGCAGCCTCCAACATCTGGTCTCAAGCGATCTTCCCACCTCAGCCTCCCGAGTAGCTGGGACGACAGGTGCATGCCACCACGCTGGGCTAATTTTTTGTAGACCCAGGGTCTTGTCATGTTGTCCAGGCTGGTCTTGAACTCCTGGGCTCAAGCACTCCTCCCACCTGTCTCCCAAAGTGCTGGGATTACAGGCAGGAGCCACCATGCCTGGCTAGTTTTTCCAATTATTTAGATGGTCTTTAATTTCTTTTTTTAAAAAGCTCTGCATACATTCCACTAAAAACTGTCTTTTTTTTTTTTTTTTTTTTTTTTTTTTGAGATGAGTCTCGCTCTGTCACCCAGGCTGGAGTGCAGTGGCATAATCTCAGTTCACTGCAAGCTCCACCTCCCGGGTTCATGCCATTCTCCTGCCTCAGCCTCCCGAGGAGCTGGGACTACAGGTGCCCGCCACCACGTCCACTACATTTTTGTATTTTTAGTAGAGACAGGGTTTCACCGTGTTAGCCAAGATGGTCTCGATCTCCTGACCTCCTGATCCACCTGCCTCAGCCTCCTAAAGTGCTGGGATTACAGGTGTGAGCCACCACACCTGGCCTAAAGACCGTCTTTAATTTCTTTCAACAATGTTTGTTGTTTTCTAAGTTTACACTTCTTTCATTCAATGTACTCCAATAAAATGTATTTTATTCTTTTTGATGCTATCATAAATGAAATTGTTTTCTTAATTTCATTTTTGGATTACTCATTGCAAGTATGTAGAAATACAATTGATTTTTGTTAATTTTTCTTGTATCCTGCAACCTTGTTGAATTTGTTTGTTAATTCTAATAGTTTTTAAGTAGATTCCTTAAGATTTTCCATATACAAGATTGTGTGTCCGTAAAGAGATAGTTTTACGTCTTCCTTTCTACTTGGATTCCTTTAATTTGTATTTCTTGCCTAATTGCCCTGGATACAACCTCCAGTATAATGTTAAATAGAAGTGTTTGGAATGGTTGCATGTGGTGGCTCATGCCTGTAATCCCAGCACTTTGGGAGGTCAAGGCAGGTGGATCACTTGAGGTCAGGAGTTTGAGACCAGCCTGACCAACATGGTGAAACCCAGTCTCTACTAAAAAATACAAAAAATTAACCAGGTGTTGTGGCGTGCACCTGTAATTCCAGTTACTTGGGAGGCTGAGGCATGAGAATCCCTTGAACCCAGGTGGCAGAGGTTGCAGTGAGCTGAGATCAAGCCACTGCACTCCAGCCTGGGTGACAGAGCGAGACTCTGTCTCAAAAAAACAAAACAAAAATAAGTAGAAGTGGTTGGAATAGACATTCTTCCCTTATCGTTGTCTTATTTCCTGGGGAAAGCATCCATTCTCTCACTGTTAAGTGTGATATTGGCTGTAGGTTTCTCACAGATGCCCTTCATCAGGTTGAAGACAGCTGCCTATTTTTGTAAATAAAGTTTTGTTGGGACACAGACATGCCATTTGTTTATCTATTATATATGACTGCTTTTTGCTATAATGACAGAGTTGAGTTGTTGTGACAAAGACTGTATTGCTTGCAAGTCTAAACTATATACTATCTCGTCCTTAAAAAAAAAGTTGGCTGGACATCTGTTTTGTTTTTTTTTTTTTTTTGAGACGGAGTCTCGCTCTGTCGCCCAGGCTGGAGTGCAGTGGCCGGATCTCAGTGCACTGCAAGCTCCGCCTCCCGGGTTTACGCCATTCTCCTGCCTCAGCCTCCCGAGTAGCTGGGACTACAGGCGCCCACCACCTCGCCCGGCTAGTTTTTTGTATTTTTATAGTAGAGACAGGGTTTCACCGTGTTAGCCAGGATGGTCTCGATCTCCTGACCTCGTGATCCGCCCGTCTCGGCCTCCCAAAGTGCTGGGATTACAGGCTTGAGCCACCGCGCCCGGCGACATCTGTTTTAAGCCACTAAATTTTGGAGTAGTTTGCTATGAAGCAATACATGACGTAAAAATCTACCAATCTGGCCGGGCGCGGTGGCTCAAGCCTGTAATCCCAGCACTTTGGGAGGCCGAGACGGGCAGATCACAAGGTCAGGAGATCAAGACCATCCTGGCTAACAAGATGAAACCCCATCTCTACTAAAAAATACAAAAAAAACTAGCCGGGCGAGGTGGCGGGCGTCTGTGGTCCCAGCTACTCGGGAGACTGAGGCAGGAGAATGGCGTGAACCCGGGAGGCGGAGCTTGCAGTGAGCTGAGATCCGGCCACTGCACTCCAGCCTGGGTGACAGAGCAAGACTCTGTCTCAAAAAAAAAAAAAAAAAAAAAAAAAAAAAGGCCGGGCGCGGTGGCTCAAGCCTGTAATCCCAGAACTTTGGGAGGCCGAGACGGGCGGATCACGAGGTCAGGAGATCGAGACCATCCTGGCTAACAGGGTGAAACCCCGTCTCTACTAAAAAATACAAAAAACTAGCCAGGCGAGGTGGCGGGTGCCTGTAGTCCCAGCTACTCGGGAGGCTGAGGCAGGAGAATGGCGTGAACCCGGGAGGCGGAGCTTGCAGTGAGCTGAGATCTGGCCACTGCACTCCAGCCTGGGCGACAGAGTGAGACTCCGTCTCAAAAAAAAAAAAAAAAAAAAGGCCGGGCGCGGTGGCTCAAGCCTGTAATCCCAGAACTTTGGGAGGCCGAGACGGGCGGATCACGAGGTCAGGAGATCGAGACCATCCTGGCTAACAGGGTGAAACCCCGTCTCTACTAAAAAATACAAAAAACTAGCCAGGCGAGGTGGTGGGTGCCTGTAGTCCCAGCTACTCGGGAGGCTGAGGCAGGAGAATGGCGTGAACCCGGGAGGCGGAGCTTGCAGTGAGCTGAGATCTGGCCACTGCACTCCAGCCTGGGCGACAGAGTGAGACTCCGTCTCAAAAAAAAAAAAAAAAAAAATTCTACCAATCTTAGACTGGGACCCCAAAGAACTGCACAATTGAGTAAAGGGCAACTGTAAAAAACACACACACACAAATGAAAACAAAACAAAAACCCTTCCATAAACGTAGTCCAGCTTTGAGTCATCAGGTGACTCAGAAAATCTGGAGCCCTGAAATTGAGTTAAGATGATCCCAGACTGCCAGTGCCCCTAGATGCCTGGAGAAGCAAATGGAAATCTTTCCCAGAGGAAGATATTATTACTGTTACTTAAAATGATTTTTAAAAGTACAATGTCCAAAACATAACCAGGTATATGGTGACATGAGAATGAATCAGTAAAAACTGATAATGGGGCAAGGAGTGGTGGCTCACACTTATAATTCCAGCACTTTGGAAGGCCAAGGCAAGAAGATCACTTGAAGCCAGGAGGTGGAGACCAGCCTGGTCTCTGCAAATAGTGAGACCCTGTGTCTACAAATAAAAAAAATTAACCAGACATGTTGGCACACACCTGTAGTCCCAGTTACTTGGGGGCTGAAGTGGGATAATTGCTTGAGCCTAGGTGGTGAAGACTGCAGTAAGCCATGATCACACCATTGCACTCCAGCCTACGTGACAGAGTGAGACCCTATCTTGAAAATGAAAACACAAATAGAAACTGGTTGGTTGCAGTGGCTCATGCCTGTAATCCCAACACTCTGGGAGGCCAAGAGAGTAAGATGCTTTGAGCCCTGGAGTTTGAGACCAGCCTGGGCAACACAGAGAGACTCTGTTTCTCTCTCTCTCTCTCTCTTTTTTTTTTTTTGGTAAAAAGCAAAAACAATATCTGACAATGGAAGCAGACTCACAGGAACTCCAGATTGGAATGATCAGTTATAGACCATAAAACAATAATACTATGTTTAAGGATGGAAAAGATAAGCCTGAAAATTATAGCAGGGCACTGGGAGATACATGAAGTGGCATAGCAGATTTGAAAAAGAACCACATAGAGGCCGGGCACAGTGGCTCACACCTGTAATCCCAGCACTTTGGGAGGTCGAGGCGGGTGGATCACCTGAGGTCAGGAGTTCAAGACCAGCCTGGCCAACATGCTGAAACCCTGTTTCTACTAAAAATATAAAAACTAGCTGGGCATGGTAGCATGTGCCTTGTAATCCCAGCTACTCGGGAGGCTGAGGCAGGAGAATTGCTTGAACCTGGGAAGTGGAGGTTGCAGTGAGCCGAGATTGTGCCACTGCACTCCAGCCTGGGCGACAGAGCAAGACTCTGTCAAAGAAAGAAAAGAAAAAAAGAAAAGAAAAGAAGGAAGAAGGAAGGAAGAAAGGAAGGAAGGAGAAAGAAAGAACCAAATAGAAATTATAGACTTAAATAATAGAATAAACACATGGAGCTCAATAGTTGGGGTTTAAGAAGAGTTGGGTTTTTTTTCCTGAAAAGAGACTAAGTGAGCTGAAAATAGAAGAAACTTATTAGGACAAAGCATAGAAGGATAAAAGACAGAAAATACAGAAGAAAGGGATGAAGTAAGAAGGTTGAGTGTGTTTCAATTGGAGCCCCAGAAAGAAAGAAGAAAAAGGACAGAAACCGTATTTGAACACATAATGGCTGAAAATTGTTCAAAACTGAACTATTCAAAAGGCGATAGGCAGCTGTGAAATTACAGATATCTACTCTACCATGTAGTCTCTCTTTTTTTTTTTTGAGACAGAGTCTCACTCTGTCACCCAGGCTGGAGTGTAATGGCGCAATCTCGGCTCACTGCAACTTCTACCGCCTGGGTTCAGGCAATTCTTATGCCTCAGCCTCTTGAGTAGCTGGGACTACAGGTGCATGCCACTATGCCTGGCTAATTTTTGTATTTTTAGTAGAGACAGGGTTTCACCATGTTGGCCAGGCTGGTCTTGAACTCCTGACCTCAGGTGATCCGCCCACCTCGGCCTCCCAAAGTGCTGGGATATGAACTACTACGCCTGGCATATTTTGACTCTTAAAAACCTTAATGTACAAAGCTGCCTTTAAAAGGATTCTGAAACCAAGATGAAGGTAGCTCGGTAGTAGGTGGAGCAGGGCTTGCCTGGGCTGAGTTCAAGTACAAGCTCTGCTACTTCCTAGCTGTGCCACCTGGAGAAAGTTGCCAAACGTCAATTTTCTCAAGTAATAAATGAGAATAAAGAGTAACACCAGTCTACCCTATTGTGTAAATCAAATGATAAGTCCGGGCAAGGTGGTTCACACCTGTAATCTTGACAGTTTAGGAGGCCAAGGTGGGAGGATCTCTTGAGCCCAGGGGTTTGAGACCAGCCTGAGCAATAGAGTGAGCCCTCGTCTCTAAAAGAAACAGAAAAAGAGAATCAAATGATAAAATGCATGTGAATGAGTCTAGTGAATTCCAAGTGCTTTTAAAATGAGATGTGGTTTGAGCAGTTCCACAAGCATGCCCAGGGTCACTACCAGTGACAGGCAGGACTGGCCACATAATTTGCAGGGCCCAGTGAAAAATGAGAGTGCAGGGCCCTTTGTGAAGAAAGCACTAAGAATTTGAAGACAGCGGCAGTAGAGCATTAAACCCAGCACAGGGCTCTTCTAAGTACAGGGCCCTGTATTCTGCACAGGTCACATACCCATGGAGCTGGCTTTAGTGACAGACCCTGCAAAGAACCATACTGTGCCTTAGGAGAGGACTGCTCACCCCACACCCAGGTATCTGCAGCCATAGCCCGTGTCATCTTTGAATTCTGAAGGGCAGCAATGTTTTGGGAAAATGCAAGCACACATGTTTCCAAATGCCAAGGAAGGCAAGTGCAGTGACCGGAGTGGTTTTCTGGGAGAGTGGGTGGGGCTAGCAAGGCTGCCATCGGAACTGTGGAACTGACTGTTCTCCACAGACTCTGGCCTAGAAAAAAAAGAACCCTGTAGCTGTATCTACAGGGCCTGTTGTTGTTGCTGCGGTGTATTACAACACAGTCTGGCAGCCTCCCCTGCCTTTCTGTCTTCCTCCTGGAAGAGCCTGGTCCCAGACATGTGACACGTCCACACAGCCCTCTGCAGATTTGCCCACACTGCTCCTCACTGTTCCCTCAATTATTAGGCTTTTCCAGGTCTGCATGCTTTTTGCTCATGCTGTCCCCTCCTGCCTGGGAATCCCTTTCCTCCTTGTCCACACTCCTCTGTCTGGCAAACACCTACTTCATCTTCTAAGATTCAGCTCTACTGTCAGGTGACCTCTTCAATGAAGCCTTCCCTGCCTCTCGTAGGAAGAGCTGATTCCTCTTTCCTTGGCGCCTTCTACTGTGCTCTATGCAGACATCTGTCACAACCCCTGTAACATGAAGAGGAGAACTGACATGTTACGTGTATGTCACTGTCTCCTAGACTGAAGCCCTTGAGGGTTGGGACATATATACCCTGATAGCATAGAGCTTAATATGTGCTGTTATTTTATTTTATTTTTATTTTTATGTTTTTGAGACAGAGTTTTGCTCTTGTTGCCCAGGCTGGAGTGCAATGGTACCATCTCAGCTCACTGCAACCTCCTCCTCCCAGGTTCAAGCGATTCTCTTGCTTCAGCCTCCCAAGTAACTGGGATTACAGGCATGTGCCACTACACTGGGCTAATTTTGTATTTTTAGTAGAGATGGGGTTTCTCCATGTTGGTCAGGCTGGTCTCGAACTCCCAACCTCAGGTGATCTGCCCACCTCAGTCTCCCAAAATGCTAGGATTACAGGTGTGAACCACCGTGCCCAGCCTAATATCTGCTGTTATTAAGCATAGTAGATGCTTAATCAATTGGTATTAGTATACAGAGGAATTTTGATCAACTTTGTCTTTCTGTGTTAATGAATGAATAAGTTGTTTCAGTGACTCTCCCTGGCAACTGGTAAACAGGGAAGCTTCTAGGCATTGAGAACAGACAAATGACTGGGACAGAACCCCTGCCCTCGAGGTGGTTTCAGTCTTGCCTTTATTTGTCTTTTCTGCAGACATCATCTCTCTCTCTTTTTTTTTTTTAATCTTTTTTTTTTGAGATGGAGTGTCGCTTTTGTTGCCCAGGCTGGAGTGCAATGGCGCGATCTGGGCTGACTGCAACCTCTGTTCAAGTGATTCTCTTGCCTCAGCCTCCTGAGTGGCTGGGATTACAGGCATGCACTACCACATCCAGCTATTTTTTTTTTTAATTATTTTTAGTAGAGACGGGGTTTCTCCATGTTGGTCAGGCTGGTCTCGAACTCCCAACCTCAGGTGATCTGCCCACCTCAGCCTCCCAAAGTGCTGAGATTACAGGTGTGTGAGCCACTGCACCCAGCCCCCAGACATCATCTCTTGAAGGCAGCATGTTGATTTGTAGACGAGGTTCTTCATAAATATTTGAATGCAATATAATGCAAAGAGAGCAGGTTTGGAGCCAGGAGACATGAGTTCTAATCTGACTATGGGACATTAGGTTTTCCTATAGGTAACTATTAGGTCCCATGGGTAACTAGCTATGGGACATCAGGTTTCTGTTTCCTGAAAAATGAGGGCGTTAAGAGATTCCCTAAGGCCCAGGTGCAGCTCCTGCATCTCTATGGGAGCGACTCAGAGGTAGCCATCTGGTTGGAGTAAGGTTAGGTTCATCCTGAACCTGCTTTTGCTCAGTAGTTTACCCTTTGGAGTTGGCGGAAGAAGTCAGCCATTTTGCTTTTGTTTTTGTTTTGAGACGGAGTCTTGCTCTGTCACCAGGCTGGAGTGCAGTGGCATGACCTCAACTCACCGGAACCTCTGCCTCCCAGGTTCAAGCGATTCTCCTGCCTCAGCCTCCGGTAGCTGGGACAGGGCGCGCTACCATGCCCAGCTAATTTTTGTATTTTTAGTAGAGACGGGGTTTCACCATATGGCCAGGATGGTCTCCATTTCTTGACCTCGTGATGCGCCCACCTCTGCCTTCCAAAGTGCTGGGATTACAGGTGTGAGCCACCCCACCCGGCCGAACTCAGCCATAAGGCCTCTTCGTGTTTTAATCTCCTGGGCTCCTGCTTGAAAGGTAACAAGCCAAGAGAAAGTATGGTCTTTACAGTTACTGGGTGTCCAGAGGGAGGTGATATCTGCTAAATTGGTTCTCGAGGTGGGATTTCTCCAGTCCCGACTGGGCGTCTTAGACTTCATGGGGTTGCTTCCTAGGGCGAACCCGACCAGCTGACCTAACAAACAGCCTGGCCTGCCCCTCTCCAGCCTCTGGGTAGGCCCGGTGGACAGATAGGAGGGGCAGTGCCTTCAGAGAGACGATACAGATGGGAAGTCAACTAGCTTGCTTAGGCATTAATTTCTCGGGAGGTAAGAGATGTTGTGAGGGGGTGTCAGTTTCCACCATCCCTTCTCTATGGCCCCCACAAAGGGCAAGGGCCAGACACGTGGGCTGGCGTGGAGAGGCGGAGAAGCCAATGAATGGGGGCGGGGCCTCATTTGCATGGACGGCGAGCGGCCACCAATCCGGACAGGCGGATCGACAGCCCGCGCGCCTTTTGGGGGCGGACTGACAGCCCCGGGGCCCTATGGAAGGCGGGTCCTGCGGCCGGCGGGGGCGGGACGGCGCCGGGCGCTGCCCCGGGGATTCGAGCCGGCTCGCGGGCGCTGCCAGTCTCGGGCGGCGGTGTCCGGCGCGCGGGCGGCCTGCTGGGCGGGCTGAAGGGTTAGCTGAGCGCGGGCGAGGCGGAGAGTGACGGAGTCGGCGAGCCCCCGCGGCGACAGGTACCGGCGCCATGGCCGCGGAGATGGGGCGGCCGGCCGCGGCGCCCCGGGAGCCGAACGCCCTCCTTTCAGGTCCCGCCGCGGCCGCACTCGCTGCCTCAGCTCCCACCCCCACGCGGCTTCGCAGTCCAGGAGCCGCGTGTTGCGGGGGAGCGGGGTCCGGAAGCCTCGAGGGGAGCGCGCGGGAGGCCTCAGCCCCACTGCGGCGCCCCTCGCCGCGCCCCGGGGGCTGCGGGGCCGGTGCTCCCCGCGGGAGGCGCAGAGCCGAGTGGCCACGGGCGCCGCTCCCCGCCCCCGCCCCCGCCGGCCTCTCCCGGCAGAGGCGAGGCGGGTCGCGCCCGCCCGTCCTCACTGGGCTTTTGTTTCCCGCCCGGGGTGACAGGTCCCGCGCCGCCTCCGGTCTCTGGCCGCCGGCTCGTCCCGGACAGGCGGCGGGACCCTAAGTCGGAACCGCTGCAGGCGGGAGCCAAACTTCGCTTTCGGGTCCGGGCGCCGGGACGACCGTACCCCAGGGCGAGCCGAGCGCCGGGACGCCGCGGGCGCGGGGCGGATTCGCCCACCTGGCGGGGCCGTGGAGGGGAGGGTGGCGGGGTGGCCACACTCCGGGTGTGGACGGGCGGTCCCCGCCTTCACCTGCCGCCTCCGGGCAAGCGTTGGGGAACCGCATCGCCGCCGTCGGCCGCTTGTGGAGGAGTCCGCGCAGCGCCGTCTAACAGGTGATCCGCGTTACTCCCAGGCCATACCGAAGCGGCTGAACGCTGTGCCAGAGCTCCTTATGCTCTTCAGTTCTGGGACGTGAAAACGCCTTCCGCCTTACTGAGCGTCCAAAAAGGTGTACAGGTCACAGTATAAGAGTCAAAAACCGGTATTACCAAAAAGACACTTCGAGCGTCAGGGTGCAGAGTGACTTTCTTCGATCAACGAACCGGCAGGAACATCGTAGTCACTAAAATCGGGTTCTGCAGTGGGGGCGAAAGCGTAGTAAGGTTCAAGTTGTAAGCGGAGATGCAGAACTCTAGATACCCTTCAGTGTGGTTCAGGACAGTGTGTTCAGCGTTTGGCCGCCGTTCAGTAAATTCTGCATGAAGCAGTTTGAGCTCGTGGTTTTGGATTTACTTTTCAGGAGTATGTTTTCCAGTGGAATAAGGCTTACTACTGAATGGGAGCTTTCTTTGCCTCTCTGAGGGTAGACAGGAGTGTTTATTTTCATTGTCTTCCCATTTTGTTAGATTGTGGACAAGGGAAAAGTTAAAGCATGTTTTGGTTAAGTATTTTTAATAGTCTGGGATTTTATCTACCTCCCCCATAAGGGTTTTTACTTTAAAGAATTATAAAGTAATTCTCTAAAGGGAGCTGCTTCTCTTGGTGTTTGAATCAAGAGCCAAGAATCGACTTGAAAAAATTCTTATTCTGGTGGGAAATTTTTATTGTCATACTTTCACTTCACCATTTTCTATTTATCTCTCCCCCAACTGACCTCAGCCTGACAATCTGCAATTATGGCCCTGACCAATTTAGAGAATCTATACAAACAACATTTTTAAAACGCGGGTTATTAATACTCATTATTTGTGAGAAACACTTGATTTAGTTACCAAGTTTTTTTCTCCTAATGTGTCTTGGTTGATATCTGTATTAGGTATGATTTATACTTCAGAGATTAAGTTTAAGTTAAGAACAAAGTTGCTAATCTTGATTTAATTATGCTAGCTTATTATTCATTGAATGGTCATTTTACTTATTTGCCTAGGTAATTAAAGTTAGCTGATGACTGATAAGAGTTCGCCACTGAACCATCAACTCTTTAATCATTAATTGTGACTATTTTAGAATTGTAAAAAAAATGGTCTTTATTGTTTTATTTCTCCAAAACAAGCTATGAGGTCTTTGTATGTTTCTGAATCTTTAATTCTTTTAGTTATGGGAATTTTGGGTGAATTTCTTTTTTAAAACATAATTTTAATCAGTTCAACATGAAAAACTTAAAATATTGCATTAGGCAACTAATTAAATCTTTAGTTTTCTGTTTATTCTTGGAAAATAATGCATATTTTGGGTTCAGTTTAGTTTCCTAAAGGCTTCTCTGCTTAGGATGAATTAGTCCAGAGAAGAAAGAACATCCCGTTTGTATACCTGTAGAAGTAGTTACTGCTATTAAAAGCTAAGTTGGCTTTTTGATGCTTAGTGTGGATAGATAGGTTGAACAATGATTCATCCTCACGTACGGAAGGCTTATTCTATGTAAATAGTTGTAAGGAGCTGGATAAGACTGTAGCTTCCATTATTTTTTTATCATTTATATAATTGCTCTTTAGTGTACTTGAATATTTAAATACTATTCATAATTAGTTGTTTATCCTTATTCTATGATGATGTATGTATATATACCACATACAATAAAGTTGTATTTCATATTTATTTACATATAAGTACATTTTAGTATTTTAACTGTAAAAGTTAGTTTTATTAACTTTAAGTTTAATTAAAAGCCCATTTTAAAATTCAGTTTTTAGATATTTTAATTACTGACTGTTGTCTACTTTAACTTGTAATAGATGATATCAAATTATCAACCACAATTTCAGTTTCAAAATTAAGCATAAGTTGAATTCTCAAATCCACACAATAAACATTGGGAATGTTTTTAAAGCCATTTACCCTCAGGTTTAACTCCTTTTGTGTTTGGAGGTGATAGTAAGTATTTTTAAGTAAATAAAGCTACAGAAAACAAGGACTTATATTAAAACAGCTAACTTTGAGGATAGATCAAATGGCACTATTATACACATTAGTATTCCCTTTTTTTTTTGAGATGGAGTTTCGCTCTTGTTGCCCGGGTTGGAGTGCAAGGGTGTAGTCTTGGCTCATTGCAACCTCTGCCTCCTGGGTTCAAGCGATTTTCCTGCCTCAGCCTCCTGAGTACCTGGCACTACAGGCCCCTGCCACCACGTCCAGCTAATTTTTGTACTTTTAGTAGAGACGGGGTTTTGCCATGTTGGCCAGGCTGGTCTTGAACTCCTGACCTTAGGTGATCCACCCGCCTTGGCCTCCCAAAGTGCTGGTATTACAGGCGTGAGCCACTGCGCCTTGCCTAGTATTGCTTTATTTAATGGTAATATGCTTGCTGTACCTGGCATGAAGAATTCCTCTAAAGACCGTTAATTAAAATAAGTTTTCATAATTCCTAAAGAATAATCTATATTATACATATTTGACAGACTAGATTTTGTGATTCATGTTTAACAATTAAATATCTGCATTTTATAATAATGAAACTATTTGAACTTTACAACCTAGCTGATTAATAGATTTTGTTTTTTCAGTATTTTATATTTCTAAATTTTTCTGCAGTACATTTTAGTGCATTTTAAAATTCTGACATCATATCCCCAAAAGTATAAAGAAAATTAAATCTACATTCAGTAGCAACTGGGTGGATGGTGGTATGTATGTCACAGAACTATTTATTTAAAACAATAACCACTTAAGTGTGATTTAATTTGCAAATGAGATGTTTATTTACTTTGTAAAAGACAATACTGCCAAATGAGACTGGTTAAAATAATTTACAGTAGGGCCATATGTACTACCAGGTTACTAACAGATTAATAAGGATATTTTAACAATATTTAGAACACTAAAATTCCACTACTCAAAATAATTTGTACTTCTTATAGCAGTTTGAGAACCTACATTTTATGCTTTATTTAGTATTTACTTATAGTCTTTTTTTTTTTTTTTTTTTTTGAGTTGGGGTCTTGCTTTATTGCCCAGGCTGGAGTGCTGTGGTGTGATCATGGCTCACTGCAGACTTCCCAGGCTCAGAAGATCCTCCTGCCCAACCTCCCGGTCTCAAGTGATCCTCCCACCTCAGCCTCCCAAGTAGCTGGGGTTACAGGCACACACCACCACGCCCGGCTAATCTTTAAAACCATTTTTAGTAGAGACAAGGTCTCACTATGTTGCACAGGCTGGTGTCCAACTCCTGAGCTCAAGTGATCCTGCCTTGGCCTCCCAAAGTGCTGGGATTATAGGTGTGAGCCACAGTGCTAGGCCTACTTATGGCCTTTTGGAAAACATTTGGTTAATGAGAGTGAAGGTCCACCAGAGGGAGTGTGGGGTCTATATATTTGTTGTATTTGTTTTTTACCCTTGGTCTGGAATCAAAACATTTAAAAAATAAGAATAAATTTTTATTTTAGTTCTCTAAAGCAATCAGGCAAAAGATACTGAAAATTGTGATTGTAGTTGTTTGGAGTTGCTGTCATTTTTGTGATCAAAATCAAGGCTTAATCAAGGCTGTTTTTCTTCTTAGAAAATTTCTAGGTGGCGAAGCGCAGTGACTCACTCCTGTAATGCCAGCACTTTGGGAGGACAAGGCGGGTGGATTGGTTGAGCCCAGGAGCTCAAGACCAGCCTGGGAAATGTGGTGAAACCCCCTCTCTACAAAAATACAAAAATTAGCCAGGTGTGGTGGAGTGCACCTGAAGTCCCAGCTATTTGGGAGGGTGAGATGGGAGCATCACTTGAGCCTGGGAGGTTGAGGCTGCAGTGAGCCGTGATTAAGCCATTGTACTCCAGCCTGGGCGACAGAATGAGATTCTGCCTTTAAAAAAAAAAAAAAAAGTACAATTACTGGAAAAATGAAAATGATGTATTTTCAAAGTGAAATAATGGGTTAAGTAAACAGTCACACATCTGTGAAAGCTAAGAAATGTCCAAATTCTTTATTTTATTATTATTATTCTTTTGAGACAGGGTCTTGCTCTGTTGCTCAGGCTGGCATGCAGTGGCACAGTCTCAGCTCACTGCAACCTCCGTCAGTTCAAGCGATTCTTCCTGCCTCAGCCTCCTGAGTAGCGGGGATTACAGGTGCGTGCCACCACGCCCAGCTACTTTTTGTATTTTTGGTAGAGATGAGGTTTTGCCATGTTGGCCAGGGCCAGGCTGGTCTTGAACTCCTGATCTCAGGTGATCTGCCCGCCTTGACCTCCCAAAGTGCTGGGATTACAGGTGTGACCCACCCCACCCAGCCTAGGAATGGCGAAATTCTAATAATGTTTCTTAAGATTAAAAATGTAGGCCAGGCCAGGAGGTCAGGAGTTGGAGGCCAGCCTGGCCAACATGGCAAAACCCCATCTCTACTAAAAAAAAAAAAAATTTGCCAGTCATGGCAGTGCATGCCCTTAGTCCCAGCTACTCAAGAGGCTGAGGCAGGTGAATTACTTGAACCTGGGAGCTGGAGGTTGGAATGAGCTGAGATTGCACCTCTACACTCCAGCTTGGGCAACACAGTGAGACTCCATCTCAATAAAAAAAAAAAAGTTATATATATGTATATATACCAGGCATGATGTCTCACACCTGTAATCTCAGCACCTCAACACTTTGGGCAGCCAAAGCGGGAGGGTTGCTTGAACCCAGGAGTTGAAGACCAGCCTGGGCAACATAGTAAGACCCCATTTCTACAAAAAATATAAAGTTCTCTAGGTGTGGTAGCTTGTGTCTGATCCCAGCACTTTGGGGAGGTGTATATATATATATACACACACACACACTTTTTTTTTTTTTTTTAAAGAGCTTGGGATATGTATTTTTATACTTTTTTTAAGAAAGAGATTGGGAGAGAGATATATATACACATACATACTTGTAAAGAGATTGGGTTATGTATGTTTTTAAACTTTTTTTTAAAAAGAAATTGGGATGTGTGTGTATATATATATACACACGCACACACATATAGCTTTTTTTTTTTTTTTTTTAAGAAGAGATTGTGTCTTGCTCCGTCACCCAGGCTGAAGTGTGGTGGCTAATTGCAGCCTTAACACAAACTCCTGGGCTCAAGCGATCCTCTTTTCTCAGCCTCCCAAAGTGCTGGGATCCCAGGCTCAAGCCACCATGCCTGGCTTAAAAATGTACGTTTGAATTGTATCTTTTTGAAATTGTTCATTTTTGGGAAAGAAGAATAAGAGATGAAGAAAAATCAGACTGGAAGAGGGTTGTTTTTTCCCTTTTGTAGTTGCTAATCCTAAATGGGCAGTGGTAAATTTCTAGAATCATTTGTAGCATTCTGTTTTAATCTTGGCAATTTAAAGATGTTATAAATGAGTAGTCCCCAGAAAATGGTCCTTTCATTGTCAAAAGCAGGGTTGCAAATTTCAGACTGATCTTTTCAAAAGTTAGATTTGTACTTGTTTCTCAGTGTTCCTATCTCTGAAAACTAAAGAACTTCCTCCATTGTTAGCTGAAAATTGCACAGTGAATTTGAAAGTCAAGATGTCCCAGGCACGGACATAGTGCTGCGATAGGTTACTTTTTGGAATGGAGAAGACATCCTAGAGATTGAGTCTGCATCAGAATGTATTCTGAATGAGCATGGAATGTTCTTTACCCATGTTAGATATTAACCAATTAAGTTTTTCCATGTTTACCTTTTTTAAAAAAGCAAGACAATAAAAACAGTCTTGTAATCTGAACACATATTTTGGGTTTTGTTGGTTAGCATAAAAATTATTACCTAGTGGATGGTAACACTGTGTTGAAATTCTAGCTTGGAGGAGATGTTTGCTACAAGAGAAAAGGTGTTTCACTGAAACCTAACAGGGCAATTTACAGGGAGAGATACTTGTTTCTCTTTTGAATTATTGTTAGGTTAAAACATAAACTTAGAAAAATTGAAATGCTCATCTTTCCCATCTTAGATTTACTTTCACTATGAACTTTATAAATTCTTTTTTTTGAGACGGAGTCTCACTCTGTCGCCCAGACTGGAGTGCAGTGGCATGATCAGAATTATTCAAGCTTATGTATATGTGTGTATTACACATGTTACACATATGTATAAATATCAAATATCTTTTTCACATTATATATAACAGTATATATAGTTGCTGTATGTTTTATGTGTATGTAGCAGTATCTATACTGCCTCATTTCCTAGGCATATTTATATGCAAAACTTTTTTTCAGTGAAATCTTATTGTACCAAGAGGAATAAGTGTATGTCCACAAAAAGACTGGGTCATAGCAGCTTTTTTCACAGTAGGAATAAACTAGTGATTCACATAGCAACATAGATGAATCTCAGAAATACTGTTCATAGCAAAAAGAACCTCGGCACAGATGAGTATGTGTAAGTGTTTATGATGCCATTTATGAAAAATACAAGAACAGGCAAAACTAAGGTATGGTGATAGAAATCAGGACAGTGGTTGCCTCTGGGTAGGGGTTGTGGTTGACTGGAAAGGAGCACAAGGAAACTTTCTGGCATAATGGAAATATTCTGTAGCTTGACTTGGGTGATGGTAATTCAATTATATACTTTTTTGGTAACTTTGTTTTCATATAATTTTTAACTTACAGAAAAGTTGCAAGACTAGTATAAAGAACTTCCATATACCTTTATCGAGTTTTGTCAATTGTTATATACATTTACTCAAACATACTGATTCAAACAAGATTTTATAGTACGTAAATTTTACTTTAATAAAGGAAAGAAAGCTAAAAAAATTTGTTGAAAATGAGGATGATCTTGTTATCTAAAAAACATGAAATACCTCACTTAGGAATTAACCAGTGGTTTAATAATGATGAGAAAAAGAATCGTTGACTATCTTTTGTCTTCATGTATATGTATACTGCTTTTCACTAAAGACTCATGACATGTTTCTGTTAGAAGAAACAGGATCCTCAAAATGATTCAAAGTAGAACTGCCTGCAAGGAAAACCTGCTTTATTTTGTTATCCTACACATGTCACCTAGGGAATGCGACAAACCCAGCAATAGCTCTCTGGGAATTGGAAGTTGTGACTGTTTCTGTTAAAAGAGTTGTATACCTACAGTGTGCTAGCTGTTGCACAGACATGAACAGTTTTTACTATCCTGGAACTTAACCAAAGAAGAGGAGGCATACAAATCTGGTGGTTGTTTTTGGGTGGTGCTATTTTTCATAGGCAGGAAAGACATTGGTGTTCGTAAACTAAACTATTCTTGATCATTGGTAAGTGGTAAATCTAAGTGGTGAATCTGTCACTGTCTACTAGTTTTAATGTTCCTACAGCCTCAATAGTATGATTTGATTTAGATTAAATCAACTTAAATCATAGCTTAACCAGTAATGACTAAAAAAATTCAACTTTCCCATTCTGCTTATTATTTTATATAATTTTTAGTATGTGTTCATTACAATTTAGTATTAGGCATAATTAATGGATATTGGTTCCTTTTTTTTTTTTTTTTCTTTTGAAACAGTGTCTAATTCTGTTGCCCAGTCTGGAGTACAGTAGTGTGATCATAGCTTACTGCAGTCTGGAACTCCTGGGCTCAAATGATTCTCCTGCCTCAGCCTCCTGAGTGGCTGGTACTATAGGTATGCACCACCATGTCTGGCTAGTTAAAGAAAAATTGTAGAGACGGAGTTTTGCTGGTTGCTCAGGCTGGTCTTGAACTCCTGGCCTCAAGTGATCCTCCCGCCTTGGCCTCCCAAAGTGTTAGGACTGCAGGTATGAGCCACTATGCCTGGCCTGTTTCAGTTTTTTTAATCTTTTTTTTTTCCATCTACATCAGAAAGTTGTGTATTTGGTTATATGGCAGAGTAGAAGATGTTTGAAGTAACTGGTGGGCTAACCAGATGCTTCAACAAATTGATCATTGATATTCAAGATAAACATTTATTTTGCCTTTACTCATGAAAATTAAAATAAAGTTATATGCCCTATATATTTTTATTTATAAGTTTTAAAATTTAATATATTTTTTATTTCAATAGCTTTTGGAGTACAAGTGGTTTTTGGTTACATGGATGAATTATATCATGGTGAATTCTGAGATTTTAGTGCATCTGTTACCTGAGTAATACACGTTTTACCCAATATGTAGTTTTTTATCCCTTTCCCCTGCCCTCTTCTGAGTTTCCAGAGTCCATTATATCACTCTGTATGCCAGTTGTACTCATAGTGTATCTCCTCACTCATATAGGTGAGAACATGCAGTTTTTGGTTTTCCATTCCTGAGTTAGTTCACTTAGAATAATGGCCTCCAGCTGTATCAACACTGTTGTAAAAGACATGATTTCATTCCTTTTTATGGCTGAGTAGTATTCCATTGTGTATGTATACCACGTTTTCTTTACTCATTTAACCTATATATTTTTCAACAAAAACATAATTCTTTGAAGATTGACAGATGTCTGATATCAGTCAACATGGATAAAAAGGACTAACTTCTTCCATGTAATAAACATGTTCATGTTTCTCTGAAATGACAGACTAGGCCTTTTCCCCTTTTGTGGTCCATTTCACTATGGTGTTTAATTGATCTATCAAGAATGAAGAAGACATTTGAAAAGTATCTGCCAGAATTTTGTTTAGAATGGTCAGCCTTACCTGAAGATAGGATTTAAAAAGTATCTGTAAGTAGACCTTGTTAGACTTTTTATTATGAAAGTTGCACACATACACAGAACTGTAGAGAATTGTCTAATGAAGTTCCATATACCCCACTCCAGATTCTTTAATGAACCTCCATGTACCCATTCCCCAGATTCATTAATTACTGATATTTTGGTTATTTTTATTTTTTTATATATATATATATATATATATATATATTTTTTTTTTTTTTTTTTTTTTTCTGAGACGGAGTCTCACTCTGTTGCCCAGGCTGGAGTGCAGTGGCTGAATCTCAGCTCACTGCAAGCTCCGCCTCCCGGGTTTACGCCATTCTCCTGCCTCAGCCTCCCGAGTAGTTGGGACTACAGGCGCCCGCCACCTCGCCCGGCTAGTTTTTTGTATTTTTTTTTTAGTAGAGACGGGGTTTCACCGTGTTAACCAGGATAGTCTCGATTTCTTGACCTTGTGATCCGCCCGTCTTGGCCTCCCAAAGTACTGGGATTACAGGTTTGAGCCACCGCGCCCGGCCTATTTTATATATTTTTTTGAAACAGGGTCCTACTTGTTGCTCAGGTTGAAGTGCGGTGGTAAAATCATAGCACGCTGCAGCCTTGACCTCCTAAGCACAAACAGTCCTCCCACCTCAGCCTCCACAGTAGCTGAGACTGCAGGCATGCATCACCATGACCGGCTAATTTTAAAGTTTTTTTGTAGAGCCAGAGTCTCACTGTATTGCCCAGGCTGGTCTTAAAATCCTGGGCTCAAGCTGTCCTCTTGCCTTGGCCCCCCAGAGTGTTGGGATTACAAGTGTGAGCCACTGTGTCCAGTCATGTGCTATTTTAAACTGTTAAATTCTCACAGAGATCATAAAACAGTGGTAGTATTGGTGTACCCATTTTTTCTGAGTTTTTGCCCAAAATTTTGTTACAAGTAGAGAAACATAAAAAACATTGTGTTTTAGCTCAGAGATTGACTTTGGACAAATGCTAATTATGAAACTGTTTTTGTCTTTAGCTTCTTTTTGTCAATTCATAGCCTGGAAAAGAAAAAGAAAGATTAATTTTTATGCTTTTCATTAGAATAAATTAGTTTATGTACTCTGTGTCTGTAGAATAAGGTACTGTTTATCTGGAAAGTTAGGTTAGTGTAATATCTTAGGAATGCAATTGTCTAAATGTTCTTCTGTTGCCTTTTCTTTCTCTAAAACCTTAATCATTGCAGTGCTTTAACTGCCACCCCTTTTTAAGGCCCCAAACCTACATCACTGTCTAACCTTGAGGTCTAAATATTCACCTATGTCTTGAAATGAAATGCATTTAAATACCATCTCTGTAGCAGCTGTATGCCAACATGACCCCTCCCCACTCCCTCTAGCCAAAACACTTATCTTCCTGACTTCCCTCTTTAGCTGTTAATAACTCCATTATTCTTATTGGTCATTTTGACTTTTCCCTCTTAAACTCAGTGAGTCACTAAATTCTTTTGTTTCTAACTTTATGTCTCTTTATCTTTTTGTCCTTTTGATTTTCACTACACTTGTCCTAATTTGGTTAAAGCAGGATGTTATCCTGAATCTATAATGAACTTCATACATATCAAAATTAAGATATGCCCCTGATGTAAAATAGGACGTTTTCTTCCCTTCCAGAGAAGGCCTCAGTGTGGGGGCACATGCCTGTAGTCCCAGCTACTCGAGAGGTTGACGTGGAGGGTCACTTGAACCCAGTAGGTTGAGGCTGCAATGAGCCATGATCGCGCCACTGCACTCCAGTCTGGATGACAAGAGAGAGCCTGTTTTAAAAAATCAAATTACAAAAAAAAAAAAAAAAAAAAAAGGCTTCAGTCAGCCTTTAGGCAGACACATCATTTTTAAGGACTAGGTAATAATTATATTTAAACCAAGGTGATATGGAAGATTGCCAAATCACTCAGCTCAAATAACCTGGTGAATAGTGGTGACTGGCAATGCCCATGATTTTTCAAGGAGTTTGAGCAGCAGACTTTCTTAGACCACAGATTGTGGCCCAGGATGACTTCCTCCCAGCCCAGAATATCTGCAAGTGCTTTGTAGTAGGGGAAATGATGAACTGAGTATATATAACACATTTTCAGGACTTTCTAATGTTTTTATGGGAGAAAGTACAGGTCTTTGGTTTTACTTGAAGACTCTTTTCTTATCCCCTGTCTCATATTTCCTGACCAAGATAGTGCCCTTTAAAAATCCACCTTTTCTGGGCTGGGTGCGGTCGCTAACACCTGTAATCCCAGCACTTTGGGAGGCCGAGGCGGGCAGATCATGAGGTCAGGAGATCGAGACCATCCTGGCTAACACGGTGAAACCCTGTCTCTACTAAAAATACAAAAAAATTAGCTGGCCGTGTTGGCAGGCACCTATAGTCCCAGCTACTTGGGAGGTTGAGGCAGAAGAATGGTGTGAACCCGGGAGGCAGAGCTAGTAGTGAACTGAGATTGCACCATTGCATTCCAGCCTGGGCGACAGAGGAGACTCCGTCTTAAAAAAAAAAAAAAAATCCACCTTTGCTGAAAATGACATGACACTCTATTTCATTACTCTGCCTTCTCTTTGCAGGCTTCTGGAATTGGTTTGTCAGAAAGAGAGGAGCTTGAGCTTAGTTGGGAGGAGATAAAATAGAAATGAGATTTTAAGTGATCTCCTTTGTTCTTCCCACTAGCAGTTGTCTAGCTTCCAGGGGTCTTGGGCCTGATTCCTTTCCAGATGGTCAGTAGTTTCGACTTGTTTTTGGTCAGTTTATGAAGATTTCTTTCTTATTTCTGCCCTTTGGGGAAATGTTAAAATTTCCTCCTGGTACGAACCAAGACCCAGTTAAAGTAATTACTGACTTTGGGGATAAGAGAATGAACTACTATATTACCCTGGATAATTCAGAGCATCTGATTATTTTCTTTTGGCGGAACTACAGATAATATAGGGATTTGGAAATGCTTATGCAGAAATTAATTTAATGATTATTAAGGGTGGAAAAAGGAGAAAAATAAACCATCCCTAGGAAGCCTGGTATGGTAGGAATAGACACTGGAATGAGATTCAGGACTGTTGCCACTAAATTGCTGTATGATCTTGGGCATGTTAAAATTACTTAACCATTCCGAGCCTTTATTTATAAAATGAGCGGGTTGGATTTTAGGTAGTGTCTTAAGGACCCTCTGCAGTTCTGAAATTCTAAGACGAGTGGTTTCTCAGGAAAAAAACTCCTAATTTATAATATGTTCCTAGTTAATGATTTTTCAGGGGCTGTTTCACATACATATTTTTTTGTTTCCATTAGCAGTTAGGAAAAGAAATAATTAAAGGAGTCAGCATTTGTAAAGTGGATTTAGATTTATCTATGTTTCTCCACTGAATTTATCCTGGACCCTTACTTTCACCTTCTGTTAATATTGGTATCCACTTTCCTGCTTTTCTTGCCTTTTCTTTTTCTATTTGCTTTACAGTATGACGTCAAATCCCTCTTTTCTCTTCTTGCTGCTGCTTTTTTCCAGCTGTCCTTTATTACTCATATTTCATTATGACTGGAATTTATCAGATAGACCCTTGAGTCTAAGCTATTACTGATTTAAATTCAGGTGTCCCAATAGTTGTTAGGCTTAATAGGACCCTTCTACTCTGTTACACAGCATTTGGAGAGATGAGTTCCTAGGGTTAGAGGGGGTGGGCAAGCCTGAGGGTAGAAGGAATGGTGTAAAAGAGAATTCCAAGGATTGTTTTGATTTTGCCCCTAAAATATAAGTTAAAGTCCTAAGTTTTGATGATGATGACTTTTGTAATGATAAAAGTTTGATCCTGAAGTCATAATGGACTGTGAATTTCTTGAAGGCAGAGCTGAACTTCTAATTCTAAATCCACAGCATTCAGTAATGCTGAAGTATTGCTGCTGCTAAGTGCAAGTTGAATTGAATTGTTAGGATTGATGCTTTCTTCCCTCGAGGTGTTATGTGGTAGGCTGGGGATTAAGAGTATGGTATAGACTTTTTTTTTTTTTTGAGATGGAGTGTTTCTCTGTCACGCAGGCTGGAGTGCAGTGGTGTGATCTTGGCTTAGTGCAACCTCTGCCTCCCAGGTTCAAGCAGTTCTTTTGCCTCAGCCTCCTGAGTAGCTGGGATTATAGGCACGAGCCACCATGCCCGGCTAATTTTTGTATTTTTAGTAGAGACGGGATTTCACCATGTTGGTCAGGCTGGTCTCGAACTCCTGACTTTGTGATCCGCCTGCCTCGGCCTCCCAAAGTGCTGGGATTACAGACGTGAGCCACCGCGCCCAGTCTATAGTATGGTATAGACTCCTATAAGACTTCAGTGAATCTTATCACTACCACTTTGTGATATGGGATAAAATACTTATTTTCTCTAAGTCTCAGTTTCCTCATCTATAACATGCGAGAGAGACAAAATGAGCACTTATCTCAAGGTTGTTGTGAGGATTAAATGAGACAATACGTGTAAAGCGCTTAGCTCAGCTCCTAGTATGTCTTCAGTAAATATTAAATGCTATTGTAGTTTCATTAATAAGTACTGCTCTGTTGCAGATATTGATTAAGTTCTGGTAGGTTCTAAGTAGGGTTAACAAAATGAACAGGACATGATCCTGCTCTCAGAAAAGACAGAACATACATGCAAAAGATAATTAACAACCTAGATCCAATGGTAAGTGGCAAAGGAGTGGTTTACTTAAGGGTTCAAGAGGCAGGAATAATTGCTCAGCAAATGAGAACTTTAGGAAGGTGACAGAGCTTTATCTCAGCTTTGAAGGACTAATTAGCAAGTTGACAGTCTCCCTGGAGCCAGACTGCTCGTGTTTGAATCCTAGTTCTGCTACTGTGTCATCTTAAGCAAGTGATATGATCTCACTCCTAGGATTGTTGAGAGAATTAAATGAGTTAATACATGTAAAACACTTAGAATAGTTCTGCAAACATTGTTAGGGCTTGATAAATTATTATTAATAAGTTGAGAGAAGGGAGAATGCATTTCAGATAGAACATTGAGTAATAATGGAGGGTTTGTTTGAAATGATGAAGCCAAATTGGCCAGAGGGATAGCTTGTGGGAAAATAGTGGATGAATACGTCGGGGCAGAGTTATGAATGATTAAGCCAAGAAGTGTGACATCTCTTCCATACGTACTGAGGGAACTTGGAAAGATTCTTGGGTTATTTGTCAACTCTTATGTGTTACAGATAATTTCTAAGTCTGTATCTCCAGCATCTCTACCTTTCTTGATTTCAAAATAACTGAAACTTCTATTCAAGCTAATGTTGATAGTAAAGCTCATAATCTTCTAAATTGAGCCATTATGCCTCTTTATTTGTTCATTTATTTTTGTAAATGTGTTTGCCTTTCTCTGTTTTTCCGTATTCTAGTTGTTTATATAATCCTTACTTCTTTTCTTCAAAGTTTAGTGGGTTTCTGCTAGTGTTTCTTCTCTGTCCTCAAAACCCCAGTCTAGATTGTAAATCATCAAGCCATGAAATGGAAAGGACTGAAGAGAGGGAGAAGGGGAAGAAGGAAGGGAACTATCCCCTAGTCCAACCATCTTGTTTTACAGATGAGGAAATTGAGGTTCAGAGGAAGTAGAGACACATGCTCAAGATCCACAGCTAATGAATGAGCAGGGCTGCCCCTTTCAGGGCTAGACGAAGGCTGTTTTTTACTATCATCTCAGTGTGATTCTCAGCCATCTGGGTGGGAATTATACTAGTACAATAAATAAATTTTTTGTTACTACTATTAAGCACCAAGATAAAAAATAATTTTACTACCAAAAACTGTATGATAATAATTCAACCTTATTAATAAGCCCATGATTGTATTTCTCAGATGAGCCTCACTATTCTTAATGCTTAAAACCAGGACTCAAAAATCTGCTTTGAAAAGAAGAGGTTTCTTGCTTTCATTTTTGGAGTTGTAAATTATAACCATAATAGTATTATAAACATAAATAGTATTCTCAAAAGAGTGGACTTTTGTTCCTTTTTTTTTTTTTTTTTTTTGAGACAGGGTCTTGTTCTGTTGCCCAGGCTGGAGTGCAGTGGCACAATCAAAGTTCCTTCCCAGGCTCAAGCGTTTTTCCCACAGCCTCCCAAGTAGTTGGGACTAAAGGTGCACACCACTGCACCTGGCTAATTTTTAAATTTTCTGTAGAGATGGAGTCTCACTCTGTTGCCCAGGCTGGTCTCAAACTTCTGGCCTCAAGCGATCTGCCTGCCCTGGCCTCCCAAAGTGCTGGGATTACAGGCAGGAGCCACTACACCCAGCCAATCTCTCAGATTTTATTATATGCCACACACAACACATAATGGTATGTTATGTATTCAAGCATTTTCTTCTACATTGTTTTTCTACCTAGATGTAATGTGATAGAATATATATATAAAGCCCTAAGCTTAGTGTCTGGCCATACCAGTTGCTCAATAAATACTGTCTTCCCTTTTTACAGGGCTGGTAATTTTTTCTCATATATGTTAATTCCCAGTCACCAATTCACTATCATGTCACTTCCTTTTCTTCCCTCAAAGCGTATGTTTAAATACATTTGCCCTCTCTGCATTTTGAACATTTGCATATTGCCCAGGCTGAAGTGTAGTGGCACGATCTCGGCTCACTGCAAGCTCCGCCTCTCGGGTTCATGCCATTCTCCTGCCTCAGCCCCCCAGTAGCAAGGACTACAGACGCCCGCCACTACGCCAGCTAATTTTTTGTATTTTTTTTTTTTAGTACAGACGGGGTTTCACCGTGTTGGTCAGATGGTCTCGATCTCCTGACCTCGTGATCCACCCACCTTGGACTCCCAAAGTGCTGGGATTACAGGCGTGAGCCACCGTGCCCCGCCACAGATACTTTTTAGTTGCCATAAGCATAATCAAAATCATTTTGCAAACGGTAAACTTTTCATGTTCTGTATTCTTTCCCATGATTAAAGAAGTAAAAATTGGCCTGGGTTACATAAAGATGTCCTAAACCTCTGCAATCTGCCACATTATTTCTTAAAAAAAAAAAAAAGAAAAAAACAAGCTTCTGGACTAGATTGCTTTTTACTGAACTATTGATTTTTCTTCATTATTTTTAAACACTGTGAAGTTGAATTGTGTAATTCACAAATGCCTATACAAAACTTTTTTCCATGTCCTCAATACCTTGTATCAGATTATTTATTTATGTTTCTCATGGTTTGGTTTCTTTTTCTTGTCTTCATTTTTCTGAAGGTAAAAGGGGATTTTTTCCCCCCTTTTCTGATCTGTAACTTGTTTTGTATCTGGATGATTACCCTTTATAACAAATTTTATCTTCTAATTATTCTATTAAGTGAGAAGATAGTGGCCGGGCGCGGTGGCTCACACCTGTAATCCCAGCACTTTGGGAGGCTGAGGCCGGCGGATCACGAGGTCAGGAGATCGCGACCATCCTGGCTAACACAGTGAAACCTAGCCTCTACTAAAAATACAAAAAATTAGCCGGGCGTGGTGGCGGGCGCCTGTAGTCCCAGCTACTCGGAGGCTGAGGCAGGAGAATGGCGTGAACCCGGGAGGCGGAGCTTGCAGTGAGCCGAGAACGCGCCGCTGCACTCCAGCCTGGGCGACAGGGCGAGACTCCATCTCAAAAAAAAAAAAAAGAAAAAAGAAAAAGATAAATGCTTCAAAATTAGATTTTAGGGTTCTTTTGAGGGCTGAGCTTGTGTGTGTAGGTTTCTCTTAGCCCCTTCATATAATGTGTTAGAACTTCTGTTTCTATTTTTTAAAATGTTTTGTTATGTTGAATTATTTTATTGCTGTTTGAAAAAAATTTGTTAAACTATGTTTATGGGTGTACTACTAATTTACGTAGTAATACATTTTGCTGTTAACTTCATTCTTAGAATATGAAGTTTTTTGTAATTTAACTTCTTTAGGTATTTACCCTGCAATTCTGATAACTTGAGAGAGAGAGGGATAATTGACGTTTTCACTTTCATTTTATAGATACGATTTGGCTACCTTGTTCCTTCCCTTTATTATTATTTTATTTGTGTCTCCTAAAAGTGAGGACCTTTAATGTAATGGTAGGTGCTTTATAGGCTGTCTTTTCCGTTATAAAATATGTACATTTCACTTTTCCTTTTTTTTTTTTTTTTTTTTGAGACGGAGTCTTGCTCTGTCGCCCAGGCTGGAGTGCAGTGGCCAGATCTCGGCTCACTGCAAGCTCCGCCTCCCGGGTTCACGCCATTCTCCTGCCTCAGCCTCCCGAGTAGCTGGGACTACAGGCACCCGCCACCTCGCCCGGCTAGTTTTTTGTAATATTTAGTAGAGACGGGGTTTCACCGTGTTAGCCAGGATGGTCTCGATCTCCTGACCTCGTGATCCACCCGTCTCCGCCTCCCAAAGTGCTGGGATTACAGGCTTGAGCCACCGCGCCCGGCCCACTTTTCCATTTTTAATATGACTATATTCTAGATTTTATTTAATTAATTTTATTTTTATATATATATATATATTTTTTTTTTGAGACGGAATCTCGCTCTGTCGCCCAGGCTGGAGTGCAGTGGCCGGATCTCAGCTCACTGCAAGCTCCGCCTCCCGGGTTTACGCCATTCTCCTGCCTCAGCCTCCCGAGTAGCTGGGACTACTGGCGCCCGCCACCACGCCCGGCTAGTTTTTTGTATTTTTTAGTAGAGACAGGGTTTCACCGTGTTAACCAGGATGGTCTCGATCTCCTGAGCTCGTGATCCGCCCGTCTCGGCCTCCCAAAATGCTGGGATTACAGGCTTGAGCCACCGCGTCCAGCCAATTCATGATACATTTTTTAAGATTTTGGCCAGATTTGTCATTTTGGATTGTAGTTTCTTTTAACCTGTTTTTGTTTGTTTGTTTGTTTGTTTATTTTTTGAGACAGGGTTGCACTGTGTTACCCAGGCTGGAGTGCAGTGATGCTATCTCAGCTCACTGCATCCTCTGCCTCCCAGGCTCAAGCAATCCTTCCACCTCAGCCACCCAGGTAGGTGGGACTACAGGTGCACACCACCATGCCCAACTAACTTTTCTGTTTTTTGTGGAGACAGAGTTTGGTTTTACCATTTTGCCCAGGCTGGTCTCAAACTCCTGGACTCAGTGGATCGTCTCACTTTGGCCTGGGAAAGTGCTGGGATTACAGGCATGAACCACTGCAGCTGGCTTATTAATTTCATTAATACCTTGCTTTTATCTCCATTTAACAAACTTTGGTATTACCATATATGAAATATTTTCGTGTGTATGTGTGCGTTTATATTTTTTAAATATGTGACTGAGTTTTTCCCCTTTTTCTTAGATTCCTAGACTGTTTCAGTATTTTTTATACCTGTTGTCTACTCTGCAGCTAATGACACAGATAGCAGTATATGAGTTTTTCTTTTCTTTTTTTAGACGGAGTCTTGCTTTGTTGCCCAGGCTGGAGTGCAGTGGCATGATCTTTTCTCACTGCAACCTCCACCTCCCAAGGTTCAAGTGATTCTTGTGCCTCAGCCTCCCGAGTAGCTGGGATTACAGGTGCCCACCACTACATTCGGCTAATTTTTTTTTGGATTTTTAGTAGAGACGGGGTTTCGCCATATTGGCCAGGCTGGTTTTGAACTTCTAACCTCAAGTGATCCACCCACCTCGGCCTCCCAAAGTGTTAGGATCACAGGCATAAGCCACTGTGCCTGCTGATAATTTAATACACTTTATGTAAGTTAATTTTTTATGATAGTTATCTAGCTTTGCCGGACCAATTTTGTCAGTAAATTAAAAACATTAAAAAATTTTCAATCCTCCTAATTCAGTGTCTCTAATTTAGTAATTTTAAGTTTTGATCCTTGTTTCATTCTATCATTCTTTTATTTAAAAAATTGTCATTGGCTTTTCTAAAAGTGAATCATGAATCATGTGAAATAATTAACTTTAAAACAGCAAAGATACCTTTTAGAACCTCCATTTTTTATGAATTGCATTAACAAGTTATGCAGTGATGTGAAGATACAAACTAAGGTCATTAAGTTTTGCTTAATTTATAATTTATATTAACCTATTCATTGAGAAGGATTTGATAGTTTGTGATTAAAGCAAAACAGGCAAAAACCATTAAAAACAAAGACAGAAAATGAGCATAAATCACTTCAGAAATAATGAGCAGAATGAGGGAATGGGAAGAAATCTTTACAACAGTAATCTGAGGCAAGATAGTTTCTGTGTTTGAATATTAAATTTAGCTCTGAGCTTCCTGGCAAGCAAGAGAAAAAAGGAAACAGGGTGGGTTTTATAGTTATTGTCCAATAAAGAAAGCTTTTTCAGTTTTTCAGAAGAGAGGAACTTTTTCTGAGTCATAAGTTAGAAGAGGTTTGTTATGTGAATTCTTACATATGGAACATAATTTATATTTCCAGTTTTGAAAATTATTGAATTTCTTCTGTTGCTCTCTTAGCCATCAGGTACCATTCTATGCAGTGTAATTATATTGGTCATATTAAGTTCATGTCCACTGTTGTCAAAAGTGGAAATACCATGGCTGGGGTGTGTTTATGTATTGCCTCTAGAGCTGTAGCCACTGACGAACAGGAAACTGAAAGCTAAAAGTTCAGGAAATGTATTGTATTTAGACTGTGGAAAAAATGTATATGATACTTTACTGAAAGCCGTGCTCTTTTGAAAATGGAAAAATTTATATATGTATTTAATTAGAGATGAATATTAAGGATTCTTATAATAATGCTGTCAGCTGCTTAAATATGATAATAGATACAGTATGTGCATTGTAGGCCAGGAACATTGTGCAATGCTAGAAAAAAAGGCAACAGATTATCGTATGTATTCAGCTATATTCTTTCAAGAAACAAAACAGCTGGCACATCAATTGAATTCCTCAAGGATGTCTTATTTCCAGAGAATTCCAGAGTTTTAGTTTTAGCTTAGTTCCAAGGAAGAGGAGGTCCCTGTTTTACAGGATAGCCTATTTCAGTCTTAAGGAGTTCTAATGGTTAACTTCTGTTTTCATACACTGAATTTAACTTTGTTTTCCTGTGATTTATTAATATATTCTATAGCTTTCTTAGAGTTGAGAAGAAAATGATTAATTGATCACACTTTTTTTGGAAAGTTAATTGCATCTCAAATGTTTTCTTAGGTATTGTCGCATTTTAGGTTCCTTATAAAATCCTTCCTACAGGAGTCTTTAGTTTTGAAGTTATAAAAAAAATTGTCAGAGGAAATGTGACTAATGTATATGCCTGTTTGAGCTGCATTTTCTTACT
Organism: Chlorocebus sabaeus; assembly: GCF_047675955.1. Taxonomy (NCBI): domain Eukaryota; kingdom Metazoa; phylum Chordata; class Mammalia; order Primates; family Cercopithecidae; genus Chlorocebus; species Chlorocebus sabaeus. The sequence goes on along the minus strand of NC_132920.1, from coordinate 35,792,498 downwards.
GTTTCTATACTTAGTATTTTAACAGGATGTGATTGATAAGAATTTAACATTCCAATTCTTTAAGACAATCATGAAGTTCTAATAACTTCTTAGAAATGGAAATTGTGTCATTATTATTGTTGTTTTATTGTGCATTTTAACAAAATAAATTATAGTCACACAAAATAGGGGCCACATTAAGTGAAAATTCCATTTATTACAAAGGTTTTTAAAAGGATTTTTAGGTGTATTGCATGTCACTTATAATCAATTTAATAGTTTCATTAAAATTAGTCTCTTTTCAAGATTGATTTTGGTTTTGGTCTGTTAGGGTCGTGTGTCTACCCCTGAACTGTTGTGGTAACCAAAGGGATAAAAAGCACTGACGGACAAAAAATGGGCACTGGGCCTAGCCTAAGAGGTGAGGAGCAGGGCTTCCCAGAGGAAAGTCCCAGGATGCTGTTTCGCATAAAGGGGAATGGGCTCTGGGCTGACACAAGGAGTCTCAGCAAGGCCAGACCATAAAGGGCCGGGTATAGTGGGAAGAAGAGTTGGATTTTATGCAGTAGCTGATCTGTTGTTGCCATAGGGGATTCTTTTTGAATAATAACTGTTACTTTCTTACTGTGTTACATACTCATTGTAGAAAAATTAAATTAGTGAAGAAAATAAAATAAAAATGTTCTATAATTTTTTTCCCTTTTTGAATGTTCTTAGCTAATTTTTGAATGTTCTTCCCTTAAACTTCATTTAACATTTAGGTTACTTTCTTTTCAAAACAGAGTCTCACTCTGTCACCCAGGCAGAAGTGCAGTGGCGGGATCTCAGCTCACTGCAACATCTGCCTCCTGAGTTCAAGTGATTCTCCTGCCTCAGCCTCCTGAGTAGCTGGAATTACAGGCGCCCACCACCATGCCTGACTGATTTTTGTGTTTTTAGTAGAGATGGGGTTTCACCATGTTGGCCAGGCTGATCTCAAATTCTTGACCTCAGGTGATCCACCTGCCTTGGCCTCCCAAAGTGTTGGGATTATAGGCATGAGCCACTGTGCCCAGCCAACTAGGTTACTTCTTGTTTATTTGAAAGAGTGCTTGTTGAGTTGTTCTTTCCACAGATTATGCTTCTCATAACTTTAAAAATTAATTATGGAGGAAATGGGTTAATCATTTTAAGGATTCTTTTTTGTTGATATAATGATTCTATTAATTAATATTTGTCTTATGGGAGCCATAAGTGTAATAGGCATAATGAGAGCACACACTTGTAAGTCAGAGTGGTTCTTACAGGGGAGACAGGAAAAATGGAGTCCAAAAGGCCTTTCTGTAAGTTCCTTGGGAGCAGGGACTAGGTCTTTCTTGTTCACCATTGTGTCAGGCACAATGCTTGACGCATAGTAAGTGTTCCATAAATAGTTGAATGAATGGATGAATTTCTCATTAAGCACTTTTAGTAGCTCATATTTCTTGTACTATGGATAATCAAGTTCAATTATATTCATCTAAGGTTAAGAGCCTTTGCTGTACTCAGTTTTCTTTATGAATGTAAATTTAATAAACTGATTATTTTTTTAAAAGGCATGCATGAATGTATGCACACACACACACACACACACACACAAAACAAGTGAAAATTTATTGTTTCTTCCCCTGAGCCCCATTCTCCAGAATTAGCTACTATTAATGGCTTACTATATTTTTTTCTAGGTATTTTCTCTTCATATACATTTTCTTTTCTTTTTTCTTTTTCTTTTTCTTTTTCTTTGAGACAGAGTCTTGCTCTGTCTCCCAGGCTGGAGTGCAGTGGTGCGATCTCGGCTTACTGCAACCTCCGCCTCCTGAGTTCAAGGGATTCTTCTGCCTCAGCCTCCCGAGTAGCTGGGATTATAGGCGCCCGCCACCATGCCCAGCTAATTTTTGTATTTGTAGTAGAGACGGGGTTTCACTGTGTTGGCCAGGATGGTCTTGATCTCTTGACCTCGTGATCCATCTGCTTCAGCCTCCCAAAGTGTTGGGATTACAGGCGCGAGCCACCGCGCCCAGCCTTCATATACATTTTCTTTACACACATAGAATATTTATATTCTGTTCTATAAATAGCTTTTTTTTTCCCCTTCATGGCATTCTTAAACTTTCTATATCAGTTTATTTGTAACTGTGTCTTAATTTTTAATTGTATAATATTCCATTGTAGAGATGTATAATAGAAGTCTATTAAGGAAATCCACTCCCTCTCCCCCCCTTTTTTTAAAACTATAATAGTAGTGTTTCTGCATGTATTTTTGCTTGCTTCTGTGAGAATATCTGCAGGTTATTTCCTGGAAGTGGTATTGCTGGGCTAAAGGATATTTGCACATAAACTTTCAGTAGATATTGGGAAATTTGCCCTTAAAAATATTCTACTAACTTGTACTCTTACTAAAGATATGAAGTGTTATTTTTCTGATAACTGTACACACTTTCATTTTGTGGATTAGAAGGATTAAACTTCTGAAAATGAATCCTTGTCATGGTAACTTGAGATGTTCAGAAGATGATAGATTAGGTAATATATATGTTCCTTGGCTTATGGTGGTTTTACCTCCTGATAAACTCATTGTAAATAGAAAATATCACAAGTTGAAAATGCATTTAATGTACCTAACGTACTGAACATCATAACCTACCTTACATGTGCTCAGAACACTTAAATTAGCCTACAGTTGGGCAAAACCATCTAATAGAATGCCTATTTTATGATGTGTTGAATGTCTCACATAATTTATTGAAAACTGACAGTGAAAAGCAGAATAGTCGTGTGGGTGCTTGGAGTATTGTTTCTACTGAATGTGTATCACCTTCTAACCATCATAAAGTTGAAACTCGTAACCCAAACCATAAGTTGGGGACTATCTATAGTTCTGTTGCCTGATGTTATCTGTTGAAGTTAGGTGGAAGATGTTGTACTATGACCTCCACAGACCCATAGTGTGCTTTGTACAGATTCATATGTGGAAGATCAGAATGTTGGGTTTCTAGGTTTTTAATCTTTTTAGAATGTTTAAGATAAACATTTACAGCTGGGTGCGGTGGCTGATGCTTATAATCCCCAGCACTTTGGGAGGCTAAGGGGGGCGGATCATGAAGTCAAGAGATTGAGGCCATTCTGGTGAACATGGTGAAACCCCATCTCTACTAAAAATACAAAAAAAATTTAGCTGGGCATGGTGGCTCGCGCCTGTAGTCCCAGCTACTTGGGAGGCTGAGACAGGAGAATTGCTTGAACCTGGGAGGCGGAGGTTGCAGTAAGCTGAGGTCGCACCGCTGCACTCCAGCTTGGTGACAGAGCGAGACTCCTCTAAAAAAAAAAAAGATGAACATTTACTAGTAACGTTCTAAAGGAGCAGAAGACCCTGAGTGCTGGTTTGAGAAGTTTAGATTTGTTGTGCTGGGGCACTATTTAAGGTCTGCGAATTAGAGAATAATATGGTGGATGTGCTGTCAGAAAGCCTTCACTAGCAGTGTATACAGAATGAGTGGGAGTGAGTGAGCTGTCTGGAGGTAGGCAGGTCCTCTGGAGAACTATAGTAATTCACGAAGGAAAGGAAGAAAACACAAAATGTGGTGATAGCTATGGAGCTGAAAGTAAGATAAGAAACACAATGAATAATTGGCAGGTCCTATTGATTAAGTGGAGAAGAATTATATTGAAGTTGCAAACCTAGGAGAATGTCCAGATAATACAGATTATGAAGTAAATGGAGAAGGGACCAATTTTGAAAAAGTTAATTTTCCTTAAAAACATCAGGAAATAAAAGGGTCCTGAAGTGAGAGAAATCAAAGATTGGAGAAGGAAAGAGGGAGAAATTATGCCACTTTTAATTTCATCTACTACCTCTATTAGGATTTGGGAGTTATAGAGGTAGTAGTTGAAATTAAGAGTGGATGAGTTCTGGTATGAAGTGGTTGATGGGAACAGCTGTTGATTGAGAACTACATTTTAAGGAGAGGATACTGATAGTAATGGGAGATGGGATGAAAGAATGCCCAGGCAGAGAGGAAATTTAATAATTTCAGGAGTGGGGAAAGAATAAAGAGAAATGTTACTGCGGCCTACCTTTCATTCTTTTACTGTGCATATGATATTGTATTTGCTGGATGTTTTCCTGTAGATACCACATTGTTCTTCCTCCGGGAGTGGCATGTCAGAAAATTTTGATGATTATTTTAAAGATGTTGAGTTTTATTCCTGAAATTGAATGTGGTACTTGAAAAAGGGTCTTGGGAAAGTAGTTTTTGGTGTCATATGCTGTGTTCCTTTTAGTTCATAAAATATTTTCATCTTGTTTGAATATCTGTGGGTCTAAAAAAAATGGCTAATTTTTGGATAGGTAAAAGTCCAGATACTTTGTACATTTTAATTGATTATTTAAAAAATATTTCCGGCATTTAAAACCTGGCAAATACAAATTATAAGAATCACCATCTTTTTAGAAGGACATACTATGAATTCAGAGTTTTTGCTGGCTTAGTGCTTGTCAGCATGGAGCCTGTTCACAGGAAATGCTTTAGAATCAGAGTCAGGGACCTGTGACACTACGGGGGAGTCAGTATGTAAAATAGTTAAGAGTGCAAGCTCCGGAGTCATTCTCCCTGGTTCCGCTGTTCACTAGCAGTATATCCATGGATAGATTTACTGAGCTCGTCCTTTCGATTTGCTGTCCGGACGTGGCAGTAATAACAATCTCAATGTCACATTTTTATTGAAGGGATCCATCATAGAGCTTATATTCTAGTAAGGAGAAACAGGCAGTATACAAATACTATAAATACACTGGAGGAAAACATAGTGGGGCTGATTATAGTCGATTTTTGCTCTTTTATTTCTGGTAACAGTAAAAGCAACTCTGATGAGAAAAGGTTTGAACATGAAGGCAGACCTGAAGGGAGTAAGGGTCGAGCGCTCTGCAGCTATCCGGGGAAGAGTTCCAGGTAGAGGGGAGAGCAAGTGCAAAGGCCCTGAGGAAAGGGCACATGGGAGGAGGCAGCAAGAAGGCCACTGTAGCCAGAGCAGTGAGTGAGGGGAGAAGGAGAAATAATTTCAGAGATAGCCAATGATCAGCGTATATAGGGTATTAAGCATAAGAAGGACTTTGGGTTTTATCCTGTGTAAGATGGGAAACTATTGGAGTTCCAGAGTAATTTTTTCTTAAAGCTAGTCTGCTTGTCACTTCTTTTCTTAAAAATGCCTCAGTTCCCTGTTGCCTTTGGAATAATGTTCACATACTTTATTTTGGCACACAAGGTCCTTCACAGTCAGGCCTCTGCCTGTTTATTTAGCATCATCTGCTTCTTTCCCACATGTACCCTTCACTTCAGCCAAATGGGATCACATGAAGCTCCCTGGATGGGTCATGATACTTTGTGTCTTCGTGTCTTTCTGTACAGTTTGCCCTGTGAGAAGCTCTCCCCCTCAGCTCACATGGTCACTGGCTCTGTTTTAGAGGGTCCTCTGTGCTCTTGCTCTCTCATCACTTCTGCCCCGAGCCACTTTGTACTTAAGCTGCTTAGGCTTGAAGCGTGCTGTGTTCTTTTACCAGCCTTGATTTTACTCTTGCCACACCCTTGCCGGTTGAAAGTATGCCCATCCTTTGAGGACCAGCTCAGACACTGCCATCTTCTGCCTCCTTTGGACCCTCAGAAACACTTTGTAGCTCTTTTCTACTTAATCATAATTATTTGGAATTAAAATGTTTCTTTGCCTTCACAAAAAATCCTTGGGCTAACTTATTTCAATTTTCTGTGTAGCCTCTAGAAGAGGGTCTTACCGACATTTCGTATTCAGTAGGTATTCATGGTGTGTAGGATTCACAGGATAATTAGAAAACTATTGGCTTTTAAACAACTAAGGGCCAAAAGCAGCAAAAATGAATGCACAATTGAAATGAGATTTCTATTAACAAAACAAATTTACTGTAATTATGATAGCTAGGTAATCCTTGTTCTCTTATATATTTATATATACTTACTAGTGGCACCAAATATTAGTATACCCAGTTTGAGATATAGTTTGTTGAAATATATTTGGACACAGCCAGGTGTGATGGCTCACACCTGTAATCCTAGCACTTTGGGAGGCTGAGGTGGGAGGATCACTTGAGCCCAGGAGTTCAGGAACAGCCTGGGCAACATAGTGCAACCTCGTCTCTACAAAAAAAAATAAAATAAAAAATTAACTGGGTGTGGTTGTGTATGTCTCTAATCCCAGCTACTCAGAAGGCTGAGGTGGGAGGATCATTTGAGCCTGGGAGGTTGAGGCTGTAGTGAGCTTTGACTGTGACACTGTACTCCAGCCTAAGCAACAGAGCGAAACTCTGTCTCAAAAAAAAAAAAAAAAAAAAAAATCAGACGTGTAAATGCTCATGGTTTCTGACGAGGTCATACCACTTCTGGAAATCTTCTTAAGAAAATAATACAAACTAGCCAGCCACAGTGGCTTTTGCATGTAAATCTCAGCAACTTAGGAGACTGAGGCAGGAGGATCACTTGAGCCCAAGAATTTGAGATCAGCCTGGGCAACATAGCAAGACCTTGTCTCTCTAAAAAAAAAAAAAAAAAAAAAAAAAAAATTTTAAAAAAAGAGAAAGTAACACAAACTAAATGATAATTACATCTACTGCTACTAATGTTGAAAGTTTACCATGTAACAGGTACTGTAGAAAGCCCTTTATGTGCATTACTTTAGTCCTCACAATCCCAAGAGACGTTGGTAAATGATAGCCTTGTGTTTTAGACAGGGAAACCGTGGCACAGAGAAGGTGAGTGACTTGTACAACACCATACCGCTGCCGTGTTGTCAAGCTGACATTCTCTCACTCAAGCAGACTGTGTTCAAGAAGCCATACCTTTTTTTTTTTTTTTTTTTTTTGAGACGGAGTTTTGCTCTTGTCGCCCGGGCTGGAGTGTGCAATGGCTTGATTTCTGCTCACTGCAACTGCCACCCAGTTTCAAGAGATTCTCCTGCCTTAGTCTCCTGAGTAGCTGGGATTACAGACATCTGCCACCATGCCCGGCTAATTTTTGTATTTTTGGTAGAGACGGGGTTTCACCATGTTGGTCGGGCTAGTCTTGAACTCGTGACCTCAGGTGATCTGCCTGCTTCAGCCTCCCAAAGTGCCTGGGATCAGGCATGAGTCACCACGCCCAGCCAAGAAGCCATACTTTCAGTTACGTATGATAAAAGCTTAGGCACAAAAATGTTCATAGCAGTGTTACAGAGAGAATTTGCCTATTCTGAACCGATCGTATAATGTATGGCCTTTCATGACTGGCTGCTTTCAAGTGAAATTAATAGTTGTAAATATGCACCTAATAACAGAGCTTCAAGATATATGAATCAGAAACTGACAGAACTGAAAGGACAAATAGATCTAAAATTATAGTTGGAGATTTTAATACCTCGCCCCTCTCAATAATTGATAGAACAAGTAGACAAAAAATAATTTAGAAGATGTGAACTACATTATCAACTAACCTAATTGACATTTACATAGTATTCTACCCAATACAAGCAGAATACACATTCCTTTCAGTTACACACAGGACATTTACTAAGATAGATCGTATTTTTGTTCACAAAATAGTGTCAATGTTAGCCAGGTGCGGTGGCTTACGCCTGTAATCCCAGCACTTTAGAAGTCCGAGGCAGGCGGATCACCTGAAGTTGGGCGTTTGAGACCAGTCTGACCAACATGGAGAAACCCCGTCTCTACTAAAAATACAAAATCAGCCGGGCGTGGTAGTGCATGCCTATAATCCCAGCTACTTGGGAGGCTGAGGCAGGAGAATCACTTGAACCTGGGAGGCAGAGGTTGGGGTGAGCCGAGATTGCTTCATTGCACTCCAGCCTGGGCAACAAGAGCAAAACTTAGTCTCAAAAAAAAAAAACCGTCAATGCATTTAAAGTGACTTAGATCATAAAGTACGTATGCTGACCAAAAGGGAATTAAATTAAAAGTCAATAACAGAAAGATACTTGGAAAATTACTAAATATTTAGAAACTAATATATTCCTAAGAAGCCAACAGGTCAAAGAAGAATATCAAAGATGAATTTAGAAAGTATTTTGTACTTAATGAAAATCATATCAGAATATGTGGGTTGTGTTTAATTCTAATGTTACAGGAAAATTCATAGCTCTAAATGCCTGTATTGGGTAAGAAGTGAAATCACAAATCAGTGTTCTCAGCTTTCACCTTAAGAAATTAGAAAAAGAAGAGAAAATTAAACTCAAAGTAAACAGAGGAAAAGAGTTAAGGATAAAAGCCAAAATTAGTGGAATAGAAAAAAAGAAAACTGGTAAGACAAAGTCAGTGAAATCAAAAGCTGTTCTTTGACAACAATGAAATTGATAAAACTCTAACCTGACTAATCAGGAAACAGAGAGAAGATGTCAATTACCAATATCAAGAATGAAAGAATTGCTAACAAAGCTCAGATTCTATAATTATTAAAAGGATACATAAGAGAATAATATGAATTCCTTTATAGCAATACATTAGACAGCTAGATGAAATGTGCAAATTCCTTGAAAGATAAAAAATACCTAAGCTCATTGAAGAAGAGACAACCTGAAAAGTCCTATATCTATTAAAGAAATTGAATTAGGCCGGGCATGGTAGCTCACGCCTGTAATCCCAGCACTTTGGGAGGCTGAGGCGGGCGGATCACCTGAAGTTCGGAGTTCGAGACCAGCCTGACCAACATGGAGAAACCCTGTCTCTACTAAAAGTACAAAATTAGCTGAGTGTGGTGGCGTATGCCTGTAATCCCAGCTACTCCAGAGGCTGAGGCAGGAGAATCGCTTGAACCCAGGAGGCGGAGGTTGCAGTAAGCCAAGATTGCGCCACTGCACTCCAGCCTAGGCAACAGGAGTGAAACTCAGTCTTGAAAAAAAAAGAAAAATTGAATTCCCACAAAGAAAACTGTAGGCCTACATGGTATTCCTGATTCTACCAAACATTTTAGGAAGTCGTAATACCAATTTTACACAAACTCCTCCATAAAATTGATAAAGACTGAATATTTCATAAGTCAGTCTGTGACACTGGTACTACCAAATGGCAAACTAGACAAATCTAATCTAACAAAATTAGACAAATCATTACAAGGAAAGAAAATTATAGATCAATATCCTTCATGAACATAGTTGCAATTTTTATTTATTTATTTATTTATTTTGTCCTGAGCCAGCGTCTCACTCTGTTGCCCAGGCTGGAGTGTGGTGGTGTGATTATGGCTCACTGCAACCTCCACCTCCTAGGCTCCAGCCGTCTTCTCACCTCAGCCTCCTGAGTAGCTGGGACTACAGTTGCGTGCCATCATGCTCAGCTAATTTTTTTATTTTTGGTAGAGATGGGGTTTTACCATGTTGCCCAGATTGGTCTCAAACTCCTGGGCTCAAGCAATCCACCCGCCTTAGCCTCCCAAAATGCTGGGATTACAAGTGTGAGCCACCGCACCCAGCAGCAAATTTTTAACAAAATTTTAGTAAATTGAATCCAATAACATATAAAAACAATAAAATACAATGACCAAATAGGGTTTATTCCAGGTATCCAAGGTTGGTTTAACATTTGAAAACCAATGTCATGTACCACATTAGCAAGAGAAAGCACATGATCAGCTCAATAGATGCAGAAAAAGCATTTAACAAAATTTAGCATGCCTTGCTGATAAAAACTCAGCAAACTAGGAAAAGAAGGGAATTTCCCAATCTGATAAAGGGCATCTGTGAAAAACCAATAGCTGAAATCATAGTTAATGCTGAAAGACCGAATGCCTTCCCTATATAATATTTAGAACAAGTCAAGATATCTGCTATTCCCAATTGTATTCAGCATTATTCTGGAGATTCTAGCCAGTGCAATAGGATAAGAACAAGTATTCCAGATTGGAAAGGCAGAAGTAAAATTCTCTTTATTCACAGATGACATGATTGCCTATGATTTCTACAAAAATGCTATTAGAACAATTAAATATGCTTAACAAAGTTACAGGATACAAGATCAATATAGAAAAGTCAATTGTATCTATATACTAACAAATAAACACTCAGGAGTTGGAATTTAAAAATAATATTGACAGTAGAAAAAAATACTAAATGTCTAATGATGAATTTCACAAAAAAAAATGCAAGATCTTTTCTAACTGCAAGCTTATGAAACGTTGAGAAAAAGAAAATCTAAATAAACGGACAGATACTGCGTTCAAGGATTGGAAGACTCAATATTGTCATCAGTTTTCCCCATAGATAATAGAAAGTGTAGAAAGTGATGGCTGGTTTTAAAATTCATATGGAAATGCAAAAACCTAGAATTGCCAAAACTATTTTGATAAAGGACAACAGAGATGGAAGATTTAACACTGATTTCCAAAACTTATCGTTGCAGTGATTAAAACATGGTATTTGTGGTAACTGGTGTAAAGATAAACAGATCCATGGAACAGAATAGAAAAGTCCAGAAAAAAAAATACAGTCAATTGATTTTTGAAGAAGCTTCCAAGGCAATTAAATGGAAAGAGTATTGTCCTTTCAAAAACAAAGGTTTTGGAACAATTTGGTCTTCATATATAAAAAAGTGAATCTTGATTCATACCTTACATCATACATGAAAGTTAACTCAAAATTGATCATAGACCTAAATGTAAAGCCCAAATTTATAAAATCTCTGGAAGAAAATCTTTGTGACTTTAGGTTTGGTAAAGATTTCTTAGGTATAACACCAAAAGCATGATTTATAAAAGAAAAAAATGATAAATTGGCCTTCATTAATATTAAGAATATCTCTTTGACAGCCGTGTTTAAGGGAATAAAGGACAAGCCCCAGACTGGGAGGAAATATTTATAGAAGATATTCTGATAAAAGACTTGTATTTAGAATATGTAAGGAATTCTCAAAACTCAACAATAAGGCCAGTCACAGTGTCACCCGCCTGTAATCCCAACACTTTGGGAGGTCAAGGCGGGTAGATCACTTGAGGCCAAGAGTTCGAGACCAGCCTGGCCAATATGGCAAAACCCCATCTCTACTAAAAATACAAAAATCAGCCAGGCATGGTGGCAGGCACCTGTAATCCTAGCTACTTGGGAGGTTGAGTCATGAGAATCGCTTGAACTCAGGAGGCAGAGGTTGCAGTGAACAGTGAACTGAGATTGCACCCCTGCACTCCAACCTGGTTGTCAGAGTGAGACTCTTGTCTCCAACAAAAAAAAAAAAAAAAAAGAGAGAGAAAAGAAAAGAAAAAACACTCAGTAAAGCACATAACCTAGTAAAAAAAATAAGCAAAAGATTTGAACAGATATTTTGTCAGAAAAGATACATGAATGGCAAATAAGCACATAAAAGATGATCAACATCATTAGTCATTAGTGAAATGCAGACTAAAACTATAAGAATATACCATTACATCCTTACCAACACTTGTTACTGTCAGGCTTTTAAACTGAAGACATTACAGTGTCTAATCTCCAGATAAGATTTTTCAGATTAAATTTGGAGAAGACATTACAGTGTCTTCAGTTTAAAAGCCTGACAGTAACAAGTGTTGGTGAGGATGTGGAGCAGCTGAAACTCTCATACACTTGTGGTGGGAATATAAAATGGTACAACCACTTTGGAAGACAGTTTGGCATTTTCTTAAGGACTTAAAATTGACACTACCAAGTGACCCAACTATTTTGCTCCTAGGCATTTATCCAAGAGGAATGAATACATATGACCACATAAAGATTTGTTTACAAATACGTGGCAGGTTTATTTGTAATAGGCAAGAATTGAATCTATTCAAATGTGCATCAACAGGGACATTTGTGGTATGTTCATATGATGGAATACTATTCAACAATAAAAGGGAATAAACAATTGATACAACTTAGTTTATTCTCAATGTAATTATAGTAAGGAAATGAAGCCAGAAAAAAATGGCACATTATATGAAATTCTATAAAATCTACTCAAAAAGCAGATCAGATTGCCTGGAGACCTGAGTTGCAAACGGATGACTTATGAAGGAAATATTTGTGAGTAATAGGTACGTTCATCATCTTAATTGTCATGATGACTTCATGGATATATGTACATATGTCAGAATTTATCGAATTGTATACTTTGTGTAATTTATCATAGCTTAATTATGTCTCAAAATCTGTAAAAAAATATACTTCATTGTGTTCTTCAACGTTTATTGCTTGCTGCCCAAATTTCAGAATCACATAAGGGATTGAGACTAATTTTTAAAATAATTTTTCAGTGATTGGGTTTGAGGTAACTCATGCATTATATATAGCAGATTTGCCTATTATTATGTTTTTGAGACGGACTCTCGCTCTGTTGCCCAAGCTGGAGTATAGTGGCGTGATCTCAGCTCAGTGCAACCTCCACTAGGGTTCAAGCGATTCTTCCACCTCAACCTCTTGAGTAGCTGGGACTACAGGTACACGCCACCATGCCCAGCTAATTTTTTTTTTTTTTTTTTTTTTTTTTGAGACGGAGTCTCGCTGTGAAGCCCAGGCTGGAGTGCAGTGGCGTGGTCTCGGCTCACTGCAAGCTCCGCCTCCCGGGTTCACGCCATTCTCCTGCCTCAGCCTCCCGAGTAGCTGGCATTACAGGAGCCCACCACCACGCCTGGCTAATTTTTTTTTTTTTCCTTGTATTTTTAGTAGAGACGGGGTTTCACCGTGTTAGCCAGGATGGTCTTGATCTCCTGACCTCGTGATCCACCTGCCTCAGCCTCCCAAAGTGCTGGGATTACAGACATGAGCCACCACGCCTGGCCAATTTTTGTATTTTTTTTTTTTTTTTAGTAGAAACGGGGTTTCACCATGTTGGCCAGGCTGGTCTCGAACTCCTGACCTCGTGATCTGCCTGCCTCAGCCTCCCAAAGTGCTGGGATTACAGGTGTGAGCCATTGCGCCTGGCCTTATAACTTTATTACAAAATTGAGAAACCAGATGTTTTACTTTGTTTTCTGTATTTCTGAATGCATTTTCAGAATGATATAAAATGTTAAATTTTATTTTAGATTAGAATATTGTTGTCCAACTGGGTGATTAATAAAAAAAAAGAAAGGAAAGAATGTGGTGAGACCCCCTAAGTACAAAATGGAGGAAGTCAATGGACTTCCAAGCTTGAGATAAATTCTTATGATCTTGATTGGATGATTAGGTATCGGTGGTAGAGAGAATAATGGCTCCTCAAAAATGGAACTTGTAAATATGTTACCTTATAGGGCAGAAAGGACTTTGCAGACATGAATAAGGTTAAAGGCTTTGAAATGGGGAGATTATCCTGGGTTACCCAGATGGGCTGAACTTAATCACATGGGTTCTTAAAAGTGGAGGAACTTTCCCAACTATAGTCTGAGAGAGAGAGATGGCTACAGAAGAATGATCAAAGAAATGCAGTATTCCTGGCTGAAGATGGAGGAAGGGGGCCACCAGCTAAGAAATGTGGGCAGCCTCTAGAATGTGAAAAAGCCAGGAGATAAGTTCTTTCCCAGAGCCTCCAGAAGGAATGCAGCCCTGCCAACACCTTGATTTTAGCCCAGTGAGACCCATTCTGGATTTCTGATCTCCAGAACTTTAAGATGATAAATTGGTGTTATTTCAGCCACTAAGTTTGTGTTAATTTCTTTATTTTTCTTTTTTTTTGTTTTTGTTTTTTTTTGAGACGGAGTCTTGCTCTGTTTCCCCAGGCTGGAGTGCAGTGGCATGATCTCACCTCACTGCAACCTCCATCTCCTGGGTTCAAGTGATTCTCCTGCCTCAGCCTCCCGAGTAGCTGGGATTACAGGCACGCGCCACCATGCCCGGCTAATTTTTGTATTTTTAGTAGAGATGGGGTTTCACTATGTTGGCCAGGCTGGTCTCAAATCTCGAACTCCTGACCTCAAGTGATCCACCTGCCTCGGCCTCCCAAAGTGCTGGGATTATAGGCATGAGCCACTTTGCCCGGACTGTTTGTGTTAATTTGTATGGCATCTTTAGATAACTAATACCACATGTAAGTGGGTAAAACTCAGAATTCGTATTGTGCCAGAGGATTGCAATGGAAAGTGAACTCTGTATTGTTAAGATAACTTTCTATCCCTTGGGAATTGTTTTTCCTTCCACATAGCAAACCTCATTTTCCCCAGAAGTAAAACATATAAGTTACTTTTTAATGAATAAATACAAAATAGTAGAGTTGGAATAAACCTTAGATATGATTCTAGTCTAACCCCCAAAAGGTATAGATGGAAAAACTGAGTGAGGGCCAAAGATTCCACAGCTAGTTAATGGTAGATCTGAGTTTACTGGCCCTTTCTTCCTTCCATATTTTCATGGTGGGGATTTAAGATGGCCAAGGTTTTTAATTCTTTCTACACAGACTCAAAATGTTATTCTTGTACAGTTTTTCTCTTAGGCATATAATGGATTTTGGGAAACAATTTCTATAATAGTGTTTTAATGAGATAGTACTATAAGAGGATGCAGTATTATGTAAAACTTTTGTCTTGGGTTTTTTTCCCTCTGCGTCTCAAGTCTGAAACATCTCTTCCTCCAGTTGCTAGTAAATGTATACTCAAATATTGGCAGCTAGGTGTGGTCCTCTGTTCTTGACTGTCCATATTTAAACCACACTAATCCAGTTAATAAGGTAATTCTCTGTGTGTTGTGTATGCACAGACATATTCTTATAATGCACTTCAGAGATAGATTTTAATTATGCTTGGGTGTTCTTAATTAGTACTCCTGATTAGAACAGAATTTTATTTTTACTTTTATAGTTGAACACTCAGGTACAGTGTAATTCTCCAGATTAGATTTTTCAGATTAAATTTAGAGAAGGAATGTACTCAGCTTGTAATGGTATTTCAGCACTGACTCTATAGTGTCTAATATTTTGCCTTCTTTACATTGACTGTGATTTGGAAAATTGTGATTCATCTCATCATTTATTGAGTACTGCTCCTGTGTCATTTATTTATACTAGGTGGTGGGAGTACAGAATGAATAGGACACATTCTCTATATGTATAGTGTTTATAGACTTTTCTCGTATGTTACCTTGTTGGCTGGTTCCTAGAAAGCATCAGGAGACTTAGGACCAAACTCTTCGGCCCTAGTGAATCACATCAAGGTACTCTACCCTGTGGCACAGGTAGAAATTTGACTTTCTATAAAAAACCTAGACAAATAATAGGGGCTCATTCCTACTGTCTTCACCCTTACCAAAATGTAAGTTCTATGGAGACAGAAATTGTTTCTTGTTGTTTAATGCTGTATCTTCACTACAACAGTGCCCGGCACATAGTAGGTGTTCAGTAGATATTTGTTGAATAAATAGCTGAATGGCTTCTACTTATCCTTCAGCTTTCAATTAATTTATTATTATTATTTTAAATTTCTGTTTCTTTTTAGAGATGGAGTCTCATTGTGTTGGCCAGGCTGGTCTTGAACTCCTGGCCTCAAGTGATCTGCCCGCCTCGGCCTCCCAAAGTGCTGGGATTACAGTCGTGAGCCACTGAGCCTGGCTCACAACTACTTTTTTTTAAGAGTCAGGGTTTCACTATGTTGCTCAGGCTAGACTCCAATTCCTGGGCTCAGGCGATCCTCCCACCTCAACCTCCAAAGTTGCTGGAGGTACAGCACGTGGCACTGGACCCAGCTGCTGCCATAACTTTAACAGTGATGCCTATGGGATGTACCTTTGAGCTAAGGGGTCTCTTGTCTTGGTGCAAAGCTGGATACAGCTTATGAGAGATAAGAGGCAATGCATAAAATTAGCTGGGCATGGTGGCACATGCCTGTAATCCTAGCTACTCGGGAGACTGAGGCGGGAGAAACGCTTGAACCCGGGAGGCGGAGGTTGCAATAAGCTGAGATCGTGCCATTGCACTCCAGCCTCGGCAACAAGAGCAAGACTCCATCTCAAAAAAAAAGCAATGCATAAAGTCGAGAAAGAAAGTGCCAGAGAAGGATTCAGGTTGCTTCAGGGGGTAAAAGGGCAGTAAATAGTTTTATTTGAATAAATGGTATGGCATTAAAAGACATTGAGAGGAATAGTGCAGTAACTTCAGACACTTTCTAAGTGCTGTAGATCTTTTAAAATCCATCATAGTCGTCTTGCTGACTTCTTTAGTGACGATTTGAGTTTTAATTATTCAGTTATGCTGCCAAAAGTACTGCAGGTTGTCAAGTATCATTTATCCAAAATGCTTGGGACCAGAAGTGTTTTGGATCTTGGATTTTTTCAAATTTTGAAATATTTGCATATTTCTCTAAGAGAAAAAAGATATTTTGGCATGTAATGCATAATATTTGCATAATTATAATCCAGTGTTCTAAAATGATTGTACCCACCAGAATCTACAAACAATAAGGAACTGTGGTTGTCTGCTGCAAATAACTATGACAAACCACACTGTATCACATGTATTAGCCCGTTGTGACATTGTCAATTGACCGTATGTACATGCATGTATACATGAGGTGCAGTATCTTGGGGATGGAACCCAGGTGTAAACATGAAATTTATTTATGTTCATATGTACTTATACACACAACCTGAAGGTAATGTTATACAATTTTTTTTATTTTTATTTGTTATTTTTTTAAAGTCAATACATTTTTATTCAAGGAATTCCATGTTGTGATTTCTTCCACTGTCCATCAAGGCCACTTTAGATCCACTAAAGAGCTGGAGTCAAAAGATTTATCTTCAAGTTAGCCCTTTTTAATGAAACTGATGCTTATTTTAATCCAGTTGTCTGTCAGCCCATAATTCTTTTACTTTGGCTTCTGTCATCTCCTTTTAATATGGATATACTGATGAAGACTTCAAAATTCACCAAGAGTCTTTGGGATCTAATTTCTTCAACCAGTTTAGTTTAGGGTCCTTTTTACTGTAGGTGTGGATCTGCCTGGTTCTCAATTTGACACCCTCTCTTAACATGAATGAGTTCAAATCATATTCATTCCTAAGCGATCACACTCAGGAATAGTACAGATGTGTGGAATATGCCAGTACCTTTAACTCTAGACATCATGTTCTCAAGATAAAAGCCATTAAAACAAAAAGCCATGGTATGTATCGTCAACATGAAATTGTAATGCAAAATTAATACTGCTGAGGATTTCCCTTATATCCCATGCTGTTTATCTATTTTACAGTCCTAGAATCAGTCTTTTTTTTTTTTTTTTTTTTAAGAGACAGGGTCTGTCTTTGTTACCCAGGCTGGAGTACAGTGGTACCATCAAAGCTCAGTGTAGCCTCCAACTCCTGAGCTCAGTCCTTTTGCATCAGCCTCCCCTTCCTGAGTAGTTGCAACTATAGGCACATGCCCCTGTACGCAGCTAATTTTTAAATTTTTGTGAAGATGAGGTGTTTGTTACTTTCTTGCCCAGGCTGGTCTTGAACTCCTGATTTCAAGCAATACTCCCGCCTCAGTGTAGAGATTGCAGGCTTGAGCCACTGTGCCTGGCCTGGAACCAACCTTTATGGCTATCAATACTCCCATCAGTTAACTGTCTCAGGTATCATAATATCCCTTCTTATGTGTATCAAAACTCACACTGAACAATGAGTTCTGGGTTGCAGAAGAGGATTTATTTTTTGCACCTATCCATAAGTCTTTGTCCACAAGTTAAAAACAGTGCAGTATACAATATTTTTAATAATTTTGTGCATGAAATAAAATTTGTGTACCTTGAACCATTAGAAAGCAGAAGTGTTAGGTGTGGAGTTTTCCACTGTGGCATCATGTTAGAATTCAAAAAGTTTCAGAGTTTGGAGCATCTTGGATTTTGGATTTTTTCAATTAGGAATGCTCAACCTAATCAGAAGTGAGACTTGGACATTAAAAGTTTGAAAGCCACGGTTTTATTTGCTTAGTAAGTACATAATTGCAACAGTACTTTTTATCTTAGTTATTGTGTAGAATCTGATGACTCCTCGACATGTCACCGACACTTCTCTCCTGAGCTCAGGCCTTATCTATGATAACCTTCTGGACATCGCACAAGCATCCCTTGCTCAACACACCCCAGCCAGAGTTCTCTTGCTCTCTATAAAAAGCACTCTAAAATGTTTGAATTAAATTGAAGAGAAAGAATACAAAGTCCTGATAAGTGGAACCATGAAATGTTTCATCTTTTTTTCCCTAAGTTTAAAAAGATCATGAAAGTAATACATGTTTAATGTTAAACTATTTAAATAATATAAAAATAAAATCTAAGAAGTGAAAATTCCTTCTTATCCTCCCAAATCTCATTCTCTAGAGGTAACACTGTTTTAGTAGTTAGGTAAGTTATCTTTCCAAACTTCTTATAAATAAGCAAATATACAAACACATATATACTTTTTCCTCCTTGGAAACAGGATCATGTTACAAATCATTCTGCAACTCACCATTCACTTAACAGTACATCTTGAAAATCCATCTGCTTTTTCATGTGATTATTAGAAGATTGTTTATGTGGAATGGGTAAGACCCCACCTGCTCCATGTTAGTGATATTTTCCGAGGTTAGCTGTCTTAAAGGGAAACAATGAAAAAGACATTTTGGCATGTAATGAATAATATTTGCATAATTGTAATCCAGTGCTCTAAAATGATCACACCCACCAAAATCTACAAACAACTAGGAACCATGGTTGGTGGCTGCAAATAATTGCTATAAATTACACTGTTTGTGCCAGGTGCGGTGGCTCATGTCTGTGATCCCAGCACTTTGGGAGGCTTTGGGAGGCTGAGGCCGGCGGATTACTTGAGCTCGAGGAATTCGAGACCAGCCTGGCTAACATGGCGAAACCCCATCTCTACTAAAAATACAAAAATTAGCTGGGCATTGGTGGCTCACACCTGTAATCCCAGCTACTCAGGAGGCTGAGGCAGGAATATCATTTGAACCCAGGAGGTGGAGATTGCAGTGAGCGAAGATTAGGCCACTGCACTGCAGCCTGGGCAAGAGAGCAAGACTCTGTCTCAAAAGATTAAAAAAAAAAATTACACTGTTTGTGTTACATGTATTAGCCCATTGTGGCATCATCAACTGACTTTTTTTTTTTTTAATGGTCCAGATAACCAAATCATCACTGGGCACTATGCACCATAACAATACACTTCATTTACTACAATGCTATTCTTTTTTCCTTTTTTTTGGACAATATCTTGCTCTGTTGCCCAGGCTGGAGCATAGTGGTGCAACCATGGCATGATTCTCCTGCCTCAGCCTCTCCAGTAGCCGGGACCACAGGCGTGTATTTTTTATTTTTAGCAGAGATCAGGTCTCACTGTATTGCCCAAGCTGGTCTTGAACTCCTGGGCTCAAGCCTTGACCTCCCAAAGTGCTGGGATTACAGGTGTGAGCCACTGCGCCTGACATTCTTTTATAATGGTTGAACATCTACAGAATATTTTCCGAATTCAGTTGTTTGGATGTTTTTGTTTAGACTCTTAGCTAAATGATTCTCTATTGTATAGATTTATCTCATCCTTTTTAAAAACTGTATATTTTTATAAGTATGCATTTGCCAAATTTTACTCTAACATTCCCATGACCATCCTCTTAAGGAAAAACTTTGAAATACTTTTATTTAGCCATACAGTTAAAATTTGGCTGGAACTAAGTGATCTGTGTTTAGTTGATGAACCGATCCATGCTTGCATTCTTCCTGTTCTTGCATCATGACTTTTTCATCTCCCCTTGATTCTTTCCCCTATATGCATTTAAGCCTGTCTGGTTCTTTTCTCAAGCCTTTGCTCTCTACTTCCCTTTCACCCAAAGCATTTCATGTTTCCCCTTTACAACCATAGTATAAGTATCAAACTTCTCACCTGTGACTTCTGCCTCTCTATACATCTCTCTTCTACTTTTAACTTTCATGTTCACAATATGCTATCTTTCTCTTATTTTCACTTCTTGCCTTCTCCAACTTCAGAGAATCCCCAATGCCTAGTGTTCTTGGGAGATGCTAGAGGATACACAAAATGCCACCTCCCAGAAGGTCGAGGCATTTTTTTCCTTTAAAAAAAAAAAAAAAACCTTTTAGCCAAATACTTCTAAGAAATGCTCCATTTTCTCAGTAGTATCTTCAGAAAGATTTCAGAGGTAATTGCATCTACAAAATAAAGACTAAGTGCTAAGAAAATGAGCAATCCGATAAGAATATGTAAAATAAAAAACATTATTACTGAATTCTTTTTTTTTCTTTTTCTTTTTTGAGACAGAGTCTTGCTCTGTCGCCCAGGCTGGAGTGCAGTGGCATGAACTTGGCTCACTGCAAGCTCTGCCTCCTGGGTTCACGCCATTCTCCTGCCTCAGTCTCCCAAGTAGCTGGGACTACAGGCGCTCGCCACCATGCCTGGCTAATATTTTGTATTTTTAGTAGAGATGGAGTTTCACCATGTTAGCCAGGATGGTCTCGATCTCCTGACCTTGTGATCCGTCTGCCTCAGCCACCCAAAGTGCTGGGATTACAGGCATGTTCCCAGCCTGGCCTTTTTTTTTTTTTTTTTTTTTTTTTTGAGATGGAGTTTCACTCTTCTCCTCCAGGCTGGAGTGCAATGGTGCGATCTTGGCTCACTGCAACCTCTGCCTCTGGGGTTCAAGTGATTCTCCTGTCTCAGCCTCCCAAGTAGCTGGACTTACAGGTACCTACCACCATGACCAGACAATTTTTGTATTTTCAGTAGAGACAGGGTTTTTCCATGTTGGCCAGGCTGGTCTTGAACTCCTGACCTCAAGTCATCCGGCCGCTTCGGCCTCCCAAAGTGCTAGGATTACAGGCTTGAGCCACCTCACCTGGCCACTAAATTCTTCTAAAAATCCCTTGAGCACACTAAATGATGTATTGAACATAGTTGATGACCAAATGGTGATGTAAAAATTCCATTAGGCCCGGCATGGTGGCTCATTGTTATAATCCTAGCACTTTGAGAGGATGAAGTAGGAAGATCACTTGAGCCCAGGATCACTTTGAGACCAGCCTGGGCAACATAGCGAGACCCTGTCTTTTCTGAAAAAAAAAAAAAAAAAAAAATTAGGTGTGGTGGCACATGTCTGTAGTCTGAACTACTAGGGTGGCTGAGGGGGAGGATTGCTTGAGCCCAGGAATTCAAGGCTGCAGTGAGCTATGATGGTACCACTGCACTCCAGCCTGGGCAACAGAGCAAGACCCTATCTCTTTTTGTCTTTTTTTTTTTTTTTTTTTGTGGAGAATGGGGTCTCACTATATTACTCAGGCAGGTCTCGAACTCCTGGGCTCAAGCTATCCTCCCGCCTCTGCCTCCCTGAGAGCTGGGATTACAGGCGTGAGCCACCCACGCCCAGCCGACCCTATCTCTTAAGAGACAGTAACAAATAAAAATTCCATCAAAGATTTTCTCTTAGGGTATAAAACCAGAGACAAAGATGAAAAATGGGAGAAATGTCCAATGGTTCTCAACCATATCTGGCTGCACATTAGGATCATCTAACATGCTTTTTGAAAACACCATTACCCTGGCCCCACCACAGACAAATTAAATCCAGACTCTCTGGGCTGGAGTCCAGGCATCAGTAGCTTTTTTAAGTTCCTCAGGTGATTCTGTTGTTTAGCCCAGGTTTAGAAAAATACTTAAGAAACCTGAATGATAAAACCAAAATGTCCAAAGTCTATCTAATAATACTTCTAGAAGTAGAGGACAGAGACATCAAAGGAAAAGAAATAATGCTAGAAAATTTTTCTGGAGATTCTGCAAAGACTTGTCTTCAGCAGTTAAAGGCCAGAATATCAAGGCCCCTGCAGGAATTAAGGAAAGAAGACAAGTACCTTGACATATCCTTGCAATGGGTCTGAACTCCAAAAATAAGGATTATTATGTCTTCCAGAGAAGAAAAGATGGGAGCCGCAGTGTGCACTCTGGAGGGAAAGAAACCTACCTGGCCTAACTGATCCAAACACAGGTTCTGCTTTTTCCCCCAGATACCGCTCTCTAATGCATTCCCCTAGCTCACTCCTGCTTTCTTGGCTGACCCCAGACCTAGAGCTTCTCCAGCCTCCCCTGGGAAGAGCTGCTCTTAACAGTTGGTGTTTGGGAGGCAACTTTCTCTTCTTTGCTCTCTCCTTCGGTCTGACCTCATCTGCTGTGTAGTGTTCAGAAATTCCCCCAAAGTTCTGGTTCAGTTAGGAACACTTGTTTTCCACCTCAGAGTTTTGCAAATTTTAAAAACTTTCTTGTCATCCCAGCATCTTCCTGGGGAGAGGAAGTTGATGACTTAATCCTGTCGTTCAACTTTTTTGAGGCCAAATAGGGTAAAATCATATTAAGGGGAATAATATTGTATTCAGGTTCATCCTTTAGTATGTAATAGTAACATTTGGATAGTCTTAATATTTTCTGGCTTTTTTGTTTGTTTGTTTTAATATAATCCTTTGCTTCTGCTTACTTAAAAATAGTAATTTATCCAACTCAGCACTCAGAGTCAGGGAAAGTGTGGTGTGTTAGCTTTGTTTTCTTCAGTAATTACTTGTACTGAGAAGAAAAATAAGTTTACCAAAGAAATATCTTTCTGAAAACTCTCCTGTTAGTAGCATAATCTGAGGCAAGACACTGATATTTTAACAAAGAGAACAATACAGTAATTTACGTAATACACATAGGGAATTGGTGGATATGGGTTTTTTGTTTTTGTTTTTTTTTGAGACGGAGTCTCGCTCTGTCACCCAGACTGGAGTGCAGTGGCCAGATCTCAGCTCATTGCAAGCTCCGCCTCCCGGGTTTACGCCATTCTCCTGCCTCAGCCTCCCGAGTAGCTGGGACTACAGGCACCCACCACCACGCCCGGCTAGATTTTTTGGTATTTTTTAGTAGAGACGGGGTTTCACCGTGTTAGCCAGGATGGTCTCGATCTCCTGACCTCGCGATCCGCCCGTCTCGGCCTCCCAAAGTGCTGGGATTACAGGCTTGAGCCACCGTGCCCGGCCTGGATATGGCTTTAAAATGACTTCTCATTTGGGGGACCTGATAGTTTAGTTATGTTAACTGAAGTTTTCAGTACACTGTTGATAAAATATTAAGTGTATTTTCATTTTTCTGTTATATCTCAGGTGTTTGCTGACTAGCACTTTGGAGAGTATATGCTTATCTGCCATGTCCATAACAGAACGAACTGTGTGTTCCCTTTCTGATGTACTGGGTAGCAATTTTTCGCCTTTGGACAGTTCAGCACAATAAGCTTTACCATAGATTAATATCCATAGCTACATAGTAATATTAAATCCAGAATAAACCTAGGGTGAGGGAAAGAAGAAAAGTCTGTCTTATAAAAACAGTGAAACTATCTCAGTGTGTCATTACAGTTTTTAGGAATTGTTTGTCCTTACTTTTTTATATAATATTCAATCAAGGAAAAAGTTTCATTTGTTTTGTTAGCTTACAAAAACCTATACTCCTAATGGCTTAGTTGGAATTAAGGGGAAATACTTGGAAAATTCAGTTTATTTCTTTATTCTTCCAGCTTTATCTGCTTTTGAAAGTTCAAAAGTTTGTTTTCTTGTTGTTTTTATCTTTGTGTTTTAATTATTCATAGTACTTCTCTTCATATGGACTCAGTACCGCTGACAAGAGCCATCCTCTGAGATTACTAAGATGACTTGCATCCCTTGAAGTGTTGGAGCCAAAAAATGAAGAGCTAATTCCTTTATCAAATGGGATTTAGAAAGCTAGTAAATCAGCTTATACAGGTTGCCTGTTTACTTGGATTTAAACAAACCATTGTTTTCAAAATAGCAAGGTGTGAGAACCAAAAGAAAATGTTTCTTTTTTTCTCTCTCTTTTTTTTGAGACAGAGTCTTGCTCTGTTGTCCAGGCTAAAGTGCAGTGGCATGACCTCAGCTCACTGCAACTTCTGCCTCCCAGGTTCAAGCGATTCTTGTGCCTCAGCCACCCGAGTAGCTGGGATTACAGGCGTGTGCCACCATGCCTGGCTAATTTTTGTATTTTTAGTAGAAACGGGGTTTCATCATGTTGGCCAGGCTGGTCTCAAACTCCTGGCCTCAAGTGATCCCACCCGCCTCAGGTTCCCAAAGTGTTGAGATTACAGGCATAAGCCACTGTGCCCAGCCTGAAAACATTTCTTCATTGACAGTATTTTCATTTAAAAATTTAGCTGAACTCCAAATGATGAACATTCAAAAGAAAGCATTGTCTTTGGATGTGTTGTAGTTATGTTTGCTCAGTGCTTTGTCTTGATTTTTTTTGTGACATTTGTGCATGTGCGATCTCTCTAGCACTCTGAATGATTTGAAAGCAAGTTGCAGATATCATGACACCTCACCCCTAAATACTACAGCATGTGTCTCCTATGAACAAGGATATTACTCCACATAAAACCGTAATATTATATCACACTCCAGAAGGCTAACATACAGTAATAATAAGCTAATACACAGTCTCCTTTTCCAAGTTCTTAACATATTTTGTCCCTTAATCCAGGATCCAGCCAAGGATCACTGATTACACTTTGTTGTCATATCTCTATAGTCTCCTTCAATCTGGAACAGACCTCCCGTCTCTCTCTCTCTCTCTCTCTCTCTCTCTCTCTCTCTCTCTCTCTCTGTCTCTGTCTCTGTCTCTGTCTCTGTCTCTGTCTCTTTTTTTATCTTTTAAGAGATGGGGTCTCACCCTTCGGCCCAGGCTGGAGTACAGTGACATTATGACAGTTCACTGCAGCCTCAAACTCCTGAGCTCAATCAATATCCTTCCACCTCAGCCACCTGAGTAGTTGGGACTACAGGTGCACACCACCTTGTTGGTTCTTTATGTCATTAACATTTTTCAAGAGTCTAGGCCAATGGTCTTGTAGAATGCTCCACAATCTGTTTTTGTCTTTTCTTCTTGATTAGTTTCCGGTTAAACATTTTTGATAGGGATACCACATAGATGATAGCACATCTATATCCCATCACTACATCCTATTAGGAGACAGAGTAATAGCAGTTTTTTTCATTATTGGTGATGCAGAGTTTGGTTATGATGCAGATCACTTGTTAAAGTGGTATCAGATCATTTTATTTGAAAGGCCCTTTTTCTTTTTTAATAATTAGTTCTCTGTGGGGTACTTTGCCAACAACCTCTCACCTGGTGGTTTTAATTTGTTCAATGCTTTACACCCAGGTTTACCCAGAGATCTGTTGATGGATGTCAGCATCTCTGTGAATCCCCAGGAAATTTTTTTGTGTGCATATATTTTCCCAGGCATACAGTCCAGGACCCTCCAGATATTTAAGAGATCTTTTCCCTCTGTTATCGAGGTGCCTTTTA
This sequence comes from Chlorocebus sabaeus, assembly GCF_047675955.1. Lineage (NCBI taxonomy): Eukaryota > Metazoa > Chordata > Mammalia > Primates > Cercopithecidae > Chlorocebus > Chlorocebus sabaeus. The sequence goes on along the minus strand of NC_132920.1, from coordinate 35,767,196 downwards.
CAAGTTTCTGTGCATCACAGAAGCATGTTATAAGCAGTGGGTTTCTGGAAGCTGGAAACCAATGCCGTTCTTCTGATTTTCCTGATTATCTAGCCAGCCTCATGTAGAGCTAGGTACATAATTTTTGTTTGTTTGAGAACGATTTGTTCTGGCCTTTCCCTTATCCTGAGCCAAACATTTGTATCTTTTATGTTTGGTATAAACTGTACTAGAAACTAAAGCAGAGGGACTTAGCCCCTGGTTTTTGGTGTTCTCTTTGAAGATTTTGGGCACAACAATTGGATTTGTGTCTTTGTTGAACTGAAATCAGTAGTGGTCATTTGGAAATGAGTTAAAACACTACAATGTATGTTTTAGTTGTCTAGTTACAATTGTATCAATAGGACATTTTCCACAAGTGCAGAAAGACTGTTTGACTCTAGACAAGAAGGCTCAGGAGATGACTTTAGGGTGCCTTAAGTTTGTTATTAGCCTAATGTGTAATAGCTGTAGGAGTGATTCCTTCTTGATTTTCCCTGCCCAAGCAGGGAGCAGTTGGAATTCATCATGGCAGTGGCTAGGTGTGTTTTGTTTAGCCTATGATTAGCCTGTTGGTTACTTTGGCTTGCCTTACATGAAAAAAATGTCTGTCAGATGACCAACAATAACAATAAGAACTAACATTTGAATAGTATACCTTAAAAATACACATTATACCACTTCATCCAGAAGATTATCTGTGAACACAGGTATTTTTGTTCTAATCACATAGGTAAGGAAAAAAGGCTTAGAGAAGTTAAGGTAGCCAACATCAAACAGCTTGTAAGGAGCAGAGGAAGAACCCCCCAAATTCCATTACAAATTCCTTGCACTTTTTGTCTTACCATTCTTAAAGGTAGAGGCATTCTAGGGAATCTAAATATGAACAAAGTGTGGACCTTGCTCTGAAGGATCTTTTAAACCTAACAGGCGCATAGACTTATAAATCTCTTACAGACAACAAATGGATAGAAGAGCTAAGGAAGTACATAAAAGGGCAAAATGGCCTACAAATAGAGGGTCAAGGTTGGTATGATAGAAGCAGCATTTGAGGGAGGTGGATGTTTTGGAAACGAAAGGGAGTGACCAGAAGAATGACTATGGGAAAGCCCCAGGCTTGTTGTAGAAGTGGAATTGGCCTAGTTTGGCTAGAGCATGAGCCGCATGAAAGAAAGTAAAAGAAAATAGTGGCAGCTAGAACTGAAAGGTAGATTGAAAGGTAGATTAGGGCCAGATTGTGAAGGGCCTTGAATGCCACATGGAAGAACATTCTGTAGGTATTTTGGGCAGGAGATGAAAAATGACCCTACAGAAGGCCCAGTCATGATGATAAATGGTTAAACATGTTTAAGTTACCAATCTGTGCTAATCTTTAAACAAATGTTATCTTACTGCTGCCTCACTGTAACTCTATGAATAGTGTACTGTGTCCATTTTGCAGATGAGAAAGGAAGGCTCAGCAAGATTAAGGAAATTGGAAATGTTAAGAGCTGGAGCTAGGACCCAGACTTGGGTCTGTCAGATACTAAGCCCGCTCTGTCTCTCACTGTGATTGATATATTGTCACTTCTTTTATTAAGAACTGATAAGGTTTTAACCCTCTGTCAAGAATATGGCTATAGAAAAAGGATGTTTTCAAAGTTGTGAAGGAACTGCTTCTCACCATGTTATGTTAAGGAACGTAATCACTACCCAACCTGACTTGTCCTGTTCTCTGTTTTGAGGCCAGAGCTAGATGGGAAATTAAAGAATTGGATGATGTTTTATTTACATGCCCAATGACATCAATACACGCTCATAGCAAATGCCTTTGTTTTCGTTTTCAGTATCTAAGCTTATTGGCCCTAAGTAAATCTTAGGTTAGGTAGAGCTCAGTTCCCAGGGACATTCAAGATTCATAAAGAAGTGATATTTTTCCTAGCTAAAATATTTTTCTTCTTACCAGGTTCTCTACTTAAAAGACAATGACTACTGATGAAGGTGCCAAGAACAGTGGAGAAAGCCCCACAGCCACTGTTGCTGAGCAGGGAGAGGATATTACCTCCAAAAAAGACAGGGGAGTATTAAAGGTGAGGCCACAAAGCTGAATGACATACAAGGAAATCTGCTGTCTGGAAAGATTGTTTATACTCTTTCTGAGGGGGACTGGGGTGGAAAATGTTTATTGAGGGTTACTAAGTGCTAAACAGTAAAGCTAGATTCTCATTTTGTCTTCATAACTTCAAGGTTTTTTTTAAGAGTTGAGTCTCGTTACGTTGCCCAGGCTGGTCTTGAACTCCTGGGTTCAAGTGATCTTCCCATCTCAGCTTCCTGAGTAGCTGGGATTTTCTTTTTAAATTAATTAATTAAATTTTTGAGAGAGGGTATCTCATTATGTTGCTCAGGCAAGTCTTGAAATCCTGGCCTCAAGGGATCCTCCCACCTCAGCCTTCTGAGTAGCTGAGATTATAGGCACGAGCCACTGCGCCCAGCTACATATTTTAATTTCTAATCCCAGATTATAGATGTTGAAATTGAGACTGGGCTAGGTAAATTAACTTGCCCAACATCGTATATCTTAGTAACGCAGATTTACCTGGGGTTCAGGTCCAAGTTATATCTCACTCTAAAGGGCTGTGTTTCCCTATTCTCAGAGCATACAAATAGGTTACTATTTTAATGTATCCTTTTAGTACACTAAAGCTAGCTAATGACAATTTTAAGACTTTTTAAGGAAAGAAAAGCTAACATGAAACATTCAAAGGAGTTTATTTTATTTTATTTTATTTTATTTTATGTTTTGTTTTGTTTAGTTTAGTTTAGTTTAGTTTAGTTTAGTTTAGTTTAGTTTAGTTTGAGACAAGAGTCTCCCTCTGTTGCCCAGGCTGGAGTGCAATGTTGCGATCTCAGCTCACTGCAATCTCCGCCTCCTGAGTTCAAGCAATTCTCCTGCCTCAGCCTCCCGAGTAGCTGGGATTACAGGCACCTGCCACCATGCCTGGCTAATTTTTGTGTTTTTGTAGAGACAGGGTTTCACCATGTTGGCCAGGCTGGTCTTGAACTCCTGACCTCGGGTGATCCGCCTGCCTTGGCCTCCCAAAGTGTTGGGATTATAGGCGTGAGCCACCGTGCCCAGCCCAAAGGGGTTTATTTTATATGTAAATATTGTTCCTGTGTACAGTGAAGATATCTTTTGAGATTTCCTCAGAGTAATATATCTTACTTTTGAATTAGCTTTCCTACTTATTAAAGCACTATACAGTCATTCACCATATAATGACATTTCCGTCAGTGACAGACTACACCTTCAGTGGTGGTCCCATAAAATTATAATGGGGCTGAAAAGTTCCCATGGCCTAGTGGTGTCATAGCTGTTGTAACATGGTAATATAGTATATTACGTGTTTGTGGTGATGTGGGTGTAAACAAACCTACTGCGCTGCAGTCACATGCAGTTATGTATAGTACATAATACTTGATAATAAATGTTTATATTACTGGTTTATGTGTTTACTATACTTTCTATCATTATTTTAGAGTGTGCTTCTACTTATTTTTTAAAAAGTTAACTGTAAAACACCCTTGACTGAGTATGGTGGCTCATGCCTATAATCCCAGCACCCTGAGAAGCCAAGGCAAGAGGATCACTTGAGGCCAGGAGTTCAAGACCAGCCTGGGCAACATAGTAAGATCCCTATCTGTAGAAAAAAAATTTAAAAAATTAGCCAGGCCTAGTGGCATGTACCTGTACTCTCTTCTACTCAGGAGACTGAGGCAGGAGGATCATGTAAGCCTGGGAGTTCCAAGCTGCAGTGAACTATGATCATACCACTGCATTCTAGCCTAGGTGAGAGAGGGAGATCCTGTCTCAAACACAAATGAACAAACAAAAAACAGCCTTGGGCAGGTCCTTCAGGAGGTATTCAAGAAGAAGGCATTGTTGTTATAGGAGACAGCAGCTCCATGCATGTTATTCTCCTGAAGACCTTCCAGTGGGACAAGATGTAGAGGTGGAAGACAGTGATATTGATGATCCTGACCCTCTGCAGGCCTAGGTTTATGTATGTGTCTGTGTCTTTGTTTTAAACAAAAAAAAAAATTTTTAAGTAAAAGAATAAAAAATTTTAAAAATAGAAAAATGCTTATAGAATAAGGATATAAAGAAAGAAAATATTTTTGTATAGCTGTATAGTGTGTTTGTGTTCTAAGTGACATTAGAAGAGTCAAAGCTAAAAAAAGTCATAAAGTGTGCACAGTAAAAATGTTACAGTAAGCTAAGATTGATTTATTATTAAAGAAAGAAAAAAATTTTTAAATAAATGTAGTCTAGGTGTCCAGTGTTTATAAAGTCTACGGTAGTGTATGGTAAAATTCTAGGCCTTCACGTTCACTCACTACTGACTTGCTGACTCATCCAGAACAACTTCCAGTCCTGCAAGTTCCATTCATGGTAAGTGTTCTGTATAGGTGTACACTTTTTTTTTCTTTTATACCTTTTATTACTGTACCTTTTTCTGTGTTGAGATATGTTTAGATACACAAATACCACTGTTTTACAATTGCCTGCGGTATTCAGTGCAGTAACACAGTGTACAGGTTTGTAGCCTGGGAGCAATAGGCGAAACCAAACTAATGTGGGTGTGTACTAGTAGGCCAGGCCATCGAAGTTTGTGTAAGTACACTCTGCAATGTTCACACAAGGATGAGATCACCTAAGGACACATTTCTCAGAACATATCCCTGTCCTTAAGCGATGCATGACTGCGTGTGTTTCTTTACTCTATAGTTAATCATTTTCACATGAATTTTTTTGTTCGTTTGTTTCTTACAACAATGTGGTGAGACAATCAGAACATCTCTTGATTCTTCCATCTTATAAGTGAATAAACTGAGTCTGAGAAAGCTTAAGTGGCTTTAGTCCCATTAAGTAGTTATTTCTCCTACAACATTGTTAACACATACAGGTTTTGTATAGTTAAGTTTTGTTTTTCCTGAAAAGATTATCTGATGCATTCTAAATATTACCAGGATGCTGAGTTTTAATATCTCTTGTGCCAGCAGTAGCAAATAAGAATTTTTGTTTTGTCTAACCTTGCTTATGTGAAAGCCTTTCTTCTGTGCCTGGCTCTCTTCTGAATATATGTGAATTGCCATTATGTACCAAGTCAAATTTTGGAGACTTGCAGCTATAGAATAAGGGCTTTATGCTATAGATTTACATCTTATTGTCTTCTTTTTGAGGGCTTCTCAACCTTGTAGCTATAGTTGCTCATCCTAAATTTCAGGAAGCTTCTAGACACAGTGGAGACTTCGCGGCTGTCCTCAGCATCTCCCTGCCTCTGTTTAAGACTTCCCCTTTCCTCTTTTCAGGGTGTCCACACCCAGAGAACATGATCCCCAACTTGCCTCAGACCCTGTTTTGTTCTAGGGAGTAAATCTAATTGCAAGATTTTTAGGCTTATTAAGAAATGTTGGAGATTTGAAGCCTTTTAAATTATATCATTTATCATTGTTTAGAGCCTCGGATTTCACCATGAGGCTTTTAGTTAAGATTTAAATAGGTCTAGTAACTGTGCAAGCTAGGGCAATTTAGTTAACCTCTCTGTGATTAAATTCTTGTTTTTAAAATTAGAATAATAATGCCATCAGTCTCATAGAGTTATTAGGATTAGGTGAAGCACTTAGTATAGTGCCTGTCCTATAGTAATCTATCTTATTAACTATTACGTATTAAAAAAAAAAAAAAAAACAGTGCTGGTTTGGAAATTCAGTAACTATCCGAGGAAGATAAAAATTGAATTTATATTTTAAAAATGAATAGAACCTAGATTGTGTCCTTAAGGCAACTCTAGATTTAGGCACAAATTCATCTTGCTAGGGAAGCCTGAAGTGATACCATAGTACCACTTGCTGGTGTGGATGGCTCTCTGACTCTCTGGTAGCCATTCATCCCAAATGCCCAGTTACTGTTTATAGTCGTAGAAATGCAGATTCCTTCCACACGAGGCTGACAGTTGAGCATAGCCTCCCAAATACCACATGCAGTCCATGAACATGAGCACTTGTAGAATATTGTGTAATGTCTTTTAATGTTTTGAAAACTGTTTTTTTCTTTTGAAGTCCTAGAAGGTCAGTAATGTTTCTTTGCCTTTAAAGAATGTTTGGGGCTGGGTGTGGTAGCTTATACCTGTAATCCCAGCACTTTAGGAGTCTGAGGCAGGAGAATCACTTGAACTCAGGAGTTCCAAACCAGCCTGGGCAACATAGCAAGATTTCATCTCTACTAAAAATAAAAAAATCAGCCAGGTATGGTGGCATGTGCCTGCAGTCTCTGCTACTCAGGAGGCTGAGGTGGGATGATCACTTGAGCTGGGTGATAGAGGCTGCAGCGAGCTATGATTGTACCACTGTATGCACTCTAGCCTGGGCAAAAGAGCAAGACCCTATCTCAAAAAATAAAATAAAGTTGTTTGGGCTTTTGAGTTAATAAAGCTGTGGAATTTAGGTTCACAGTGTTTATGTGATATTTATGTTAGGCGGAGGGTATACTTGTCAAAAAAGAATTTAGGAACAAATCATTGAATCATTTAAATAAAACTCAAAGCAAACTCCTTCCCCAAAAAGATGTTCATCAGATGTTAGCTACCACCCTCTGTTATCTACCAAAAATGATTAATTTGGCATAGATGATTGACAAATTACACCATCACACACCTGGATTTGATTTTCTTTTCCCAGAACTGACCAACTACATTAGCAGCTTGCTCTGCCAAGAACAAAATAAATACACTGGATTTTACAATAGCTAAATACTTTACTAGAAAACAAGTTATTCAGTATCATATCAAACTGTGCAGTGATACTCATTTTTTTAACAGATAGACTGTGTGTCAAATAATAGGAAATGTAACCTGTTTTACCAGGAAATTGGGCTTTCTGAAAATAAACAAGCAGAATCTATTCAGAAGCTAATGTTTTTAGCAAAGGAGGGAAATAAAATTACACCTTTGAAGTTTTACTTAAGCTTCTTTTTGAATATTTTTAAAAGTCCACCATTCTTTCTGGTCTAAGTCAGTGTGTACATGGACTAGGTCACAAGTCTGTGTTGTGAGAGTTTAGTGTCAAAATATAGGGCATTAAACCAATGAACAGGATTTATTCTTTAATTCTTTCAGTTAGCTAGGCGTGGTGGCGGGCGCTTGTAGTCCCAGCTACTCGGGAGGCTGAGGCAGGAGAATGGCGTGAACCCAGGAGGCAGAGCTTGCAGTGAGCCAAGATCGTGCCATTGCACTCCAGCCTGGGTGACGAGCAAGACTGTCTCAAAAAAAAAAAAAAAAACAAAACTTTTTTACTAAATATCTATAGATATGTCATATAAACAAAAACTCTTTGGAGTCCTCAATTTTTAAGATGTTATGGGGTCCTGAGGAAAAAAGGTTGAGAACTATTTTCAAGTATTAAGTATGATTTTTACTAATTTATTTTCAAATGCTTTTTTTTTTTTTGAGGAATAAATAGTGTGATTAGCAATAAAAGTAGCTATAACATAAAAGCAGGTTGGTAAAGGACAGTTTTCTAACAATGAGTTATTGTGAGGAATGAAGGAAGGCATTAGAAAGAATGGATAATAGTATATTTGCATATCTGCCTGGATGTCTTGGGATGGACTGTGTGACCTTTTTATTCTCTGATTACAAGTAAAAAGTTTCACCTCCTTTTTCTTAATGTTTGTGTTTTCTAGATTGTCAAAAGAGTGGGGAATGGTGAGGAAACGCCGATGATTGGAGACAAAGTTTATGTCCATTACAAAGGAAAATTGTCAAATGGAAAGAAGTTTGATTCCAGTCATGATAGAAATGAACCATTTGTCTTTAGTCTTGGCAAAAGTAAGAGGGTATTTTTTTGAGTTGTGTTTTACTTAGCTTTATTACTATTTGCAACATACAGGAGCAGAGGATTCTATCCTTTCTAAAAGTAAAGCTATTTTAGAATGGTAGTACTCAAAGAATGGTCTGAGAATCCCTAGGGCTCCCTGAGATCCTTTTAGGGGGTCCCAAATGTCGTTTATTTTCATAACAATACTAAGATATTATTTGACTTTTTACTGTATTGACATCTGCACTGATGGTACAAAAGCTGCAGTGGTAAAAAACTGCTGGTTCCTTAACACAAATCAAGGCAGTGGTAACCAGCTCTTCCAGTAGTCATGGTATTTTCCACTGCCACTCCTTCACTATTTACATAAGAAAAAAAGCTAGTTTCACGTAAGAATGTCGTGATAAAGAAGTAAAAATTATTAGTTTTATTAAAACCCAATCCTTGAGTTTCACATCCCTTTGATATTCTGTGACAGAAAGGGACACACATATAGAGCACTTCTGTACCCCAAAATATGATGGTTGTCTCAAGGAAAAGTACTTGTGCTCTTGTTTTAGTGAGATCTGAACTAACTGCATTTATTTCATGAAATACCATTTTTACTTGAAAGGGCAAATCTGCTTATGCAGACTTGATTCAGTATTTGGCAGGTGTTTTTCTGAGAATGAATGGAGTGAATCTGTCACTTCAAGGAAAAACAACTGACAATGTTTTTTGCCATTAAGTTTTCAAGTAAAAATTATAGTTTAGGAGAACTCGTATTTGCCACTGTGTGCTTGACAGCTTCCGAAGACTTCTGATGAGATCGGTGGGTATTAATGAATGTGGTTTTAAATATACAATGAAATGTGTCCATTTGGAAGATCTGTATAACTAAGAACCAATATTTTCTCAGTGACCAATGCAAGATGTTACAACATCATGTGTGAATAAACAATTCATTCAAAGTTAGACAACAGATTTTAATTTAACAGTATGAAAAGTTCACTGATACACTTTCAGTTTCCACATTGTAATTGACTTTTATGAAACTTACAACTTGTACAGTTTTGATGCAGTATCAGATAATTATATTCACAATTATCTAAAAGGTTATTAAAGGGCTCCTATCCTTTTCAACTATCCTTGGGTTTGGATTTTTTTTCATGTACTTCAACCAAAATTGCAGCAGATGAATGCAGAAATAGATATGAGAATCTGGTTGTCTTGTGTTACAAGTCAAACATATTTCTACATGTATAGCATTCTAAAACAATGACACTTGTCTCACTAATTTTTTTTTGTTTTGGAAAATACAAAATATAAAAATACTTTGTACAAAATTAAATTACTTACATTAACATGGGGTTATTCTAAAATTAATTATTAAATAACTACTTTTGTCCGGGTGCGGTGGCTCACACCTGTAATCCCAACACTTTGGGAGGCCGAGGTGGGCAGATCATGAGGTCAGGAGATCGAAATCATCCTGGCTAACACGGTGAAACCCCGTCTCTACTAAAAATACAAAAAATTAGCTGGGCATGGTTGCGGTCGCCTGTAGTCCCAGCTACTCGGGAGGCTGAGGCAGGAGAATGGTGTGAACCTGGGAGGCGGAGCTTGCAGTGAGCTGAGATCATGCCACTGCACTCCAGCCTGGGTGACCAGCAAGACTGTCTCAAAAAAAAAAAAAAAAAAAACTACTTTTTTACTAAATATCAGTAGATATGTCATATAAACAAAAGCTGTTTGGAGTCCTCAATTTTTAAGATGTTACGGGGTCCTGAGGAAAAAAGGTTGAGAACTACTATTTTCAATTATTAAGTATGATTTTTACTAATTTATTTTCAAATGCCTTTTTTTTTTTTTTGAGACAGGGTTTCGATCTGTCGTCCGGGCCGGCTCCCTGTAGCCTCCACCTCTCAGGCTCAAGTGATCCTCCCACCTCAGCCCCACAAATAGCTGGGAATACAGGTGTGTGCCACCATGCCTGGCTCGTTCTGTCGCCCAGGCTGGAGTGCGGTAGCACCATCTCGGCCCAGTGCAGCCTCCACTTCCTAGGTTCAAGTGAGATTCTCATGCCTGAGCCTCCCAAGTAGCTTGAGACTACAGGCATGCACCACCATGCCCAGCTAATTTGTATGTTTTTTGTAGAGATGGGGCTTTGCCATGTTGGCCAGGCTGGCCTTGAACTCCTGACCTCAAGTGATCCACTCACCTCAGCCCCCTAAACACCTGGGATTACAGGCATGAGCCACCATGCCTAGCCTAATTTTTTTTGTAGAGACAGGGTTTCATCATGTTCCCCAGGCTAGTTCTGAACTCCTGGGCTCAAGCAATCTACCTACCTCAGCCTCCCAAAGTGCTAGGATTATAGATAGGCATGAGCCACCAGGCCTGGCCTCAAATGCTTTTAAATGGCTTTAGTTCATTTAATATTCTTATTTTTTAATCTTGTAGGAGTAATAGCCCATACATCAAGTTAAACTTTGTAGACCATGTGGCTTATTGGAAGTTGGTGGCTGAGTTACGTCTTTTATTCTTTTCTGCCACAGACAAGCAATTGTAGTTTGTTTCTAGATTAGGGAAAAAATAAGTATTCCCCTTATTCGCCACCATGGCTCAATGTGGACTTCATTCCCTTGTCTTTCAGCTCTGTATCTAGTTGAATTGCTAACTAAGCATGGATCTGGAAAGGAAATATAGTAAGCAGGAACTGAGGAGTTACTTTCTGTCTCTTGCCACAAAGTCTTCCCTGCATCCTGTATCATTTGTGTGCCTGGTGAATTCTGCTTCCCATCCAGCTGTGCTCTTTCCAAGCTCCAGTTCTGGCCATGCCCCTGCTCCCTTCTCCTTTGGGTCCTTAGTAGGTTAATGGCTCATGTGATATTAATTTTTTGTTTGAATAAGATAGCAGTAAAAATCAAATACAGTCTTGTGGCAGATAATTATGACAGTTATTTTAGAATGTTGTTGTTGTTGATTTAGGGATATGAACCTCCAGGGCTGCCAGAATGGGTGTGGCATCATTATTTAGGTGACCTAAGAGTGACTGACCTTGTCAGATCCCCTTGTTCCTGCCACCTGTTAAATCCTTACTCTATCCTTAGAATTTCTGTCTTAAAGAAGTTGATAGAGTTAAGATACCAGATCCTTTTAGCAGTTATCTTGGTGAACAGAATTAAGAATTGTTGAGAATTTAGATTGCTATCTTCTGTACTGAGATTTTCTCAGTAAACCACTATGGTGAATAGTTTCAGTTTCCTAGAATTTTAAGCAGAGTGAGAAGATTTTCTGAGTTATTTTTTTTAAATACAAGTTGGGAGAAAAAAAGAGATAACTTTCAGTTGACTTTGTACCTCTGACACACCTGTCTAGAGCCAGTGCAGTCTCACAGGAAAAGCTTCCAGCCAGGCGTTAGGAAGCCAGGGTTCCTGTCTTCATTGTTCCTTATGGTATGTTAACATAAGTAAGCCACTTAATCTTCCCTGCTTCTGTAAAAAGAAGTCTGTAGGAGCCTATGTGATTCCATTCTTGTTCCTTCTGTAAAGAATGCGGGAACAAAAGCCATAAAAGACTAATACCAACACAAAGAGACCCTTAGAGGCCTCTTTAAGATGGTAATTGGAGATACTAGGATAGAGCAATATACCTCTGGTAAAACATCTATGACGTAATGTATTTAGTTGCTTACAAAACAAGAAACATTGATTAGGCAGTTTATAGTTTTGTGGGGTTTTTTTTCCTTTTTTTTTTTTTTTTGAGATGGAATCTCACTCTGTAGCCCAAGCTGAAGTGCAGTGGCGTGATCTTGGCTCACTGCAGCCTCTGCCTGTGGGGCTCAAGCGATTCTCGTGCCTCAGCCTCCCGAGTAGCTGGCACTACAGGCGTGCACCACCATGCTTGGCTAATTTTTTGTGTTTTCGTAGAGACAGGGTTTCACCATGTTGCCCAGGGTGGTCTTGAACTCTTGAGCTCTGACAATTTGCCCGCCTTATCCTCCCAAATTGCTAGGATTACGGGAGTGAGCCACTGCACCTGGCCTATAGTTTTATACTTATATTTTATAGCAGTAGGTAATTTATCAAAATGAAGAAAATATAAATGGACACTAGCATAAATATTGTTCATTGACTCCACTGATCCCTTATATTGTACCTCTCCCAAGGGAATAAATAGAAATATTTCAATGGAAAGTCATCCTAATTTGGGAATTCTAGTATGACTTCAGTATTTAACATAGAACTATAAGAGCCTATTTGTAAAAATCCCATTGAAAAGATAAACATATCATATGTAAACAAATTCGAGCTATACCTACACTTGCTTTGTATATGTCTGTTGCTTTTACTATACTATTTTTTTTCTTTCTTTTTTTTTTTCTTTTTTAAATTTTTGAGATGGAGTTTCACTCTTGTTGCCCAAGCTGGAGTGCAATGGCGTGATCTCGGCTCACTGTGACCTCTACCTCCCAGGTTCAAGCGATTCCCCTGCCTCAGCCTCCCAAGTAGCTGGGATTACAGGCACATGTCACCACACCTGGCTAATTTTGTGTTTTTAGTAGAGATGGAGTTTCACCATGTTGGCCAGGCTGGTTTTGAACTCCTGACCTCAGGTGATCCACCGGTCTTGGCCTCCCAATGTGCTGGGATTACAGGCGTGAGCTACCGCACCTGACCAGCCATACCACCTTTTTTGTTGTTGTTGTTGTTGAGACGGAGTCTTGCTCAGTCGCCCAGGCTGGAGTGCAGTGGCGCGATCTCAGCTCACCACAAGCTCCGCCTCCCGGGTTCACGCCATTCTCCTGCCTCAGCCTCCCGAGTAGCTGGGACTACAGGCGCCCGCCACCTGGCCCGGCTAGTTTTTTGTATTTTTTAGTAGAGACAGGGTTTCACCGTGTTAGCCAGGATGGTCTCGATCTCCTGACCTCGTGATCCGCCTGTCTCGGCCTCCCAAAGTGCTGGGATTACAGGCTTGAGCCACCGCGCCCGGCCATACCATCTTTTAAACTCTGTTCTTTACTTTCTTCATCTAAGGTTATGGATAATCAAATATACTACATATATTATATATGATTTTATAAGTATATACTATTATGTTGAGGATTAAGTAAGATAATGTACACCATCACCTAGCATTCAGCCTAACACATGGTTAGCACTCAGATGTTGATTATTATTGTGGCAGTGTTAGGATTATTGACTGTTTTTATAATGGAAAAAGCTGTGTTATAACATCTTGAGTCCTGACTTCATCTGTTGACCATGCATGCATACAAACCTTTGAAACAATGTTCAACCATCTTGCTTAGTCCTAGGAAGTTGGGAAAGACAGAATCAATCTAAGGGAATTGATTATTATTACTGTAGAATATGTTACAGAAATTAAAGAGGTGATGGTTTCCCTAACTGGGTTTTCTTAACTAAATATTAGAGGTTGTGAATTATTAGAACTGGTCATAGCCCATTTACAAAAGAAGTTGAATTAAGAATGAGGATTTTCATACATCTATAATAGGGGTTCTGTTCTTTTACCCTCCTCCCCCCATCAAATATATTTCACTAAAATGGAAGAGGGCAATAGATTTGGAAGATGAAAGATTTATTTCTACCCTATTCTTTTTTTTTTTTTTTTTTTTTTTGAGATAGAGTCGCGTTCTGTCGCCCAGGCTGGAGTGCATTGGCATGATCTCAGCTCACTGCAACCTCCGCGTCCCAGGTTCACGCCATTCTCCTGCCTCAGCCTCCTGAGTAGCTGGGACTACAGGCACCCGCCATCATGCCCAGCTAATTTTTTGTATTTTTTAGTAGAGACGGGGTTTCACTGTGTTAGCCAGGATGGTCTCGATCTCCTGACCTCATGATCTGCCCGCCTCGGCCTCCCAAAGTGCTGGGCCTACATCCCAAGAGTACTAAAGCCTCACCCCTCTCCATTCACCCCTGTAAAAGCCTGGTGATATATCTGATACTAGGCTACTTGATTGAGGTTGTTTTTTATGTTTTTGGTATGTGACTAACATGCCTGAGAATCACTAAGATAAAAATCCTACTTTTTATACTTTTCCCTCAGATTTGAGGAGTAAGAGAAAAATAAACCAATAGTTTTGGATTCTTCACATTTCTATACTACCCTCTTATTAGTGAGAGTTAGCCATAATGAAGTAAATATGAGTACTCTGCCTGTTACATTAATAAAATCTTAATTTTTGTTGCATTATGATCTATGATCATTAGTAGAAATATCTGTTAATTTACTCAGCCAGTAGCATATTGGGGTAAGAAGGGGAAATATATGTTGAAGGTCTAATAAGCTAGTACTTTAAGTACTTGCAGTGCCAGGCCAAGGAACTTATGTGTATTATCTCATTTAATTCGCCTACCAATCTTAATTATTTATTTATTTTTTTTTGAGATGGAGTCTTGCTCTGTTGCCCAGGCTGGAGTGCAGTGGCGTGGTCTCAGCTCACTGCAACCTTTACTTCCCAGGTTCAAGCGATTCTCTTGCCTCAGCCTCCCGAGTAGCTGGGACTGCAGGTGCATACCACCAGGCCCAGCTAATTTTTGTATTTTTAGTAGAGATGGTGTTTCACCATGTTGGCCAGGATGGTCTCAATCTCCTGACCTCGTGATCCACCCACCTCGGCCTCCCAAAGTACTGGGATTACAAGCATGAGCCACTGCACCCGGCCTCAATCTTACTATTTTTTTGATTCTTTGTACAATTAGTATAATTTAGGTGACAATCATATTAACATTTGTGTCAAAGGAGGTATTATTTACATATAATAAAGTTTACCCTTTTAAGTATATAGTTTGATGAATTTTGATAATATTTCTGTAACTACCACCACAATCAAAATATAAAACAATTTCTTTACCTTAAAAAGTATTTTTATGTCCTTTTGCAGTCATTTTCCTTCCTGGACTCTGAGCCCCAGGCAGTCACTAACTTGGTTTCTGTTCCTATAATTTTGCCTCTTCTAGAATTTCGTATAAACAGAATCTTGTATTATCTTTGGTGTTTGACTTCTTTCACTTAATATGACGACTTTGGGATTCTTGCATGTTGAATTCCTGAGAAGTATTCCACAATTTGGGAATGCCACCGTTTGTTCACCCATTCAAAAACAGGACATTTGGTTGTTTGCAATTTGGGGCTATTCAGTTTTTCATATCCTTGCTAACATGTAGTATTGTCGATCTTTTTAATTTTAGCCATTCTAGTAAGTATGAAGTAGGATCTCACCTTGCATTTCTCTGATGACTAGTGATGATTGAGGGTCTCTCTTCTTGTGCTTAGTGGGCATTTGTATGTTTTCTTTTGTAAAGTGTCTGTTCAGATCTTCTGCCCATTTTAAAACATCGGTTGTTTGTCTTATTGAGTTGTACTTAAAAGGGCAAGCACTTCAGCAAATATGATCTCCCAGTCTGTCTTGCCTTTTTATTTTCTTAATTGGTCTTGGAGAAGTAGACGTTTTTACTTCTGATGAAGTCAGTTTTATCAATTTTTTCTTTTATGGTTTGGTTACCTACTGTTATTAACCATTTTTAGTTTGAGGTGATTTTTTGTTTACTATATTACAGACTAAGTACAGAAAAGCTTGGTAAATTGCCCAAGGCTATACAGTAAGTGGCAGAGCCAGGATTCAAATCCAGATAGTCTTTCTTATGTTAGATCTTAAGGTTTAAAACATAGCCCAAACCAGGTATAGAAATGAAGTAGGTCCTGGTTGGCAGTATTTATCGAGTGCCTGATATACAGTAGAAATTTCTCTTTTTTTTGAGATGGAGTCTCGCTCTCGCTCAGGCTGGAGTGCAGTGGTGTGATCTCGGCTCACTGCAACCTCTGTCTCGCGGGTTCAAGTGATTCTCCTGCCTCAGCCTCCTGAGTAGCTGGGATTACAGGTGTACACCACCATGCCCGGCTAATTTTTGTATTTTTAGTAGAGACGGGGTTTCACCACGTTGGCCAGGATGGTCTCGATCTCCTGACCTCGTGATCCACCCACCTTGACCTCCCAAAGTACTGGGATTACAGGTGTGAGCCACCATGCCCGGCCACAGAAGACATTTCTTACCAGTATTGATATGTCATAGTAAGATTTATCAAAAGCGCTGGCACTTGTGTTGGCTCGCTCGCTGTCTCTCTTCCTCCTCCCTCCTTCTCTCTCTCTTTCTCTCCAGAGATTTGCTCTGTTATCAGAGCTGGAATGCATCATAACTCACTACAGCATTGAACTCCTAGGCTTCAGCGATCCTCCTGCCTCAGCCTCCCAGAGTGCTGGGATTACAAGCATGAGTCACTACCCTCAGCCAGTATGTTCTTAATATCTGTTTACTTTTTTTTACATTCAGTTTAGGAGCATTCAGGAGATTTGTAAGGAAAGCTTTTAGGCTAAAATATTTAATTTTTCTAATTGTCCCCAAAAGTGTGAGCCAGAAAGACAGCAAACTTTAAGAAAGTACTTACTTTGGTTTTTCCTGGTACTTTGCGATAGAGGAGGAATGCTTCCAGTTTCCACTGCTGAGTGGATATCAGGGAGGAGCTGATTTAGCCTGTGAAAAGCTGAGCAAATTTCTCACTCCATTTAAATTCGATATTACATTATGCCTTTGTTCTTTTTTTGAGTAAAATATTGTAGTGCTATAGTTCTTTGCAAAGAGCAATTAAAACATGACCCCTGCCTTCAAGTGTGTAACAATTTAGTCTGGCAGAGTTGATCCTTAAGGCTGTCCTGGGACAGATAATGACACCATATCTGTTTTCTTTCCCTTTTCCCTTTTTTTTTTAAATTATAAGCCTTGCAGGTGGGGAGAGGTTATCCTGTGATTAGTTCTCTTAGTAGTTAGAGAAATGACAAAAATACAATGTAGCATAAGATATGAACACTTTAAAAGAGTCTTAAACATAAATTACTGTAATCTCAGCAGTTTGGGAGGCCAAGGCAGGAGGATCAGTTGAACCCAAGGGTGCAAGACCAGCCTGGACAACATGGTGAAACCCCATCTCTACAAAAAATATAAAAATTAGCCAGGTGTGGTGGTGCCAGCTTACTCAGGAGGCTGAGATGGGAAGATCATTGGAGCCCAGGAGGTCAAGGCTGCAGTGAGCTATGATCACACGCCTTCACTCCAGCCTGGGTGACAGAGCGAGACGCTGACTCAAACAAAACAAAATACATAAATTAATTTGTTTAATTCATGATTAGTTACTATTGGTAGGGGGTAGGGATGATTATTAGAGCCCTTTTATAGCTATTTTAAAATAAAACTAGGCCAGGCGTAGTGGCTCATGCCTGTAATCCCAGCATTTTGGGTGGCTGAGGCAGGCAGATCACCTGAGGTTTGAAGTTCAAGACCAGCCTGGCCAACATAGTGAAACCCCGTCTCTACTGCAAATACAAAAATTAGCTGGTGTGGTGGCATATGCCTGTAATCCCAGACTACTGGGGAGGCTGAGGCAGGAGAATCACTTGAGCCCAGGAGGTGGAAGTTACAGTAAGCCAAGATTGTGCCACTGCACTCCAGCCTGGGCGACAGAGTGAGACTCTGTCTCAAAAAACTAAAAACAAAAACAAAAAAACCTAAAATATATGAGGAAAAAGTATACAGGAAAAATAATTCGCTTTGTTTAGTGTAAAAAGAAGAAAGGATGTCTGTATTATCTATTATATGAGGTTTTTCTTATTTTTAACATAAAAATTAGTAGAATATGCAAGTAGTTAAAATAGAGATCAGAAATTGGTACTAAGTCCTCGGAATCCCTCAAGGAAGGTGAAGCAGGAATGAATAAGATGCACTTTTAATTACCTGAAGCTTAGTAAGTGATTAACCTTAAGTGTTTGTCAACTTTTATATTTTGAAAGGAAATCTTTTACAGTTAAAATATTTACCTTTCTTGTTCTCCTTTACTACTCCCATATGAAAAAGTAATTTTTTTCTGTATGTTATGGTGTAGCTTTCATCTTATAGTGTGTTCAGTATGCTCATATTCAAATGTAAACGTACATTTAAAAGGTGGTGATTTTTCAACAAGATGCCAAGACCATTCAGTGGGAGAAAGGACAGTCTTTTCAACAAATGGTGTTAGAAAAGCTAGATATCCACATGTAAAAGAATGAAATTGGGTCCTTATCTTACACCATCTGCAAAAATTAACTCAAAATGGATCAAAGACCTAAACGCAAGATCTAAACCTATAAAACTCCCGTAAGAATATGGAGGAAGGCCGGGCACAGTGGCTCACACCTGTAAGACCAGCACTTTGGGAGGCTGAGGCAGGCGGATCACCTGAGGTTTAGGAGTTCAAGACCAGCCCTGACCAACATGGTGAAACCCGTCTCTACTAAAAAAAAAAATTAGCTGGGCATGGTGGCGCATGCCTGTTGTCCCAGCTACTTGGGAGACTGAGGCAGGAGAATTGCTTGAACCCAGGAAGCAGAGGTTGCAGTGAGCCAAGATCACACCATTGCACTCCAGCCTAGGCAGCAAGAATGAAACGTCTCAAAAAATAAATAAATAAATAAAGAATATGGAGGAAAGGCTTCATGACATTGGATTTTGCAGTGGTTTCTTGGCATGACATCAAAAGTACAGGCAACAAAAGTAAAACAATTAAACATAAACTACTGTACATCATAAATTAAACAAATTGGAATACATCAAAATTTAAAACTTTTGTGCATCAAACAGTAACAGAATGAAAGGTAGCCTATGGAATGGGAGAAAAATATTTGCAAATCTTATATCTGATAAGGGGTTAATACCCAGAATACACAAACAACTCCTGTAACTCAACAAAAACAACAAAATAGCCCAATTAAAAAATTAGTAAAGGACCAGTTGCAGTGGCCATACCTGTAATCCCAGCATTTTGGGAGACCTAGGTGGGAGGATTACTTAGAGGCCAGGCTTTCAAGACTAGTCTGGGCAACATAGTGATACCCTATGTCTAAAAAATTTTTTTAAACTGGGCAGAGGACTTGAAATTTCTTCAAAGAAGATATAAAAATGGACAACAAGCATATGCAAAGATGTTCAACATCACTGATCACTAGGGAAATGCAAGTCAAAACCACAGTGAAATATCACCCTCATACCGGTTAGAATGGGTACTATTAAAAAAACAGAAAACAACAAGTGTTGATGAGGATGTAGAGAAATTGGAACCCTCATGCATTGTTGGTGGGAATGTAAAATAGTGCAACTGCGGTGGAAAACAGTATGGAAGTTCCTCAGACAATTGAAAATAGGGTTACCATGTTGATCTAGCAATTCTACTTGTGGGCATATAACCAACAGAATTGAAACAGTCTTGAAGAGATATGTATACTCATGTTTGTAGCAGCATTATTAACAGCAACCAAAAGGTGGAAGCAACTCAAGTGTCTATCATAGATGAATAGATAAGCAAAAGGTGATAAAAACGTACAGTGGAATATTTAAGTTTTAAAGAAAAATTCTGGCAGATGCTACAACATGGATGAACCTTGAGGATGTTATACTAAGTGAAGTAATCCAGTGACAGACAAATACTATCTGATTCCACTTATATGAGTTATCTATCTAGAGTAGTCAAATTCATAAAAACAGAAAGTAGAATAAAAGTTGCCAAAGGTTCGGGAAGGAGGAAATGTTTAATGGGTATAAAATTTTAGTTTTGCAAGACGAAAAAGTTCTGGAGATTGGTTGCATAACAATGTGTATATACTTAAAAATAGTGAACTGTGCACTTTAAAAAATAGCTAAGGCAGTAAATTCTTTTTTTTTCCCCCCACAATTAAGCATTTTTTTTTAACTCAAGGAGGAAACATTATGTAGTCAGAATGTTCTGAAGTGGTCACTATAGTCTTTATTATAAATAAAAGTGTTAAGTGATTAAAATGTTGTATCTTAAAATGTTATATAATTTTTTTAAGCCAGAAAGAAGTATTACATTACAGAAGGAAGAAAAAGTATAATGAATTGTTTTTATACTAGGCTTTATATACTTTTAAACTTTTTCACCTGCCTATAGTTACATACATATAAAAAGCATTTAAATTTAGTAGTAGCTATATTACACATTTGTGTGTGTGTGTGTGTATATATATATTTTCTCATATTTTATTACAAATGGAATAAGACTCTTGAAATTGATAAATTGTGTATAAGCTAGTAAAATTGAAGTCTAGATCAAGTGTAAGAATAAATTGATGTTATATATTCTTGGTGGTTTTTTTTTTTTTGAGACAGAGTCTTGCTCTGTTGCCCAGGCTAGAATGCAGTGGCGCAATCTCGGCTCACTGCAAGCTCTGCCTTCTGGGTTCACGCCATTCTCCTGCCTCAGCCTCCCGAGTAGCTGGGACTACAAGCACCCGCCACCACGCCCGGCTAATTTTTTATATTTTTAGTAGAGACAGGGTTTCACCCTGTTAGCCAGGATGGTCTCAATCCCCTGACCTTGTGATCTGCCCGCCTTGGACTCCCAAAGTGCTGGGATTACAGGCGTGAGCCACTGCGCCCGGCCTGTTCTTGGTGTATTTTACCTACGACTGAGATCCTAAAGATGAAGAATCTTTAAAATGTTTATGCTTTGGGGATTGGGCATGGTGGCTCACACCTGTAATCCCAGCACTTTGGGAGGCCGAGGTGGGCAGACCACTTGAGGTCAGGAGTTTGAGACCAGCCTGACCAACATGGTGAAACCCTGTCTCTACTAAAAATACAAAAATTAGCTAAGCGTAGTGGCATGTGCCTGTAATCCCAGCTACTTGGGAGGCTGAGGCACGAGAATCGCTTGAACCCAAGAGGCAGAGGTTGCAATGAGCCAAGATTATGCCACTGCTCTCCAGCCTGGACAACAAAGTGAGACCCTATCTCAAAAAAAGGAAAATATTTATGCTTTTGGTGCAGTAGTTCTACCTCTAGGAATTTAAGGAAATGTGGTGTAGAAGCTTGCTTAACCCACTCCAGACTAATTGATGCTCTCCATTCTGTTTGCAAATATACTGAGTGATACAGCTGGTTTCCTGTTCTGCGGTGTGGTCCCACACACTGCTCCCATCAGTTGAGTGGGCCTTGTCAGTGCCCTGCAGCCACAGACCACTAGGAACACACCTATAGTTGAACACGTTGGTTCATTAGTTGCGAGGGAGGATGCACACCATGCGAACTGTGGAGTATCTAGTAAGAGTGTTAGAAGGAATATTTTATAGGACTTGGGCTTGTATTAGGTGATTTTGGGGAGTTTTAAGAAAGCAGAGCTTTCTCGATTGGATGCTGTTAGGATGTGGGTTGATTTATGTTTGGGTATCTTAATAAATCTTATGAGGAGGTGGGCCAACTAGAGTGAGACCAAAACTAGAACTGATAGAGAAGCAGCAGTCACTCATATTAGCCAGGAGAGGGGGATGTTTGGTATTTTGTAAAATGCACAGTGACCTTGTTTTTTTCCTCTGGGCTTAGACAAAAAAAAAAATTTTTTTTCTTTTTTGAAATGGGACTGTAGTGCAGTGGCATGATCTCAGCTCACTGCACCCTCCACCTCCCAGGTTCAAGCAATTCTCCTGCCTCAGCCTCCCAAGTAGCTGGGATTACAGGCATGTGCCACCACGCCTGGCTAATTTTTACATTTTTAGTAGAGACAGGGTTCCACCATGTTGGCCAGGCTGGTCTCGAACTCCTGACCTCAGGTGATCCACTCGCCTCAGCCTCCCAAAGTGCTGGGATTACAGGTGTGAGCCATCATGCCCAGCCAGATTTGTTTTGTCTCACTTGGACACAGTCTCAGAGTGATCTTGTCTCATGTTGATATTTTGCGAGATTGTTTATGTCCCACAGGAGAATAATATGGCCTCCCTGTGATCCCTAGGCCAGCTTCAAACAACACTGAGGTCTAGCTGTAAGTGTTCAAGCAGTTTCCAGATGTTGGGGAGGCTACTTTTTCTTTCTCAAACTCTTGTTAAGAATCAGTTGAAGCCAAGTGTCTGTAGTCTCAGCCACTCAGATGCTGAGGTGGGAGGATCACTTGAGCCAGGAGTTCAAATCCAGCCTGAGCAACATAGCAAGACCCTGTCTCTTAAAAATGAAAAAAACTGGGCTGATGCAATGGCTCACACCTGTAATCCCAGAACTTTGGAAAGCTGAAGCAGGAGTATCACTTGAGGCTAGGAGTTCAAGACCAACCTGGGCAATGTAACAAGACTCCATATCTACAGAAAAATTTAAAATCATGGTGGTATTCACCTGTAGTCCTAGCTACTAGGGAAGCTGAGGCAGGAGGTTCTCTTGAGCCCAGGAGTTCAAGACCAGCCTGGGCAACATGGTGAGACTCTGTCTACAAAAAAAATAAAGAGGAAGAAAATTAGCCCAATGTGGTGGCACATGTCTGAGGTCCCAGCTACTTGGAAGGCTAAGGTGGGAGGACTGCTTGAGCCTGGGAGGTTGAGGATGCAGTAAGCGATACTCATACTACTGCACTCCAATCTGTGTGACAGAGCAAGACCCTGTCTCTTAAAAAAAAAAAAAAAAAGCCATTTTATAAAGACAGTTGGGCAATAACTATCAAATTTAAAATGCGTATCACCTTTGCACTTCCAGGAATTTACCCTCCAAATATACTTATGCAAAGTAGGCAAACATAAATGGACAAGTAGTCTCATTAGATTACTGTTGGTAATATATGCATCAATAGGAGATTGTTGTATTATACACTCAATAATGTTTTTCCTTTATCAAATACATATTATGTGCCAGGCACCATGCCGTGCATTTGATGTGTTTTGTCTAATAATTCTTAAAACAACTGAAAACATATGGCAAGTACTGTTATTATCTACATTTTGCAGGTGAGGAGACTGCAGCACAGAGATTAAGTAACTTGCACAAGTTTACACAGATAGTAAAAGGCAAACTTGGTATTCAAATCCAGGTAGTCTGAGGTTAGAGTATGCTGCATTTTTGACCTCTAAAATGTACATCCTCCTTTCTACTGTTGGAGAAAGAGGATGAAGATATATATTAAATGAAAAAGTAGTTTAGAACTGAATGTCTAGTTCACTGTCATTTGTGTTTTAAATTTTTTTAAAAAGGTGCAGCACACAGTAGGATACCAAAGAAACAAAACAATGACTTATAAGGAACAAATGGATGGCCTTTCTGCTTTCACTTTCCATCTCTTTCATGGGTGTTTTAATAATAGGCATGTATTACTTGAATAATTTTTTTTTTTTTTTTAAGAGACAGGGTCTCGCTCTGTCACCTAGGCTGGAGTGCAGTGACATAATCATTGCTCACTGTAGCCTCTTACTACTGGGCTCAAGCTATTCTCCTGTCTTAACCTCCAAAGTATCTGGAACTACAAGCATGTGCCACCATGCTGCACTAATTTTTTAAATTTTTGTAGAGATGGAGTTTCACTGTGTTGCCCTGGCCGGTCTTAAAACTCTTGGGCTCAAGTGGATGCTCCCACTTGGCCTCCCAAAATGCTGAGATTACAGGTATGAGCCACTGTTCCTGGCCACTTAACATATATTTTTAACTGAAATAAATGTAGCTTACATTTGGAAAAGTTGTAATATTTAATGAAGATTAAGCTAAAATCATAAATGACAAATGGTTTATCCATCCCTGCTTACATACGGTTATGTAGGGTTTCACTTGTCTTAATATCCTACCACCAGCTCACTTCAAATTCACTTCCTCTGGGGTTCATCTCTTATCTGATCCCACTTTGAATACTTACATTTTTGTTTTTGTTTTTTGAGACAGGACAGGGTCTCCACTCTGCTGCCCAGGCTGGAGTGCAGTGGCATGATCTCAGCTCACTGAAACCTCGACCTCCTGGGCTCAAGCAATCCTCTCTCTTCAGCCTCCTGAGTAGCTGGCAAGCACCACCACGCCTGGCTCATTTTTTCAATATTTTTTTGTGGAGATGGGGTTTCACCATGTTGCCTGGGCTGGTCTCAAACTCCTGAGCTCAAGAGATCTGCCCACCTTGGCCTCCCAAAGTGCTGGGATTACAGGCGTGAGCCAGTGTGCCCAACCCCCAGATACTTAATGTTTTTGATTAACAAAGTACCTCATTTGTAATGTAGCCTTTTTTTTTTTTTTTTTTTTTTTTGGGGGGGGGACAGTGTCTTGCTGTGTTGCCCAGGCTGGAGTGCAGTGGCATGATCTCTACTCACTGCAACCTCCGCCTTCCAGGTTCAAGTGATTCTCCTCCGTCAGCCTCCCAAGTAGTTGGGATTACAGGCACATACCACCATGCCTGGCTAATTTTTGTATTTTTAGTAGAGACGGGGTTTCACCATGTTGGCCAGGCTGGTCTTGAACTCCTGGCCTCAAGTGATCCACCCGCCTTGGCCTCCTAAAGTGCCAGGATTACAGGCGTGAGCCACCATGCCCCACCAAAATGTAATTAGCCTTTTAAATTGCCTGAATTTTCTATTGTTTCCCAAAGGACTTGATACTGCTTACAGTAAGATAATGATGCACATCATAGGAACTGTAAACATTGAGATTACAATTATATAGCCTAATATAGTCCTACAATTGAGCAGTAAATTTAACTTAGTTTCCTGGAAGTAGGCAAAAAATAAAACATTTTAAGTTCTGTAGTTGTGGTTTGACAAAAAGACACATACGTTTTTGTTTAAAGAAACCTTTTTCTGATTCTAAATTTCGAGAAGAAATGTGTTTCATAGACCCTTTTATGCAATTTATACTGTTCTGGTTACCTCTTGTTTTGTTGTTGTTGTTTTTTTTTTGTCTACCCAACTAAATTACAAGCTTCCTTAGGACAAACTCTATTTTTCAATACTATTTTTGTTCTATCTTTGCCTAGAAAATGTGTGCTTATTATAGTTGAAATGATAAATTAAGCAACAGTTGCAACACAGCCATATTTCATGGATAATGTTACCACCAGTTTTCAAAGACTTAATTTTTGAGTAGTTTAGGAATTTATACTACTTTCATCCCTTTCAGCAGGGAATCCTTTTTGAGACAGGTCTCACTGTCACCCAGCCTAGAGTGCAGTGGCATAATCTTGACTCACTGAAGCCTCAACCTCCTGGGCTCCCGGGCTTAAGCAGTCCTCCCACCACAGCCTCTGGAGTAGCTGGGACTATAGGTGTGCACCACTATACCCAGCTGTGTTCCTTGGGGTTTTTTTGTTGTTGTTTTTTTTAAGAGATGAGGTCTTGCTGTGTTGCCCAGGCTGGTCTCAAACTCCTGGACTCAAGCGATCCTCCCACATCAGCCTCCCAAAGTGCTGGGCCGATCAACAGGGAATCTTTTATGATAGCCTTGAAATAAATAATTATTTATTTATTTGTATGTAGCACTCTGTCATCTTGTAGCCCATACTTTCTAGCTGAATATGTAGTATGAAAAACTGGAAATTTGAACTTTTGTTTAATGAAAGTTAAATATTTTTAAATAGGGCTGATAGCTTTCAACTACCTTTTCCTTTCTCTTAGGCCAAGTTATCAAGGCATGGGACATTGGGGTGGCTACCATGAAGAAAGGAGAGATATGCCATTTACTGTGCAAACCAGAATATGCATATGGCTCGGCTGGCAGTGTCCCTAAAATTCCCTCGAATGCAACTCTCTTTTTTGAGGCAAGTATGTGTGTGATGTTGCCTTGTCAGCGTCTGCTCTACAATAGGAACAGCTTTGAAGCAACAGGCAGTGGGAAAAGGAGCTATAGAGAATCACATCCAACTTACTTATTTTGGAGCATGGCTTCTTGGATTGTTTCCCACAAACCCAAGGGTGCACGTGCCAGTGCTTTTTGAGAAACGTGTTTCCAGCACAAAAAGGTCATATCCAAATACACAAAAGACACTACACTTAGAAATAAAGAATCTGGTCCATGGTGTGAGTGTGACATACTCAAAATTGACCAGAATGCAGGATGGAAATGTTGGCAATAAATGTTGAAATATGCCTATGTCAAGTTGCAGGGTATTTTCATATTATAAAGGTTTATATGTCACAGATCTCACTTCTCTAGAAGTGTTTGATAGTGATAAAACATTATTCAACCTGTGTTGAAATTACATATATTTGGCAAAACTTGATTTTTAAGAACTACCCCAGCTAGGTAAAATACACCTTTAATCAGTCATAGGCCACATTCATGAAATTTATTTTTACATTTTGAGAAGGGAACTCCATAAATCCAGGGTGGGAAAGTTGTGGCCTCAAACTGTTCTACACCAGCACCTTGTAGCTCTGGCTTTTTGCCCACAGGATAGTGTTCCTAGTATTTCCTGTCTTTGCACTGCAGTCCCTTAGGATATAGTCCTAGACATTATCATTATGTGAAATTCTTTCCAAGTATGGAAAAGTATAGTGGTTTTTTTGGGTTTTTTTGTTTTTTTTTGCTACTTTTCCAATAATTAAGATGCATAAATGAATGTATACATTTTGAAAGAGCTTTATTTTGTAAAATGAAATAATTGGTTGCCCTTGCCTTCACATATGTTAAATTGGCTTTATTTGGTCTTTTCTCAGCTGAATTCCTTTTTTCTTTCTAGATTGAGCTCCTTGATTTCAAAGGAGAGGACTTACTTGAAGATGGAGGCATTATCCGGAGAACCAAACGGAAAGGAGAGGGATATTCAAATCCAAACGAAGGAGCAACAGTAGAAAGTAAGTATTAAAGTAAGAGGGAACTAGTCCTTAAAAGTTGGACCATTTATGTGGACGAAATGGAGACTTAAAAAAAATATGTTTATGGAAATGAACATATCGGCTGGGCGTGGTGACTCACGCCTGTAATCCCAGCACTTTGGGAGGTGGAGGCGGGCGGATTGCCTGAGCTCAGGAGTTTGAGACCAGCCTGGCCAGCATGGCGAAACCCCATCTCTACTAAAAATACAAAAAACTAGCCAGACGTGGTGGTGCACGCCTGTAATCCCAGCTCCTTGGGAGACTGAGGCACGAGAATCACTTGAACCGGGGAGGTGGGAGTTGCAGTGAGCCAAGATGGTGCTACTGCACTCCAGCCTGGGTGACAGAGCGAGACTCTGCCTCAGAAAAAAAAAAGTATTGAATATATCTCAAAGATAGTCTTAGCCGGGCACAGTGGCTCACGCCTGTAATTCCAGCACTTTGGGAGGCTAAGGCAGGAGGATCTCTTGAGCTTAGGAATGCGGCACCAGCCAGGGCAACATAGTGAGGCCCCATCTCTACTAAAAAGCATCAAGAGAATTAGTCAAGTGTGGTGACACATCCCTGTAGTTCCAGCTACTTGGGAGGCTGAGGTAGAAGAATCACTTGAGCTCTGGAGATCAACGCTACAGCAGAGAGCCGTGATTGTGCCATTGGCTCCGGCCTGGACAACAGCAAGATTCTGTGGGAGAAAAAAAAAAAAAAAAGTCCGGGCGTGGTGGCTCACGCCTGTAATCCCAGCACTTTGGGAGGCCAAGGCGGGCGGATCATGAGGTCAGGAGATCGAGACTAGCCTGCCTAACACGGGGAAAACCGTCTCTACTAAAAGTACAAAATATTAACCAGGCATGGTGGAGGGCGCCTGTAGTCCCAGCTACCCGGGAGGCTGAGGCAGGAGAATGGCGTGAACCTGGGAGGCAGAGCTTGCAGTGAGCCGAGATGGCGCCACTGCACTCCAGCCTGGGAGACAGCGAGACTCTGTCTCAAAAAAAAAAAAAAAAAAGAGAATAGTTTCAGATTCAACATTTATTTAATAATTTTATTTAGTAAATATTAATTCAACATCTGTGTGCCAGGCATGCTACCAGCCTCTACAAACTCAAAAATGAATACAAAGTAATTCCATCCACAAGAAATTCTCAATCTATGGACTCTTTGGTGTGCCAACAACTATATTAGTTGCCTGATATATTTGTTCATTTATTTCTCACAGCCTTAAGAGGTAAAATTTCCTGTCCCCAGATAACAAAAGTTAATTCAGAGATCTTAAATAAATTGCCCAGGGTTACAGAGTTACTGAACAGAGCAGTAGATTATAATCCTCTTTAGGACTCAAATCTATCTCATCAGCTGTCATCAAGATAAAAAATAGTTCATCATTTAGATCAATATTGGATAATAATGTTCATTCTATTCCCTATCAGTAGACCTAGGTTCAAGTCCTGCTTTGGTGTTTATTGAGTAACCTGAAGCTTTTCCGTTTCTTCATTTGCTAAGTGGGAGAAGGGGCATCTCTGAGGACTGAGATAGCTAACTCTTCTTCCCTCCCAGAGCAAATTATATATACCACTGTGTATACTACTTGTCACTTTACATTGTAATCAGTATTTGCCCATTTATCCCAATATACTATGAGTGCTTGAGGACCAGAATCTTTCTTCATCCTTTTGTTTTCAGCATTACCTGCAGTGCCTGACACACATTTGGTGTTCAATAAAGGCTTTCTTCATAGATAAATGCTTGAAAAGTGTCATTAGTGAGCTGAAATCCTTCAAAAGAGAGTTCTGAGAAAACAGAGAAATATTTCCATTAAGAACAAAAATCAAATCATTCAACAAGGATGGGAACATGAACTATTATTCTGTTTAAAATAAAGATTTCAAAAGCTAGGTGTAATGGTGTACACCTGTTGTCCCAGCTACTTGGGAGGCTGAGATGAGAGGATCACTAGAGGCCAGGAGTTCGAGGCTATAGCATGCTATGATTACACCAGTGAATAGCCAGTGCACTCTAGCCTAGGCACCATAGTGAGACCTTGACTTTAAAAAAAAAAAAAAAAAAAGTAAAATAGAGTTCATTTAAACAGAAAACAAGAATAGCTGAGTTTCTTATATTTAAAGTATATACTATTTTCGGCCCATATTTCACTTCTACGAGTTTGGAAAGTCAGTTAAAATTCTGTTGTTTTGGGAACAGTTACAAATATTACTTATCCCAAATTGTCATTTGGGATAAGTTTTAGAATACATGAAGAGCTTTAAATGTAGAATATCAGGGAAGTAGCTCCAGACTAGGAGTTGGGAGATAGGGTTCCAGCCTCAGCCCTGGTCTCAGGCTGGCTCCAACTAGACCTCACCTCTGGGCGTTAGCATCCTTCCTATGCAGTGAGGCAAGGTGGAACTGCTTAATTTTTAAGGTCCTACTAGCCCTAAAACTCCATCATAGAATTCTAAACATTTACAAAAGTTGTAGGAATGATAGAAAATCATCTTCACTATATTAGTAAGCACTTAAGCTTGTCTATAATGTGTATTTTAAATTTTTATTATGAAAAATTTCAAATGTATCTACAAAGGTAGAGGTTTACTCCTATGGATACAGGAACTCCCTAGATTCAGTAATTTATATTTTTAAACTGGAGGGTTTTGTCAACTAAGAGGGAAAACTTTTCCCAATTATGGACAATACCACAACATTACTACTGTGGAGACAACTTTAGAGCAGACTAAATTAAATCAAATCTTGCTTTTGGTAATCCTTGTGATGGGAGTCAATTTTTTTTAACTTTCTGTTTTGAAATAATTTTAGAATTACAGAAAAGTTGCACAACTAGTATACAGTGTTCCCTTATATGCCTCACACAGCTTCCTCTAAATGTTAACATCTTACCTAATCACAGTACATTTATCAAAATCAGGAAGTTAACATTGATATAGTACCAGTAACTGTTTTCCAGATCTTATTTGAATTTCACCAGTTACTACACTACTGTCGTTTTCTGGTCTAAGATCAAACTCAAGATCCAGCATTGTATTTACTTTTTTTTTTTTTTTTTTTTTTTTAAGATGGAGTCTTGCTCTCCCACCTAGGCTGGAGTGCAGTGACGTAATCTCAGCTCACTGCAACCTCCACCTCCTGGGTTCAAGCAATTCTCCTGTCTCAGCCTCCCAAGTAGCTGGAACTATAGGCGCACGCCACCATGCCTGACTAATTTTTAATTTTTTTTAGTGACATGGTTTCACCGTGTTGTTCAGGCTGGTCTTGAACTCTTGACCTCGGGTGATCCACCTGCCTCAGCCTCCCAAAGTGCTAGGATTACAGGCGTGAGCCACCGCACCCGGCCTACTCTACTATTTTGAATACAACTGACCATTTTGTAGAATATCCCTCAATTTGGGTTTCTGGGATGTTTTTAATTAGATTGAGGTTATGCATTTTTTGAAAATACCACTGAAGTGATGTTGTGCCTTTCATCATTATCAAGAGGTACATGATATTGATGTCTCATTACTGGTGATGTTACCTTGGAACACTGGGTTAAGGTGGGAAACCATGTTTCACTACTGCAAAGTTACTATTTTCCCTTTGTAATTAAAAAGTATTAGGAGGGAAGTACTATCTTGTTTTATATCACAACTTTACACACTCATTTTGACATTTGCTGATTTTTGCATGCAACAGTTATTACTGTACCTTTTGACTAATGGTAAATTCTCTATTGCTGTTATTCTCTCTACATTAATTTGAATCCTACTGTATATTTATTCAGTTGATTTATATCATTATGGACCTGTGTGTATTTATTCTGTAAGTTATTATTCATTACTATTCTTATTTATTTTGTTGTTCAGATTGTCCCAGATTTGACCATTGGAAACTCCTTTGAGTTTGTTTTTGTGTCCTTTCAATATTATCCCCATTTTTTTAAAGCACTTCCTTACTTTCTGGTACCACAAGACACTCATGGCTCGTCTTAAAATTTTCCTGCCCCAGACCTGGAACCGACCATTTCTCCAAAGAGCCCTGATTCCTTTTATTGGAGAAAGGCATTTAGAAACTAAGATCTGAGTGCTAGGTTTGCTCCTGCTATGAGATGTCATCATTCCTAGACCCTCTTAGCAGACAGAGAGATAGAGAACATATGAACCTCAACATACATACATATACATCTGTATGTATTTCTATATCAGCCTGTGTGTGTGTATAGTGGTTGTTGTTGTTTTGTTTTGTTTTTTTGGAGACAGAGTCTTACTCTGTCGCCCAGGCTGGAGTGCAATGGTGCAATCTCAGCTCACTGCAACTTCCGCCTCCCAGGTTCAAGCGATTCTCCTGTCTCAGTCTCCGGAGTAGCTGGGATTACAGGTGCCCGCCACCACGCCCAGCTGTTTTTTGTATTTTCAGTAGAGATGGGGTTTCACCATGTTGGCCAGGCTGGTCTCGAACTCCTGACCTCGTGGTCTGCCTGCCTCGGCCTCCCAAAGTGCTGGGATTACAGGAATAAGCCACCGCGCCCGGCCAGCCTGTATATATATGTGAAAAACCATGAATACTCACTGGCAGTTGCAGTTCCAGTTCCAATCCAACACTGCAAGTTTACTTGCCCTTTGCTCATTTGAAACACCATTCTCCAGAAGTGAGAAAGTGCTCTCATTCTCCACAGCATACTCATGGCTCCATCCTAGTGTATATGTAAGGTGGTTTTAGAATTGCTAACCTAGACCCCTGTGACAAACTGACTTTAGGAAATATTTGTGTATAGTACCTTTTGTCATTGACCTTATAGTGTATATTCAAAACACTTGATTTCCAACTGAGGTAACTTCTTTCTTCCTCACCCCTTCAATGTGATTGTGTTACTCAGTTGTAACAAATTGTTCATTTGTTACTGTTTATATTCCATTTTGGGTTCCTGCCATGCTCTGGTTAATTTTAATTATTTGTTTTATTTTGGATATGTGAAACATTATCATGATTTTAAACTATACAAAAAACAATATACTCAAAAGTGTCATTCCCCCCCTCATCCCTATTAACCTGTTCCCATTTCCCCATTATTTCCACCCTATTCCAGTCTCATTAGTTATGTCATTAGATCCTGGTTTTTCTTCCTGTATTTTATTATGTTTTATGTCATTTTATTTTTTCTGTTTCTGTCAACAAAGGGAGCCAGGTATGGTGGCTCACACCTGTAGTCCCAGCAATTTGGGAGGCTGAGGCAGGAGGATGGCTTGACCTCAAGAATTTGAGACCATCCTGAGTAACATAGAGACCTTGTCTCTACAAAAAATTTAACATTTAGCCACGTGTGATAGCACATGCCTTTAGTCCCAGCTACCCAGAAGGCTGAGGCAGGAGGATCTCTTGAGCCCAGGAGTTCAAGGCTGCAGAGAGTTGTGATCATGCCACTTGTACTCCAGCCTGGGCAACAGAACAAGGCTCTGTCTCCGTTTAAAAAAAAAGAAAAAAAGAACAAAAGAAAGGGCAATGACTAATCTTTTGTCTTTCATCTTGATAGAATGTACTTTCCTGGGAAATTTTAGAGTAAATGGTTGATTTTACTTTTTCACTCAAAAGACTTCCTTGGTTTTCTGGAACAAATCTATTTTATAGAAATTTATTGTGTCATACTTTCATTTATCAAGGTTAAAATGTCCTGGTTTTTCCTCCTTTAAACAAGTTAGCTATCTGGGGGAGGAGAACAAAGATTACCCTAAAGGTGGTCCCTGTTCAAAACCAAGATCACCTTGTTCTTTTTGAAATCTTCTCAGTCTTTACTGGTTTGCCTTTTCTTTATAGCATCACCAGATACACTTAGATGTGAAACCAGATATAAAACCTGGAACTAGGCCAGGTGTGGTGGCTCATGCCTGTAATCCCAGCACTTTGGGAGGCCGAAGCGGGCGGATCACCTGAGGTCAGGAATTCAAGACCAGTCTGGCCAACATGGCAAAACCCCATCTCTACTAAAAATAAAAAAAATTAGCTTGGAGTGGTGGTGGGCACCTGTAATCCCAGCTATTTGGGAGACTGAGGCAGGAGAATCACTTGATCCTGGGATGCGGACATTGCAGTGAGCAGAGATCACACCACTGCACTCCAGCCTGGGTGACAGAGTGAAACTCTGTCTCAAATAAATAAATAAAATAAAATAAAACCTGGAACTAAAGTCAGCTGTAGAGTGAACAAGAACAATAGACACTGATCACCTATTACAATTTGTTGTTATAGATACGTGATTTACTAAATTTCTGCCATTTCTGTGTAAAGAGACAATGAAGTGGTGTAGAGGAGGGGACAGATAGGCTTTGAAAGTGATGGACTTGAGTTTCGAATCTTGGAATTGCTCCCTGATATTTTTATGACTTTAGACAAGTTACGTAACTACCTGGAGCATCCAGTTTTTTTTAAATCTGTAAAATGGGAATAATTTTCACTCCCACAGGTTGTGTGACAGTGATATGGTTTGGCTATGTGCCTACCCAAATCTCATCTTGAATTGTAGTTCCCATGATCCCCCAGTGGGAGGTAACTGAATCATGGGGGCAGTTTCTCCCGTGCTGTTCTCATAATAGAGTGAGTTCTCACGAGATCTAATGGTTTTACAAGTGTCTGGCAGGGAAACCCTGCCGGCCCTTCTGTCTCCTCCCACCATGTGAAGAAGGGCATGTTTGCTTCCCTTTCTGCCGTGATTATAAGTTTTCTGAGGCTTCCCCAGCCATGTGAAACTGTAAGTCAATTAAACCTCTTTTCATTATAAATTACCCAGTCTCAGGCAGTTCTTCATGGCAGCATGAGAATGGACTAATACAAATAGTTATGAACAAGAATGTCAGACATTTAGTGGACACTTAATTTTTTCTACCCTATATATTGTGTTTCACTAATTTGTTTTGCTTCCTTTTAATTGATCTAAGGAAAAAGATCCTTGACTCCTCTTTTTCTTTTTCTGTCGCCAAGGCTGGAGTGCAATGGCACATCTTAGCTCACTGCAACTGTGGCCTCCCAGGTTCAAGTGATTCTCCCACCTCATCCTCCCGAGTAGCTAGGACTGCAGGCACATACCACCACACCCAGCTAATTTTTGTATTTTTAGCAAAGATGGGGTTTTGCCATGTTAGCCAGACTGATCTTGAACTCCTGACCTCAGGTGATCCACCCACCTTGGCCTCCCTAAGTGTTGGGATTACAGGCGTGAGCCACTGTGCCTGGCTGTCTCCTCTTTTTCTTATCTACTACATGTCATCCATCAGCAAATCCTCTTGGCTCTACCATGGTTATTAGAGACCTAATTTGCCTTTAATAACCATCTTCAAATTAATCATGTATCTTAATAGTAATCTTATCTAACTCATATTTCTCTAGGTTCTGGGGGAAGAATAACATTATGGACTCAAGAAAGCTTTTACTGAATTGTAAACTTTTACTTCCTTTTCATAATTCGTCTGTGTATGGAGGAGATAGGTTAGTTTGATGGGATTATTCTTTCTCAAAGAAATTTTGATTTTTACTCTTTATATGAGGATCCTAATGGTTGCAGATCAGTTTCCAGAATCTGTCCCACTATGCTTTTTCTTGTGTCAGTTAAGATGACCATCTTGTAATTTTTATTCAAAGTTTTCCTTTCATTTAAAAAGTTACTGTGTTCTAAGGTACTCTAATTGATATGATTATGATGACTGATACTTCAGTCCTTATACTTAAGTTTAATTGCAAGTCATGGCTACATTGCTACTTTTAAGCTTTACTTTCTTATAAAATCAAATCTGACTTACATAAGGTTCTAAATAGTTACCAATTACTCTTCCCCCATCCCCCAGTCTCTCACATCGTCTGATTTGTCAACTTTAGTGGTTGGAAGAGGCCCATCAAAATGCTGGCTGTATGTGGTTCTCTTGCCTCTCAGTACTTTCAGCCACATTTGAATGCAAAGAATGCAGATAGTCAGCAGTATTTTTAAATGTGAAATTTTCAACAGAGTGTTCTACAGGTTCCAGTTGTTGGCGTACCTCCTTTCCCTCTCCAAATCTCACTGAAATGATAGATGGAGGGAGCAAAGATTTTCAAAAGAAGAAGAAATCAATAATAGTGCTGGAAAGGGGAGGAATGTAACAGTGGATCAGAAATTATAGAGAATTTCTGGAATATGTAAAGTTGATGGAGTTGGACCAATGGAAACTAGTCTCAGCAAATCCAACCCAAGACAGGTGTAAAGAGGACTTATGCAGAGGTACTTACTGTTCCTCTCAACAGGCTTAGGCGGAACTCCAAGCTCATAGTCAGCTGGTATGAGGTAGCCCGAGCAGGCTGTGCAGCAATCATCAGGGTTGTTATAAAACAAGATGGGAACAGCGGGGCCAGTAAACCTCCAGTGCAGTAGTTCTCAACTTTTCCTGAATTTAGAATTACCTAGGGAGCTTTTAAAAATTCTGACACCCAGACCAGTTAAATAAGAATCTCAAATCTCAGAAGGTGGAACTCTAGGCACAAGTTGTTTTTGTTTTTGTTTTTGAGGCGGAGTCTCCCTCTGTCACCCAGGTTGGAGTGCAGTGGCGCGATCTCGGCTCACTGCAAGCTCCGCCTCCCAGGTTCACATCATTCTCCTGCCTCAGCCTCCGGAGTAGCTGGGACTACAGGCACCCGCCACCGCGCCCGGCTAATTTTTTATAGTTTTAGTAGAGACGGGGTTTCACCGTGTTAGCCAGGATTGTCTCTATCTCCTGACCTTGTGATCCGCCCGCCTCGGCCTCCCAAAGTGCTGGGATTACAGGCGTGAACCACAGCGCCTGGCTTTTTTTTTTTTTTTTTTTTTTTTTAACTCCCAGATTATTCTAGTTTGCAGGCAAGGACTGAAAACTACTAGACTAGGGTCTGGCTGTGACTTTTTCTCCCAAGCTAAAACCAGTAAGACCAGGTTCTAAAATAAAATAGAAAAATAATAAAATACATTTAAAAATAAATAATAAAATCAAATGTGCCTCAAAAGACTCCAAGTGTTGGGACTTAGACTAGGGAAAATGAATGCAGTTTTTGAAACCTTTTTGTTTTTTTTGAGACGGAGTCTCACTCTGTCACTCAGGCTGTAGTGCAGTGGTGTGATCTCGGCTCACTGCAAGCTGCATCTCCCGGGTTTACACCATTCTCCTGCCTCAGCCTCCCGAGTAGCTGGGACTACAGGCGCCTGCCACCATGCCCAGCTAATTTTTTTGTATTTTTAGTAGAGACGGGGTTTCACCATGTTAGCCAGGATGGACTCTGTCTCCTGACCTCGTGATTCACCTGCCTTGGCCTCCCAAAGTGCTGGGATTACAGGCGTGAGCCACCACGCCCGGCCTTTTTTGAACTTTTAAAACAAATTTAAAGGGGAAAAAAGTGAAAAGACAGCTTTTCACAGTAAATAATGCTAAAGTATTCTGCTCCTGAAGTCAACTTCCCTGTGCCATCATGCCCAGCTCATAGTAAATGCTTAATAAATATTTGTGAAATCTTCACCCTTAGATCCCCACAATCAGCCCATCCTTTTGCAGAAAGGCCTGCCATGGAAACATATCCAATTGCTTAGAAAAATGGTGCCAGCTAACTCTAGTCATTTGATCATCCCAAATCCTTCCTTTATAATATGGCCAGACAATAAAGAATCATCAGCAAATCTCATGAAAAAAAGCACCACTAAAGTGGACTAACAGAAGAAGTAGAAGAGAACTTTAAAAATACTAATTATTGTCTTCAGAAATTGTTAACAGGACATCAAATTCACAAGTCAAAAAGCCAACTTCCCTGAAAAAGGAAAGGGAGGACAAGAAAGTTTCTGGAAATTAGAGCATGATTAATCAAAACTGAAACTCAGGAAGGGTTGAAGAGCAAAATGGACAGTCCCTGAAATCTGGTGATCTGAAAGACAGCCAAGGATTTCTCAGAACACAGGAAAAAAGAGGGATGAATAGTGAAAAAGAAATTAGAAGATACGGATAATAAATCCAGGAGAGGTAATATGCATGTAATCAAACATCTAATAGAAAATTTCCTATAGGCGATGAAAGAAAAACAGTCTTAAGATTGAAAGGGCCAGTTGATAGTGGTACCCAGGAGGAAGGAGTGATTTTTCACCCAGATACATCCTGGTGAAATTTCTGAATTCTGTAGCTTACAAGAAAATTCTGAACTCTTCCAAGGAAGAACAAGCTATGTGCAAAGGAATAAGAATCTTACTCATTACACCAAAGACAATGCTTTTGATGATTGTCTATAGCTATATGTATTTTGAACCTAGAATTCCGTACTCAGCCAAACTATCGTTTATGTACGAGAACAAAATTAACTTTTTGGAATTTGCAGACTCATGTTTTTGAAAAAAAATACTGTGAGATGTACCAAAACAAACAAAAAAATAAGAAGCAACAACTTAAGGCATAAGAAACAGTAGCGAGAAAAAAAAAGTAATTCCCATATCAGATACATTTATCCTGGAAGATCTCTGAAGCAGTAGAGCTGTAATGTTAAAAGTAATATTAATAGGCCGGGCGCGGTGGCTCAAGCCTGTAATCCCAGCACTTTGGGAGGCCGAGACGGGTGGATCACGAGGTCAGGAGATCGAGACCATCCTGGCTAACACAGTGAAACCCTGTCTCTACTGAAAAATACAAAAAACTAGCTGGGCGAGGTGGCGGGCACCTGTAGTCCCAGCTACTCAGGAGGCTGAGGCAGGAGAATGGCGTGAACCCGGGAGGCGGAGCTTGCAGTGAGCTGAGATCCAGCCACTGCACTCCAGCCTGGGCGACAGAGCAAGACTCCGTCTCAAAAAAAAAAAAAAAGTAATATTAATAATGAAACAGTCTGGACTGGGCACAGTGGCCCACACCTGTAATCCCCACACTTTGGGAGGGCAGGGTGGGTGTGCCACTTGAGGCTGGGAGTTCAAAACCAGCCTGGCCAATATGACAAAACCCCATCTCTACTAAAAATACAAAATTTAGCAAGGTATGATGGCACATGCCTGTAATCCCAGCTACTCAAGAGGCTGAGGCAGGAGAATCACTTGAACCCAGGAGACAGAGGTGGCAGTGAGCCAGGATTATACCACTGCCTGGGTGACAGAGGGAGACTCTGTCTCAAAATAATAATAAAAAAAAATAACAGTCTGGATTCTGGATTATTTTAACAAAAGGTGGTGAGGGTAGGAAATGAAGAGCAGAAGGCAAAATTGTCTAAAATTATTTTATTTTTTAAAACATTTTTTGGCCGGGCACGGTGGCTCACGCCTGTAATCCTAACACTTTGGGAGGCCGAGGCAGGCGAGTCATGAGGTCAAGAGATCAAGACCGGCCGGGCGCAGTGGCTCAAGCCTGTAATCCCAGCACTTTGGGAGGCCGAGACGGGCGGATCATGAGGTCAGGAGATCGAGACCATCCTGGCTAACACGGTGAAACCCCGTCTCTACTAAAAAATACAAAAAACTAGCCGGGCGAGGTGGCGGGCGCCTGTAGTCCCAGCTACTCGGGAGGCTGAGGCAGGAGAATGGCGTGAACCCGGGAGGTGGAGCGGTGAGCCGAGATCCGGCCACTGCACTCCAGCATGGGCGGCAGAGCGAGACTCCGTCTCAAAAAAAAAAAAAAGAGATCAAGACCATCCTGGCTAACACGGCGAAACCCCATCTCTACTAAAAATACAAAAAATTAGCCGGGCGTGGTGGGGGTGCCTGTAGTCCCAGCTACTTGGGAGGCTGAGGCAGGAGAATGGCGTGAACCCGGGAGGCAGAGCTTGCAGTAAGCTGAGATCATGCCCCTGCACTCCAGCCTGGGCGACAGAGCAAGACTCTGTCTCAAAAAAAAAAAAAAAATTTTTTTTTGGAAATGAGGTCTTGCTCTGTCATCCAGGCTGGCATGCAGTGGCACAGTTGTGGCTCATTGCAGCTCAACCTCCTGCCCTCAAGCCGTCTTCCCATCTCGGCCACCAGAGTAGCTGGGACTGCAGGTGCACACCCAGCTAACTTTTTTTATCCTTCTAGAGACTGGGTCTTGCTATATTGCTCAAGCTGGTCTTGAACTCCAGGGCTTAAGCGATCTGCCTGCTGCAGCCTCCCAAGTAGTTGAGATTACAAGCTAGTGTACTACCACAACTAGCTGTCTTAATTTCTTGTTCCAGGGGAGATTATGCTGATTAATTCTTTTATTTTATTTTTAAGATTCAGGGGAGACATGTGCCAGTTTGTTACATGGATATATTGTCTGTAATGCTGAGGTTTGGGCTTCTATTGAACCCATCATCCAGGTAGTGAACAGAGAATATAGCCCTTGTACCTACCCCTCCATCGTTTTTCACTTTTGGAGTCCCCAGTGTCTCTTGTCTCCATCTTTATGTCTGTGTGTACTCAGTTTAGCTCCTACTTATAAGTGAGAACAGGCAGTATTTGGTTTTCTATTTCTGTGTTAATTCACTTAGGATAGTGGCCTCCAGCTGCATCTGTGTTGCTGCAGGGGACATCCTTTCATTCTTTTTTATGGCTGCATAGTATTTCATGGTGTATATGTACCACATTTTCTTTTTTTTTTTTTTTTCTTTCACGTCTGTCAAGCTATTCTTTACTTTGGAGAGAGGGCAGGGCAGAGTGCTCTGTCCTTCTTGGCAGTGGCTTTTGTCACGGTGGCCAGGACATTGCTCAGCTCCTCCTGCTTCCTCTTGGTACGGATGTGCATCCCCACCCTTGTCTTGATGAACTTGAGGGCCCATTTGTCCTTGGAAACCTTCAGTAACTCCATGGTGCACGGCTCGTATGGGGTGAAGCCACACACCTCTCAGATCATATCCTGCACGAACTTGGTGTATTTGGTAAGGTGCCTGCCAGGGTGGCTGTGCCTGGGCTTCCTCACGTTCTTGTCACCTTGTGGCCCTTATTGAGGCCCACGGCTATAGGGTAACACAGAGCCATGGCTGCTGCTCTCCAGTGGTGGCCGTAGTGGAAGGAAGCCCACATTTTCTTTATCCAATCCACCGTAGATGGACACCTAGGTTGATTCTGTGTCTTTGCTACTAAGAATATAACTGTACTTAAGAGTAAGTGCTGTGCTGGGCATGGTGGCTCATGCCTGTAATCCCAGCACTTTGGGAGGCCAAGGTGGGAAGATCACTTGAGCCCAGGAGTTTGAGACCAAACTGGGCAACATAGTAAGACCCCATTTCTACAGAAAAAAGAAAAAAAAAAAAAAGCCAGGCATGGTGGTGCATGCCTGTAGTGCCGGCTACTCAGGAGGCTGTAGTGGGAGGATCATTTGGGTCACATTTATACCACTGCACTCTAACCTGGACAACAAAGCTAAACCCTGTCTCAAAACAAAACAAGCTGGGTGTGGTGGCTCATGCCTGTAATCCTAGCACTTTGGGAGGGCGAGGTAGGCGGATCATTTGAGGTCAGGAGTTTAAGATCAGCCTGGCCAATATGGTGAAACCCTACCTCTACTAAAAATACAAAAATTAGCCAGGCGTGGTGGCGGGTGCCTATAGTCCCAGCTACTTGGGAGGCTTAGGCAGGAGAATTGCTTGAACCTGGAAGGTGGAGGTTGTAGTGAGCTAAGATCATGCCACTGCACTCTAGCCTGGGCAACAGAGTGAAACTGTGTCTCAAACACACACACACACACACACACACACACACACACAATGCTGCAGTAAACATGTCAGTGCAAATGCTAGCTCTCTTTCTGATAGAACGATTTATTTTCCTTTGGTTGTATACCCAGTAATGGATTGCTGGGTCAAATGGTAGTTTGATTTTTAGTTCTTTGAGAAATTTCCAAACTGCTTTCCACAGGAGTTGAACTGATTTCCATTCTCATCAACAGTGTTTAAGCATTCCCTTTTCTCCACAACCTTGCCAACATCTGTTATTTTTTGATTTTTTAATAATAGTCATTCTGACTCAGGTGTGAGATGGTATCACATTATGGTTTTGATTTGCATTTCTCTGATGATTGGTGATGTTGAGCATTTTTTGCATGTTCGTTGACTGCTTCGTGTCGTTTGCCTACTTTTTTAATGGGGCTATTTTTTTTTTCTTGTTGATTTGTTTAAGTTCTTTATAGATTCTGGATATTAGTCCTTTGTCAGATGCATAATATGCAAATGTTTTCTCCCATTCTGTAGTTTGTCCGTCTGCTTTGTTGGTAGTTTATTTTGCTATGCTGAAGCTCTTTAGTTTAATTAGGTCCCAACTATCAGTTTTTCTTTTTGTTGCATTTGATTTTGGGGACTTAGTCATAAATTCTTTGCCTAGGCAATGTCCAGAAGAGTATTTTCTAGATTTTCTTCTGGGATTTATATACTTCGAGGCCTTACATTTAAGCCTTTAATCCATCTTGAGTTTGTTTTTATATATGGTGAGAGGTAGAGGTCTGGTTTCCTATTTGAATGCCTTTTATTTCTTTCTCTTGCCTGATTGCTCAGGCTAGGACTTGCCATATACTGATTGCTGTGGCTCAGTACCATGCCGAATAGGAGTGGACACCCTTTTTTTGTTCCAGTTCTTAGGTGGAATGCTTCCAACTTTTGCCCATTCGGTATGATATTTACAGCTCAGTGCAGTGGTTCACACCTGTAATCCCAGGACTTTGGAAGACCAAGGCAGGAGGATTGCATGAGCCTAGAAATTCAAGACCAGCCTGGGCAGCATAGTGAAACCTTGTCTCTACAAAAAATAAAAAACAATTAGCCGCACATAGTGGCATGCCCCTGTAGTCCCAGCTTACTTGGGAGGCTGATGCAGGAGGATCACTGGAGCCTGGGTGATAGAGGCTTCGGTGAGTTACGGTTGCACCACTGCACTCCAGCCTGGGCAATGGAATAAGACTTTGTCTCAAAAAAAAAAAAAAAAAAAAGATATTGTCATAGGCGGCTCTTACTATTTTGAAGTATATTCCTTTGGTGCTTAGTTTATTGAGGGTTTTTTATAATGAAGGAATGTTGGATTTTATTGAATGCTTTATGCTGACTGATTCTGAACATTGATAAATATGTGTGTGTGTGTGTATATATATAT
Source organism: Chlorocebus sabaeus (assembly GCF_047675955.1). Lineage (NCBI taxonomy): Eukaryota > Metazoa > Chordata > Mammalia > Primates > Cercopithecidae > Chlorocebus > Chlorocebus sabaeus. The sequence continues at coordinate 35,725,656 of NC_132920.1, read as the reverse complement.
CTCTTTAAATGATTTGTTCAGACTTTAATGGAAAGTACTAGTAAGAATAGCATGTGGCCGGGCGCGGTGGCTCAAGCCTGTAATCCCAGCACTTTGGGAGGCCGAGACGGGCGGATCACGAGGTCAGGAGATCCAGACCATCCTGACTCACACGGTGAAACCCCGTCTCTACTAAAAAAATACAAAAAAATTAGCCGGGCGAGGTGGCGGGCGCCTGTAGTCCCAGCTACTCGGGAGGCTGAGGCAGGAGAATGGCGCGAACCTGGGAGGCGGAGCTTGCAGTGAGCCGAGATCCGGCCACTGCACTCCAACCTGGGCGACAGAGCGAGACTCTGTCTCAAAAAAAAAAAAAAAAAAAAAAAAAGAATAGCATGTAGAATTTCCAAACCACCCCATGTGGAGTGGGGAAATAGAGGAACAAGGAAAACTTCATCAATTGAGCAAAAGTTGTTTTAAAAAATAAGAAAGCACTGGCCGGGCGTGGTGGCTCCCGCCTATAATCCCAGCACTTTGGGAGGCCAAGGCAGGCAGATCATGAGGTCAGGAGATCGAGACCATCCTGGCTAACATGGTGAAACCCTGTCTCTACTAAAAATACAAAAAATTAGCTGGGCATGGTGGCAGGCGCCTGTAGTCCCAGCTACTCAGGAGGCTGAGGCGGGAGAATGACGTGAACCCGGGAGGCAGACGTTGTAGTGAGCCAAGATCGCGCCACTGCTCTCCAGGCTGGGTGACAGAGCGAGACTCTGTCTCAAAAAAAAAAAAAAAAGAAAGAAAAGAAAACATCGTGTAAAAAACCTAAGACAAGAATAAAACCACTCATTGTCAGTGATTACAAAAAATATGAATGGGGTAAAGTCACCTATTAAAAGCAAAAGGTCTTATAAAGTGAGAACAACCACCATGTCTAGCTACGTGTTCTTTATAAATGAAACACCAACAATGTACTAAAAATTGAAAATAGAGGAAAGATTACATCTGCCCGTATTGAGATCTGATGGAGCTGTGAGACTTTACATTTTTGTTTTTCATATGCTTTTGAAGTATTTATGAATGTCCTGGGATGTAAGTCCAGGAACAGAGAGCAAATTCTTGGAACCACTTTATTATATGTTTTCACAAAATAATGTCATAACGGTACTTGGTCTAATGTGGCCAGTGTTTATTCTTTCAAATATTTTGGATTTATATAATTTGTTTCTTCCAAAAAGGTATCTTCAAGTCTTCAGGCAGAATAAAATCATAGTAGAAAATAAGTCTTTCTGGCCAGCCATGGTGGCTTACGCTTGTAATCCCAACACTTCGGGAAGCCAAGGTGGGAGGATTGCTTGAGGCCAGGAGTATGAGACCAGCCTGGCAACATGGTGAGACCCCATTCTTAACAACAACAACAACAAAATAGCCAGGCGTGGTGGTGTGTGCCTGTAGTCCCAGCTACTAGGGAGGCTGAGGAAGGAGAATAGCTTGAGTCCACGAGTGTGAGGCTGCAATGAGCCATGATCACACCACTGCACTCCAGGCTGGGCAACAGAGTGAGACCCCCAACTCAAAACAAAAAAATAAAGAGGCTGGGCACAGTGGCTCACACCTGTAATCCTAGCACTTTGGGAGGCCGAGGCAGGAGGATCACTTGAGGTCAGGAGTTCAAGACCAGCCTGGCCAACATGGCGAAACCCTGTCTCTACTAAAAACACAAAAATTAGCTGGGCATGGTGGTCCCAGCTACTCGGGAGTCTGAGTCATGAGAATTCCTTGAACTCAGGAGGCAGAGGTTGCAGTAAGTGGAGGTTGTAGTGAGGCAAGATCACACCACTACACCCCAGTCTGGGCGACAGAACGAGACTGTGTCTCAAAAAAAGAAAAAAAACAGTCTTTTATTGCTGCTGCTGCTGCTGCTGTTACAAAAAAAAAAAATTCCAGCCAGTTGGTCATTTATTTTAGAATAGTATTAAAAAACAAAGGTTCCATGTCAATATAGAATTTGTATGGCTTCCTAGAATTTATTAAAATAGGAATACTAATAGAGTCAAAAAGGAAAATTTATATAAATTAGTGAAAATTACCACCCTGTCCTTAATGCCCTATTTTAAGATTAGTCACTAAATAAATATTTACTTGCTGGCCCTGAACTCTGTGCTGGGTATTGTGAGGCACAAAAGAAGTACAAGATACTGCCTTTGCCTACTAAGAATTTTATTCATACTTTCACAGCTTTCTGTGTTGAGCCATTAAATGTTTTCTTACACAGAGCTCTCAAACATGTTTAATCTGGTATAATTTACCACTAGGTGGAGGAAAATAATTACAGCTAACGTTCATGTAGTTCATCTCTGTATATCCACACTTTACAATAGCGTTTTCACATGATAGACACCCTAACATATGAATGAATGAATATCAGGTGCTAGATTAAAAGCTCTAATTCAGTATCTAATTTAATCCTCTCCACAATTGTCATTTAGCTAGTATATTATGCACATTCTATCAGTGAAGAAACTGAGCTTCAAATCACTTTAATTACCTTGCCCAAAGTCATAATCGAAGTGCCAGAATGGGACTGGAATCCAGGTCTAACGCAAGTGCTATAGTGGTGTGAAGGGAAGACTGGTAAGGGCTGGTGTTCATGGAGAATTTGTTGCTAGATGTGTACTTCTTGTTTAGACTAAGGAAAAGAAATCATTTGCATAAATGTTACTCAGTTCCAGGAGCCAGGTTTCACGCCTGTTAGCGTCTAGCATCTGTCCGTCAGTTCCGGAAGCAATCTTACAGTGGTGTGTGTTCATCCTAAATAATACAAAACAGTGCAGAGGAGGAAGGGGGACAGTTTAGGGGAAATCTGACCACCATGCATGATGGAAGTGTTTCTCTTGTTCTGCTTTTAGAAAGCCATCTCTGCTTGCTTTTTCAGGGGGTTATTAAGATCCTACTCTCTTGGATACCATGCTCTATTAGGCAGGAGACACAGGCAGAGAGAAGCTCACTTGGCATGAATTAACCAACAGAGAAAACCTTTGCTCAGTGGGAGTAACCTGTCACAACCTGGTTTTCTCTGGCCACATAACCAGTCTTGTCTAGTAGTAATGCCATTACAACATTCCCATTCAGATCCCCATGACCCAGTAATTGTTTTGAGAATGAGTGCAAAGCTATCAGACACCAACTACTATAATTAGAAAAGGAAAAATAGACACTTACCAGAGCTAATGTCTTTAGGCTGGAGCATTTACAGCTTTTTGGGTTTTTTTTGTTTTTTAAGTTATGGAGCCTCTTTCTCAGTTTTGCTTCCTAAAATACAAATTGCATGGTTTAGGGGTTCTTGCATTTCATTTTTGTTACTGCTGTGCACTCTCTTTCCTTTTTTCCCCCCTATTTTAATCAGAGTACAAATTGCTGTCAGCACATCGAGTTCATGTGCCAGCCACATTCAGAACAGGGTGTTCTGTGCTCTTCAAAACAAAATTGCTCTAGGGCAGTAAGAGAACAATAAGTCAGAGCTCCAGTTTAAGTGATGTTTTGCAGCTCGCTTGATGTGGTTACACTCCGATTGCGCAGCTAAGCTTGGGTAATTTGGTTTGGTTTGAGTTTGTGGGGATTTGGAGGGACCTCCCTCCCCCTTTAAGTTACATAGTCTTTAAGTCAGGAAAAAAATGTCTCTTTTTAACTTGTTTATTTCTTTCTCTACCAAAAAAGCCCTAAGTAGAAGCATCCTGTATGTACTTTTATTCTCTTTGGGCACGTCATAGATGATTTACTTCCCGTAAATCATGCTGGTTGGGATTAGCAACAGACCTCCTGAGCCCTAGAGGCTGCACTCCCAGTGAGTCATGATGGTTATTATTAAATATTTATTAAGTTAGTATTTGCACTAAAAGATGCCAGGTCAAAAAGCAACCACAGGTCTTCCACAGCCAGAGCTGCCATGGTTTTTGTTTTGTTTTGGCTTTTTTGGTAGCAGTTTTAAAGATAACATTAAAAAGAATAAGTGGAGCTATAGGAACTAGTCACATCTGCATCTGTTACCACAAGTGGGGCCCCTACTGTGGCAATCAGCAGTCTTTCGTGGCTCCAAGTAGTATGTGAGTTCTTGTCAGCAGTCTTGTAGAACTTGTCACATCAGTGTTCCAAGTTTAGAAACCAGTTAACCCAGCAGTGCCCTTTGCTACTTGTAGATGTAGAAAATCAATGGGCTGTATTCACCATGAGGCTGTGATACCTCCTTTTACTCTGACATTCCGAATATTATCAGTATTACAAAGTGATGGTTTTGGTTTTTTTATATAAACTGGGGTGTATGTATCTGGATGTGTATCCGTTTAAGATTTTATAGTACTACAGGGTCCAATTTTGAAGGGTTAGATTTACCAGGAAAAAAAAAAAAAAGATTAGTCCACATGTAAAGTAGAAAATATTTATAAGAGCTACCACAAATGTTTACTGTCCTATTACAGCATCAGACACTAGTTCTGTCATTTATTGTCTCTCTGAGAAAGACGAGCTACAATGAATGTTTTGCTTTCTTAATTATGCCTTTGTTACAGTTTGACTTTTTTTTTTGGCACAGTTACTTCATTTATCTTTCCCAACATGTTTATTAGTAGCCAGTCTTTTTCCCTCACTAATGACGGGTTATCACATCTAAAGAGAACTTCTGAGATTGCTTATATAATTTTAATATCAAGTACATATATCAAGCTGAAAAACAGCCTAGGAAACTAACGCACAGGCAGGAATCCTTGCAGAGTCTCTGGATTTCCTGTTTTGAAAACATTCAAACTCGATCAACCAAAAGCCACAACAAATGTACTGATAATTTCCTCCCCCACTAAATGTACTCTCCTTAAGGGAGGAAGATGATACTTCCAACAATAAACTTCAGACAAAAAAAATCTGTTAACTAAGTTGTGAGCTACTAGGACAATAAATCTCTATGCTTGAGACATTCCACAATACATGAGCTGAAATTTACTTTGCTCAGCAAATCTTTTTTTTTTTTTTTTTAAATGAAAAATGTTATTAGTCTAAATTTCTTGGGCAGAGTTTTAAATATTTAGAACTCGTAACCTCTTTAGAAACATCCATTTTTACTCCAGTAAAAATATCTTTTTTTTTTTTTTAATAGAGACAGGGTCTCACTCTGTCACCCAGGCTGGATTGCAGTGCCGCAATAATAACTCAATGCAGCCTCGAACTCCTAGGTTCAAACAGTCCTCCCACCTCAGCCTCCTGAGTAGGTGGAACTTACAGGTGTGCGTCACCACCCTCAGCAAATTCAGTAAAAATATCTGAAACCTCAGACTCCCTATAGAACCTCTCTAGTATGCATGTACAGTCATATGCTGCGTAACATTCTGTTTAACAGCAGATTGCACATCAGACAGTGGTCCTATGAAATTGTAATTCCTTATTTTTACTCTACTTTCTCAATGTTTAGATACGCAAGTACTTACCATCGTGTTACAGTTACCTACCACATTCAGTACAGTAACATGCTATACCGATTTGTAGCCTAGGAGCAATATGCTACACCACTTAGCCTAGGTTATAGTAGGCTGCTCCATCTTGGTTTGTGTAAGAACGTTCTAAGATGTTCCCACAATGATGAGAATACCTGATGACACATCTCTCAGAATGTATCCCCATCCTTAAGTGAAGCATGACTGTATTTGAAAATTTTAAAGTTGAATTTATTTTTTAAATGTTTTCCAATCCAGAATGAACTTTCAATTTGCCACAAGTTAATTTTATCTAGAGCATTCTAAAAATAAGTATAACAGAAGGAATTATCAGCATTTGTGACTGTGGGACATAAACTAAAATGCCGTATGCCAGCTCTACCCAGACACTCCAGCTCTAGACCTTGTTTGGAGGAGCTGACTCAAGAGTTAGGCCCTTTCTAGTTTGACCCAAGTTTCCTAGACCCCATTCTGTGTCTGCCAGGGGAACACATCAAGATGGTATTAATACTGGTGAGTTAAAAGATAGTGAGTACTCAGTTCGGCAGCACATATTTGGAACAATACAGAGAAGATTTAGCAAATCAAAAGAAAAAAGAGAAGAAAAGGTTAGAAAGCTTTAGAGCATAAATGTCCTGTGGACATTCTGGCACCTACTATCTACACCATTCCTGTTCATTTTTCAGTTTTTCTAATTTCTTAGGCCTGGGCTAGAGGTAATTCACTTAAATGATTAACTGCAGGAATTTGATTTGAAGCTGGTTTCTGGGCTATATTGATATTGAGAGTGATATTACCAGGTCATAGAATCATAGAATTTTAGAGCTTCATTGAGATTATGTAGTTCAAAAGTAGAATGAGTTAGATTTGAATTTTTATTTGGAAGGTAATAGTTGTCTTATTGGGCATGCAATGAGTATAACAGAATGAGTGATTTTTAGTCTCTCTACAAGTTGTTGATCTAAAGTAGATCAGCCAGTGTTAGAAGCATTTTAGGAAATCTCTAATTTTGAATATAGGCTGTTATATTACAGAAGTAGAAATAAAGGATTTTCTCTCTTTTTTTTTTTTTTTTTTTTTTAGACAGAGTCTCCCTGTGTTGCCCAGGCTGGAGGCTGGAGTGCAGTAGCGGCTCACTGCAACTTCTGCCTCCCAGGCTCAAGTGATTCTCGTGCCTCAGCCTCCCCAGTAGCTGGGATTACAGGCACGTGCCACCACACCTGGTTATTTTTTGTATTTTTAGGAAAGATGGGGTTTTGCCATGTTGGCCAGGCTAGTGATTCGCCTGCCTCGGCCTCCCAAAGTGCTGGGATTACAGGTATGAGGCACCACGCCCAGTCAGGATTTTCTTATGAAATCCAAATTATCATATTGCTTGATGACTGTTATGCTATATTACCAGCCATCCATTTTTCTTATTACATCAAAAACTTAAATAGAAAGAATAAATACCCTTAATATTAAAAGTAGTTGTAAAGTTTCAGAGTATTGTTTTTCCTAGAAATAAAGAGTCTAGGCCAGACGTGGTGGCTCATGCCTGAAATCACAGCACTTTGGGAGGCTGAGGCGGGTGGATCACCTGAGGTCAGGAGTTTGAGACCAGCCTGGGCAACGTGGCGAAACCCTAAAAATATGAAATTAACTGGGTGTGGTGGCACACACCTGTAATTCCAGCTACTTCAGAGACTGAGACAGGAGAATTGCTTGAACCCAGGAGGTGGAGGCTGCAGTGAGCCGATATTGTGCCACTGCACTCCAGCCTGGGTGAGACAGAGCAAGACTCTGTCTCAAAAAAGAGTTTAACTGATCAAGAAAAAATGGATATCTGTATGCATTTTTCCTATTTTGTCTTAAGATAAAAAGCCTCTTATTTTAATATGAAATTACCATGGTAATGAGCTTGGTAAATTGGGGTGGAACAAGGAATTAGGCCTCCCAAAATTGACCTCCTAACATTTCAGGGGAGGTTATTAAGTAATTTGATTTGTGAAGTTATAGTAGACTCTTGATTCTTTCACACTTTACATTTATTATTTCCAGTAAGGGATATAGCTAAGATAGTTATTGATGTTGTTGTCTTTGAATTTACCATTTTTATTCAGATATATTTGTGAATGAGATTAGGACTCTTAAAGAAGAAGGAGCATATGTATTCATTTAACCTTTGTATATCATTGGAGAAATAGCCATTTAGTTTGGTTTTTTGGCATCTGAAGCCAAGGTGCAGTTACAGGTGTTTAAGCCATTATGTATTTGATATTAAATTTGTGGCATTTGATAACTATTTATTAAATAATCCAGCATGTCTTGACGTTGTATTATAGGTGAGGAAACTTCTGTCACATAGTAGGCTTAGAATAAACCTACGTTTCTGGTTTGTTACCTACTAAGCTGTCTTATTGATACAAATATCAGTAATTACAAGTTTAACCCAAAACAGAAATATGGTTGCTTCTAAACTTTCAGACTGGGTAGACTAAGCTTCACCAAGACATACTGTGTGTGTCTCTTGATGAAATGAGAAAGGGGAAATGGTATTTGCTACATTGTCGGCACTCATTTATCACATCACTGAATTAGCCAGTCCTAAGAAGCAGCTCTGTTGACTCCTGTCTCCTTGCCCTCAGTCCACCTGGAAGGCCGCTGTGGTGAAAGGATGTTTGACTGCAGAGATGTGGCATTCACTGTGGGTGAAGGAGAAGATCACGACATTCCAATTGGAATTGACAAAGCTCTGGAGAAAATGCAGCGGGAAGAACAGTGTATTTTATATCTTGGACCACGGTAAGCAGCATACCAGTTTGGAACACAGTTTAGGAAGTCACCTAAAGGACAGGAATATGCTTGCTTTTTCATTCAGTGTTTTGGCATTTTCAGTGAAGTTAATCCAACAGCGGAAACAATTAAATCAGGCTGCAGTTAGTCATCACATAAATTAATGGACTTTGCAATATCATAGAGGCTTGTGAGCATGTTTACTTGATTGATATATGTTCAGAATAGGACTTACAGGCACTTTTTGCTTTTGTGATGATTTGTCTTGCCTGCATTATTGCCAAGACAGGCAGTTATGGACTCTTCTCATATGTGGTTCTCTCACCCCCCTTCCCTTTTCTCTAAACTAGGCAGGAGGCAGGAAAACATGGGGGTTGGGATCAAAGAAGCATTTGGATGATTTACTACCACTTGGACTTGTGTCACTTGGTCTTATACAGAGTCCCTGGAAAAAAAAAAAAAAAAAAAAAAAAAGCACATTCTTCCTGGATCTAAAGGCAACGGAGATGACTCATTTTTTGCCTAAATTTTTCCCATCATAAGGATATCCATTAGCACTTCCAAGCTTAGAACCATCAGACACTGATAGTCTCTCTTATGAAAACATGTTTAGTATTATTTTTAGATCTAAAATTATACCATGAATCCAACCCTTCTGTCTTGAGAAACAGACCCCTGAGAGAACCCAGGGTGTTTTGATTTTGTCTGCATAAGAGTGCATCTGCTTATCTAGTGTATCCTGCCCCTGGCTCCATGGATTTCAGACAGTGGGATTCTGAGTTACTGAGAATCTTGATGACCTGCACTTGCCAGTAGGTGATGTTATGCCTTTGGTGGTGTCATTTTGTAGACTCTGTATAATCCAACGGCAGTTTACCTTTGCCCCAGTACTTGATCCATAATCATATATATATTTTTTGAGATGGAGTCTTGCTCTGCCACCCAGGCTAGAGTGCAGTGGCATGATCTTGGTTCACTGCAACCTCTTCCTCCGGGTTCAAGTAATTCTCCTGCCTCAGCTTCCCGAGTAGCTGAGGCTGAAGATTACAGGCACCCACCACCATGCCCGTCTAATTTTTGTATTTTTAGTAGAGACGGGGTTTCACTATGTTGGCCAGGCTGGTCTCGAACACCTGACTTCAAGTGATCTTCCCACTTCGGCCTCCCAAAGTGCTGGGATTACAGGTGTGAGCCACTATGCCCAGCCCATAATCATATTTTTGAGGTGATGTTTTAGCCATGCAACTACCACTTGAAAATCCTTCCAAAATGCTCTACCTTGAACTTTTTATAGCCCTCATTGAGGCACCTTTTGTATAATGCCTTCTTTTTCTCTACCTGGTTCCTCTTTCCACTAACTATAGCCGCCACTTCAATGTGTCTTATTTATATTAATATTTACTCTATATTTGTAGTTTATTCTTAGGTAAAACTAATTCTGTTTCTATGAGATACTTCTTAAAATTCAGATAGAGCATAGAAAAAGCTATCTCTTCCATATCCAAATAATCTCTAATTACTTTTTTTTTTTTTTGTAACAGGATCTCACTCTGTCGCCCAGGCTGGAGTGCAGTGGCACAATCACGGCTCACTGCAACCTCAGCTTCCAGGGCTCAGATGATCCTTCCACTTCAGTCTCTGGAGTAGCTGGTACTACAGGTGTGCACCACCACACCCAGCTACTTTTTGTATTTTTTGTGGAGACAGGGTTTTGCCATGTTGCCCAGGCTGGTCTCCAACTCCTGGACTCAAGTGATCTGCCTGCCTCACCCTCCCAAAGTGCTGGGGTTGATTATAGCCACTGCGCCAGGCCATATCTGATTATTTTAAATCAGCATTTCAAAATTACAGTAGTTCTAAACTCAGAGAGGTGGATTGATATGTAATGTATGTTTTCAAAATTTAAGCTTCCTTAGGATAAATTCTGTATGTATTATGACAATGTAATGTTATATGAACCAGTTTATATACATTACATTTTAGCCTGGCTGACAAGGCAGTTGTGGGGACAGATGTCTCAAGTTTAATGGCAAAGAAAAATAGAAATTGTCTTTATATTTTTTAACGCAAACAGTTCTTTTCAGATTTAAACTGTTTGTTGTCTCATTAGTGGCTAGACCCTGCTCTGTGCACTTGGCCAAGGCACTTAACCCTCCTAAGCCTCAGTTTCCCCTCTGTAAATGGGGATGACAGTATCCACCTCATAAAGTTATGGAGAGCTAAATGAAATCCTGCACATGTAGGGCACAAGTGAGCCCGCGGTGTGTGAGCTTTTGTTGGTATTGTGACAGCTTGCCCTCTCTTCCATTTTACCCTCGGACCACAAGAAAAAGGAAATCCTATTTAACATGAGATCGATTTTTCAGATCTTTTCAGGCATAAAAGTTGTCAATAGGTTTTCATAAATTTCTAGGTATAAAAATTTTTCATGTGTTTTATGGAAATAGTTTAGCATATTTAGAAAGGAACATTATTTTTGTTCAAGGTGTTGGTTAGTATGTTGAAGAATTATGTGAAGTGCATTCTCTGTAATACGAGACTGCTGCATATGCATTATGTAGTACTACATATATATGTAGAGAACCCCTACATGCTATATATGTGTGTGTGTGTATATATATGTACTTATATGCATACCGTGTGTGTGCGTGTGTGTGTGTAGAAAACCCCTACATGCTAAGCATGTTTTCAGTGCATGCAGTGAATTTACTTCTTTTATTCAAGTTCCCACTTTCATAAAACATTGTAGCTAAATGTTGCTATAAGTATGGCTGTTGCAGAAAATATCTGCAAATAGCTCTTAGTGTTATCTGTATTTCATTCTCCAGAAAATTTCCAAGACAGACCTTCTCTTTGACTCTGATACTCTGATAGACTCTTGGGAAGAATGTTTTCTTTCTTTCCCTCCCCCACCCCCCGAGACAGGGTCTCACTCTGTCACCTAGGCTGGAGTACAGTGGCATAATCTGTAGCCTCAAACTCCTGGGCTCAAGGGATCCTCCCACCTCAAGCTCCCAGGTAGCTGAGGCTACAGGCATGCTCCACCCTGCCTGGCTAATTTTTTTCATTTTGTAGAAACAGGGTCTTACTAAGTTGTCCAGGCTGGTCTCAAACTCCTGGGCTCAAGCAGTCCTCCAGCCTCAGCCTCCCAAAGTGCTTGGGATTACAAGTGTGAGCCACCACGCCTGGCCTAGAATGTCTTCATAGTAAGAAATTCGTAAGACATTTCCAGACAATCCATTTTTCTTTCTCCTCATTGGGACAATATCTTCCCTTTGTATTGTTTTAAATACTGAGACTGATCTTTTTTGTTTTAGGTAAAGTGTATATAGTTTTAACTTTTTTCCCTTCCTTTCCTTATGTTTCTGTCATGCATGAACTCCAAACAAAAACATAGGCTATTGGTAGGGCGAGGTGGCTCACACATGTAATCCCAGCACTTTGGGACGCCGAGGCAGGAGGATCACTTGAGGTCAGGAGTTCAAGACCAGCCTGGCCAACATGGTGAAACTCCGTCTCTACTAAAAATACAAAAATTAGCTGGGCATGGGGGCACATGCTTGTAATCCCAGCTCCCCGGGAGGCTGAGGCAGGAGAATCACTTGAACCCAGGAGGCGGAGGTTGCAGTGAGCTGAGATCGTACCACTGCACGATGCCTGGGGTGACAGAGTGAAACTCTTGTCTCAAAAAAAAAAAAAAAAAAAAAACCGGCTACCAAGAGCCATAGTGTCTAGTTATGAGGCAGTATGAGTCAAAAAAAAAAAACTGATATTCTGGGGACACACAGGGTCTGAATTTAAACCCTGGCTCTACCACTGCCTCTTTGTGTGACTTCTCAGGAAGCACTTATCTCTGAGCCTCTGTTTCTTTATCTATAAAAATGGAGCAGTTGATAAGAGCTTGTAGTCCAAGTGCCTCTTATATGCACATTAAGGCTTAATGGTCATTAAAAGTCATTATTTGTATCTCTGATCTCTGGAGGAAACTTAATTCAAGGGCATTAACACTGAATTCCTTTTGTTACTGTAGTCTAGATTATTTTTTGGTTGGGTCCTGGGATTCCTCTTGTGGTGTTTTGTTTTTCAGTCAGATGAGTTGAGTGCCCTGGTTCCTTCTTTACCCAGGCTGACAACTTTCTGTGTAATATGGAAGTCACGATAGGTGCCGCCAGAATATCTTGCCGTGGGCTTTCACCTCTGCAAGATCATGTGCGCCACATGTATCTTGGCTGAATCGCTTCATTTTAACCTGGGAGAGAGTGTAGAAATAATATTTTTCTTTAGTCTTCTTTCATCCCATCAATAATAGGACACTTGGTGCCTCTCTTCATTCAACCCCACACTCCCCACCCACCTTCCTCTAAGGCAGATTTTCTTATCTTCAGCACTGTTGACACTTGGGGCTTGCTAATTCATGGTCATAGGGGGCTGTCTTGTACATTATAGAATATCCAGCACCAGTAGCACCCCCATAGTTGTGACAACCCATAATATTTCTGGACATTGCCAAAGGTTTCCTGGAGGGAAGAGGAGTTAAAATCACCCTGGTTGAGATCCACTGGTCTAAGGCAAATGCCAGATCATTTGTTGCATTTGCAACTGCTTAGCACAAGACTCCAAATATAACATGCTGTCAGTAAACATGTGCTTAGCAAGGACTCACCTACCTACCTGGGTAGTTAAGGATTTTTTTTTTTAATTTATCAGATGGCAGAAACAAGATAGTAGATATATACATCTAAGATCTCAAAGTAGAAAATTAGGCATCACTTCTTAAAATTGGTCATTGGTAATTATGTCCTTTTTTATGTCTTTGCGGAAGATACCCTTTGCCCAGCTCCTCATTCGCAGCAGCTCTCGTATCTCTATTCCTCTTTCTGGCTCCAGCTTCCATTTTCTGTGTAACAGTGGAGGTGAGTGAGTAAGCATTTTTATTCCTGGAAAATTCAGGCAAAGGGTAAATAAAGTGGTGCAAGCAACAAAATTTGAGTGTTCCCACTCTAGTCCCTTTGCCCCAGAGAAAACTGGAGGTATTAGATAACTCGGTTTTGACATCTTTCAACCTGTACCCTGAAAGCTTGAGTTTACTAAGTTTTTTGTAATACCGTTTCATATATTAAAGAACAGCTTGACTTGCAACAAATGGGAACAGAATATATTCCGGTGAACACTTGACTAATATGCTAGGCCTTGTTCTAAACACTGGGAAACAGTCGAACCAGACAGAGCTCTGCTGCAGCTCCCATTCTAGTAAATATCTGCTTCCGGAATACATTTAATTTGCTGGAGATCTTACATGATCCCAAAAAAGCAAATTTGTATGTCCTCAGTTATTTTTTTCAGTAAGTTTTGGCTAAAAGGTATAGAATCCTACACTCTAATAGCTACAAGCCATAAGAATATGTCTCTAGAGGAGGTGTCAGAACTTGCTAGGGCAGCTGTTTTTGAGTATATCATTATGTTATTTGTGTTTCTTCATGTGCTTTTACAAAACTAAAATAGTGTGAAAACTTTTCTCTCCTGATGTGTGAGCCTTTCCCCTTCACTTACGTGACTGGAAGTGATACTACTAGAAGGTGACAGCACTTTAAAGTTAAAAGCTTATTAAAACATCCTTCCAACGAGTACCACTCTAACAATTACAGTGACTGTGTCTTCTCTGTCCTTTCTGCTGATAAAACTTAGGGGGAAATTCCTGGCAGCTAAATCATGGCCATTTTATTAAAAAAAAAAACAAAAAAAACCACTAGATATAAAATCAAGTAGAGAAAAAGGCAGTGACGTTTAAAATCCCATGAATCAAGCTGCCCCAAGGAGTACAGGTATTGCATTACGTGTGAATGTGAAGGAAAAAAGAAAACTAAACTAGCCTGGTTTCTAAGAAAACGGAAGCAGTGAAGATACTTCACACTGTATCTTCTGGTCAACATCTGGTTTGTCTTCAGGGTCTCTGACAGATGTAGCTTGCAAATGATAGCTCTGTTGATGCCTCAAAATACTGAAGGAAGTGCCTGGAAATACACCAATTCTTTTAAAGTTTTATTTTTTACTCTCCATTTCAGATATGGTTTTGGAGAGGCAGGGAAGCCTAAATTTGGCATTGAACCTAATGCTGAGCTTATATATGAAGTTACACTTAAGAGCTTCGAAAAGGTGAGAAAATACCAACTTCCTTAAAATCATGGTAGATTTCTTCTCCATCCACTTCCTATAAATCAGTATCTTATTTAGTAGGTGGTATAGATAGATGGTGTTTATTCATTATCAAGTTTGTCTCTTGCCTCCAACACTACTGCTGAAGAATAGGACAACTGACATAGCACAGCTGATATACAACGAAGGAGCTCCGTGTTCTTATTTTGTTCCTATGTGTCAGCTTTTTTTTTTTTTTTTTTTAAACTTTTTTGGGTAGAATCCAAGACTTGTTCCCTTATTTGTTCCTAGACTTGTTCTTTTTGTACTTTTTTTTTCCTGGGTTGAGGACAGAAAGGTTCACATTCTGCCAAGTGGCTCCTTGGGGGAGTGGGGTGCAGCTTTTCAGAGCTGAACGGATTGTACCCTTCACAGGAGTCACGAAGAGGCCTGCACTGTGGCTCCAAGTTGTTATCCCAACTGCAAGTCCTCGAAGGCCTCTAGGCTGTGTGACCAGGGATACAAGAAACCGGCTAACCCGAAGCCTTTTTTTTTTTTTCATACTTCTCCAAGTAGAGATGAGAGAGAATTTGTCAGTTGCCTTGGATTCCAGAAACAGTATGACTCCTTGAACATATTTCCATCTCAGTTTCACTCTGGAGGCTCCCAGCAGCAGCTGAACTGGACACACACAGCATATACCTGAGCTAGGTATGCTGTCGTCTTCAGCCACATGCCCCTGGCATTTCCAAAGCCCTGCCCTTTGTGGAGCTTCTCAAGGACTGCATTTGTGTTCCTTTTTTATTCCTGCACAGTGCTACCTCCACTTTTGTACATTAAGGATTTTTTTGTTGTTTTTTTTTTCCTTTTTTTTTCAAGACAGGGTCTCACTCTGTCACCCAGGCTGGAATACAGTGAGCACAATCATAGCTCACTCCAGCCTCGACTTCCTGGGCTCAAGCAATCCTCCGACTTCAGCCTCCCAAGTAGCTGGGACTACAGGCACACGCCACCACGCCCAGCTAATTTTGTTTATTTTTTGTAGACATGGGGTCTCACTGTTTTGCCCAGGCTGGTCTCAAACTCCTGGGCTCGAGCCATCCTCCTGCCTTGGCCTCCGAAAGTGCTGGGATTACAGGTGTGAGCCACTGTGCCTGGCCACATTAAGCACATTAATATAAATAGAAACATGACCATTTATATTTTGTTAGATTCAGAAAGGAAATCATTGTCCTGTGGGCCTGTACCTTTGGGTTAAGAAAGTGAGGGGAGGCCTGCTTTGGGATTTACCCCCAACAGTGACATTCCTAATCATACCCCTTCCATTTCATGTTCCCCTAGACAGATATATGCTCTGGTTATGACCACTGATTGTCATGTAACCTCTTCTGAAAACCTGCTAGCTCAGCACTGATGCCCCAATGCTGTCGTGTTTTTTTTATTGTTAAAGAGAGAGAAGATAATCTTTAGCATGTGGTTATTTAGACCTCTGGCTTTACTATTTCCATTTTTATAAAGCAGCCTCTTGCCCCTTCCCTCTCATCGCCCAGTGGACGTTGCTTATTTAGGAGCACTCTCCCAGTGACACCACAGCAAGCCTGTGCTCTGTCATCACTCCAAGAGTATATTCATGCACTGCTGCTTGGTATATGTGAAATCACATGAAGGTATGTGATGTTGTTCGGGGCAATGTGATTTAATCCTTTGCCTTGTTAAGAATAGACTAGGCCTGGCCAGGTGCTGTGGCTCATGCCTGTAAGCCCAGCACTTTGGGAGGCCGAGGTGGGTGGATCACCTGAGGTCAGGAGTTTGAGACCAGCCTGGCTAACAGGCTGCATAGATGGGTGAAACCCCATCTATGCTAAAAATACAAAAATTAGCTGAACGTGGTGGCAGGTGCCTGTAATCCCAACTATTTGGGATGCTGAGGCAGGCGAATCGCTTGAGGTTATTGTGAGCTGAGATTGTGCCACTGTACTCCAGCCTGGGAGACAGAGCAAGACTCTGTCTCCAGAAAAAAAAAAAAAAAAAAAAGAATATGCTTATATTCCAGGCATGGTGGCTCACACCTATAATCCCAGTACTTTGGGAGGCCAAGGCAGGAATACTTGAGCCCAGGAGTTCAAAACCAGCTTGGGCAACATAGTGAGACCCCCTCTCTACAAAAAAAATTAAAATTTTCCTGGGTGTGGTATCACGTTTCTGTAGTCCCAACTACTCAGGAGGCCAAGATAGGAGGATGGCTTGAGCCCAGGAGTTTGAGACCAGCCTGAGCAACATAGTAAGGCCCTGTCTCTACAAAAAAAAAAAAAAAAAAAAAAAAAATTAGCTGGACATGGTGACACACGCCTGTGGTCCCAACTACTCGGGAGACTGAGGCAGGAGGATTGATTGCTTGAGCCTGGGAAGTCGAGGCTACAGTGAGCCATGATCGTGCCACTGCACTGCAGCCTGGACGACAGAGCAAGATCGTGTCTCAGAAAAAGAAAAAATAAAAGAGTATACTAATATTCCATAAAGACTGAAGTCAACCTAAGAAATACAAAGAGACTTATTAACTAGGTGTTGTTTTTGTTTTTTTGGGTGCTAAAACCTGGAATTGAACCATAACTAGGTTTTTGAATAATTGAGCTACATTATTAGGAAGCAGAATTATATGAGTTGCCAGCAAGACAAGTAACCCTTTCATTATTCACTTTTAAAAAGTAGAGGATAGTCACTGGCATGGTGGCTCATGCCTGTAATCCCAGCACTTTAGGAGGCTGAGGTGGGCAGATCACCTGAGGTTGGGAGTTTGAGACCAGCCTGACCAACATGGAGAAACCTCGTCTCGACTAAAAATACAAAAAATTAGTGGGGCGTGGTGGCACATGCCTGTAATCCCAGCTACTCCGGAGGCTGAGGTGGGAGAATCACTTGAACCTGGGAGGCGGAGGTTGCGGTGACCTGAGATCACGCCATTGCAGTCCAGCCTGTGCAACAAGAGTGAAACTCCATCTCAAAAAATAATAATAGTAATAATAATAATATAATAAAAGTAGAGGATAACAGGGGCTGTGACACCAGGAACACACACTCCTTATCTTTTGAATAGAGAGAATTTTAGTTACCCATTTAAACTTCATAATTTATATGCAGTAAATAGCACTGACCACACCCACTGTCACTTTTCCTAAAGGCTCCCAGATTGTTCTCTTGACTCTTACGATCCTTCTAAATCCAGCTTTTAAATGGCAAGTGCAGTTATTTCTGGATTTGTATCTGTAATGGTGGAAGTAATAATACACACAGTACAAGCTAGCAGATGATAATGAAATCATTTATTTATGGCTCTAAAGTGATATTTTGGCATGAGCTTTAACTCCCAGTTATGTTTTGCTTGAAGTCCCCCAGTATACATCTGCAAGTTGATACAATTTAGCAGTATTATTAGTATATCTGGTTGTTTTAGAGTGATGAGACAACCTGACCCAGAATTTTGAAAATTCTGCATGAATATACAAACTACAACTTGACTACAGTCATGTTCCCATTTTAGAGTTGAAAAACTGAGGCTTGAGAGAAACAGCCTAGTGGAGAGGCTTGCAAGAGGGAGGAGATAAGGCATGACCTTAACTTTGTGTCTTCACCTTATATTTCTAAAGATTCACTTTGTAGCAGTGCTTACCAGAGTGTGTTCCTTGCTGTGTTTTTGCGGCTCCTCCCTCTTGAGCAACATTGTTCAAGCTGCAGCTTGGTCATAATGGAAAGTGAGTTCTTAAAACAGTGTAAAGAAGCACTGGCCTAGCAGTAAATTGGCACTGACACACAATTTCAACAGCCAGAGTGTTTTCAGTTTGGAGTATCTTCTAGAATTAGCTGCTCTTTGTTCTAATAGGGGCTCAACTGATGCTTTTCTCTCTGTTCATCTAACCATTGTCACAAATTTACACACAGGCCAAAGAATCCTGGGAGATGGATACCAAAGAAAAATTGGAGCAGGCTGCCATTGTCAAAGAGAAGGGAACCGTATACTTCAAGGTGTGTGAGTCCCTGTACAATCCTTTCCATCTCAAAGAATTTACTCAAGTGTCAGTGAATTGTGCTGATATTCCCTTCTCTGAATTTTATCAACACTCTGCTTGGTAAGAATAAGCTGGAATTTTTACAGATCTGTCATTTTCAATATGAAAAATGGTGAGAAAAGAATAATGTGGGGAAAAAAAAGGTACACATTCCTCTTTTACACATTCTGCTCTAGATTGTAACCTTCCACACAGGCAGACCAGGTCTGGCATCCCCACCCACCACAGTATCACTTACTCCTAAAGCATCTTGCTTGGTACATACTTGGCACTCAACAAGTGTTTTTGGAATGAAAAAAGAATGAATAGAATAATTAACAAAGAATGGAATTCATAGGGGTAAGTTTCTCATCATTTTTCTTCCTTTTTTTTTGTATGAGAGACAGGGCCTCCTTTTCTTTCCCAGGCTGGTCTCAAACTTCTAGCCTCAAGCAGTCCTCCCGCCTCAGCTTCCCAAAGTGCCGAGATTACAGGCGTGAGCCACTGCACCCAGCCCATCTTCCTTTATACTGTCTTGATGAAGTCACTAGAGCATATGACAAAGGGAAAGAGAACATATACAGATTTCAAAAAGAACTGACAGGAGAGTATTGACTGCTTCTCACAGCCAAGATGATTCGTGCACACTTGCTTTTGTGAGGAATCTCCAGATATTCCTGAATGATATTCATCGTAGATTGCTTCTCAAAAACCCTTCTTGGAGCATCTGGAGTGTGATATTTTCTCACTTAGATCTTAAACCTCTAGATGTAAGAAGAAAAGAAACCGCACTTCATTCTGTTGTAATCAGTGTTCTACCCATTGCTTCCCCACCCCAAATATATGCCTTCTCCATGGCAAGCAGAAAGGGCTTAGTGATGAGAATTAGAGGGAGAATGGGAGTTTTGTCAAGGTTTCTTTCGTTTTCTGCCACTGCAATACATGCAGTGTTTTTCAGCAGTATAAAGCAGTGAGGCATAAGTGTACTTTAACAAGTCTTTATGGGGCATCTGCTATAAGCCATGCTATTATTAAGTTACAACCTTGTCAGGAGGGAGGGGTGGCAATGTTAATCCAAATGAAACAACTAGAGAATTATGTAAGAATATATAATCAACCCAAAATTAACACAGCCAGAGGGCACCATGTGTTTTCAGAATTTGAGCCAAGACAATATTGGGTCGTGAAATCAGTTTTGTGGAAGTGTGTTGCAATATAAGGATCAGTTTTGTTGCATAAAACTTTACGTGTGTATGAGTAAGTACTGGATTGCACATTTCTTACTGTAGGTCGTATTCAAACAAATTTAAAATCATGGGTTTAGATAACATATTTATATATTTATACTTATTTTATCATTATTTACTATGTGTACTAAACTCTTTTATGGATCACCAGAAAGCATTGGGGTATGATAGAATAAGCTCGGAATTGGGGAAAATGGGCTTTATTTTAAAGTCATTTAAGGTCCAAAGAGGTTATATTTTCAAGTGAAAAATAGGGGAGTTAGATGTTCCTCAAGTTTCCTTCCAGCCTGAATTTCTGTGAGTTTCTAAACTCTCAAGAACAAGGGGGTTTTTTTGTTTTGTTTTTATTTTTTTATTTTTTTGAGACGGAGTCTCGCTCTGTAGCCCAGACTGGAGTGCAGTGGCGCGATCTCGGCTCGCTACAAGTTCCACCTCCCAGGTTCACACCATTCTCCCACCTCAGCCTCCCGAGTAGCTGGGACTACAGGCGCCTGCCACCATGCCTGGCTAATTTTTTGTATTTTTAGTAGAGATGGGGTTTCACCGTGTTGGCCAGGATGGTTTCCATCTCCTGACCTCACGATCTGCCCACTTCGGCCTCCCAAAGTGCTAGGATTACAGGCGTGAGCCACCGCACCCGGCCTGTTTTTAATTCTAATTGAGGTATATGGATACTTCTAAACTATTCAAGTAAGATTCCAAATGGGTTGTTTGTATATCCAAATACGTAATACACTAAAGTGAAAAATGTTTCTACAAAATTTCTTAAGATCATGGGTCCTTAACGGTATTTTCTATATTTCTGAAGTCCGTAAAAATCCTGAACTGTATTTTATATATTTTATATATTTCTTAATACTTCTAAGTAGAATATTAACAGTTTGGGAAGATTTGAGGCTTTTGGCCTTTGAGTAGAATCATATCGATTCAGTGTAGTAAAGCAGCTCAGCTATTCAGAGGCTCTAATTGGTTGCTATGATACAGAATTTTGGAGAACATTATTGGTAATGAAATGATGTTACGAAGCCATGTGTCATATAGCTGTGTTCTGAATATATACAGAGAGATGGCCAGAATTAGTAATCAGTAGCGGAAAGCAATGAGTAAGTGTCTGTACAGTTACTTAACTTTGTTGCTTATTAGCATCACAACTGCAAGAGTGATACTATTATGAACCTTCTTAAAATTACCAATCTTTGGATAAAAATTGGATCAGCAGTCACACATACGGAACAAATTATTTTTAGCATGGAATTTGATAGGCAAAATCTTTCAAAACATTAGTCCATTGGGGAAAAATTAATGAAAGGTTCAAAACCACTGACCTAAGATTTTTCTCCCAGAATGTCTCTGAACATTTTGTACCACTAAAAACTTCCCTGGAGGCACCTTTATAATTATAGGTAAAAGATCCCAGCAGTAGTCCTAGCTTTAGCTGTAAAACTTCAAAATGGTTAGTAGATAGTTTCCTGTACATATTCCCTTCCCAACTTTCGGGGAAGGTTTCCAGCTGCCATACTGCCCTCCTGGGCGTTGTCTTTCCGGGGTGTCTGACTTGGCATGTTATGCATTTGCACAGAGTCCAGATGTGTAGGTGAGAGCAGAGATGGGCTGAACTAAAAATCTATATTTCATGCCATCTGCATCTTGGAATTCTGTTTCCATGGATCTGTTGGTTTGGTTTATACCTAAATGGGTAAAGCCTCTCTCCTGAGTAGGGTTGAATTGTAGTCAGCTTTTAAGTGGGAATGATTTTGCCATTGAAGATGTAAAATCCTCATTTCAACCTCTGACTACCAAAGAGAAGAAGAATAGAGAACTCTATTTGGTTCTGAAAATAATTATTAAGTACAGGTAACAGCATAACATTAAGCCAGGCATTGTGCAAGCCAGTTAAACAGACACAGCTTTTGCCCTCATAGCTGACAGTGTTCTGCAGGACAGGGGCATTAACTCACACCTGGTCAGTGTTTGTTTTTTTTTTCTGACTTGGCAGCAGAGTGGCAAGAAGGCTGAGGACACTGAAGTGATGTGGGATTCTTGCGCCCCCTTGTGCTTCTCCTGGAAAGAAACATTTCTAAAACAAACTAGTTGAGGAGAATCATTCAACCTCTGAATTCTTCAGATAAATCGGGCTTTGCTATATTTTCACCACCCTTTCTTTTCCAAGATACCAGTAGTGTGATTTAGAAACAAGCCATTTATGACTCTAGAATTTGAGATTTTAAAAAATTCCTAAGAGGAGTCCACCCTCTTTTATCACTTCTTTTAGTGCAGAATTTTTCAACCTCAGTACTATCAACATTTGGAGTGGGATAATTCTCGGTTGTGTGGGGTGGTCTTGTGCATTGTAGAATATTTAGCAGCATTCCTGGCCTCTGCCCATTAGTTGCCAGTAGCATCCTACCCAGTTATGACAACTAAAAATGCCTCCAGACCTGCCAGGTGTTCCCGGGGGGGGGGGGGGGGGGCGGCAAAATCACCCCCTGGTTGAGAACTGCTTTAGTACCTCAGAAGCAGGGAGTACAAGACAGATTTTTCGCTCATTGGAAGTTCAAGTCTAAATAAAGTTACATGATATATATGCAAGAGCTTTCAAAGAATTTAAATGCCCTATAAATGTAAAGGAACTATTAAGAAGTCTAATACCTGTTTTTTTGTGTTTTGTTTTACCATAGCTTTCTACCATTCTGATTATTCAGAACTTACTGAAATGATAAGATCTAGGTTTTTGTCCTCCCTGGCTCTTCTTTTCTTTCCCTACACAATGTATTAGGAGATAATCAGAAAAGTTAATAGGTACATTAGAGATGGAGGAGGAGAGAGGATGAAGAAATGAGGCATGACAGGGGAAATGCCTGTCCTTCCCATCTCATCTCAATGAAACAGCACCTTTCATTCCCACCCACACGTTTTTGCTCCCAATGATAGCAAAAGGTTTTGTGGTTGGTATTGTTTCTAAAGAGAGACAGGGTCTTACTCTATCACCCAGGCTGGAGTGCAGTGGCACAAGCATAGCTAACTGCAGCTTCGAACTCCTGGACTCAAGAGATCCTCCTGCCTCAGCTTCCCAAAGTGCTGGGACTACAGACATGAGCCACCACACCACTTTAGAAAAAGTTTTGTTTCCATACTTACATTCCTTTGATTTCAATATTTACTCAACAAACCTTTATTAAAGACCTCTTGGTGCTAAACCCTGAATATTCCAAAAGGGAGAGGAGAATGCTGCCTGTCCTCAAAGACCAGCAAGAGAATAGGCAGTGACAGAAAGAAAATTTCGACCTGAAACTGGTGAGGACTTTATTCTTATTTTTTTGTAGCATCCAAAAAAGGAGGGGGTAGGCCTAAGGCTATGACAAAATGTAAGTATTGTCTTAGCTTGGGCTGCCACAGCAAAATACCTACACTGGGTGGCTTCAACAACAGGAATTTACTTCTGGAGACTGTAAGTCCAAGATCAAGGTGTTAGCAGGGTCAGTGCCTGGGGAGGGCCTCTCCTCTGGTTCCTTGTAGCTCCCTTCTTGCTGTGACCTCACGTGGCCTTTCCACGTGCACGTGAGTGGAGAGAGGGCAGAGGGCAGCCAGCACCATGTTTCTTCTTGTAAAGGCTCTAATCCCATCATGAGGCCCCACCCTCATGACCACATCTAACCTAATTCCCTCCCCAAAAGCTCCATCTGCAAATGTCACATTGGGGGTAAGGGCTTCAACATAGGAATTTGGGATAGGGGACACAATTTAGTCCATAGCAAATCTAATTTCCTCAAGAATTTCAGCATTTATAATAAAATGCCCTGGTTTCGTGTTCTTATGAATAACCTGTATCACACATTTCTGAGGCAAAGAGGGTGACAATCTTTGATTTTAGTGCCAGTCTCCCCTCTCCTAAGCGAGTGACTTGGGAAGAAGGATGTTCGAGGGATGTAGCCTGGCCCTCATTCACACCCAGGCCCTCCAGCTGGAACAGGTCTGCCCCATCTTCATCACCAGAAAATCTACACCGGGGCTTCCTTTCTACAGGCAGAGCTCGTTTCTTATGTCACCTGCTTTAAGTCCTGTGTCACAGGAGCATCCTTTTACACCTGCTCTATGGTTTTTCTCTTACTCAGAGTCCTTGGGGGAGGGTTGGAGTATTTGTGGGGAGAGACAACGCGGCGGTGAGATGTACACGCTGCTTTGACGGTGGTAAATCCTAGTAACATAGTCTTAACACTGTTGGTCAGGCATTGAATTTAATGTCCTAATAGGTCTGGCTGCTCCTCTGCCATCTGGCAAGATGTGTCCTCTGTGGTTTTGAGCTTATCGCCTCCTCAAAGGAGAGTCCCCAGTTGCACTCCTGTTTCTATTTGTGTGTTTACCAGCGATCCCCCAGTTCTTTCATTCATCTTAAATCTCAGTGAACACATTGTCTCAACCCTAGAGGGGTTTTGTTTTGTTTTGTTTTTGAGAAGGAGTCTCGCTCTGTCACCCAAGCTGGAGTGCAAGTGGCATGATCTCAGCTCAGTGCAACCTCTGCCTCCTGGGTTCAAGCAATTCTCGTGCCTCAGCCTCCTAAGTAGCTGGAATTACAGGCATGTGCCACCACACCTGGCTCATTTTTGTATTTTCAATAGAGAAGAGGTTTCACCATGTTGGCCAGGCTGGTCTCGAACTCCTGGCCTCAAGTGATCCGCCGGCCTTGGCCTCCCAAAGTGCTGGGATTACAGGTATTAGCCACCGCACCTGGCCCCCGGAGTTTCTTATATGAGCATGCATATATATATGTATATATAATTTATTGATGTGATTGTTAAAATTGTTAGAATTCTAATTCTAATCAGGTAAGAACAAAAATATGAGTAGGAGAAAGATTTTTCTCATATAGCTGAAAGACCTTTCTGATGTATATTGTTTTGTAGTTGAGATTTATGTTGTATGCTACTATCCAACTATTTGTATTCCCATTGCCTATAGATCAGGGGTCAGCAAACTACAGTTTGCTGGCCAAATCTAGTCTCTGCCTGTTTTTGTAAGTACAGTTTAACTGAAACACAGCTGCACCTATTGATTTACATACTATCTAGAGCAACTTTTGCACTACGAATGACAAGAGTTTAGTAGTTGCAACAGAGACTGGTTCAAATAAGATTGGCTGTGTTTGGAACTAGCGCTTGCCAGAATGTAGTATTTGCTGTGAAGTGCTGAAGAGAAAAGTAACTTCCTCTTCTTTTTTTTAGTGGCATGGTCTAAGACTGCTCACAGTACTTTTGAAAGACTAAAGAATAGGCCAGGAGCAGTGGCTCATGCCTGTAATCCCAGCACTTTGGGAGGCCAAGGCAGGCGGATCATGAGGTCAGGAGTTCGAGACCAGCCTGGCCAACATAGTGAAACCCTGTCTCTACTAAAAATACGAAAAACTTAGCTGGGCGTGGTGGCGGCCACCTGTAGTCTCAGCTACCCAGGAGGCTGAGGCAGGAGAATCGCTTGAACCCGGGAGGCGGAGGTTGCAGTGAGCTGAGATCACGCCATTGCACTCCAGCCCTGGAGACAGCCGAGACTCTGTCTCAAAAAAAAAAAAAAAAAACACCAAAGAATATTGGCATCAAAGAACGTAGCCCAGAAGCCTTGCTCTACTACACCAAAGGGTAGTACAACCGTAGTACTCTGGCTGTACTACACCAAAGGGACGGATGGAAATGCTGGAGAGAAGCACTAGACAGTGCTCAGGCACTGCCCCAAACCAGCTCGCAGGCCACCGAGGCCTCCAAGGGAGTGGGAAAGGCACCTGGAGAACCATCTCCAGAAGGAAAGAAAGAAACCAGCTGTACCAGGGTTTGCTGGAGGGGTTGCTTCCCTTTGAGGATTTGCTTTTCTTTTGTACGCCCTCAAGACCGAGTACAAGTAATGACACTTTTTTCTCCTAGGGAGGCAAATACATGCAGGCGGTGATTCAGTATGGGAAGATAGTGTCCTGGTTAGAGATGGAATATGGTTTATCAGAAAAGGAATCAAAAGCTTCTGAATCATTTCTGCTTGCTGCCTTTCTGAACCTGGCCATGTGCTACCTGAAGCTTAGAGAATACACCAAAGCTGTCGAATGCTGTGACAAGGTAACGCCGTGTCTCCTGTGAGATAGACTTGAGATATTCCAGATCTTTTCTCCATCTCTGTCTTTTGCTTCCTCTCAGCCAAAGATTGAAGGATTTTTCATTTTGCTTTGTTTATTTGAATGTTTGGGATTATTTGTTTCTCAGTATGAATTGGGAAATTCAGCAAGATTTTTATTATAGCCAGACTTTTATGATACCTAGACTGTTTGTCATAATGCATTCTCAAGAAAAGTTTTCATTAAAATTAAATAATTTTTATCCGTGACCTTCCTTATAACTGTAGTATGTATATCAGAGTAGATGTATAACTCCTCAGGTTCAGTTTAATAAGAACAGATTTAACTTAAGCTTTTCTGGACTTTAACAGACTGCAACTATTCATATAAAGCATATATGTAGGTCAATTTTTATTATAATCATTTATTCACTGATATGCATAAATAATTTGAAAGGTCCACAGAGCATCAGCAGCCTTTTCATTTTTACATTTGTCTTATTAATACTCTCTTTGGTCTTTGAGTGCTTACACACAGTAATAACAATGGTTTATCATCTGTATCGTTATGTGTCATTCTGATATACACCAGCTGATACTATTTTAGGTATCTGGTCTCAGGGTGAACAGTGTATGTTATACTGTGGGTAAAAGTAAAAACTAATCATTGGATGTATCTTAAAGGTAGACATAAAAGGAAAAGAAAAACAAGGCAACTATTTTGTACATTCTTTGTGAGATTATTTTTTAATTTTGTGGATCAGTGTTTCCTATCGCATCCTGTCTCCCAAGACCAGTTATTAATTTTATACATTTTTTTTTCATACATAGTGGAGAGAGAGAGAGAGTATGTGTGTGTTTTGTTTCTGTTTTAGAGACAAGGTGTTGCTATTTTGCCCAGGCTGGTGTGCAGTGGCTATTCATAGGCATGAACATAATGCACTACAGCCTCAAACTCTCAGGCCCAAGCTGTCCTCCCACCTCAGCCTCCTGAGTAGCTGGGACTACAAGTGCATGCCACTACACCCTGCTAATTTTTAAGTTTATTTTTGTAGAGATGGGGGTCTTCCAAAGAGCTGGGATTAAAGTGGTGAGGGACCACACCCAGCACAGCCTTGACTACATTATTTGTCTGTCTTCTATTGACAGAAGCAGTCATATAGCATCACTGTTAACCCTATTTTTGGCAATAGGAAGCCTGTTCTCCTTCTTATTTTCTTTTTTTTTTTTTTTCTTTTGGAGATGGAGTCTTTCTCTGTTACCCAGGCTGGAGTGCAATGGTGCAATCTTGGCTCACTGCAGCCTCCACCTCCCGAGTTCAAGCGGTTCTCCTGCCTCAGCCTCCCAAGTAGCTGGGACCACAGGTGTCCACCACCACGCCTGGCTAATTTTTGTATTTTTAGTAGAGACAGGGTTTCACCATGTTGGCCTGGCTGGTCTCAAACTCCTGACCTCAGGTGATTTGCCGCCTCAGCTTCCCAAAGTGCTGGGATTACAGGTGTGAGCCACCACACCCCAGCAATTTTCTTTTAGCTTTGTTGATTATATCATTCTCTTTAAAGAAGGTTTTAATGTTTATGTAGTCAAATTTATCTTCTCCTTTCTAGTTAGAAAAGACTTCCCCACACCAAGATATAAAAATAACTGAGGCCAGGCACAGTGGTTTACACCCGTGACCTGTAACCCCCGGACTTTCGGAGGCTAAGGCGAGAGGATTGCCCGAGCCCAGGAGGTAGAGGCTGCAGTGAGCTGCGATTGAGGCACTGCCCTCCAGCCTGTGCGACAGAGTGAGACTCTGCCTCAAAAAAATAATAATTAGATTTTAAATATCTTAAAATAAAAAACAATAGAAACATTTTACGGTTTTTTATATGTAAATATGATTGATCTAGAATTTATTTTTATGCTTACAATATGAGGTTAGAATTTAACTTTTTTTTTTTTTTTTGGAGACAGAGTTTTACTCTGTCACCCAGGCTGGAGTGCAGTGGCATGATCTCGGCCCACTCCAACCTCCGCCTCCCTGGTTCAAGCAATTCTGCCTTGGCCTCCCAACTAGCTGGGACTACAGTCACGTGCCACCATGCCTGGCTAATTTTTGTATCTTCAACAGAGACAAGATTTTGCCATGTTGGCCAGGCTGGTCTTGAACTCCTTACCTCAGGTGATCCACCTGTTTCAGCCTCCCAAAGTACTGGGATTACAGGCATGAGCTACTGCACTCAGCCTTAACTCTTATTTTCTACGTGGATAGCTGCTGTCCTGGCCCCATTTATTTTAAAGTTAACTCTCCACTGATTCACATTACCACCCTTGTCATTTTCAAACGTTTTTATATGCAGACACGTCTGTTTCTGAATGATTCGTTCTATTTCACTGAGTTGTTTGTCCACATACTAGTAACCACACTGTCTTAATTTCAGTAGTTTTAAAGTTTGTCTTTTTCTCTGGTAGGACAAGTACCTCTTAGTCTTTTCTTTTTTCCCATTTTTTTCAGCCATTCTTGGGCACTTACTTGTTCAATGAACTTTAAAATGAACTTCTCAAGAGCCCCTCTCAAATCTCCTTGGTATCTTTCTAGAAATTGCATTAAATGCAGAAAATAATTTGGGTAGTAAATTTTGATCAGTAGTATATAATTATCTTGAGCCCCATTTTTTAAATACACTTTTTCCATCTCCTTTGGCAAGAGAACTTTGGTAAGCTGTTTGCTGAATTTATTAAAATTCATCCTTTCTAAAATATAAACCATCTATTCCTAGGCCCTTGGACTGGACAGTGCCAATGAGAAAGGCTTGTATAGGAGGGGTGAAGCCCAGCTGCTCATGAACGAGTTTGAGTCAGCCAAGGGTGACTTTGAGAAAGTGCTGGAAGTAAACCCCCAGAATAAGGCTGCAAGACTGCAGATCTCCATGTGCCAGAAAAAGGCCAAGGAGCACAACGAGCGGGACCGCAGGATATACGCCAACATGTTTAAGAAGTTTGCAGAGCAGGATGCCAAGGTGTGTGCAGAGCCCGCTGACTGCAGGTGGATCAAGAGCCTGCCGTGCCCCTTTGATTTTAGGGGACAGGAACAGTTAAATAACCCAAGAGGCTCAAGAGTAGGAAAAACGATTTCCAGTCTGATCTGAGGCTGAGGATGCTTTGGATCCAAAGGTTGAGTAGGGCAGTTCTAGTCACCAAAGGCACACGTCATGAGAGATGAGAAAAGTAAATTCCCTTCAAATATATTAGATTGATTCAAAAGTAATTGTGGATTTTACCATTACTGTCAATGGTAAAAACAGCAATTTTGCACCAACTCCCCACCCCCAAGTTAGAGTCTCACTCTGTCACCCAGACTGGAGTGCAATGGTGCCATCATGGCTCACTGCAGCCTTGACTTCCCTGGTTCAAGTGATCCTCCCACCTCAGCCTCCTGAGTAGCTGGGACAAGCACACCACCACACCCGGCTAATTTTTTTTTATTTTTTGTAAAGATGGGGTTTCACTTTGTTGCCCAGGCTGGTCTCGAACCCCTGGCCTCAAGGAATCGTCCTACTTTGGTCTCCCAAAGTGCTGGGATTATAGACATAAGCCACCATGCCTGGCCCTTTTGTCATTTTTGAAAAATTGTAAACCCATCAGGATTTTTTTTTTTTTCAAGTAATACTTCCTCATTAAGACTCTGATTTTCCTAGGAAATGGGATGTTATAGGAGCCCCAACATCACGCCTGTTATCTTGAGGGTTGGCAGCCAGGCTGGCAAGTGTGGCAGGAGAGGTCTGTCTGGAGAGAGGGCGGCCTCCCTACAGCATAGTTGGCACTCTGGTCCCGTCCCTAGTCTCCAGGAATGCCCAGGCTTCATTATCTCACAGCTGTCCTGTGTGTCAGCCAAAGAAAGGTGAAGCTCCCACTCTAACTATTGGTAGCACAGCACTGACCTGCCCAGCTGGATAACCTAGAGAAGATTGTTGCAATACCCTTGTGTTTGGGACCTGATACACAGTCTGGAGGACCCAGGAATTATTTCACTTCTTTTTTCTCTGACCTTCTTGATTGCTTATTTCTTCCTTAGGAAGAGGCCAATAAAGCGATGGGCAAGAAGACTTCAGAAGGGGTCACTAATGAAAAAGGAACAGACAGTCCAGCAGTGGAAGAAGAGAAAGCTGAGGGCCACGTATGACGCCACGCCAAGGAGGGAAGAGTCCCAATGAACTCAGCCCCCTCCTCAATGGGCTTTCCCCCAACTCAGGACTGAACAGTGTTTAATGTAAAGTTTGTTATAGTCTATGTGATTCTGGAAGCAAATGGCAAAACCAGTAGCTTCCCAAAAACAGCCCCTCTGCTGCTGCCCGGAGGGTTCACTGAGGGGTGGCATGGGACCACTCCAGGTGGAACAAACAGAAATGACTGGTGTGGAGGGAGTGAGCCAGCAGCTTAAGTCCAGCTCATTTCAGTTTCTATCAACCTTCAGTATCTAATTCAGGGTCCCTTGAGATCATCCTAACAATGTGGGGCTGTTAGGTTTTACCTTTGAACTTTAATAGCACTGCAGAAACCTTTAAAAAAATGCGTCATGAATTTCTTCTTTCCTGCAGTTGGGTAGGGTAGGGGAAGGAGGATGAGCTTGTTTTTTTTAAATGACTGAAGTGCTATAAATGTCATCTGTTGCATTTTTAACCAACAGAACCCACAGTAGAGGGGTTTCATGTCTCCCCAGTTCCACGGCAGTGTCACAGACGTGAAAGCCAGAACCTCAGAGGCCACTTGCTTGCTGACTTAGCCACCTCCCAAAGTCCCCTCCTCAGCCAGCCTCCTTGTGAGAGTGGGTTTCTCCCGCACGCAGCCTGTCCCTGGGGGAGTAATTCCGTCATTCCTAAAACACCTTCAGCAATGATAATGAGCAGATGAGAGTTTCTGGATTACCTTTTCCTATTTTCGATGAAGTTCTGAGATACTGAAATAAGAGCAGTCAGAATTGTGCTTTTTCTCCCTCCTCTATTCCTTTAGGAAATCATATTCAATACACAGTACTTCCTCCCAGCATTGCTACTGTTCAGCTGCTGCTTTCATTCTAATCCTTGCTATTAAGAATTTAAGACTTGTTCTTACAATATTTTTGACCTGGAGTGGATCTATTTACATAGCCATTTAGGATCCATGCAGCTTTTTTTGTCTTTTTAAGATTATTGGCTCATAAGCATATGTATACTGGTTTATGGAATTTTATTTACACTCCTCTATCATGCAAAAAAAATTTTGACTTTTTAGTACTAAGCTTAGTTTTTAAAAAACAGAATCTATAGGGTTGACAAATAAGTAGTTGCTCTTCTCTGGTAGGGGTTTCACCCTCAGGTTTGACACACAGTTGCTCGCTTTTCCTGCCCTGTCAAGCTTCTCCGTTCTGGTGTGAGTTGTGAAAGAGCTGAAGACAGCTTCCCGGGCCGGGACCCAGCCAGCAGCCTCAATCTCCAGTACTTGAGCTGAGCATTGAACTAGGGCAAGGCTTAAAATCAATGTGTACATGTAGTTGAATTTTAGTCCTTACGGGTAAACAGATTGAGCATGGCTCTCTATTCCGTCAGCCTAAGAAATACTCATGGGAATGCATTTGGCAACCCAAGGAACCATTTGCTTAAACCTGGAACATCTCACTTTTTTAAATCCTAAAAAACACTGGCAGTTATATTTTAAATTAGTTTTTATTTTTATGGTGGTTTTATCAAAAGACTTTTATTATTAGATTAGGACCCCCTTAAAACCTAAACATCAAGTTATTACCTTTTATAATACTTTTCTTCTCCACGGAATGAATGGAATCAATTTGTGAGTTTTTTCCTTAAATCCCTCTAATTTCTCATTTATGCTTTTGTCTTTTTTATGAAATATTTCTTTTAAAAGCCCCAGTCTCACCTACGAAATATGAAGAGCAAACGTTGATTTTGCTTACTTGTTAAACTGTTTGGAAAGCTCTGTAGAGGATGGTTCCAGTGAGGCCAAGATTGAAATTTGATACTAAAAAGGCCACCTAGCTTTTTGCAGATAACAAACAAGAAAGCCATTCCAAGACTCAGATGGTGCCAGCTGTCTCTCACGTGTGTATTATGCTTCACCAGGGGGAACTGGCAAGAGTGTGTGTGGGGAGGGAAAGGGTGTGTGAGTGGTTCTGAGCAAGTAACTACAGGGTGCCCATGACCACTCAGGAAGACACTTCACGTATCTGGTATCAAATTCAGTCATCTTAAACAATTGATGTAGAAGCCCACAGACATCTTCCAACCTTTTAGGCTGCGTATGGATTGCCACGTCAGCATATGATGAATTAAAGACTTTTTTTTTTTAAATCATTTAGATGCACTTTTTTGTGTGTTCTTTAAATAAATCCAAAAAAACAAATGTGACTTCCCATTGTTTTTGGTTTTGCTTAAGTGATTTTCAGGGAAAGCTATATTGGTTAAAAAACCATGGTGGGGGCCAACTTGAAGAAATTAGACATCAGAGAGGTCAGGCTCGGTGGCTCATGCTTGTAATCCCAGCACTTTGGGAGGCTGAGGCAGGTGCATCACCTGAGGTCAGGAGTTCGAGACCAGCCTGGCCAATGTGGTAAAACCCCATCTCTACTAAAAATACAAAAATTAGCCAAGTCTGGTGGTGCACACCTGTAATCCCAGCTACTTGGGAGGCTGAGGCAGGAGAATTACTTGAACCTGGGAGGTGGAAGTTGCAGTCAGCTGAGATTGTGCCACTGCACTCTGGCCTGGGTGACAGAGTGAGACTCGGTCTCAAAAAAAAAAAAAAAAAAAAAATCAGAAAATTGGCAATGGACAGTATCGTCCTACACTTTGCTCTAAGGTGCACCTGAAACCAACATTGGGGTGAAAGTGGCGGAACAATGCATCATTGCTAAAAAGAACCAAGTAATCAGAAAAATAAAAGGGTTCTGTTTTTTCATTAGCCAGTGGATATTTCACCGTTTTAAGCTGATTTTAAGGTAGGTTCAATTTGCAAAATAAAATTTAACTGTGCCCTTTAATATATGAAACATAAGTAAGCATATCTCAGGTGGTGGTCCGTATTGAGCATGCATTTTCTTTCTTAAGTAGCATGTATCATCAATACCCATCATCACAGACTCTCAAGGCCTAAGGAGATGTCACATATACTGCAAATCCTAATTTTCACACTGCAAAAGAAAGTGGCACGGTGCTGGAAAGGTACTTAGGACCTCTGAGGTCTACAGACAGGTTGATGCAGGTTCTAGCCACCCTTTATTCCCTCTGAATTATTGGCTTCATCTCTGGATTTGAATTATATTTCTCCCTCCTGGCTGTTAAATTATTTGGTGATGAAATAAATTCCTAGCTGGGTGCAGTGGCTTGTGCTTATAACCCTAGCACTTTGGGAGGCCAAGGTGGGCAGGTCGCTTGAGCCCAGGAGTTCGAGACCAGCCTGGGCAGCATGGCAAGACCTTGTCTCTACAAAAAGTACAAAAATTAGACGTGATGGTTTGCACCTTTAGGCCCAATTACAGGCTGAGGTGGGAGGATCACTTGAGCCCTGAGAAGTTGAGGCTGCAGTGAGCCATGATCACGCCACTGCACTCCAGCCTGGGTGACAGAGCAAGACCCTATCTCAACAGTAATAAATTCCCTTTATTTGCATGCTTTTTTTCTAAGAAAATAATGATCACCCTAGGGATCTTGAGGGTGAGCCAGAGAAGATTCCTGGCTGTAAATTTGTGATCTCAGTAATTCAGAGGCAGCCTGCACAACCTCCAAACATGAGGACTGCCAGTGAAGGGCTCTAGACTTACTTGGCCTTAGCAGCACACTGAACTCTGCTTTTAGTATGGTGCATTTGAACCCTGTATTCTCTGAGACTGGAGACTATCTCCAATATTGGTGACAAAACTCATTGAATTTGAGCCAGTTAGTCAAAATCCTGAAACTCAGAATTTCCCAAACCAGCTGTATGTTTTTTCCATCAGCTGGCTACTTATGCATTTGAATGACAATGGCTGACAAAAGTGCATAAAAGGACGGTCTCTGATGGCTTGAAAAGTTTTGGTAGCCTTTCAGTACTTCCCTTCAGATTTTTCTCTACTACATGTCTGACGTGGAGATTTCTGTGGGAGGAGAAGGCACTCTCTGTAATTGCCCAGAATCTCCACGTGTGACCTTAATAATATATGGCAAGAAAGAGACATCGTTAAATACAACTCCTAAGATTTTTGACAGCATCTTGTTTGGGTAGCTATAGTTAGAACAATTCAAGCACAGTTTATAAGGCAGGGATTGTCTTCTAAAGATGAGGGAACCTTGGAGAATCAAGAATGGGGAGGACCCAGAATGGTGATACAGCCAGCCCATGGCCATCCAGGTCACCTGATGCCCTTGTACCATCTTAAAATAGGTCTTTTTCTAGTATGATGAATGATGCTCTTGGTGTATGGAAGGAGATGTTGGTACTTCCTTAGAATTCCCGCACATTCAGTGGAACTGAAATGGCAGCAGAGCCACAGGCCTCATAGTCTACTTTGGAACAAAGCTATGGTGGGAAGCTCGCCAGCGTGTTAAGCAGAGGCATCTTTTAAAAATACACTTTAGGGGCCAGGGATGGTGGCTCACACCTGTAATCCCAGCACTTTGAGAGGCTGAGGCAGGAGGATTGCTTGAGGCCAGGAGTTCAAGACCAGCCTAGGCAACATAGCAAGACCCCATCACTACAAAAAATATATATATTTAATTAGCTACACATGGTGGTGCACGCCTGTAGTCCCAGCTACTTGAGAGGCTGAGGTGAGAGGATACTTGAGGCCATGAGTTCAAGGCTGCAGTGAGCTATGATCACGCCACTGCACTCCAGCCTGGGCAACAGAGTAAGACCCTGTCTCTAAAATTAGAAGAAAAAAAAAAATGTGGCTGCTACATTATTTCCACTTCTCAAGTCTCCACAAGGTCATTGGTCCTTGCTAACCCATAACTAAGCAGGGAAGGAATTCTGGGATGTGTGTTTCCATCTTGGCTTAGTTGACACATTGCAAATACACCATGTGGCTAAGCCTTTCTTTTTTGTTTTTGTGTTTGAGAGGGAGTTTTGCTTTTGTTGCCCAGGCTGGAGTGCAATGGCACAATCTCGGCTCACTGCAACCTCCACCTCCCATATTCAAGTGATTCTCCTGCCTCAGCCTCCCAAGTAGCTGGGATTACAGGTGTCCGCCACCATGCCCAGCTAATTTTTTTGTATTTTTAGTGGAGGTGGGGTTTCACCATGTTGGCCAGGCTGTTCTAGAACTCCTGACCAGAGGCGATCAACTGGCCTTGGCCTCCCAAAAAGCTGGGATTACAGGCATGAGCCACCGGGTTCGGCCTGTGTCTAAGCCTTTCTTGAGGTATTAAATATTTCCAGCCTGGGTCTGCTCTGGGATAACGTGTTTTCATAAGATAAATCCTTATTGTAGGCATTGTTCTTGGCTTAAAGTTATCTCCTTAAAGCTTCTAAGGAAATAAATGGTAAGAATAAATAGTTAATGATGAGTATTTGGGGATGCAATGACTAATTCTAGTGAATGACTTGATGAGTTTGTATTACATCTGCTCACAACCATGTTTCCACACTAAGGACTCCTGAATTTTTTTGTCTTAAAAACTTAGGCCAGGCGCAGTGGCTCAAGCCTGTAATCCCAGCACTTTGGGAGGCCAGGACGGGCGGATCACGAGGTCAGGAGATCGAGACGATCCTGGCTAACACGGTGAAACCCCGTCTCTACTAAAAAATACGAAAAACTAGCCGGGCGAGGTGGCGGGTGCCTGTAGTCCCAGCTACTCAGGAGGCTGAGGCAGGAGAATGGCGTGAACCCGGGAGGCGGAGCTTGCAGTGAGCTGAGATCCGGCCACTGCACTCCAGCCTGGGTGACAGAGCGAGACTCCGTCAAAAAAAAAAAAAAAAAAAAAAAAAAAACAACTTAAACCTGCCGGGTGTCTTAGCTCACGCCTGTAATCCCAGCACTTTGGGAGGTCAAGGCGGGCAGATCATGAGGTAAGGAGATCAAGACCGTCCTGGCTAACGCGGTGAAACCCCGTCTCTACTGAAAATACAAAAAATTAGCCAGGCGTAGTGGTGGTCGCCTGTAGTCCCAGCTACTCGGGAGGCTGAGGCAAGAGAATGGTGTGAACCCGGGAGGCGGAGCTTGCAGTGAGCCGAGATCATGCCACTGCACTCCAGCTTGGGTGACAGAGCGAGACTCTGTCTCAAAAAATAAAAATAAAAATAAAAAACTTAAACCCATGTGTATCCTATTGCCCTTTGTGGATACCAGAGTCTTCCTAACATGGCACCAGCCTTTACCTGTAGTTAATAAAATGTGATTCCCCTTCTCCCACTGAGGGATCAGGAACACTGCCTCACTCATCACCATCCTCAGCAGCCAATCCGTCATCCCCCATCTAGAACACAGCAGATGCTCAGTACGTTGGCTTTGTCCCTCCTCTGAAGGCAGCCTCTTGTCTGTATTCCAGTGGCCCTTCACTCCTGTTACCTGAGATGTGGAAGCCAAAGCCCCATGATACTCTGGCTGTCCCTGCAGCCTGATTTTGTGTCTTGAATTCTTTTCCAAGTGATGAACCAGCAGCAACTTGAATTTTGGGAGCCCATAACTGTAAAATGGGTCCATGGTCTTCAGGCTACGTTGATCTTAAATCTATTTTTAGTCACAATTGATAACTCAAAGTTCACCAAAGAAGATCAAATGTATTTTCCTGAAAAGTATTCTAAGACCACCCCGCCCAGTCTGGTGCCCTGGTCAGCCAGCTCCCAAACATTTCCGGCCCATCTGTTGTGAACCAGATACTGTTCCACTGAGGTGAAAGATGGGGCCCCCTTGGGCTGAGCGACTCGCAGGCAAGTGAAAAATGAGGCAGGCAGACGGCTGCACCACCACAGAGCGTCTGCCGTCTGCGGCTGACACCTACAAAATAGGGAACAGCAGGAAACTCAAGCCTGCCTCTCCAGCTCTCCCCACTCATTCAGAGCCACACTGGAGACCGAGTCAAGTCAGGGCCCACCCCACTGCTGACATCCAGCCCAGTGCTACTGGGCAAGCCCTTCCTCAACGCTGCCCCCAGCTGGCCACTGTTCCACCTCGGTGCTTCTCTCCAAGTATCTGGGCTGCGAAAAGTGCCCAGCCCTACCCTGATCTACACCATCCCTCTTGCCCTGGGCCCAGCCAGGATGGTTTCTCCTGGTGGCAGGATGTTCATTTCTTTGGCACACCAGGCGGAAGTCTGGGAGCAGAGAGCTATGTCCTTATATCTGTTTTTCAGTTACCTGCCTACTGGAATACAGCTGCAAAAAACCAGTTTCCTTTATTTACAAGGCAACTGTACAGATACACCACACCTAACTTTGTTTACTACATGTACTGAATTTCAAGGAAATATGTTTTTGCTACATCTTAATTAGCACTACCCCCTTAGATGAAATTTTGGCTCACACCTGTCATTGCAGCACTTTGGGAGGCCAAGGCAGGAGGATCACTTGAAGCCAGGAGTTTGAGACTAGCCTGGGAAACAAAGCAAGACCCTGTCTCTATTTTAAAATGAGCCGGGCATGATGGCGCATGCCTGTAGTCTCTGCTACTCAGATGAGGCGGGAGGATTGCTTGAGCTCAGGAGGTCGAAGCTGCAGTGAGCTGTGATCATGCCACTGCACTCCAGCCTGGGTGATAGAGTGAGACCCTGTCTCAAATAAATAAATAGGCCAGGCACAGTGGCTCATGCCTGTAATCCCAACACTTTGGGAGGCCGAGGTGGGTGAATCACGAGATCAGGAGATCAAGACCATCCTGGCTAATACAGTGAAACCCTGTCTCTACTAAAAATACAAAAAATTAGCTGGGCATGGTGATGGGCGCCTGTAGTCCCAGATACTCAGGAGGCTGAAGCAGGAGAATGGCATAAACCTGGGAGGCGGAGCTTGCAGTGAGCTGAGATTGTGCCATCACACTACAGCCTGGGCCATAGAGTGAGACTCCATCTCAAAAAATAATAAATAAATAACTTCCTGACGGTTCTGGGAACCCTCACCTCTTTGTCACCAACACACTTCCCCTGCAGAGAAAGCTACACTGCTTGAGTGAGTTGGTAAATGCTTCTCTCTCTCCCCACTCTGTCTCTCACAAAGTCACGCAAGGCTTTCTACATGGGCTTCTAAACTTTCTCTGAACCCAGCCATGTCTGGTTGACAAGAAGCAGATTGTAATAGGACAGTACAGTGAGGTTTGCACCCTTCTACCCTTCAGCTGTTACCAAATGTGACAGTAGGTAAACAAATAAACCAAGCCACCCTCAGGCTGCAAGTCTGGGCCTCAGAACCAAGTTATAACCTGAGACAACCCCAGTTGACTAGATGATCACCAAGACCAGACTTCCTACAGAGAGTGCTGCCCGCTTCTGCAGTGTGATTTCTTAGGTGATAACTGCAAAACAGGGCCCCTCATAAGGTCCTCATCAGGACCTCCTCAGTCTGAGGAACCCAGAGGCCTCCAGTGTTTGGCAAGAGCACTGGTTTGGGTCCAGCTCTGTGTTGGGATATCTTGTTTCCTCACCCGTGAAATAACAATGGCTAATATTTATACAACTATTTAAATTATTGTAGAAAATACATACCATGATATTTATCATCTTAACAATTTTTCAGGGTTTTTTTTTTTTTTTTTTTTTTTTTTTTTTTTTGAGACAGAGTCTCGTTCTGTTGCCCAGGCTGGAGTGCAGGGGCATGATCTTGGCTCACTGCAACCTCTACCTCCCAGGTTCAAGCAATTCTTGCTCCTCAGCCTCCCAAGTAACCGGGCATGGGCCACCATACCTGGCTTTTTTGTATTTTTAGTAGAGATGGGATTTCATCATGTTGGCCAGGGTGGTGTTAAATACAGTAAGAAGTTCTCCTTCAAAGGTTTATCTTGTTTCAGTTTCCTTGTCCTCTGTTCCCTGCTTTCAAGGCCAGACTTCCTTACCCTGTGTCCCCATGCCCTGGTAAACGACCTTCCCGCCAGTCCTTATCTACAGAGCCCACATTCCACATCTGCTGCCCACTCTGTGAATTACCCCTCCCATCACAATGGCCCTTCCTGCAGAAACTGTCCCCCACCCCTGCCAGTGTAACCGCATTCCTGCACTTTTCAAGTTAGCCAACCGGTTCAGCTTAGATTGATCCAGCTCCAGCCAATGGAGACAGGACACAGCAGCAGGGACAAGCTGCGTTAGGAATAAAAACCCCTTCCCTCCTTTGTTCAGGGTGCTCTCATGGCGACTAGACCTACGAGAAGCACCCTTCTGCAGAAGCAAATTTGCCTTGCTGAGAGATTGTCTGTCTCAGTGCTAGTTCTTCTTTGCAGCACCAAGCATTTGTTTCCAACAAATTTGGTGGCCCGTATGAGGACCTCATTCTCCTCCGGGAAAGGGTCTCTGATCACCTCTCATGAGGAGAGGCGTCGGGCTGCCTTATTGTGGTAGCCTCAGGGGTAAAGAATCAGGACCCACCCGGTACATCAAATAAACCCAGATTCTCAGCAACACGGGAAGAAAAGATCTGCAGTTACCATGGTGACCAGGTAACCTAGGCACAGACCAAGGTAAGAAAAACTGTGGGGGCGGGGAAGTACTTCCTTGGTGGTCGGGACAGTTTGGAGGTTAAAAGTGTGTAAATGAGACACACAAGTAAGTGCAAAGCAAGTGTGGAGTAAAGTAAAGGAGTGCAAGAAATCTCCAGTGTGGGGGTTGAGCCTCCAGGGAAAGTGAGCAAAAAAGAAAAAAAATCTCTAGTAAAAGAGATTGAGCCCCACACACACTCAGGTTGAGCCTCCAGGGAACAGGGTGCAATAAATCTCTAATACGAGAGACTGAGCCCCCATTAACTTCCAGGATGGGAAATACCCCTAGT
This sequence comes from Chlorocebus sabaeus, assembly GCF_047675955.1. Classification (NCBI taxonomy): domain Eukaryota; kingdom Metazoa; phylum Chordata; class Mammalia; order Primates; family Cercopithecidae; genus Chlorocebus; species Chlorocebus sabaeus. The sequence goes on along the minus strand of NC_132920.1, from coordinate 35,685,999 downwards.
AAAACAGGAACTACAAAGGACCAAACATAAGGAAAAGCAACAGATGATAAAATAATGTTGTTTTATTTGGACCAAAGAACCTATTCTTAAACGTTCAGTTTTCTGGCCAAGGTTTGGGTCAAATAAGGATTAGATTTGTCAACTTTTAATAAAGTATGTAAATAACAAAAGCCCTGTCTCCCAGGAAGAAGCAGACTATGCCCTGTGCTGGTGGCAGGGGCCTGTCCTTCTCTATCCCCTAAAAACTGCAGGAAACAAGCCAGAAAATACCTCCCCTAAAGAAATTAAAATCCCTAACTCCAAACAATCCACTAGCACGTGGGATTCAAAATTTCCCTTTCCCCTCCTCCTCAAAAAAGTCTACCCCAACCCTTTTTCCCTTAAGCGAAGTGCCTCTAGGAGGAGGGGGAAACTGGCTTTGTAAATGCCCCCTTAACTAGTTCAGAGGTCAGAAACCTAAGAAAGAAACTTAAACCACTATTAGATGATCTTTTTAGGGTTGCGGATCAAATTAACCAACTTTTAGGACCACACGTATACACTTGGGCTGAGCTAATGTCCATCTTAAGTATTCTCTCTTCGGAGGAGGAAAGAACCATGATCTGCAGGGCGGCTGTGACAGTCTGGGAGTGCAAACACCCTCCCAGTCGAAATCTCCCTACAGCAGAACAAAAATCATCGGCCCAAAACCCCCATGGGATAATAACAATGCAGCCCACCGAGAAAACATGAAAGGCCTCAGGAAAATGATAGTTAAAGGGATTGGGGAATCAGTGCCTCAAACCCAAAATATTTCCCGACATTTAATATGCAGAAAGGAAAAAACAAAGGGCCCATGGAGTTTTTAAACAGACTCAAAGAACAGGTAAGAAAATATACAGGCTTAAACCCAAAGGATTCCCTTGGACAGGGGATGTTAAAGCTCCATTTTGTTACTAATAGCCAAATATCACAAAGAAATTACAAAAAATAGAGAATTGGAAAGATCAACCTATAGACAGAAAAGAGGGAGTCAGGGAGCGAGAGAAAAAGAGGCAGAGAGAGACAGAGAGGCAAGGAGAGACAGAGAGACAAAGAGAGACAGAGAGGCAGAAAGAGAAAGAAAGAGGGGGAGGAAAAGACAGAGCGCCAGATGGAGAGGGAGAGAGAGGCAGAGAAAGAAAGAAGACAAAAGTTTCAAATGTAAAAGAATAGGTCACTTCAAAAGATAATGTCCCAAATGAGAAAAAGAAACAAAAGTCATATATAAAAGCAGATCAGCTAATATTAAATTTCTGTTAATTCCAGAGGCAAGAACAAACCTCTTAAGGAGAGATCTAATGCTGAAATTTGGCTTAAGCCACTATACTAATCAGGGAAAATTTCTCACCTCCCTAAACGTACTCACCACCACAGATGAAAAGCGTATCCATCCGGATACATGGCCAAAAAAAGGAAATCGAGAGAAATTACGAGTTCCTCCAATCGAGGCCAAATTTTAAAATCCTGGGAAAATAGTAAAAAGAAAACCCTTCCTTTGAAAGCTGGGGAAATAATCTAGCTGACCAAATGGAAAGTAAGCTGCCTTTTCCCAAGTGGTGCCCATTTTCCATTTAGCCCCTTGCCTTCCCTTCCAGCTGCTGTCCCCATCTTCTCCCATAAAGACCAAGAAAAGGTTAAAGGAAATTGGAGCCAAGAAAAGCTCAGAGGGAAGGTGGGTACTACCAGATGGGAGGAAAATGTTGTCTAAACCTCTCATGAGGGAAATATTGTCGCAGCTCCATCAAGGATCTCACTGGGGACCTCAAGCCATGTGTGGTGCAGTCCTCAGAGTTTATGGGTGTATAAGCATATATACTCTCGCTAAGCAAGTAGTAGATAGTTACAGGGTGTGCAGAAAAACTAAGAAACAACCCTAAAAAGGCAACCTCCTGGGGGCAAAAATCCAGGGCTAAGACCATTCCAAAGTGCTCAAATTAATTACACCAAGATGCCCCAGTCGGTTGCCTGAAGTACTTATAGGTAATAGCAGACCACTTCACTCGCTGGGTAGAAACTATTCCATTTTCAAGTGCAACCACCAGTCATGGAGTTAAAGCATTAGTTAAAAACATTATACCCAGGTTTGGACTAATAGAAAACATGGATTCAGATAATGGAGCCCATTTCACTGCACATGTCATTAAAAAGCTAGCCCAGGTGCTAGACATGAAATGGGAATGCCATATCCCTTGGCAGGAAGGGTAAAAAGAATGAACCAGACTCTTAAAAAACCACCTAACCAAATTAATCCTAGAAACCCAGCTACCCTGGACTAAATGTCTCCCCATTGCCTTGTTAAGAATCAGAACCATCCCTTGGAAAGATACCAGCTTATCCCCTTATAAACTGTTATATGGGCTCTCTTATTTACACATTCTACTACTGACATTCCTACACTTAAAAGAAAAGATCAGTTTCTCAAAAATTATGCACTTGGTCTATCTTCCACTTTCTCTTCTCTTAAAACCAAAGGTCTCTTAGCACAGGCGCTGCCCCTGGAATTCCCAGAACATCAACATCAGCCGAGATCACGTCCTCATCAAAGGGTGGAAAAAAGGAAAGCTTGAACCAGCTTGGGAAGGACCTTATCTAGTACTCCTGGCCACTGAAACTGCAGCCCGAACAGCGAAAAAAGGATGAACTCATCATACTCGAGTGAAAAAACATCACCACCTCCGGAGTCACGGGCCACTATTCCAGGGGAAAGTCCTACCAAACTAAAGCTAAGAAAAACCTAACCCTCCTATATCTACTATATTATTCTACTGTCTTTTCCTACTTCATAGCTAGTCACCTTATGATTATCATAACTAAATCAAGCCTACCTCAAGTTATCACTTTTATGCTTGCCTCATTCTGCCCTGAAGGATCTCCAAAACCAAAGAAAGTTAGTCTCTATCAATAAGTACCTTTGCCCCTCCAAAATAAACAAAACTGCTAATAATCATAAAACTTGTACCAGATGTGCACACACCGCGGGGTGGAGGTTCTGTTACGGTTAGGGAGATGAACTCTGGACCACCAAATATCAAGGCTAGACCTCCCCAGCAGGAAGTTGCATTAATCTAAAGCCCTTCATCCACCTTACCAAAGGCATAACTCCCTCTAATTGTCAGCCTTAGCAGTGTCACCCTGTACAAATCTTTATTACTGTCCCCACCTCCACTGATACTAACCCCACTCTAAGGCATTTCTATGGCCTAAAAGCTAATTTTCGTTCTGGGACAGACGCAATAGGATCTTTTGAAATGCGCTTCATTGATCTCCCACCCCCTTCCCTTTCTCCTTCTCCAGACCCTTCTTTCAATCAAACTGTTAATTTTTCCAATAACAAAGCCATAGTCGACATTATAAACATTAGAGATTTAAAACAAACTTTAGCAGTTGAGACAGGATACCAAAATGCAAATGCCTGGTTGGAATGGATTAAATATTCTGTTCGCACACTAAATAAACGCAACTGTTACCCTTGTGCAAGACAGGCCAGGGGCTCAAATAGTCCCTTTCCCACTCGGATGGTCTTCTAACGAATTGGGCGTAAGCTGCACGGGAAGTTTCTTCCAAAACCCCACAACCTGGGGCAGCAAGCCACGCAAGACTCTCTCACTGCTGGTCCCCAAAGTCAGAGGCTCTGCCGATCAGCCCCCAGGGGCCATCCGGCCTCCAGCCTCAGATGTTAATTTTGCCTCGTGTCTCTCACAGCAGGGGGAGAAATTAATGTCTCTCAAAGACCTAAAAGGGTGCAGCGAGACTAAGCCTTTCCAGACCTTAGCAGTCAAGCTGCCCTTACTCACTCCCGAGCAGACGTGTGGTGAAACTACTATTAAGTTCTCTGCCGAGTAATTGGAGTGGCACTTGTGCTCCAGTTCAATTGGCCACCCCTGTCACCCTGGCATTCTGCCAACACAGTAAGCAAGAAAGTCAGAACCGAGTTAAAAAAAAAAAAAAAAAGTGCTTCACCGGATCTTTCAACCCTCAAGTTTATATAGACGCTATTAGAATTCCACAAAGAGTAACAGATAACTTTAAAGCCCAGAATCAAATAGCTGCAGGATTTTAATCTGTGCTGTTTCAGTTGTCAACTATAAACGAAAATGTAGATTACACAAATTACGTTTATTACAACCAACGATGATTTGTTAATTATACTAGAGATACTATGATAGCTGAACAATTAGGACCCACCAGTCAAATGACCTGGGAAAACAGAATAGCGTTCAACGTAACACTAGCGAAAGAGGTCGGAGTCTGTGTCATGATGAAAGTCCAATGTTACACTTTTATCCCTAATAACACAGCCCCCAACAAAACAATAACAAAGGCTTTGCAAGGCCCAACCTCCTCATCCAACAAGTTAGCAAATCTTCTAGACTAAACGGCCCCTTCACAAATTTAATGGGAACTTGGTTCAGCAAACAGAAGGGACTTATGTCCTCAATCCCCACCTCTCTTACCATGGAAATAGGGTTGCTTATTCTTGTAGGATGCTGTATCATACCCTGTGCCCAAAGATTAATACAAAAGCTTGTTAAAACAGCTCTCACCAAAACCTCCCTCAATCCTCCTTTTCCTCCTTATTCAAATAAGCTTTTTCTTTTAAAAGACCACATAAAACAACAGAGCCAAATTATATTTTAAAAGTTTGAAGAAGCACTATAAAAAATTAAAGGGAGGAATTGTTAAATACAGTAAGAAGTTCTTCTTCAAAGGTTTATCTTGTTTCAGTTTCCTTGTCCTCTGTTCCCTGCTTTCAAGGCCAGACTTCCTTACCCTGTGTCCCCCTGCCCTGGTAAACGACCTTCCCGCCAGTCCTTATCTACAGAGCCCACATTCCACATCTGCTGCCCACTCTGTGAATTACCCCTCCCATCGCAATGACCCTTCCTGCGGAAACTGTCCCCTACCCCTGCCAGTGTAACCGCATTCCTGCACTTTTCAAGTTAGCCAACCGGTTCAGCTTAGATTGTGCAATCCAACTCCAGCCAATGGAGACAGGACACAGTAGCGGAGACAAGCTGCATTAGGAATAAAACCCCTTCCCTCCTTTGTTCAGGGTGCTCTCGTGGCGACCAGACCTACGAGAAGCACCCTTCTGCAGAAGCAAATTTGCCTTGCTGAGAGATCCTTTGTCTCAGTGCTAGTTCCTCTTTGTGGCACCGAGCATTTGTTTCCAACAGCTGGTCTCAAACTCCTGACCTCAGGTGATCCACTCACCTCGGCCTCTCAAAGGACTGGGATTACAGGTGCAAGCCACTGCGCCCCACTTGTTTTTTTGAAACAGGGCCTTGCTCTGTCACCCAGGCTGGAGTGCAGTGGCACACGCATGGCTCACTGTAGCCTTGACCTCCCAGGCTCAAGTGATCCTCCCACCTCAGCCTCCCAAATAGCTATGACCGCAGGCACACACCGCCATGCACAGCTATACTTTTTGTTGTTGTTGTTGCTGTATTTTTAGTAGAAATGGGTTTTTGCCATGTTGCTCAGGCTGGTCTCAAACTCGTGGATTCAAGTGATCCTCCTGTCTTGGCCTCCCAAAGTGCCCAGCCTAAACAGTTTTCAATGCACAGTTAACTATATTGACATTGTGCAACCAATCTCAAACTTTTTCATCTTACAAAACTCACACTGCACCCATTAAACAACTCCCCATTCCCCTTCCCCCCAGTCCCTGGCAACCACCATTCTACCGTTTCTATGCATGTGACTGCTCTAGGTTCCGCAGATGAGTGGAATGCTATGGTGTTTATCCTTTTGTGACTGGCATATTTCACTTAGCATAATGTCCTCAAGGTTCATCCATGTTGCAGCATCTGTCAGAATTTTTTTCCAGCCTGTCCCTGGATCTAAGAAAGGAATGTTTTCATTTTTTAAGGCTGAATCATGCATTGTACATATACATATATCATGTTTTGTCTATTCATCTGTCAATGGGTGCCTGGATGTTTCCACCTTTGGCTATTGTGAATAATGCTTCTATGAACGTGTCTACACAAATATCTCCTAGAGACCTTGCTTTTAATTATTTTGGTTCTATGCCCTCAAGTAGAATTGCTGGATCAAAGGGTAACTCTATTTTGAATTTTTTGAGGAACCGTCATACAGTTTCCACAGCAGAGGCACCATTTTACACCCCCAGTAACACTGCTCAAGGATCCTAGTTGCCCACGTCCTCACCAACACTTGTTATTTTCTGTTCTGTTTTTAGAGAAGCCATTCTAGTGAGTGTGAGATGTTACCCCTTTGTGGTTCTGATTTGCATTTGCCAGAAAGTTAGCGACATGGAGCATCTTTTCATATGCTTGTTGACCATTTGTGTATCACCTTCAGAGAAATGTCTAATCAAGTCATTTCCCCCTTTTTTTCCTTCTGTTTTTAGAGACAGGGTCTTGCTGTGGCACCCAGGCTTGAGTACAGTGATGTGATCATAGCTCACTGTAACCTCAAACTCCTGGGCTCAAGTGATCTCCACACTTCAGCCTCCTGAGTAGTTGGGGTTACAGGCGTGCACCACCACACCCAGCTTTTTGTTTTCAGTGACAGAGTCTCACTGTTGCCCAGACTGGTCTCGAATTCCTGGACTCAAGTGATGCTCCCACCTTGGCCTCCCAAAGTGCTGGGATTACAGGCATGAGCTACCACACTGGGCATTTGCCCATTTTTTATTTGTTTTGTTGTTGTTGTTTCTTTTTTTTTTTTTTTTTTGGTCATTGAGTAACAATAGCTAATATATATTACGCTCACATTATGTTCCAGAAAGTTTACTCAGGGCTGAGCTGAGATGTGACAACCCTGACAGATTCACAATTTGGTAACCTTTCAAACCTATAGTCTTTAAATATTCACTAAACAATTATGGGGTAGGGGTGGGAAGGTGGACAGGGAGAAACTGATATCCTGTTATTAAAAATCATATATAGGCCAGGCACAGTGGCTCACGCCTGTAATCCCAGCACTTTGGGAGGCTGAGGTGGAAAGATTGCTTGAGCCCAGGAGTTTGAGACCACCCTGGGCAACACCGCGAGACCTCGTCTCTACAAAAAATTTTAAAATTAGCCGAGAGTGGTGGTGCACGCCTGTAGTTCCAGCTACTGGGAAGGCTAAAGTGGGAGGGTCACTTGAGCCCAGGAGTTAGAGGGTACAGGGGGCTATGATGGTGTCACTGCACTCCAGCCTGGTTGACAGAGCAAGACCCTGACTCAAATGAAAAGAAAAGAAAAAATCATACAGAAACACACTAATTCATTCCTCCTGGATGCAGTAGAGTCAATGTTTGAAGAAAAGCTTTTTTTTTGACAAAATCTTTCCCACTTTTCTGAGATTCTTGTTCTCTCTTCTCTTCTTGTCTCTGATTTTCCAAACTAGATAACTTCTCAGAAGGCTTGTTCAGGGGCTTAAATTTTTTTTTTTTTTTTTTTTTTTTTAAAGACAGAGTCACTCTGTTGCCCAGGCTAGAGTGCAGTGGTACAATCTCAGCTCACTGCAACCTCCACCTCCTGGGTTCAAGCAATTCTCTTGCCTCAGCCTCCAAGTAGCTGGGAATTTCAGGCGTGCGCCACCATGCCCAGCTAATTTTTGTAGTTTTAGTAGAGACGGGTTTCACCATGTTGACCAGGCTGGTGTTGAACTCCTGACCTCAAGTGATCCATCCACCTGCCTCAGCCTCCCAAAGTGCTGGAATTACAGGCATGAGCCACCACACCCAGCCTAGAGACTTAGAATTTCAGTAATGAAATGAATCACTCCTTTCCAGTAACCAGCACTAGGCCACGTATTCATCAGCCTCACAGTTTCAGCCGAGCACCCTGCCATTCTCACTGAGAATGCCACACGTGGAAAGACAGGCAAGTGAGAGCAAGCAAAGCTTTTTACTTCCTTTGGTGGGCACAGGGCTAATTCACAAGTAAATGGTTACATAAGGAAACACCTCAGAGACCTGAGCTGCTTGGGACATATTTCTGATTTACTGAAGTAAATTTTTTCCATTTGAAATTAGGAAATATTTCCGTAAGTATAGAATATAGTGATAACCCAGGTACCCACCATTAGCATAGACAGTATTAACATTTTTGCCTTCTTTGAGAGGTTTTTTTTTTTATTATTTTTTTTTGAGACAGGGTCTCACTCTGTCACCCAGGCTGGAGTGCAGTGGCTTAATCACGGCTCACTGCAGCCTTCATCTCCTGGGCTCAAGCGATCCTCCCACCTCAGCCTCCCTAGTAGCTGGGACTACAGGTATGCACCACCATTCTCCGCTACTTTTTGTTTTTGTTTTGTTTTTGTTTTGTAGAGATGGGGGTCTCACTATGTTGCCCAGGCTAGTCTCGAACTCCTGGCCTCAAGCAATCCTCCCGTTTTGTCCCCCCAAAGTGCTGGGATTACAGGTGTGAGACACCACGCCCAGCCCAGAGGTTTTATTTTTAAGAAACAAAATGTTACGGATACAACTAGAGTCCCACATCTTTTCCTTTACCTTCCCTTCTCAGAGGTACCTACACTCCTGGAGTTAGTGCATATCATTCCTATTAGTGATTTATACGTTAACAACCCATCTCCGTATTCACCATCTAGTCCATTGCTTTGGGTGTTTATCAGTTTTACATAAATGATAGCGATGTGCCCATTTATCATTCTTTTTAATTTTTTACTTATTTATTATTTATTTTTTGAGATGGAGTTTCGCTCTTGTCACCCAGGCTGGAGTGCAATGGCGTGATCTTGGCTCCCTGCAACCTCCACCTCCCGGGTTCAAGCGATTCTCCTGCCTCAGCCTCCCAAGCAACTGGGATTACAAGCGCCTGCCACCACATCCAGCTAATTTTTTGTATTTTTGGTAGAGATGGGGTTTCACCATGTTGGCCAGGCTGGGCTCGAACTCCTGACCTCAGGTGATCCACCCGTCTCGGCCTCCTAAAGTGCTGGGATTACAGGTGTGAGCTACCACGCCCAGCCCCATTTATCATTCTTTTAGCTGCTCAGTGTTTGAGACCCCCTCCTACGTAGGAGGCTGAGCCCACTTCCACCATAAAGGCTAAAAGGCCACCTGCCCACCGCCCTTGCGATAGGGGTAGGCATGTGACCTAGGCTCTGCCAGCCAGACCCACTTCCCCTAACTTGGCATTCAGCACTAGAGTTGCAGAGACTGCACAAGGCAGAGCAATTGTGGAAAGGGTTTCCAGGGTAGCAGAGGCAGCTTCCCTTGTGCCTGCCCAGAGCTGGCAGGCGATGGCTGTGCCCGCCGAAGGGCTGGGACTTGACTGCAGAAATGGTTTAGTCTTGGATCGTGGTTCCTCAGCTCTCTCAGTGATTCTGTGAACTACCCAATATCCTTCCCATGAATCCTCTTCCTGCTTAAACTCAGAAGGATTTTCTGTTGCTTACAGTTAAGGATCTGGTTGAAAGGGGTGATGCTTTTGCAACTGACTTTGAAAATTTTTTATTTTAGAGACAGGATCGGCCAGGCATGATGGCTTATGCCTGTAATCCCAATACTTTGGAAGGCTGAAGTGGAAAGATCCCTTGAGCAGGAATTCAAGACCAGCCTGGGTAACATAGTGAGACCCTCGTCTCTTAAAAAAATAATAATAAGGCCGGGCGCAGTGGCTCATGCCTGTAATCCCAGCACTTTGGGAGGCCGAGGCGGATGGATCACAAGGTCAGGAGATCCAGACCATCCTGACTAACACGGTGAAACCCCGTCTCTACTAAAAATACAAAAAAAAAAAAAAAAAAAAAAAATTAGCCAGGCATGGTGGCGGGCACCTGGAGTCCCAGCTACTCGGGAGACTGAGACAGGAGAATGGCTTGAACCCGGGAGGCGGAGCTTGCAGTGAGCAGAGATCTCGCCACTGCACTCCAGCCTGGGCGACAGAGCAAGACTACGTCTCAAAAATAAATAAATAAATAAAAATAAATAAAATTAGCCGGTGTGGTGGCATATGCCTATAGTCCCAGCTACTGGAGAGCTGAGGTGGGAGGATCACTTGAGTCCACGAGTTTGAGACCAGCTTGGGAAACACAGTGAAACCTCATCTCTACAAAAAATGTAAAAATTAGGTGGTTAGGGTGGCATGCGTCTGTAGTCCCAGCTACTGGGGAGGTTGAAGTGGAGGATCGCTTGAGCCCAGGAGTTTGAGGCTGCAGTGAGCCATGATTGTGTCATTGCACACCAGACTGGGTGACAGAGCAAGACCCTGTTTTTTTTTTTTTTTTAAAGAGACAACTTATCAACTATATTCATTCCATCTTGGGGCACAGTTAGGTTGTTTCCATATTTTTACTATTGCAAAGAGTGCTACGATACATATCATTGTACATCTGTCTCCTTGTATCCATGTATGAAAGTTTACATAGGGTCTAAGCATCTACAGCTTCACTAGGTATTGACAAACTCCCAGATAGTTGTACCAGTTTACCTAACCATCAGTGTGAGTAGGAGTTCAGGTTTCCTACATATTTACCACCATTTGGTTTTAGCAAATCCATTAATTTTTTTCCAATTTTATGGGACATTATATCTCACTGTTGCTTTGATTTTTATGTTCTTGATTATAGGTGAGGCTTAGCAACTTGTCATATGAAAGGTTATTGGGGGCCAGGCACGGTGGCTCACACCTGTGATCCCAGCACTTTAAGAGGCAGAGGCAGAAGGATCACTTGAGCCCAGGAGTTCAAGGCCAGCCTGGGCAACACAGCGAGACCCTGTCTCTTAATAAAAAAGAAAAAAGAAAAGAAAGGTTGTTGGGAAGCACCAGAATGGAAATCTCTGTGGCTCTTTCCTCTTGAGCTGGTCCATTTCCCCAGAGAGGAATTTTCCTGGAACTCAGCACCCACTCACCAATGCTTTTTCCAGGCTGTTACCTCCTTCCATCCTCAGCTGAGTCTGGGATTGCCAAGGTCACCAAGTCAAGCATGTATATGGCACAGCCTTGCCAGAGAAGAGGCCAGTGTTCTGCTTGGAGCAGTGAGGGGCAGCTGCCTGGCTGCATGCGATGGGAGTGATCTCTGGAAGACTTTCAGCTTCTCCTCTCTTTCAGCCCCATGTGAACGCCCCCCTTCAGAAGCACCTGCTGCCTTGCGCAGGCTCTGCATTACAAATCCACTTCTTTTTTGGCTGGTCAGGTCGTCTGCATACTCGGTGCCACCTTCTCCCTGCTGCTGACTCTGTCACCCTCCAGCCATCCCCTTTCCAGCTTCTAAAATTCTGCCAGCACTGTGTGCTGCTCTCTCCTGTCCTGTTCATTCCCTTTGTCCTTTCGGCTTTATAATTCTTAAATTCCTTTACTGTCTTTTCAGAAGAAAGGGGCTTCCATGGGGAGGAGTGTACATTAGGCCCACCTTTTTTATTTTTTATTTATTTTTATTTATTTATTTTGAGATGGAATCTCGCTCTGTTGTCCAGGCTGGAGTGCAATGGCGTGATCTCAGCTCACTGCAAACTCTGCCTCCTGGGTTCAAGCGATTCTCCTGCCTCAGCCTCCCAAGTACCTGGGACTACAGGTGTGCACCACCACACCTGGCTAATTTTTGTATTTGTAGTAGAGACAGGGTTTCACCATGTTGGCCAGGCTGATCTCGAACTCTTGACCTCAGGTGATTCGCCCACCTCGGCCTCCTAAAGTGCTGGGATTATAGGTGGGTGCCACTGCACCCTGCCAGGCCCTCTATATTTAAATGGACACTGTGTAGGTATTTAGTCTAGAATGTACTTTGTATGGTAGAAGGTAAGGATCTAATATTAGCTTTTTCAGCACCATGTACCGCTTAGTCCATTCTTTCCTTCGTGGTTTGTTATGCCACTTCTCTCACAGCCAAAGGCCTGCATGTGTTGGATTTCTTTCTAGGCTGCCAATTCTGTTCTATTAAGATGGATAGAGAGAGAGACAGAGACAAAGAGCTATCCATGTGCCAAGACTATAGTTTTAATCATAATAGCTGGTGGTGAAAGCTTATTCTTGTTCCTCTTCAAAATTGTTTTTGTTGGGTCAGGCGCAGTGGCTCACGCCTGTAATCCCAGCACTTTGGGAGGCCAAGGTGGGTGGATCACCTGAGGTCAAGAGTTCAAGACCAGCCTGGCCAACATGGTGAAACCCTGTCTCTACTAAAAATACAAAAATAGCCCAGTGTGGTGGCCTGTGCTTGTAATCCCAGCTACTTGGGAGGCTGAGGTACGAGAATTGCTTGAACTTGGGAGGCAGAGGTTGCAGTGAGCCCAGATCCCACCACTGCACTCCAGCCTAGGTGACAGAGCAAGACCCTGTCTCAAAAAAAAAATAAACTAAAATAATATAAAGTGTTTTTGTTGGACTTCTGGTTTGTGTATGGTAGAATAAAATTAGCATTTTCCTCCCTCCTCTCAAAAATCACTAGAAGCAACATGGAGAATGAGATACAGAAACATAAAGTCCATTTCCAGTGAACCTAGGAGCTACCCAAGATCCTGAGTACTAAATAGGCCAGAGTGCTGAAAGCAGCAGGGATCCAGCAGAGGGACGGAAGGAAGATCACAGAGGGTACCTGTGGCTGCAGAGAGAGCAGCAGCGACTGCAGAAACAAATACTTGCATAGCATTTGCAACAACGCTGAGGCTCAGAAAGATGATGTGACTGCGCACGGTCACACAGTAAGCAGGTGACACACACAGAATTCAAACCCACGCCATCTGGCCCCAGAATCTGTGCCCATGACCTCTCTGCCTGGTTTCCCATCCCCCTACACACACCCAAATGTGAGAAGCAGCAAAGTGCATGCCTTGAGGGCGAGGGGCACACCCTAGTGTATTAAAATAAAATCTTGGCTGGGCGGATTGTGGATCACCTGAGGTTGGGAGTTCGAGACCAGCCTGACCAACATGGAGAAACCCCGTCTCTAATAAATATACAAAATTAGCTGGGCGTGGTGGTGCATGCCTGTAATCTAAGCTACTCGGGAGGCTGAGGCAGGAGAATCACTTGAACCCAAGAGGCAGAGGTTGCAGTGAGCTGAGATCACGTTATTACACTTCAGCTTGGGCAACAAGAGCGAAACTCCATCTCAAATAAATAAATAAATAAATAAAATCTTATTTGCAGCAACTAGAGCAGATCAACAGCAGCTGCAAGAACACCCAAGAAACAAAGGAAAAGCGGCCAATTGAGGAATCATGCAGGCAAGCCATATGTGATGGAATAAAGATGGCTGCAATTTCTTTGCCACTCCTCCCATGAAGAAGTGGAGTCTGTTTCCCCTCCCCTTGAATTTGGACAGGCTGTGTCATGCTTTGATCAATAGAAGGTGTCAAAAGTGATGCTGTGTGACTTTTAAGGCTGGTCTCCAGGACATTGGCAGCTTCCACTCTCAATACTTGAAACACTCCTTCTTGGAATGCAGTTGCCATGCTGTAAGGAAGCCCAAGATGGTACAAGGAAAAGCCCAGAACTGTAGCCCCAGCTAACAGTCAGCACCAACTACCAACCGTGAGTGGAACATCTTGGAAGTTACAGCCCCGTTTGAGCTTCTGGGTGGCTGCAATTCCAGCCACCACCATGTGGAGGCAGAGATGAGTCATACCCACAGAGCCTGCCTAAAATACAGAATTTTTATTTAAATGGTTGCTGTTGTCTTAAGCCACTACGTTTTGGGGTGATTTGTCATACAGCAATAGATAACTGAAACACTATATTTGCAGAAATCAGACTGTGTAATGGGAGAAGAGTAGCTTTGCATTGTCAATTTTGTTAATCTTTTTAAAACCCAATTCTTGGTCTCATTGATTTACTCTATTGTTTTTCTATTCTCTATTTTACTTATCTCTACTCTAATTTTTTTTTTTTTTTTTTTTTTTTTTTGAGATGGAGTCTTGCTCTGTTGCTGCCCAGGCTGGAGCGCAGTGGCCAGATCTCAGCTCACTGCAAGCTCCGCCTCCTGGGGTTACGCCATTCTCCTGCCTCAGCCTCCCGAGCAGCTGGGACTACAGGCGCCCGCCACCTCGCCCAGCTAGTTTTTTGTATCTTTTAGTAGAGACGGGGTTTCACCGTGTTAGCCACGATGGTCTCGATCTCCTGACCTCGTGATCCACCCGTCTCGGCCTCCCAAAGTGCTGGGATTACAGGCTTGAGCCATCGCGCCCGGCCTCTCTACTCTAATTTTTATGGTCTTATTCCCTCTACTTGCTTCTGGTTTAGTTTGATCTTCTTTTTCTAGTTTCTTAAGATGGAAGCTAAAGTTACTGATTCGAAATATTTCTTTTCTTTTTCAGAGACAGGGTCTCACTATGTTGCCCAGGCTGGAGTACAGTGGTTATTCACAGGCATGATCATAGCACATACAGCCTGAGACTCCTGGGCTCAAGTGATCCTTCTGCCTCAGCCTCTGGAGCAGCTGGGTCTACAGGTACACACTACTACTCCTGCTCAGATCTTTATTTAAAAAATTTTTTTTAGAGATAGGGTGTCACTCCATCACCTGGACTGAGGTAAAATGCCATGATCATAGCACCCTACAGCCTCAAACTCCCAGGATCAAGTGATCCTCCTGCCTCAGACTCCTGGGTAACTGGAATTAGAGGTGTGCACCACCGTGCCTGGCTTTTTTTTTTTTTTTTTTTTTTTTTTTTGTAGAGACGATATATGTTTTTCTGGGAATGTCTTTATTTCCATCTTCCCTCTGCCCTCTGATAGATCCTGATGGGGAATTACCTGTGAATCTTACTGAGGATGGTTGTCTGCAATGAGTATCTTCTCTCTTGCTACTTCTTGCTACTTTCAAAATTCTCTGACTTTTTTAAGACAGTCTCGCTCTGTTGTCCAGGCTAAAGTGCAGTGGCATGATCTCAGCTCACTGCAACCTCCTCCTCACAGGTTCAAGCAATCCTCTTGCCTCAGCCTCCCGAGTAGCTGGGACTACAGGCACCCACCATCATACTCGGATATTTTTTTTTTTTTTTTTTTTTTTTGAGATGGAGTCTCACTCTGACGCCCAGGCTGGAGTGCAGTGGCGTGACCTCGGCTCACTACAACCTCCACCTCCTAGGTTCAAGCAATTCCCTGCCTCAGCCTCCCAAGTAGCTGGGATTACAGGCGCCCACCACCACGCCTGGCTAATTTTTGTATTTTTAGTAGAGAGAGGGTTTCACCATCTTGGCCAGGCTGGTCTTGAACCCCTGACCTTGTGATCTTCCCACCTCAGCCTCCCAAAGTGCTGGGATTACAGGCATGAGCCACCACACCCAGCCAATTTTTGTATTTTTAATAGAGATGGGATCTCACTATATTTCCCAGGCTGGTCTTGAACTCCTGACCTCAGGTGATCCACTGGCCTTGGGCTCCCAAAGTGCTGGGATTACAGGCGTCAGCCACAGCAACCAGCCATCAAAATTCTCTTTGGCTTTGACTTTCAGTCATTTGATTATAATGTGTCTAGGTGTGAATGTCTTTGAGTTTATTCTGCTGAATTAAACTATTAATGTTTTTGATAAAATGTGAGACACTTTTGGCCACTTTTTTCTTCTAATTTTTTCCTAACCTTTCTCTGTTCCTCTCCTTTGGGGACTCCCATTTTGTGTATGTTGGTATGTCTGACAATGTCCTACAGATCTTAGTCTGTTCCTTTTTCTTCATTCTCTCCTTTCCCCCTTCCTCAAACTAAATCATCTCAGTTAACCTATCTTCAAGGTCACTCATTCTTTTGCCTGCTCAAATCTGTTGTTGAGCCCCTTCTAGTGAATTTTTCATTTCAGTTATTGTACTTTTCAACTCCAGAATTTGTACTTGGTTCTTTATTATAATTCCTAGCTTTGTTGATGTTTGGTAAGTTATTCTTATATTTTCATTTAATTCTTTAGACACCGTTTTCTTTAGTTTTTTAAACTTTTTTTGAAATGGAGGTCTCACTATTTTGCCCAGGTTGGTCTCAAACTCCTGCAATCCTCCCACTTCAGCCTCCTGAGTAGCCAGGACTATAGGTGCCCACCACAGTGCCTGGCTAAACATATTTGAAACAGCTGGTTAAGTATTTTTTTCAAGTGGGTTCGTTGTTTGGATTTCCTCAGGAACAGTTTTTATTGGTTGTTTTTTTTCCTGTGTGTGGGCCATACTTCCTTATTCCTTTTCATGTCTCATACTTTTTTTGGAAAAATGGACATTTTAAATAACAAGATGTGGCAGCTCTAGAAATAGATTCTTCTCCCTCCCCAGGATTTGTTGTAATTGCTGTTGTTTGCTTAGTGACTTTTCTGACTTAATTCCTTAATTCTGTAAAGTCTATATTCTGTGTTGTGTATGGCTACTGAAGTCTTTTCTTGGTTAGCTTAGTGGTCAGCTAATGATTACACAGATTTCCGTCACCACCTGGAACCAGTAAGCCTCACAGCCTTTGCCCAGGGGCTCTGTGTGCATGTTGGTCGTGCCTTCCACAGTCAGCCTGGCAGTTGACAACTCTGCCCTAGCATTGACTTACTCCTTGGAAAAGGCCCTGGCTCTTATTCCACTTGAAAATCTCACCCTCTCGGCCGGGCGCGGTGGCTCACACCTGTAATCCCAGCACTTTGGGAGGCCGAGACGGGCAGATCACGAGGTCAGGAGATCGAGACCATCCTGGCTAACCCAGTGAAACCCCATCTCTACTAAAAAAATGCAAAAAACTAGCCAGGCGAGGTGGTGGGCGCCTGTAATCCCAGCTACTCGGGAGGCTGAGGCAGGAGAATGGTGTGAACCCGGGAGGCGGAGCTTGCAGTGAGCTGAGATCTGGCCACTGCAGTCCAGCCTGGGTGACAGAGCGAGACTCTGCCTCAAAAAAAAAAAAGAAAAGAAAAGAAAAAAAGAAAATCTCACCCTCTCAAATAAATTACAGATGATTTAGTAGGGGATCTACGCAAAGACACTAGAAGAAAAAAGGAGGAAAAGGGCCAGGTGTGGTGGCTTATGCCTATAATCCCAGAACTTTGGGGGGCTAAGAGGGAAGGATCACTTGAACCCAGGAATTTGAGGTCAGTCTGGCCAACATAAGGAAACATTGTCTCTACAAAAATTTTTTTTAAAAAATTGAAAAAGAAAAAAGGAAGGAACAAGATAAATATACAAAAACTGAAGAATACTTATTAGAAAATTTTTGTCACTGAGCAGGTGAAAAATTCAAATAAGTATTTCATTTAAAATTTTTTTAAAAATAAACTCTTCCATAAAGCCAAAGCACAACTAAGAAACTAAGGTTGCCTGGCACAGTGGCTCATGACTGTAATTCCAGCACTTTGGGAGGCTGAGGCAGGTAGTTTGAGGTCAGGAGATCGAGACCAGCCTGACCAACATGGTGAAGCCCTGTCTCTACTAAAAATACAAAAATTAGCCAGGCGTGGTGGCAAGTGCCTGTAATCCCAGCTACTTGGGAGGCTGAGGCAGAAGAATCACTTGAACCCAGGAGGTACAGGTTGTAGAGCCTAGATCATGCCACTGCACTCCAGTCTGGGTGACAGAGCGAGACTCCGTCTCAAAAAAAAAAAAAAAAAAAAAAAAAAAAGCAACTAAGGCCAGGCATGGTGGCTCATGCCTGTAATTCCAGCGCTTTGGGAGTCTGAGGGGGGAGGATCACCTGAGGCCAGGAGTTCAAGACCACCCTGGGCAACACAGTGAGACCTTGTCTCTACAAAACATTAAAAATAGGCCAGGCCTAGTAGTTTCTCGCCTGTAATCCTAGCACTTTGGGAGGCTAAGATGGAAGGATTGCTTGAGGCCAGAAGTTCTACACCAGACTGGGCGAGATGGCGAGATCCCATCTCTACAAAAATTTTAAAAATTAGCTGGGCATGACATGCACCTGTGGTCCCAGCTACTCAGGAGGCTGAGTGAGGAAGATTAAGACCAGGAATTTGAGGCAGCAGTGAGCTATGATCATGCCACTGCATTTCAGCCAGAGTGACAAAGAGGGACCCCATCTCCTAAAAAAAAATTTTATATATATGTGTGTGTGTGTGTGTGTGTGTGTGTGTGTGTGTGTGTGTATATATATATATATATATTTTTTTTTTTTTTAATGACCAGGTCGGTGGCTTACGCCTGTAATGCCAGCACTTTGGTAGGCTGAGGCAGGTGGATCATGAGGTCAGGAGTTCAAGTCCAGCCTGGCCAACATGGTGAAACCTCGTCTGTACTAAAAAAAAAAAAAAAAAAAAAAAAAAATGGCCGGGTGCAGTGGCTCCAGCCTGTAATCCTAGCATTTAGGGAGGCTGCTGAGGCGGGCGGATCACGAGGTCAGGAGATAGAGACCATCCTGGCTAACACGGTGAAACCCCGTCTCTACTAAAAAATACAAAAACTAGCTGGGCGAGGTGGTGGGCGCCTGTAGTCCCAGCTACTCGGGAGGCTGAGGCAGGAGAACGGCGAGAACCTGGGAGTCGGAGCTTGCAGTGAGCCAAGATCGCCCCACTGCACTCCAGCCTGGGCAACAGAGCGAGACTCTGTCTCAAAAAAAAAAATACAAAAATTAGCCGGGCCTGGGAGTGGGCACCTGTAATCCCAGCTACTTGAGAGGCCGAGGCAGGAGAATCACCCGAACCCAGGAGGCAGAGATTTCAGTGAGCCGAGAAAGCGCCACTGCACTCCAGTCTGGCCAAAAGAGTAAGACTCCATCTTGAAAAAAAAAAAAAAAAAAAGCCAAGCATGGTGGTGCATGCCTGTAATCCTGGCTACTTGGAGTCTGAGACGGGAGGATCTCTCGAGCCCAGGAGCGCAAGGCTGTAGTGAGCTAGGATTGCGCCACTGCATTCCAGCCTGGGTGACAGAGTGAGGCTCTGTCTCAAAAGAGAGAGAGCTGGCAAAACCCAGGAAATACATGGAAGAGAAAAATTAAAGTAGCACAGAGGAGAAGAGAAAATGCAAAGTGTCACAGGAAAAGCAGATGCCACCGGAAACACAGAGAGGACTGTAACAAGGCGAGTGAGCAAATGGAAAGGAGACACTTAAATGGGAAGTTTACCCTATAAGCTCTTCTTCCGAGATAGCTGAAAGGAAATGACGTATGGCAAATGGGCAAGAGAGGGAATAGATATGCAGTTGTAGTTCCTAAGGAAACAAAAGTACGAACTTGAAGACAGAATCCTGAAACTGTTTCCAGCACTAAGAAAACAGGATTATGCATCTTCCAAGGCCATGTCCCAGGAAAAGTGGATATAAACAGTCAACACTTCCAAATGAACTGACTTTCAAAGATAAGGATACTGATTGGCTAACAGACCAAATCAGCTGGAAGAAGAAAAGAATGTGCGGGGCTCACTCATCTCTGCAACTGCGACCCAATGTTATAGGAAAGCGCAGCAAACAACGCCTAGAAATCCTGAAAGATGCAAATGTAACCCAAGACGTTTATACCCAGCCCAAACATTTCTGAACAGGCAAAACTCAAGGAATGTTGCTCTTGTGAGCTCCTGAGGAAAATACTCAAATGTGGAGCTCAGCCGTCCAGGACCGGAAGCCCAAGCCAAAGGTCTGGCACAGCAGAGCTCCCGCGATGGCTGAGCAAGTCTCACGCCCGGGTTCAATGCAGAACTCGCACCTTTCACACCCTGGGGGACCATTCCAATGGCCGCTTCTCTATACAAGAAAATGATTTTCAGTTAATAATCATGTTCTCAGTAATCATTATTTTCTTGATTGTTTAATTTTAAAATAAAAGATTAACTTCAAATTTTAAAAATATTATTCAGTCAAATGAAATATTTCATGTACCAATTAAAATGTATACTGATTTTAAAAATTACACCTTAGGGTGACATTCTATTTTACTGTTTTAAATTCAAAAAACACACGAATTTATGGATTTGGGATGGGATTACAGGCATGGCAGCAGGCACTTGTAATCCCATCTATTCAAGAGGGGCGGGCAGGCCAGGTGCAGTGGGTCACGACTGTAATCCCAACACTTTGGGAGACTGAGGCGCGTGGATCTCCTGAGGTCAGAAGTTCGAGACCAGCCTGGCTAACATTGCAAAACCCCGTCTCTACTAAAAATGCAAAAATTAGCTGGGCATGGTGGTGGACATCTGTAATCCCAGCTACTCGGGAGGTTGAGGCACAAGAATCACTTGAACCCGGAAGGTGGAAGTTGCAGTGAACTGAGATCGTGCCACTTCACTCCAGCCTGGACAACACAGCAAGGAGGACTCTGTCTAAAAAAGAAGAAAAATAAAAAAAAGAAGCTAGGGCAGGAGGATGGCTTGAGCCCAGGAGTTCCAGTCCAGTCTGGGCAACATCGCAAGACCCCATCTCAACCAGAAAAAAAAAAAAAAAAAAAGAATTAAAAACAAAACTCCAAGCAATCATATAATTGAATTGAAATGATTCAAGTTGTTTAATCATTTTTACACAGTGTACGTACGCTGAGTTATTACATTTAACTCAGGAGTTTCTCATTTATGCTAGAAATAGAAAGATCTGAACCATCAGTTATGTATATTCTTGCCCTCAAAGTGTGGTCCATGGAGCAGCAGCAAGACATTGTCTGGGAGCCTGTTGGAAATGCGGGCTTTGGACCCACACCAGTCCTGAGGAATGAGTGTCTGCGTTTTAACAGGTTGCTCCTGGGGGATTCCCATTGCATTAATGCTAGTGAGCACAGTGTTCTTCCACATTTACTCTACGCACAGCGTACAATCACTACTATACACTCTGTGTACCATCATTTATTTCATATTCACTAAATGCAGGAGTATGCTGTATGGTGGGGCTAACGACACAAACCACACAAGAGAGCAGAAAGCATTTCAAGTCTTTAGGGACCTACTTTCCAAGTAAGTAGCTGTGTTTGGTGGGGGGTGGAGAGTAATTTTCTGAATTAGCTTCCATGTAGAATATAAAGGATAAGTAATTAAAATGTGCCAATTTGAAGGATATAGAGGGTTTTTAAAAATAGTTTCATTTATTTTAAGTTCTTGGGTACATGCGCAGGATGCACAGTTTTGTTACATAGATAAACGTGTGCCATGATGGTTTGCTGCACCTATCAACCTATCACCTAGGTATTAAGCCCAGCATGAATTAGCATTTATCCTGATGCTCTCCCTCCCTGCAGATAGAGGAGAATTTTTTTTTTTTTTTTTTTTTTTTTAATTGAAACTCAAGGTTGGGCGTAGTGGCTCACGCCTATAAACCCAGCACTTTGGGAGGCTGAAGCAGGCAGATCACATGAGGTCAGGAATTCGAAACCAGCCTAGTCAAAATGGTGAAACCCTGCCTCTATTAAAACTACAAAAATTAGCTGGGCATGGTGGCGCATGACTCCAATCTCAGCTACTCAGGAGGCTGAGGCAGGAGAATCGCTTGAACCCAGGAGGCGGAGGTTGCAGTGAGCTGAGGTTGCTTCATTGCACTCTAGCCCCGCGACAGAGTGAGACTCTGTCTCAAAAAAAAAAAAAAAAAAAAAAAGGAACAAACAAACTCAACAATGACCAAAGCAATTATATAAAACTTAGATCCTAACAAAATATTTTGAGAGAGGAACATTTTATCACCAACATTGTTTAGGTTTGCCAGCACAGGGTTTTACAATAAAGAGATGGGCTAATCAGTTGCATTATTGTTTTTAGGTTCTCTGTAGACCATGGACCCCCACCTATTGCCAGCACCTGGGGCTGACCCACCTGCTGCCCTGCCCTTAGTGCTTCCCACCCCCGTCTTCACCCCCATATGCCATATGTGATCTTAAGGTTCAGATCACATTTTTAGGTGATGAGATCTCTTGGCTGAGTTGAGATGGTAGAAAATCAACTCCAGCATAAGGAACAGGCAGGGGTGCCCTCAGGCAAGGGAGGGAGATGAAGTGGAATGGGGCAGGGGTGAGAGGGGAGAGGAGTGGAGGTGAGGGTCAAGCGGAGTCTGGAGCCTGGTGAAGGGGAAGAGGACTGGGAGGGTGATGAGGAAGATACCCTTGGTTCCCTTGGGCTGGAGATTGGGCTTTGGTGGCTGAGTCACAGGGCTGGGGCCTGCAGGGGCTCCGCCACCCTGCCCTGCCCTGCGGGTGGAGGAAGAGGGAGGGAATAGTTCAAGCAGGAGGTAACCCGGTAAAGACTTGCCTGATGGCTAGAACCAGATAATAATAGCACCCAATCTTGGAGATGCAAGAAGATCCTCTTCTCCCACTCCGCCTTCCCGGTCCCTGTCCCCTCTCCTCGTCTTGCTTCACAACCTCCTCCTCCCTAGCTCTTAAATATGGTCCTGGGCCCTTGTCCTAGGCCGCCGCAGGCCACTTCTGGAATCTCCCCAGTCCTCCTCCACCCTCCTGCCCTTGTTCCCTGACCCTTGAACTCACCCCTCCAGATGGCGTCCTCGAGGTGGAGAGGTGAGGACGGAGCGCTTCTGCTCGGAGGCGATGCCATCCAGGTGCAGACAGACATGGACACACCTGCAGGGGAGAAAGAGTAATCACTGGCCGGCCCTGAGACCCACGCAGGAGCAAGCAACAACATCCGGAGGACACTGGAACTGAACAACCATCAATAAGAGCGCAAGGGTCAGGGCCCAGAAGAGAAATGACAGGACGCCACCAGAGAAGGCGGAACAAGACCTCAGATGGACAGCCCTGAGGAAATTCCACCTGTCAGGAGAGGCTTGTGGTTTGCAGACAAGCTGAAAGGCATCAGTGTTTGAGAACAGGGCTGGGAAACAACACAGAAGAGGTGCCCGCCTGCCAGCCAACCAGAGTGCGGTTGTTTTGGATTTGGAATCCCTGGTTTTCCTGGAGCACCTTGGGAGCCTCTAATGAGAATTGGCACATTTGGCCATTTTCTTCTGGGGACCTTTCTTTCCCATAAAGAGTAAAAGATCTGAAGTGATTCAACATCAGGCTCTGCAGAAATGTTTTAAAAAGTTAAGTAAAAGATGTCATTTTATTAACAGAAGAGCAAAAGTTACGATATATTTTGAAGAAATCAAGCTACAGAGGGAGAATTTATTGAAGAGGTCGTTTTACCTACAATCAGAAGGATATGAAGCAAATATGAGAGAAAATCTGCCCCTGATTTGGGGGAATCAAGGAAGAAAAAAATGTAAAGAAGACATGGGTCACTGGCTCAGGCCTGTAATCCCAGCACTTTGGGAGGCCAAGGCGAGTGGATCACTTGAGGTCAGGAGTTCGAGACCAGCCTGGCCAACATGGCAAAATCCTGTCTCTACTAAAAATACAAAAATTAGCTGGGCCTTCTGGCGCATACCTGTATGAGGCACGAGAATCGCTTGAACCCGGGAGATGGAAGCTGCAGTGAGCCAAGATTGTGCCACTGCACTCTAGCCTGGGTGACAGAGTGAAACCCTGTCTCAAAAAAAAAAAAAAAAAAAAAAGACATGGAAAGCCAGTACTTCATGAAAAGATTATAATAAGGAATTTAGTAGAGCTTTAGGAAGGAAAAGAGAAACCCTTAATGAACCCCAAAACCAAGCAGAGAGAAGATTAAGTCTGAACACCATAAAATTGAAGAGAACAAAACATACCGGACTTAAGAGCACAGAACAGTTACTACAGGAAGTGAAAGATGAGTGAGCGACATTCTAAGCCTTCGTACTTCTCCAGAAGCCTTTATGCAGGAGTTCTCGCTGCCTGTGCATTGAAGTCATCTGGCGCGGCTTGAGAAAACACTGATGCTGGGCCCCGCCCCCAGAGTTCCTTGGCTAAGTGGTCTGAGGTGCACTTGATCAATGGGATTTTAAAAGCTCTCCAGGTGATTCTAACAGGCAGCCAGGATGAAGCTGGAAGAAAGAAAGTGGAGAGGGAGGAAAAAAAGAATCACTCAAGAACAAAATACTGGCTAAGAAATGTTGTACTTAAACTGGCCAGGTGCAGTGGCTGACACTTGTAATCCCAGCGCTTTGGGAAGCCGAGATGGGAGGATTGCTTGAGGCCAGGTGTTCAAGACCAGCCTGGTCAATATAACAAGATCCCATCTCTATACAAAAATTAAAAATGGCCCAGCGCAGTGGCTCATGCCTGTAATCCCAGCACTTTGGGAGGCCAAGGCGGGTGGATCACTTGAGCTCAGGGGTTTAAGACCAGCCTGGCCAACATGGTGAAACCCCCTCTCTACTAAGAATATAAAAATTAGCCAGGCATGGTGGTGGGCACCTGTAACCCCAGCTACTGGGGAGGCTGAGGCAGGAGAATCACTTGAACCCGGGAGGCGGAGGTTGCAGTGAGCCGAGATCATGCCACTGCACTCCAGCCTGGGCAACAGAACAAGACTCCATCTCAAAATAATAATAATAATAATAACAACAACAACAACAAATGTACTTGAACTGAAAAAACTCAAATGTCCAACAACAGGAGAATGGATAACCAAACTGAGACATATCCCCCCAGTAGAATACCACTCAGCAATACAAAATGCTCCTATATAGAAAACAAGGATAAATCTTTAAAAACATTATGCTGGCTGGGTGTGGTGACTCACACCTGTAATCCCAGCACTTTGGGAGGCTGAGGCGGGCGGATCACCTGAGGTCAGGAGTTCGTAGACCAGCCTGGCCAACATGGTAAAACCCCATCTCTACTAAAAATACAAAAATTAGCCGGGCGTGGTGGCGGGTGCCTGTAATCCCAGCTACTCGAACCCAAAAGGCGGAGGTTGCAGTGAGCCGAGATTGTGCCACTGCACTCCAGCCTGGGAGCCAGAGTGAGACTCTGTCTCAAAAAAATAAATAAATAATTAAAAAATAAAAATAAAAAAAAGAACACTGTACTTGAAAAAGAGTCCATTTCAAATGCAAACTGAGTGGTGAGGTGTGAGCTGGACAAGAGCAGGCATCACACACAAAGCATCTGGCCATGGTGGCAGTGGAGAAGGAGTATAGAACCTTGCCACAGAGACCCTTAAATACTGAATCAGCAGAGGAGGGGCTCTGCACGAGGCACCGACTCAAGAGAGAATGAGTAAGAGGACAGAGTGGAGCAGGCAGAAGTTCTTAGCTGCAGAGGAAGCAAAAAACTGAGCAAAGTGTTCCAGAACAGGAAGGAAAATTACAGGAGGGACAGAGAGAGAGATAAGTCTAATGGAACTGATTGTTCGTCGTGATCAGTGAGTCCATGACAATACATGTGTTGCTGTTGCTACCAAAACAACACTTGTTGGACAGAAGCAGCAAGCTGCCAGCCTGGGACAGAAATTAATGTAAGTAAAACCAAAGATGGTGATGCTTCTAACACCAACGACTGTAAAACCAATTCCAGAAAGACAAGATTATGAAATCCTACTATATTTCAAGAAAACTCTATCTACAAAAACAGATGGCAGATTTTTGCAAGACAGGCCAAGATGGCTGACTGTATTCCAGTCAAAAGGGACAGGAAAGAGGAGATGGGTCAGCACAACTTAAAGCCGCACACATTAGGCTGGGCGCGGTGGCTCACACCCGTAATCCCAGCACTTTGGGAGTCCGAAGCAGGTGGATCACCTGAGGTCAGGAGTTCGAGCAGCCTGGCCAACACAGTGAAACCCCGTCTCTACTAAAAATACAGAAAGTTAGCCAGGTGTGGTGGTGGGCGCCTATAATCCAAGCTATTCAGGAGGCTGAGACAGGAGAATCACTTGAACCCAGGAGGTGGAAGTCGCAGTGAGCCAAGATCATGCCACTGCACTCCAGCCTGTGCAACAAAGTGAGATATGGTCTCAAAAAAAAAAAAAAAAAAAGTTGCACACATTACTTTCATTCATAATCATTGGTCAAAACTTAATCCTTTGGCCAGGGTTAAGTTGAAACTGGAGGTATGGTCTCTACTATGACGAGCCATGTGTCTATAAAAAAATCAGGCATCTGTCACACAAAAAAATTAAAGCTAATAAAAAAGTTCAGCAAAGTTGCAGGCTACAAGATAAATATACAAAAATTGACTTTATTTTACCTGGGCATGGTGGTTTATGCCAGTAGTCTCATCTACCAGGCAGGCTGACGCAAGAGAATTGCTTGAACCCAGGAGTTTGAGGCCATCCTGGGCAACATAGCAAGATTATGTCTCTTAAAAAGAAACAAAGGTTGTATGTTTATATATTAGCAATGGACAATACAAATGAAAATGAAATTTTAAGGACAATTTCATTCATTATAGCATCAAAAAGATAAGATACTTAGGAGTAAGTTTAACAAAAGAAGTGCAAGACAGGTGCACTGAAAATTACAAGCATTATCCAAAAAATTACAGAAGACCTAAATAAACAGAAAGACAAATAAATGAATAAAAAGACCTAAATAAATGGAAAAATTTTGTGTTCATGAATCGAAAGACTTAATAGTGTTAAGACGTCAATACTCCCCAAATCACTCTACAACTCAACGTAATCATTATCAGAATTCCAACTGCTTTTTTGTATGTGTGAAAATGGACAAGCTGATTCTAAAATCCATATGGAGGCTGGGTGCAGTGGCTCATGCCTGTAATCCCAACACTTTGGGAGGCCGAAGCAGGCAGATCACTTGCGGTTAGGAGTTTGAGATCAGCCTGGCCAACATGATGAAACCCTGTCTCTACTAAAAATACAAAAATTAGTTGGGCATGGTGGCGCATGCCTATAATCTCAGCTACTCAGAAGGCTGAGGCATGAGAATCCCTTGAACCCTGGAGGCAGATGTTGTAGTGAGCTAAGAACGTGCCATTGCACTCCAGCCCAGACAACAGAGCAAGACTCTGTCGCAAAAAAAAAAAAAAAAAAGAATAAAATAAAATTTATATGGAAATCCAAGAGACCCTGAATAGCCAAAATCTTCATGAAAAAGAACGAAGTTGGAAGACTCATACTTCTGCTTTCGAAATTTACTACAAAGCTCCAATAATCAAAACTGTGTGGTACTGACATAAGGATAAACATATAGATCAAATAGAACTGAATCCAGAAATAAACCTACATATCTATGGTCAACTGATTTTTGACAAGGACACCAAGACCATTCAATGGGGAAAATAGTCTTCAACTAACAGTGCTAGGATAACTGGATATCCATGTGCCAAAAGAATGAAGTTGGGCCCCTACCTCATACAAAAATTAGGTCAAAATGAGTCAAAGACCTAGACGTGAGAACCAAAACTATGAACTTATTAGAAGAAAACATAGGAGTAAATCTTCATGACATTGGAGTAGCCAATAAACAAAATTCTATGGATAGAATCTCACCATCTCCTGGAGCATAGGAATCCGACAAGAGTGGATGCAGCTGAAGAAGGAAACTGGCGCGCTGGAAGCTAGGAAGAGGGAGAGTTACTTTCAACTGTATATTCTTTTTTTTTATTTTGAATGTTGTACCATTTGCATATAATGCTGATTCAAAAACTACAATTTAAATTAAAAGAAAGAAAAAAACAGATGGCAGGCCAAATTTGGCCCCAGGGCTATAGTTCGAGGAGTCCTGTTCTAAGCCAAAGTGGCTCCTTTGGCCCACCACTGAAATCAGCAGAACACTCTACCCCTAATCATGATGAATCTGTAGTTCTAGAATGTTGTGTTAATTAGGACAGGCCAGCTTTATCTCCACCATCTGACTTGCTCAGGCCTTACTAAGGAATCTAAAGTCCTTGCCACTACCTGCTCATCAGGTCCAAAGAAAACAGTATCATTCATGCAATGATGTTCTGTGAGATAGTAAAATGATTAAAACCTCTGCAGACTACATTATGAGTGAACAAGAGGGTTATCAACCTTGAGGCAAGACCGCGAAAGTATACTGTTGGCCCTATCAGATTAAATTAAACGGCTTTTGTTAATTTTTGCAAATTGTTATTGAGAAAAAAATCATTTGCCAGATCAAGAGTGGTTTATCAGGGGACCAGCGAATATGCTGATTTGTTCCAAAAAGATATCACATCTGGTAGAGAAGCTATAGTTGGAGTCACTATCTGATTATGTTTACAATAAATTACAGTAATTCTCGAAAAGCCTTCTGCCTTCTGCACAAGCCAAACAAGTGAGATAAATGAGGGCATGAGGCTGGGTGTGAGGCCAGGTGTGGTGGGTCTTTATCCCAGCACTTCAGGAGACTAAGATGGGAGACTCACAAGTCCAGGAGTTCGAGACCAGCCTGGGCAACATAGCAAGAACCCTGTTTGTACATATGTACAAAAATTAGCTGACATGGTGACATCCACTGGTAATCCCAGTATTCAAGAGGCTGAGGTGGGAGGGTGGCTTCAGCCTACAAGTTCAAGGCTTCAGTGAGCTATGATCATGCCAGTGCACTCCAACTTGGGCAGCAGGGTGAGACCCTGTCTCAAAAAACAAAAAACAAAAATGAGGGACTGACAGGTAGCCTTGTCC